>NC_039358.1:213159093-213854984 GCF_003573695.1 Papaver somniferum
TTAGGGATTTCATTTGCCAAAAAGTGTTGATTATAAACAGATCCAAACTAATTTTGAGAGCAGATTAAATAGAAGAAGAATCTGTTGTTGTTTATGATCTGTTCATGATTTAAGATTGTAATGTTGTTGTTAATTAGTGTATTGATTCTTAAGAAGAAGAAAAAGAAGAAGAAAGTTTTTGATAATTTGCTGTTTGGTATGTGCGGCCACGGAAATTTATCACACATACTTCCGAATCCATATCTGATTTCAGTTCTGTATCTCATGTGGTTTAAGGTAAATCAGAATTTCATCATCATCCATTAAATTTTATTTCATTACTGTATTTTTGCTTCTTAGTTCTCTATATTTTTAATTTATTTTATGATCTTAACTATTTCCTTCAGGGAGCAGAAGACATCTGCTCAATCTGTTCCACAAAGACATCAGTGGAGTAAGATGTTCAATCAGTCTTCTGGAGAATATGACGGCAAGAAGTATGTGTTCAGTGTCGAGAAATCCCTACAAGACACTCAGAAATTTTATATTGACAGACAAACACAAGGATGCGAAAAGGTGTAAAATGGATGAAAGATACATCTGGATCAATGTACTATGCTAACGTTATCAATTGAAGGTACTCCAGTTTTTATCAACAATGAATTAAAAGAAATAGATGTCATGCAAAACTAGGAAATTCTTGCGAGCACTAGTATTGTTAAAACACACAGGTCATGCGAAGTTAGTAGGTTAGCCGAATCATGGTTCAATATTTGTAATATCACAGTAAAAATGTAATCCAGTGTTTGTAATTTAGGTCACAGACACAGACTCACAAAACTTAGTCATGTTGCATATATTGCTGAAGTCATTGAAGTCATTGATGTCAAACACAAGTGCAGATATGGAATTTACTGAAATACTTCGTGGTTTAGTTTGTAGCGAATTGTCACTTTGAATGGTTCACACAATTTAATTTTGATATGCACAAGTTCAATAATTCTCTCCTCAAACTTGATTTGCAGAATTTTAATATTGTGTTCAAGTGATAAGTAGAGTTGCGGATGTAGAGATGTTGTAGCTAGCCTTGAAACATTTTAGGCCAACTACAAGCACCTAGTTAGAGCACATTTAAGGAACCCAATTAGGATTACCATGACCAAGTAGGGCTGCAATTGGCTTTTGAGAATGGGGTTCTCATTGCTCATCATTCTGATATAAACTACATAAGTCTTGACATTCTCTTATCTCTTTACAGGCCTGCTCTGTTTTTTGAAAGCATGAATTTACTTTAGCGCAGTGGACAAACTCTGACTTTTGACTGCCCTGGCGTTCTGTCATGATAACAAAACCCATTTCATGTAACTACTACTGGTTCCAATTTCTCTTCTTATTCTGTCTTAGTTAGCACACAAAATCACTATCTTTTCCTCATAAAATCCTAATTTTAGTTCACCTGGTACCAATACCACCATACCAAGATTATCCACCTCTTCATTCGATGCTACTTTTGTGTAATTGGGGATATCAAAATTTCATAACATGTACTACTTTAGTTTCTTTTTTCTGTATTATGTTGGGATTCATTCCCTTCTTCTGGTGGTAGCAGAACTGGATTGGGTGGTGGCTTGGTGGGGAAATTTATTATTGACACTTGCAGAATAGATTTATTATTGACACTTGCAGAGTAGAATTTGGTGAAATCTGATACCCAATGAACTGAAATTAGGATTTATGAGCGAAAAATCCAATTCGTTCAACACTGTTAAAGTACCCATAAAACCTTGAATGGTAAACTTACATTCTCAAAACCAACAATAACTCAGTTGATTTTGCTCTTTACCAAGATGGTTATATTGTTATATTGTATTTGTGGATGCTTCCGTTGCTAAAATATCTGGCATTGCAGGTTGGTCATCTTGGCAACACAACAAGATCTTATGCAGCTTGATGCTGGTTTAGCCCAGACACCACAGTAAGCTAAGCGGTGGCTCTAGCCCATCTTTCAGTCATTGAATGGTGCAAAGAAACACCATCTTCACAAGATCCTGTTTGTGTCGGATGATTTCAATCTTGTTAATGCTTTACATGATAACTCGCGAGGCATTAGATGCGAGGATCAGAATCTCGTTAATGGTTGCATTTTACTTGTGTCTACTTCATATAAATCGGCTTGTAAGTATTTTAAATGGGAAATAAATGGTGTAAGAGTAAGACATCTGAAGGGTGTAATCTTGTTGACATGGCCAATTTTAATACAGGGCCAAAAATTGAAGAGTGTGAATTATAATTGATAAACACACGCCGTCTTCTCAGGGACGGAAAGGAACTACCACCGCATCTGCAACAAAGACGGCAGGTTTCATCTTGGAGAGAGTTGAGCTCCTCCATGGGCGTGGATGGTTGACATAATTAGTTCTCCACCACCATCTATCTCTTTGTTAATGACACTCGATTAGTAAATTAAATCAACTCCACAACCAAATAATTTATCAAGCAATGGAAGTCTAGACCAGAGAAGAAAATCTACCACTAATGGATGACAGATAAAGTTAATGGAGAAAGAGATTAGATGGATAGTAAAGGCCCTAACTAGAGGTGTGAGATGGGTTAATCGAAAAATTATAAAAGATATTAAACTCCTGTTGCTTTCTTTTGAGTTTTTTAAAGTTAGTCATGTTAGTTGGAATTTTAATCATGTTGCTGATTCCATATCTAAAACAATTAGGAAAAACAAGCTAGTTTTAGAGGAATTCAGCCATGATGTAAGGCATGTTGAACTGTTGTTATTCAGGCTCATTGAGCCAGACAATTCTTAGTAATAAAATTCTTTGTTATCAAAAAAAAAAGGCCCTAACTAGAGGTGTGTAATGCTGTTGAAGAAGAAGATATTCGGATCTGGGAAATCACATATAAATTTAAAAAGCAAGTCACTTTTGAGGTGGGATGTTTACCGTGCTTTCTGGCCGGTAGGCCCATCACTTAATTTAGGATTTCCATTTCCAAGTTTAGGTTGTTTTTCCTAGTTTAGATGATTTCTTTTTTTCTAGGATTTCCATTTTCAAGTTTGGGTTGTTTCCTAGTTTAAATGATTTCTTTTTTCATAGTCTTGGTATATTTGGAATTACTGACGCTATATAAAAAAGCCTAACATTGTAAAAAAAACAAAAAAATTATACTCCAACATTCTTAAGTGGTTTCTAGTTCTCATTGTTCATTTGATTTCTGAACCTCGATCCAACATTGTAGTATTTGATTGATGGTTTTTTCTTACTGTTTAATGACATCAGATAGTGTTAAAAACAAAGGCTTGGTTGGTTCCTTTAACGATTCAGGCTCTTATCAACAAATGTCACCTACACCCAATTTGACTTACGAAGATGTTGGAACAAAACACTATTTTGGGATTTTCTCTTACGATCCTCGCACTCATGAAGGAGTCTCTCCTTATTTGTGTAATGAACCACAATCTGATGGTGAGGCTGCTCTTACTAAACTGCAATATAAAGAAGAAGAACAAGTAGAAAAAGAAGAAGATGAGGAGGAATATACTGAAGTACCAGATGAATTCTGTGTTGGAGATGATTCTGATCCCGAAGGAGATCCATCAATAAGGATTGCTTATGAAGATCTCAAAAGGAAGTTCAATAGCAGGTTGTTTGCTTTGAATTCAATGAAAAAGGCCCGTAGAAGACAAGTGCCAATCGGTCAAGATGATTCCTATTATGTTCTTTGTGTGGATGAGTATTTCAGAAAGGGGCGGAAAGGAAATGATAGCTTAGATAATGGAGGATTTGGCATATTCGTCATACGTAGGGGTGATGAAGACCAGTGTGGTGATCCTGTTGTTGCTAAAATTGGGTGTGCCCGAGTTGGCGTTTCTGCATTCTTCCACACCATTGAGGGTGTCAAGAAGGGGTTGGAACTTGTCGAGAAGTTTCCTCATATCACTCGAGTCTATGTGATGTAAAATTCTGATTTGGTGACATTAAATATAAATCAGTGTTTCCAGTCTAACAGGATAGGTCCATGTGGTTTGCATCCAAGTGGTACGACTTCGTATCGTTTTGATGTATTCTGTCTATCTTGTTTGAGGTACAACGTGGATGATCCGGCTGAAGAATTTGAGGTCTTATGTCAGCTCTTGAAAGATATTGTGGTTTTAGGAAAGAAGTATTGTCGCCAAGATTTAACAGTTAACTGTGGAAGACATATGAACAAAGTCACTGATTACTTGGAGAAAATGCAACTTCGTAGAGGAGATGAGAAGGAATATGAACCCCGTGGGTTTCCAATGGACTTGAAGCTTATTGTTCATAAGCTGGAGATTGAAGGGGAACTTTTTACTCATCCTCATTAAGAAGGTCTCCAACATCATCAACGTCATTACTACTTGAAAGTCCTAGCTATAGATGGAAATCTTTTGGTACCAGGTTTTTATGTGCATGCTTTTGTTCAGTATCAAATATGTATTAGTGTTTGACAAGAGGATTCACTAGTTTTATTGTTATATGTTAAGTTATATTTTGATGAGAGACATGTGCTTAAATGTTTTTCAGTAATTCCACAAACATCTTCATCAAATCTAATATTGTTTAGTTTTAGCAACTCGGGTCATATTTTGATACTAATACTGTCTAGTTTCATCAAATCTTCATCAAATGTTTTTCAATAACTCCACAAACAACCAAGTACAGTAAAATATCTTCATCAAACATTTAATACAATATTATGATTTATGTTCAAGTAAAACTGCAATATGCTTGTAGTCAGAGGTTTTGTATCCTTGCAACATTTTAGCCCATCTACAAGCACCTAAATCAGAGCATAATTAGTTACCATCATCAACTAGGGCTACATTTGGCTTTTTAGATTGGGTTTTTGTTGCTCCTCATTTTGTACATAAATTTTGAGCTCCTTTTGTCTCATTAGTGTACCCTTTACCGGCAGGATCTCAAGGGCCGTCTTAGTAGATTTAAATAGTAAATTGTTGTTTTCAAGCATGAATTTACTCTACTTCAAGTTCACTAGTGTTATTTGATAGCCTTTAAGTTTAAGTGTCATATTAGGTCTTACGGTGGAATTCCAGCTATTTTCAAGCTTGGAAAGACCTTCTGTATCATTAATCTCAGCCTCCACCACTAGTCTAACAATAATTCATGGTAATTACACTCTTAATTTTAATTTTATGATATCAAAACCTATCTCATATAACTAGTGACCACTTCCAATTTCTCTTCTTATTCTGTCTTAGCTAGCATAAAAAATCACCATTTTTTCCTCATAAGTCCTAACTTTAGTTCACTGTATTTTTTTTTAATCGAGAAAAGGAAAGTTTGTCGAAAATAGGAGAAACAATTACAATTTACAAAGAATATGAGTGATAGAAAGTAGATATGAATTTGTATCAAAAGAGATATGGAATTATGGCGGAGTCTAGTAATGATAGTTCTTTGCTAATGAAAGATGCTTTCCCAAGAGAAGCGCACCAATCGAGCCTCCACACTGACTTGGAAGTTAGAAAAAGGCACAAAGCTTTTTCCGAGTCCAAATTTGTGCACACTCTTTTAAAGAGTGTGCTCGTAACAAAACAATCTTATGCTTATAAAATTTATGATAAACGCACTGACCTGGAAATTAGACAAAGGCGCAAAACTTTTTCCGAGTCCAAATTTATGACCCTGAAGTTAATCACCAATTTTTCGGTAAGAATTTTTTCATAAACTTATATAATCATGCTTATTTAAAAATAATAATTTATTAAATATCTAATCATTTGTTTAAGATGATCAATAATAATTTAATATTGCTTTGTTATGTGCACACTCTTTAAGGGAGTGTGCACAAATTTGGACTCGCTTTTTCCTAAAAGATTCTTCTACTATTTCACATTTTCACCCATACCAAATACCCCAAATCACTGTAGCAGGGACCATATCCCGGACATGGACCAAAATGTCTCTAGATGGTCATGACTAGCTTAAAATTTGTCGGATATCGAAGATGAACCCACCTCTCCTGTTAATTTTACGAAACGATTACCAGTTGAAAAATATCATACTCTCCGTCATTCAAGGAATGAGTGGTAATATTGATCCCAATTTAACAGATAAATTATAATAAGCTCTCTTTAGCTCCTCCGAATACATGCGCCCAACTATAAGTTCCTAATATGGGCATAACCGAGGAACCTAATTATCATTACCATGGGTAAGGACTACATTTTTCTATTCTGTGGGGGTTTTCACCGGCGAGCAATTTTTTTGGGGCCTGTCTGGGTTATTCCCATTCAGAAATTCTAGTTAAATTCAAAATGATATATGGATGATCCTCCACAACTAATTTCTATAAAATAACAAGTCGTTTAGTCGAACTAGTATATCATCTTACTCTTAGTCTCTTCCAGTTTTCAAGTAATGAGAAACTGGACCAAGTTATGAACTTCTTCATCATCGACAACAGTAAAGAATAACAAAACTACCAAGAAAAAGTTTAATCAAGAAAAATTACACCACAAGTGTGAGCAATGGATGTGCTTATTTTCCATGTGCCAGCAACATTTGTGAATTAACTTCGCAAGAAGGGTATCCAACTGGGACACACATAAACATCAGACGGTGCTTATTTTCAATAGAGCCTGATAAAAGCCCAAGTCCAGATGGCTTTCTGCCTATTTTCTTCCAACAGAATTGGGAGACCATCGAAAATGACCTTGTTAAGATGGTGCATAATTTTTTTTTAGAACTGGTGATCTTTCAAAGGAATTAAACACTTCCTTTATACCTCTTATACCTAAAACTCTAAATCCAACTACTGCCGCGGAATTTCTCCCTATAGCTTTAAACAATACTACTTATAAAATTATCTCGAAATTGATGGCTAACAGGATGAAAGGAATGCTTGATAAAATCATAAGTCTGTATCAATCGGCATTCATACCAGGGCGACAGATTTCAGACAACATAGTAATAGCATTTGAAATGTCCATAGATATAGTTTCGACATTGATGGCTTGATCTCTAATGCATACTTTTAGAAATATTCGGTTTTAACGGAGAAATCAAGTTATCAGGTTCAAGATCATCATATTGGTCAGTTGATTTCCCTTCGACTTCTTGGTCTTCGATGTTGGGTAGTTTAGCTTCTCTTTCGGCCTTGGTTTCGGAAAATGACGTTCACGTTTCTATTAACTCCTCAAAACGTTTTCCTAATGATTTTAATTATAAGTCGATGTTACCTATCTTATGGAAAATTAGCCACAAAAATCTCACAGCGAGAACCATATTGAGCGGCATCAAGTCGATCGATCAGCTTAGTGAACCCCGCAATAATTCGGCTTATGGAAAATTAGCCTCAAAAATTTGGCTTCATCTTCGTCCTTGGTGCTGGCGTGTGACTGTAAAAACCACTTTGAAGGCAAATAAAAGGGCCAGTACAATGAGAGAACCATATTGAGAGGCATCAAGTCGATCGATCAGCTTAGTGAACCCCGCAATAACTTCATCTCTCGCCTTCATAAGGATTTTCTTGTCTTCTTTATACTTGTCCAATAGAGTTGTTTTACCCACCTCTCATGGAATGTTATTGATGCCTATTCCCAATTTGGTTAGGACGGTTGTGATAGTACACACTGTTGTTCCCACATCGTTTGCAACGGCTTTCACGTCATTTTACATCGACTGAACGGTTTTCACGTCATTTTTTAGGGAGGTTGCATCCACTACAACTTTGTCCACTCACTTACTCTCATACGATGTAGTGTCCTAAATAGTTTTTGCTGATCGTTCCAATCGAGTCACTGTTGATAACAATCCATCAACTGTTGTTTGTGTTTAATTTATATTAATAACCGAATATACAAAATCAATCCCACTTATGTTTAGAAAAAAGATCAAGTGGTACTAGATGGGGGTCCGACTGGAAAAAAAAACTTTATGAGAAATAAATAGATACAAAGATTAAGAGCTGTCAAATCTCCGCAAAAAGATAATCAAATTACGATTTGATATATACAAAAAAAACAAAAAAAAAAATCAATTCTGATGAACTAATTAAACAACCTTATATGTAAAGAATGTAAGAGAAAGAGAAGATGTAAAAGAAAACCTTATCAGTAAAACCAAACACACTTATCAATTTAGAGTTACAATTACAGAAACACAAAAGAAATATTATTTTTTTTGAAATTTTGATTCATTTGAGACCAGTATCCAAATATTAAATTGACAATACTCACAACAACAATATACTCAGGAAAAAAAAACCTCATCAATAAAATCCAGCATAACTTATCAAGAAAATTGAGACCAAATGAGAGTAAAATAGATAAGATTATCTTAACCTAAACAAGGAAACCACAAAGCAAGAAAAACCCAGATCCCAGCTTATCAAACAAACAAACAAACCTCTTTAACTACAAAGACATAACAAGATAAATTAACAGAACAATATAAATTTATCATTCTTCTAAAATAAAGAAGATGAGAATCCATATATCTATAAAACTTAAAATCTTAAACTTGTTGTAGGGCTTTAGCCCATGGATGTGCAGCCCCATATAATAGGTAGGGCTCTATTCCTATTGTATATAAAGGATCTTATAGCTTTGTAGTAGGGTTACTCATATCAATAAGAAATCACTCTCCTTCTCTGTCTCTTTATCTTCTTTTCCATAATCCACTGCAAAACGTTATCAGTCATGATCCTCTAACCGAGCAGCGGATTGAATTTTTTTCTTCCTTCTCTCGATCAACTGCGCTATTGGGAAGCACCAACTCGGTGATTTTCTTTTTCTTCTTCTGGGTTATCATGGTTCAAGTACGATCACGGGATTTAGGTGTGTAATTCAATTTTTTATGTTAACCGGATCTTACAGCCAGGTAATATCTAAGCAAATCTCATTTTCTCTAAATATACCTAATTCACTAATTTTTATATTGATTTTTATGCTTCTCGTCTCTTTTGGGTTGACATCTTTACTTGTCTTCTTTCGAGATTTGATCTCATTGATATATTGTTGTTACACACATGTCTTATTCGATCTGTGTGCCTAATAAAAAAAAACACCTTTGGATTTTGTCCTTATATGCGTAAGAGAAACAATATTTGGCATCTGTTGTGTGGTATGTTTATATGTATTGATAATGATGAAATTTTGGATTTGTTAAAAGAAAAAGTTTATATCTTGATCTAAGATTTTTGGATGTTACCGTGTTACGGGTATATAGACCCTCTGTTGTTAGATTGATGATGTTAATGTGTCGATTATAGTTCCCCCACCGTTGATTGATTTTTTTTTAATCCTTCTTTTCTCCCTGGATGGTTTTCTTGCCCTGCACCGCGGAGGAGATGGGGTTTTTCAGAACCTCCTGTCTGTAATGTCTGTTCACGTTCTCTGAGAAAGAAAGAAAGATATTTCACGAGCCAACCCGGACGATTCAGCCGAGCCGATCTAGACGAGCCGACCTAGACGAGTCGAGTTGAGCCGGACGAGTCGAGTCATCCGAGCCGAGACGATCCATCTGGTGCTGTTCCAACACCTGTTCCCTGAATGGTTTTTTTTTTGGCTGTGCGCAATGAAATATGTTCCGGTCCTGTCTATGTACGACGGAAACCAAAGCTTGAGGTATGTAACTTATGGAATATCTATTGGGATTATTTATTTGTTTTTGAAACATTCTTTTTTCTTAGATAAGTCCATGTTATATAAAGGGTCAATTTCAATCTTGAATTTGATAGTGGTTATAGTTGAATGATGTTTTTGTTTTGTTCAATTGGTTGTACCAACTCGATTCCAATGTATTCATTTGAAATTTATAAATACTTGAGCATCATTATTTTCTCCCTAAATTTGAATGTTTTGTGGGATGTAATGGATTTGCTCGACTATTAAAGAGTCGGTATTTTCAAAAGATACGTTGGAAATAAAATCACATGTATTCCAATTTTTGTGGAAGAACTCACAAAAGGTGATATGAGTCAAAAAGTGATATAAGAGAACCATCTTTAGTAATATGTTCAACCTAAAGTATGTGGTTGACATGTGTAGTAAGATTCTATTGGCCTGTTGAGATAATGAATATTCTCAAGTTATGCTAATTGTTAAATGTAGAAAAATTGCAAAATGGAAAGAACCCCGAAGTAATGAGGGTTAGACGTACCGACTCATATAAAGCATGTGAAAAGGGACATACATATCATGAGACAAAGATGTATATATGGGATGAAGCTAAAATGTAAGTCTAGCTCCCATCATAAATGAAAGAGTTGGAAATGCACCTGGTCATAGATGTTGGTGTATACAATGTAATGTGTGTATCATAATAGCAACAAATTTTCACTCAACTTTAATGGCAACAAGAACTTTGCCTGGCCAATTGACTATCTTATTCAGTTCAATGTCTGCACTTATGGAGTGAAACCACGAGACATAAATTCTCTAAAGCACTTGAGATATATCTGGATGAAACGTAACATATATTCGCTCGAAATTAATTGAATTGAATACTACTTTTGTTACGTAATAAGGCCACACAACTTATTAAATCTCTCAAGACTCAATGTCTAATCTCTGTATGTACTAAAGGTTAATCACACCAAAAGGTTTTCATGCATGAACTATTACCTACCTTTTTGTAAACTTACAGTGAGAATGAAGTTTATTGCATCTATAAATTATTGCTAATGAATGAGGAATGAAGCATATTCATAGAAAATTAATGTGTCAATCTAGTGAATTGTTTATCACTGGAGCTTGAATTAATGAATCCATATTAACCCAAACAATGAACTGATTGGGCCGGATTGATTCATAAAGACTTTGACATAACCATAAGGCACATTGGTTGTGACACGATGTTCCGTTTTGAAAGTACTAACACTGGCATCACTTCATTTGAGTGTACAAGATAATGAACTAATAGAATGCGAAGATACGACATCTATCACAATCAGTGATTTCTAAAGTTACTAGATTTGCAGTTCCTCTCCCCATTATGCTTTAGAGTAAGAAAGCACGTCACTCATCTTACAAAGTCTTTTCTTTAGTAAAACACGATTGAGACCATACTGTTTTACTTAGATGCAAATGGTAAATAACTCATTTTTCAAAGAATAAAGTGTTGTTAGTGAACATACATCCATGCAGAATGCGGACCATTCAAGTGATTTATGGCTCTGGTGGATGATTCGACGCATTGAATCGGTTATTGCTCACAATATACGATGCGTTTAATTTTTCTAAAACTCCAACCACATATTACACAATCCAAAGTGAAAAGACTCACCACCCTTGTTAATGGTAGAGAATTTACATCAAAAGGACTTGATGAATATTGTATGTTTAATATGTTCAATATAGAGGATATTATACCCAATGGTCTCGCAGAGGCTACCATCAAAGGTTACAGATGGGGTCTAAGGAATAGGTTATGCGTACCAACCTACCTTTTATTGCTTTGAGGATCTGCAATATTACGCGCATCTTTACTTAATTCATTTTAGAACCCAATATTAGTCAACCTTTTCTGCGTACCAGTTGGTAACTGAATTTAAGCCTGACATTTGTGTTCTTACGCATTTTTGGTTGCATTATATATGTGCCATTACGAGTCCACATCGTACTATGATGGGTCACGAAAATGATTAAGTAATTTTTTTGGATATTTACTCTCAATAATTATCCGCATTTTAAAACCTTTGGCAGGAGATCTCTTACTGCTAGATTTGCAAGTTATCACTTTAATGAGACAGTCTTCCCGTCGTTAGGGGGAGATAAGAAAAGTATTTTCTAAGGGAACGACATGAATTGTCGTGGTGTGTTCCCACTGTGTCTCATATTGATTCTTGTACTCCACAAATGTAAATGTGAAGTGACAAAAATAATCAATTTTCAGAATGTACACTGATGCCGCTAAAGTGACAAGATCACACATACCAGCTGCAAATATTCCTGCAAGGTTATAAATCCTCAGTATAGGGTATACCATAGACTAAGGTGTTGCAACTGCACTTGGTGGAAGTGTAGTTGAGGCGGTGGCTCCATAAAGGAAGATGGAGAGACCACCCGGTTCGATTAATGCTCACCTAGAAAGGAAGTAGATAAGTAAGGCACAACCTAATTTGTATCATTAATGAAATCATCTCATTTGATTGTCTCTGACTATGTCCATGAATCAATACTTGAGGACGATCCGAAGTTTTGAATGATTCTAGAGAAAAATTAAATCCTGACGGATTATGAGAATGCACATGAGTCAATGGAAGGATCATGCGTACACAGTGATGATATAATCCATAAATAGTTACTCCAGAAATAGAGCACAATGAGATCGAACCATGCTTTATTTTGATTAATTTCAAATAAATAGCATATTTGGCCTACACAATCCAGGTAGAACTTAGTTCTTTGGAAAATATACGGGTATTTGGTGTGGTAGTGCTAACCAACCAAGTGTAAAGCCTATTGGACATACATAATTAATTTGTCATAAAGCATAATGAGAAGAAAGTAGTCTTAAAATACAAAGACTCGCATTGTAGCGCGAGGTTTCTCACAAATCCCTGGAATTGTTCTCTTGTAATGAATGTTATAGAGCTCGGCTACTTAGTTAGCTTAGTAATTTCAAAAGGACTTGAAATGCAGCATATGTATGTGGTTGTTACGTATCTCTGAAATAAACAAGAGATAAAAGATATTTACAAAAGTACTTGATAGACTTTTGTTGCCCAAATCAAATGACTATACACCACAGAGTGCGTTTACAGTATGATAGAACGCTCAAGCAATCAGCAGATGTGGTATACCTGTCTAAGTGGCTATTTGATTTGGAGGGGATATACAAGTAAGTTATTTTTTCTTGCGTATTCATAAGAAAGTTCCTGATTTGGAATTGTAGCTATTTATAATGATGGTACAAACATGATGTGTACTCTTGATGTAATAAGAGACCTTAAAAGCTATTTAAAATCCGAATTTGAGATAAAAAATCTAGGGAAAGCTCGATCGAATACTGAGCTTGTGGTATATTATCTTCTTTTCCATAATCCACTTCAAAAAAAAACTAAGGAATTTAAGAAGCAATTATCAAAGAAAGTCGTGGGCAATAAACTTCTTCATATAGAACTAATAATAAATAAAAGAAAAAGACAATCAATCAAAAATTATATAAAATTAAATGAACCTTTTATAATCGGATCACATAATAAAGTAAATAAACTTCAACTTTTTTAAGTGTTACGTTGCTAAAGAATGGCAAGTAGCTCAATAAAAGTATCAACAAGAAGTATTCAGCAAACCCCACAAGATATATGTAACGTAAAGATGGTTGAGCAATTTAAACCCAAAGTATATTCCAACCAATATTCTTATAAATGTTCATGACAATATTCATGGTTTCAACAAGATTTGAGAATTGAGAATCTATACCAGACGTATAATGATAAATTATTAAAACTAATCTAAGAAAGAATTAGATTACTTGTATCGTTAATCTTTTACTTGTTTATTAGAGTGAAAAGAAAAATGAAATAGTTAAGTCACAAAAAGGAAAGAATCTCAATATGAAATTAAAAACTCCATCAAGGCTCATCAATGCTTATGAAGTACCAGTGCTTAACTATAACATCCCAGTAAAAAAAGTCATAATGTATCCATATAATGTTTATATATTTCTTTCGTGTATTAAATAATTTAGTTATGAAATATGTCTCATGTGTTTAAATATATTAATAAAAGCATGAAAGGAAATGATAATTCACATAATTTTAAGTATTCTTAACGATATATTAAAATTTAAAAGTATATTACAAAATTGTTAGAAAGATATTCTTTATGAATAAAAGAACCCAACCAAACTTGTTGAAGTTAGTAGCTTAAGCATTTCCTGGTACCATTGCAGTATTCAATCATTGATCTAATTGTAAACATTATAAGAATGTAACTCAGTATTTCCTGATATTACGTAATATCAGGAAACCTATTCATGTTGCAATATTTCCCAAATCATTCATGGCTCTAATTTGTAAAATTTCAAGTAGTGATTTGGAATATACTGAATCACTTCCTAGATTCATTTGTAATGGATTTTCACTAAAATTTGATATGCATCACTTTAAGAATTCTCACCTCAAGATTGATCCAGTAAATCTAATATTTATGTTCAAGTAAAACTGCAATATGCTTTTAGTCAGACGTCTTGTAAGGGAGGATTTGGAATATTCGTCAGACGTAGGGGTGATGAAGACCAGTGTGGTGATCCTGTTGTTGCTAAAACTGGGTGTGCCCGAGTTGGAGTTTTCGCATTCTTCCACACCATTGAGGGTGTCAAGAAGGGGTTGGAACTTGTCGAGAATTTTCCTCATATCACTCGAGTCTATGTGATGTGCAATTATGATTTGGTGACATTAAATATAAATCAGTGTTTCCAGTCTAATATGATAGGTTCATGTGATTTTCATCCAAGTGGTACGACTTCATATCGTTTTGATGTATTCTGTCTATCTTGTTTGAGGTACAACGTGGATGAGCCGGCTGAAGAATTTGAGGTCATATGTCAGCTCTTGAAAGATATTGTGGTTTTAGGAAAGAAGTATTGTCGCCAAGATTTAACAGTTAACTGTGGAAGACATATGAACAAAGTCGATGATTACTTGGCGAAAATGCAACTTCGTAGAGGAGACGAGAAGGAATATGAACCCCGTGGGTTTCCAATGGAGTTGAATCTTATTGTTCATAAGCTGGAGATTGAAGGGGAACTGTTTACTCATCCTCATTAAGAAGGTCTCCAACATCATCAACGTCATTACCACTTGAAAGTCCTAGCTATAGATGGAAATCTTTTGGTACCAGGTTTTTATGTGCATGCTTTTGTTCAGTATCAAGTAAATATGTCTTAGTGTTTGACAAGAGGATTCGCTAGTTTTATTGTTATCTGTTAAGTTATATTTTGATGAGAGACATGTGCTTAAATGTTTTTCAGTAATTCCACAAACATCTTCATCAAATCTAATATTGTTTAGTTTTAGCAACTCGGGTCATATTTTGATACTAATACTGTCTAGTTTCATCAAATCTTCATGAAATGTTTTTCAGTAACTCCACAAACAACCAAGTACATTAAAATATCTTCATCAAACATTTAATACAATATTATGGTTTATGTTCAAGTAAAACTGCAATATGCTTGTAGTCAGAGGTTTTGTATCCTTGCAACATTTTAGCCCATCTACAAGCACCTAAATCAGAGCATAATTAGTTACCATCATCAACTAGGGCTACATTTGGCTTTTTAGATTGGGTTTTTGTTGCTCCTCATTTTGTACATAAATTTTGAGCTCCTTTTGTCTCATTAGTGTACCCTTTACCGGCAAGATCTCCAGGGCCATCTTAGTAGATTTAAATAGTAAATCGTTGTTTTCAAGCATGAATTTACTCTACTTCAAGTTCACTGGTGTTATTTGATAGCCTTTAAGTTTAAGTGTCATATTAGGTCTTACGGTGGAATTCCAGCTATTTTCAAGCTTGGAAAGACCTTCTGTATCATTAATCTCAGCCTCCACCACTAGTCTAACAATAATTCATGGTAATTACACTCTTAATTGTAATTTTATGATATCAAAACCTATCTCATATAACTAGTGACCACTTCCAATTTCTCTTCTTATTCTGTCTTAGCTAGCATAAAAAATCACCATTTTTTCCTCATAAGTCCTAACTTTAGTTCACTGTATTTTATTTTAATCGAGAAAAGGAAAGTTTGTCGAAAATAGGAGAAACAATTACAATTTACAAAGAATATGAGTGATAGAAAGTAGATATGAATTTGTAACAAAAGAGATATGGAATTATGGCGGAGTCTAGTAATGATAGTTCTTTGCTAATGAAAGATGCTTTCCCAAGAGAAGCGCACCAATTGAGCCTCCACACTGACTTGGAAGTTAGACAAAGGCACAAAGATTTTTACGACTTCAAATTTGTGCACACTCTTTTAAAGAGTGTGCACGTAACAAAACAATCTTATTGGTTGCTTATAAAATTTATGACAAACGCACTGACCTGGAAATTAATCAAAGGCGCAAAACCTTTTCCGAGTCCAAATTTATGACCCTGAAATTAATCACCAATTTTTCGGTAAGAATTTTATCATAAACTTATATAATCATGCTTATTTAAAAATTATAATTTATTAAATAGCTAATCATTTGTTTAAGATGATTAATAATAATTTAATATTGCTTTGTTATGTGCACACTCTTTAAGGGAGTGTGCAAAAATTTGGACTCGCTTTTTCCTAAAAGATTCTTCTACTATTTCACATTTTCACCCATACCAAATACCCAAAATCACTGTAGCAGGGACCATATCCCGGACATGGACCAAAATGTCTCTAGATAGTCATGACTAGCTTAAAATTTGTCGGATATCGAAGATGAACCCACCTCTCCTGTTACTTTTACGAAACGATTAACAGTTGAAAAATATCATACTCTCCGTCATTCAAGGAATGAGTGGTGCTGGAATATTGATCCCAATTTAACAGATAAATTATAATAAGCTCTCTTTAGCTCCTTCGAATACATGCGCCCAACTATAAGCACCTAATCTGGGCATAACCGAGGCACCTAATTATCATTACCATGGGTAAGGACTACATTTTTATATTCTGTGGGGGTTTTCACCGGCGAGCAATTTTTTTGGGGCCTGTCTGGGTTATTCCCATTCAGAAATTCTAGTTAAATTCAAAATGATATATGGATGATCCTCCACAACTAATTTCTATAAAATAACAAGTCGTTTAGTCGAACTAGTATATCATCTTACTCTTAGTCTCTTCCAGTTTTCAAGTAATGAGAAACTGGACCAAGTTATGAACTTCTTCATCATCGACAACAGTAAAGTATAACAAAACTACCAAGCAAAAGTTTAATCAAGAAAAATTACACCACAAGTGTGAGCAATGGCTGTGCTTATTTTCCATGTGCCAGCAACATTTGTGAATTAACTTCGCAAGAAGGGTATCCAACTGGGACACACATAAACATCAGACGGTGCTTATTTTCAATAGAGCCTGATAAAAGCCCAAGTCCAGATGGCTTTCTGCCTATTTTCTTCCAACAGAATTGGGAGACCATCGAAAATGACCTTGTTAAGATGGTGCATAATTTTTTTTTAGAACTGGTGATCTTTCAAAGGAATTAAACACTTCCTTTATACCTCTTATACCTAAGACTCTAAATCCAACTACTGCCGCGGAATTTCTCCCTATAGTTTTAAACAATACTACATATAAAATCATCTCGAAATTGATGGCTAACAAGATGAAAGGAATACTTGATAAAATCATAAGTATGTATCAATCGGCATTCATACCAGGGCGACAGATTTCAGACAACATAGTAATAGCATTTGAAATGTCCATAGATATAGTTTCGACATTGATGGCTTGATCTCTAATGCATACTTTTAGAAATATTCGGTTTTAACGGAGAAATCAAGTTATCAGGTTCAAGTTCATCATATTGGTCAGTTGATTTCCCTTCGACTTCTTGGTCTTCGACGTTGGGTAGTTTAGCTTCTCTTTCGTCCTTGGTTTCGGAAAATGACGTTCACGTTTCTCTTAACTCCTCAAAACGTTTTCCTAATGATTTTAATTATAAGTCGATGTTACCTATCTTATGGAAAATTAGCCACAAAAATCTCACAGCGAGAACCATATTGAGCGGCATCAAGTCGATCTATCAGCTTAGTGAACCCCGCAATAATTTGGCTTATGGAAAATTAGCCTCAAAAATTTGGCTTCATATTCGTCCTTGGTGCTGGCGAGTGACTGTAAAAACTACTTTGAAGGCAAATAAAAGGGCCAGTACAATGAGAGAACCATATTGAGAGGCATCAAGTCGATCGATCAGCTTAGTGAACCCCGCAATAACTTCATCTCTCGCCTTCATAAGGATTTTCTTGTCTTCTTTATACTTGTCCAATAGAGTTGTTTTACCCACCTCTCATGGAATGTTATTGATGCCCATTCCCAATTTGGTTAGGACGGTTGTGATAGTACACACTGTTGTTCCCACATCGTTTTCAACAGTTTTCACGTCATTTTACATCGACTGTAACGGTTTTCACGTCATTTTTTAGGGAGGTTGCATCCACTACAACTTTGTCCACTCATTTACTCTCATATGATGTAGTGTCCTAAATAGTTTTTACTGATCGTTCCAATCGAGTCACTGTTGATAACAATCCATCAATTGTTGTTTGTGTTTAGTTTATATTAATAACCGAGTATACAAAATCAATCCCACTTATGTTTAGCAAAAAGATCAAGTGGTACTAGATGGGGGTCCGACTGGGAAAAAAATTAACTTTATGAGAAATAGATAGATACAAAGATTAAAAGCTGTCAAATCTCCGCAAAAAGATAATCAAGTTACGATTTGATTTATCCAAAAAAAACAAAAAAAAAAATCAATTCTGATGAACTAATTAAACAACCTTATATGTAAAGAATGTAAGAGAAAGAGAAGATGTAGAAAAAAACCCTTATCAGTAAAACCAAACACACTTATCGATTTAGAGGTACAATTACAGAAACACAAAAGAAATATTTATTTTTTTGAAATTTTTATTCATTTGAGACCAGTATTCAAATATTAAATTAACAATACTCACAAAAATAATATACTCAGGAAAAAAAAAACCTCATCAATAAAATCCAGCATAACTTATCAAGAAAATTGAGACCAAATGAGAGTAAAATAGATAAGATTATCTTAACCTAAACAAGGAAACCACAAAGAAAGAAAAACCAAGATCCCAGCTTATCAAACAAACAAACAAACCTCTTCAACTACAAAGACATAACAAGATAAATTAACAGAAAAATATAAATTTATCATTCTTCTAAAATAAAGAATATGAGAATCCATATATCTATAAAACTTAAAATCTTAAACTAAGGAATTTAAGAAGCAATTATCAAAGAAAGTCGTGGACAATAAACTTCTTCATATAGAACTAATAATCAATAAAAGAAAAAGACAATCAATCAAAAATTATATAAAAATAAATGAACCTTTTATAATCGGATCACATAATAAAGTAAATAAACCTCAACTTTTTTAAGTGTTACGTTGCTAAAGAATGGCAAGTAGCTCAATAAAAGTATCAACAAGAAGTATTCAGCAAACCCCACAAGATATATGTAACGTAAAGATGGTTGAGCAATTTAAACCCAAAATATATTCCAACCAATATTCTTAGAACTTTTCATGACAATATCCATGGTTTCAACAAGATTTTAGAATTGAGAATCTATACCAGACGTATAATGATAAATTATTAAAACTAATCTAAGAAAGAATTAGATTACTTGTATCGTTAATCTTTTACTTGTTTATTAGAGTGAAAAGAAAAATGAAATAGTTAAGTCACAAAAAGGAGAGAATCTCAATATGAAATTAAAAACTCCATCAAGGCTCATCAATGCTTATGAAGTACCACTGCTTAACTATAACATCTCAGTAAAAAAAGTCATAATGTATCCATATAATGTTTATATATTTCTTTCGTGTATTAAATAATTTAGTTATGAAATATGTCTCATGTGTTTAAATATATTAATAAAAGCATAAAAGGAAATGATAATTCACATAATTTTAAGTATTCTTAACGATATATTAAAATCTAAAAGTATATTACAAGATTGTTAGAAAGATATTCTTTATGAATGAAAGAACCCAACCAAACTTGTTGAAGTTAGTAGCTTAAACATTTCCTGGTACCATTGCAGTATTCACTCATTGATCTAATTGTAAACATTATAAGAATGTAACTCAGTATTTCCTGATATTACGTAATATCAGGAAAACTATTCATGTTGCAATATTTCCCAAATCATTCATGGCTCTAATTTGTAAAATTTCAAGTAGTGATTTGGAATATACTGAATCACTTCCTAGATTCATTCGTAATGGATTTTCACTAAAATTTGATATGCATCACTTTAAGAATTCTCACCTCAAGATTGATCCACAAAATCTAATATTTATGTTCAAGTAAAACTGCAATATGCTTGTAATCAGACGTCTTGTAAGGGAGGATTTGGCATATTCCTCAGATGTAGGGGTGATTAAGACCGGTGTGGTGACCCTGTTGTTGCTAAAACTGGGTGTTCCCGAGTTGGCGTTTGTTGGCGTTTTCGCATTCTTCCACACCATTGAGGGTGTCAAGAAGGGGTTGGAACTTGTCGAGAAGTTTCCTCATATCACTCGAGTCTATGTGATGTGAAATTCTGATTTGGTGACATTAAATATAAATCTGTGTTTCCAGTCTAATATGATAGGTTCATGTGATTTTCATCCAAGTGGTACGACTTCGTATCGTTTTGATGTATTCTGTCTATCTTGTTTGAGGTACAACGTGGATGAGCCGGCTGAAGAATTTGAGGTCATATGTCAGCTCTTGAAAGATATTGTGGTTTTAGGAAAGAAGTATTGTCGCCAAGATTTAACAGTTAACTGTGGAAGACATATGAACAAAGCCGCTGATTACTTGGCGAAAATGCAACTTCTTAGAGGAGACGAGAAGGAATATAAACCCCGTGGGTTTCCAACGGAGTTGAAGCTTATTGTTCATAAGCTGGAGATCTTTTTACTCATCCTCATTAAGAAGATCTAATAACATCAACGTCATTACCACTTGAAAGTCCTAGCTATAGGTGGAAATCTTTTGGTACCAGGTTTCTCTGTGCATGCTTTTGGTCAGTATCTTGTAAATAAGTTTTGGTTTTTGACAAGAGGATTCACTAATTTTACTTTTATCCGTTAAGTTATATTTTGATGAGAGACATGTGCTTAAATTTTTTTCAGTAACTCCACAAACATCTTTATCAAATCTAATACTGTCTAGTTTTACTGTACTTGGTGTAATATTCAGGTTTTAGTTTCCAAAACTCAGCTAATTTCTCAGTCACAATTCACTATATACACGTTATCAAACAAACTGGTGGTCAATGAATATGTTGTGCCAGAAAGGAAAACAGTATTGGGTGGTAGGTATGTGAGCCTTGTCCTACTTTACACACAACAAAGCGTAATGACTCATGTTTTTCCCCTCTATGAAGTCAAAAACACGCCGATTGTGAAGTAAGTAGATTAGATAGGTACATCAATCAAACAAACATAAAGTGATGGAATATTTGGCACCAAGCCATTCCACCAAACTTAAGAGGGAATACAAGAGCCAAGCGAAAGCAACACTGTCGTCTTATTTGCAACTAGAATTGACTTGTGAGACTAGAAGAGTCCCACGACAGCCTTCAAATTTTTAGTCTAAACATCCAATGAGTCGTACATAGGAAGCATCCTAGGGCCCCGGATGGCAGGGGGGGGCCAATTTTTTTTTTTTTGTGTCTTATTTTTTTGTATATATACTAGTTATTGTGTATTTGGATCATCTGAGGAAAAAAGAAAAACAAAAAATAAACTATCACGGTGTATCGTATTTTTTAAAATTTCATAGAATTTCTTAACAGATAGCCTAAGTTTTAACTATTTTGGACCAATAAACCATTTTATCTTTGGTCCCAATGAGTTTCCAGCTTTAGATTATAAAAAAGTAAAAAGCTAATCGGCTATAAACAAGTTATATTCTCTTGAAGATATCACTTTAAAGGCACCCTGTATCAAGCTTCAATATTATCTAAATCATGACATGAGTTCCGATATTGATGTGCATAAATTGTACGTCGAAATGAAAGTTATAAAGAGTTATTTGCCAGAAGAGACTAGAAGGGAAATTGAAGTGTTGAATTTCTTGAAAAATATGGAAGGATGATACCCAAATGTTGAAATTGCAAACACGATTTTAATGAAAATTCTAGTTATAGTTTCCTCTGCAAAAAGAAGTTTTCCAAAGTCGAAGCTGACGAAATCTTACCTTCGGGAAACAACATCACAAGAAAGATTGAATGACCTAGCAATATGATCTATCGAGGTGGATATGGTAACAACATTGATTACAATGCAACCCCTAATAAATTTGCATCGAAGAGGCCAGGAAAGTCAATTTTTAGTAGATTAGTTAATTTTAAGTAGTCGTTTCTACTAGCAAATTTTATTGTATATGTTTTTTTTAACAATCAATTATTTTTTTAGGGCCCCATTTCCCATTTTTGCCTATGGCCTCTAAAAGGTTTGGTACGACCATGTGAATGAAGACGCGTAGAGCGAAAATACCTAAAACCAAAGGATATGATATATTTGGTCCTTCGAACTCATAATGCATTTGTTAGTATTGGAAGTACTTCAAATCTTTGAATGCATCACATTCTACAGAGATTTCCCAAGTTCATGGATTTAGTTTGTAAACATTACAAGTACATATTTGGAATTTACTGAATCACCTCCTAGTTTCGTTTGTACAGAATTGTCGCTTTGAAGTTCACTACAGTTCGATATGCATTAGTTAAATAATTCTCACCTCAAGATTGATCCGCAGAATTCTGAGATTTATGTTCAAGTAAAACTGCAATATGCTTGTAGTCAGGGGTCTTGTATCCTTGCAACATTTTAGCCCATCTACAAGCACCTAAATCAGAGCACAATTAGTTACCGTCAGCAACCAGGGTTACATTTGTCTTTTTAGAATGGGATTTATTGCTCCTCCTTTTATACATAAAATTTTAAGATCATCTTGTCTCATTAGTGTACCCTTTACCAGAAATACCTCCAAGGATGTCTTAGTAGCTGAGAATAGTAAATCGTTGTTTTCAAGAATAAATTTACTCTACTTCAACTTCACTGGTGTCATTTAACAGCCTTTAAGTTGCAGTGTTAGACCAGGTCTTACGGTGGAATTCCAGTTATTTTGAAGCTGGGAAGACCTTTTATATCACTAATCTCAGCCTTCGTCACTAGTCTAACAATAATTCTCGATCATGGTAATTACAATCTTGAAATTTTATGATATCAAAACCCGTAACCTATAACTACGGATACTTCTAATTTCTCGTCTTATCTTATTATGTCTTAGCTGGCATAAAAATTAATCACCATTTTCTCCTCATAAGTCCTAATTTTAGTTCACTGGGTATTTTTTCTTTTCCTTTATTTGATCGAGAGAATGGAAATTTGTTGAAAAGAGGGGTACAATTTATAAAGAATAGGAGTGACAAAAAATAAAATATAAATATAAATAGATAACAATAAAGGAGATACAATCTATATTCCATATGGATTTATGGTGGAGTCTAGTAATGATACTTCTTTGCTAACAAAACATATTTTTTCTCATTTCCAGGTCAGTGTGGAGGCAAAAGCTTCCCGTCTAAGTTGGAGTTGTGCCTTCAACTTTGACGGGAAGCTTTTTCCTTAAAAGAATTTTCTATTTCACTCAGAAGAACAAATACTTCAAATCACTATAGCTTTTTCCTTAAAAGCTTTTTTTGTTCTCTTTTAGCTTTTTAATGTTTGTTTGCACTCATTTTTATTCTTTATTATTCTTGGTTGATTTTGATTTTTTTGCTTTCCTTTTTTCCTGAATTCTATTTACTGTTTATTCTGAACTTTTTCGGGTATTGTTTTCTCCCATCTTGTTTGTTCGTTATTTTCCTATTTTCCTTTCTTAGAGAAGTTTTTATGGAATGAAAAAATATTTGTTCATTTTGCTCCTACTATGGACTCAACAAACTTGAAAAATGGATGGGAAAACCAATAAGACCGAGGGTTTGTTGATTGCGGTCGTAGATTAGGCGCGCGCTTGATCAAAAAATGCACAACTGAACAAGAAACGCTGGCGTGTGAATTTCAAACTCCCGCGAGTCTTTCAAAACCGCCCACTACTTTTTGAGTTTCCAAAAAATTATTTACTACTTCTTTATTCACTTTATCCTATTTTATCTCATTTCATCCTATTTTATCTCAACTTATTATTATATTTTAAATTTATCCTATAAAATATTTTATAATAAAAAGAAATATTAGTGGGGCCCTAGAAAACTAAATCTATACATTTTCCTATAGTTTTCCATAGTGGAAAACTAAGTTTATTCAGCCACGTGGCTCAACATTTTTTTTTGATCATTGCCATAAGAACTGCCCTTAGTCCCTTTATGTTTTTAGTATTTTGGTGCTTGTTGTTTTGTGCCTATCTCCAGCAGTTTTTTTGTTTTTTGATTCTATTGTAATGGTTTAACATGCCCACTGCTATGAATATTGATCCTCTTAAGAAAGGTCAATCTTCTTCTTTGAGTACGGAGAAACACCTTGCAAAAAGGATGGTTTCTGCTGCAGTTTTAAATGCACTTCCTTTTCCTTATTTAAAAGGAGAATAACAAACAATTAAGCTCACAAATAATATGTATATGAGAGGTTTGAATCAGTGGAAGTTATGCCTTATAGGGAGGCTTGATTTAAACCAGGTGAAGCTAGAAGAAGCTAGAGAGCAATTTTTTTCTCAATGGAAGATAAAAAGTGAAGTTAAGCTCATTCCAATTGGAAAGGGGTTCTTCGTTATAAAGCTGGATAATGAGATTGATAAGATTAAGATTTGGTCAGGAGGCTCTTGGAAAGTTGGTGATCAAATTTTGCAAGTAAGAGATTGGGAACCGAGATTTAACCCGGAAAATCATTGTTTAGCTAAGGTTTGGATTAAGTTTCCAGGACTCAACTTAGAATATTGGACAAAGGAAAATTTGTTGGCTATGGCTAAAGCCTTCGGAAAACCTATCAAGATAGATAAGAAAACTCTTTCTATGGATTTTGGTTTTTTTCGCAAGTGTTTTGGTCGAGGTTGATTTTGCAGCTAAAATCCTAAATCGAGTTTGGGTTGGTGAAGATGTTGAAGACATCGAAGAGGGTAGTTGGCAGTGTGCTGAATTCCCCAAGGTCCCTAAATTTTTCTCTTACAACAAGATTGTGGGACATTTGGTCTCTGAATGCAAGTCAAAATGAAGCATGTTTTAATTGAATTTGAGGATAATTCTGTTGTTAATGAGATTACTATGAAAAAGAAAAAGAAGACTAAGAAAACCAAAGAGTCTTTATCGCTTGAGGAGATTCAAGAAGGTAATACGATGGGTTGTGAAACAACTGTTCATCCATCCCTTGAAGTGGAAAATAGCACATTTACATATCCGTCCGTTCCTCCTGGCTTTGAAAAGTACAACAAATTCCACGGGTTTGAAGACGAGCAAGAGGTTGTTTCATCTACCTTAGTAAAGGAACATGCAAGGGTCAGCACCAAACAAGCTTCGAGCCTAAATTCAAAAGCTACGTGCATCTTCCCAAATATTACATTGAGTTCAAAAAAGAAAGGTAATCCTAAATCCCCCGATGATCTTAATAAAATATCAGATGTTAAACTCATGGATGCAGGTTCTTTATGGGGATTAAACTTTTCCTCTTCAGATAAAGGTCAAAAAAAAATGCTCAACGACCTTAAGAAAAATCATAAGGATCTAACCATATATGAGGTTGATGAGAGCACTACTTGATTGTAACCTTCATGGTTTGCAAATTTCAGCTATTACTTCCTGGTATTCCACGAGGTTTTTCTTATTGTGTACTTTGAAATTTTATTTCTTTTTTTGCTCTTGTTTTTATTTCAGGAATTTGTTGTTGTTCTTATTAAGTTGTAATCGTCTGCACACGATTTGTGTGCTTTTTAGTTTATTTTCTAACTATCGACCGATCAAAAAAAAACAATATTTATAGCAGGGCCCATATCCTAGATAGGGCCCAAAATGTCACCAGAGTCCAGAGGACCATGAGACCATGACTATTTTTGTAGTTTAAAATTTCTCAGATTTCGAAGATAACCCCACCTCTGCAGTTGCTTTTAAGAAAAGATTAACATATGAAAAATATCATACTCAATGTCCTTCAAAGAATGAGTGGTGCTGGAATATTTTTTCACAGATAAATTCTAACAACGGTCTCTTTCCTAATCTGGGCACAACCGAGGAACCCAATTAGCATTACCATGGGCAAGGACTACATTTTGCTATTAAACGATTTTCATTGGCGAGCAATTTCTATGGGCTGTCTGGGTTATTCCCATTTAGAAATTCTAGTTAAATTCAAAACGATATACGTACCAATGATCCTCCACAACTAATTTTTACTAACGAGTCGTTCAGTGGAACTAGTATCAACTTACTCTTAGTTTCTTCTAGTTTTCAAGTAATTAATGAGAAACTGGACCAACCGATGAGCTTCTGCATCTTCTATAGCCACAAAATATAACAAAACTACCATGCAAAAGTACAATGAAGAAAATTTACACCACAGGGTGTGCATTATTTGCTTTATGCTAAGCCCACAAGCGAAACAACACTGTGAAGAAGGATTTTTTGGCATCATGATTTTTTTTGAGGGGACCATAATTTGATTAGGCCATCTTCCCTATGATAATAAAGGGTGACCTAAAAGGTGGGATGACTAAGTTACCCTTTTATTAATTAAATAATATATAATTAATTAAAACTTTAAAAAAAATCAAACTTTTAAAAAAAAATTGTATTTTTTTTGTATGTGGTTCAGTTAGGGGAAAAATAATAAATTTAGTCGAACTTAAAGTTGGGCTAAAAGAAAATATATAAAACTTTTTTTAGATAGGAGTTCAGTTAAGTAAAAAATTTCTAAAACATGCAAACGCAAATATTTTTATGAATATAACCGAACCATGTTCAGTGTATTTTCAGATAGGAGTTCGGTTAAGTAAAAAAAATATAAAACATGCGAACGCACCGAACTTCCAGTTCGGTTTGCAAAGATTTTTATGAATATAACTGAACCCTTTTCAGTGTATTTCCAGATAGGAGTTCGGTTAAGTAAAAAATTTCTAAAAAAAATTGTGAATGGACCGAACTCAAAGTTCGGTTAGGTACAAAATTTCTAAAACTTTTGCGAACGCACCGAACTATGATTTTGGTTTGCAAGGAAATTTTTCGTTCTAACCGACGAGTTCTTGGTGTTCTATGTTTCAGGGAGTTCGGTTAGAAAACTAGGGATTTTTTAAACTACTCCTTACCGAACAATACTCTGTCACTAACATTTCAAACCGTGATTTGATGATTTCTAATTGATTTTTTCAATCAAAAACAAATTAAATGCAATGGGTTTGTGGGAAAATACCTCTGAATCAGTGGGAACTTGCAGATCAAATTTTGAGTGTTAGAAATTGGATTCCTAATTTCAGGCCTGAAAACAAAGAACATCCAAAGCTATGATATGGGTTCATTTTCTAGGTTTAAGTTTAGAATATTGGGATGAAGAAACTTTATTCAAATTAAGCAGAGCTCTGGGTAATCCTTTCAAGGTTGATGATGCTACTTTGAACTACCAAAGTGGGTATTATGCAAGGGTTTTAGTATAGATTGATTAAGCAAAAACTATTCCAAACAAATTATGGATTATCACAAAATATGGATGATTCTCTCAGTCAGTTGTTCTTAATAATTTACCTAAATTCTGTTGGAAATGCAAAAATTGTTGGTCATCAGTATTCTGAATTTAGGGAAAAGAATCAATCAGAAACATTTGGTGAGAAAGTTAATTCTTCTAGTTCAGAGAAGCAAAAAGAGTTTAACGGTTCTACTTCAGAGAAGTTGAATGATATTCTTCAATTTTCTCAACAGGTAATAAAACCTTTTGATATTTGTCAAACTTCTGAGAAAGTTCAAGTAGAAAACATAGTGGGGAATTCTACCAATCCAATCTCAACATCACAGGGAAGATTCAGTCCACTACAAGATGATACAGGGATTGAAGAAGGAGAGATTATTTCTGCAAAAATCCTTCAAGTTGTAGAAGATAGTGCAATAGATAAAAGTGAAGTTAAATATATTAATGGTCTTAATGGTACTGTCTCAGCTGAAAAAGTTCCAACTACTTCCTGGTCAAGAGTGGTTCAAAGGCCTTCAAATTCAATTCCAAAATCTACCACAACTTCTAATAATGATGCTCCAAAAGAGGTAACCACTAAAGTCACTGGCAAGTATAATTTTAGAAGAAATCAAGGAAAAGGAGGTACTATAGGCCTCCAGCCTAAACAATGAAAGTTCTTTTTTGTAACTTAAGAGGCCTTAGAAGACTAAGGTCTCAAAATAAATTATGGTCTCTCATTAATCAATTTAGTCCTTCAGTAGTTTGGATTGTAGAACCAAAAGTTTTTTGTGAAGCTTCTTTTTGCAATAAGTTGAATCTACCTGGTATGCAAAGTATGGTGATTCACAATTCTGTCTCAAATAAAAAAGGAAATATTTGGTTATTTTGGAATAAAAATTTACCAACTCCTACAGTTGTCTCAATGAAGCAAATGATTACATTTGATATTGGTGGTACTCTAATTTCTGGTGTGCATGCTCATGTTGGAATGGTTCAAAGAAGATATCTATGGTCTGAAATGGAACTCATTAGTAAACTGGATAAACCATGGTTTCTCATACGTGATTTTAATGCTCTAACTTCAGTGGAAGAGAAGATTGGTGGGAAAAGCCCAAATAAAAAATCAATGACAGAGTTCAATGAATGTCTAAATCAATGTGAATTGATACAAGCACGTAAGACTGGAACTCAATTCTCTTGGTCCAATTGTCAACATGGAAATAAAAGGATTCTATGTAATCTTGACAGAGCTGTTTTTAATGATTTATGGATTCAAAAATTTCCTGATTGGTGTTATAAAGTTGGATTAAGAGTTGATTCAGATCATACTCCTCTAATGGGTGGTAGTGTCAATATTCCAAAACCAACTAATGCTCCATTCACGTTTCAAAAGATGTGGTTATCTCATACTGAATTTTTAAAGATAGTGGAGGAAAGCTAGTCAAAATATATAAATGGTGATCATGCTTTTGTTCTTCAAAGTAAATTAAAATTCTTAAAGAAAATTCTTCAAGATTGGAATTGGAGAGTGTTTGGTAATGTTCAGGTGCAATTAAAGAAGGAAGAAACAAAAGTTCAAGAAGCAATGTCTGATTCAGATAATGATCCATTCAATGCTGAGACTTTGGACAAGCTGGTTGAAGCTCAAAATGAATATAATTCTAGAGAAGTGCAACTTAACTCATTAATGAAACAGAAATCAAGAATCATATGGATCAAAGAATGAGCAGCCAACACTAATTTTTCCATACTAATCTCAAGATAAGACAAGCTAGAAACTGCATAAGTGAGCTTGCCGATGAAAATGGAGAAGTCATATCTGATCAGAAAAAAAATAGCTGACATTTTAGTTCAACATTTTCAAAAGAAATTTGAAGTTGAAAAAAATGAGAATGTGGATAAATTGCTTGATGTTATTCCATCAATTATTTCTCTTGAAGATCAGAATATGCTTGATAAGCTTCCAGATGAACAAGAAATAAGGGATATTCTCTTTAATATGGATCCAGAGAGTTCTCCAGGACCTGACGGATTTACAGGTTGTTTTTACAGAGCATGTTGGCATATTATTCATTTGGATGTTGTTAAGGCAATTCAGTTTTGATGGGAGAGAAGATTCATTCCAAAAGGGATTAATTCCAACTTTCTTGTCTTACTTCCTAAAGTTGAAGGTGCTAAAACCCCTAACCAATTCAAACCCATTGGCTTGAGCAATGTAAGTTTTAAATTTTCATTAAGCTTATCACCACAAGAATGAGTTCATTAATAGCTAAATTAATCTCACCTCAACAGGTTGCTTATATAAAAGGAAGATGTATTCAAGAGAAGATCATCTTAGCTTCTAAAATGGTTAATGAAATGCAAAAGAAAAGAAGAGGTGGGAATGTTGGGCTAAAGCTAGACATCTCACAAGCATATGATTCAGTAAGTTGGGAATTATTGTTGAAGGTTCTAAGTAAATATGGATTCTCATATTCTTGGTGTGAATGGATACATACTATCCTCAAGTCAGCTAAAATTTCAATCATGATCAATTGAGGACCTCAAGGATTCTTTTCAACAGGGAGAGGATTGAGGCAGGGTGACCCTTTGTCTCTAATTCTTTTTGTTCTTATGGAGGGTATTTTAAGTAGGAACTTAACTCAAATGGTGCAAAATGGAGATATTGCTCCTATGGTAATCAGAAAAGGAATACATCCTACTCATCTGTTTTTTGCAGATGATGTTTTTATTTTCTGCAATGGAGGTAAAGAAGTCTTAGTAATCTCCTAAACTTACTAAATGACTATCAAAGAGCATCAGGGCAAGTTATCAACATAACAAAAAGTAAACTCTTCATTGAAGGAACTACCACAGTTAGGAAAACCAAATTCAGCAAATGATGAAGATGGAGCTAAGAAAATTTCCAGACAAATATCTTGGGGTCATTCTTCATCCTGGCAGGGTAAAATCTTCTATTGTATGTCCAATGGTTGAGATGATGCAAAAGAAGCTTGCAGCATGGAAGGGGAAGCTTTTATCATTCCAACAAAGGTTGGTTCTTGTCAAATCAGTTTTATATAGTATTCCCATCTATAATATGGCCATTTACAAATGTCCAGCTTCTGTGATTAAGATCTGTGGAAGGATGATAAGGAATTTCCTTTGGGCTGGTGATGGAGAAACAAGGAAATACAACACCTTAGCTTGGGATAATGTTTGTACTCCTCTTAGTGAAGGTGGTTTGGGCATTCAAAGGCTTGAAGTCATAAACAAACCATTACTTATGAAAATGTTGTGGAGAATTCTTAACTCCAATGAAGAATAGACACTTTTTATTAAAGCTAAATTCAGGGATAAAAATCTCCAATGGAATACAACTTGGAAAATGTCTTCAATATGGAAAGGAATGAAATGGGCTTGGAACTTCTTGAAAGAAAATATAAGGTGGTGTGTAGGTAATGGAAAAAAAAAATTCTTTATGGTTTGATCACTGGATAAGTGAAGCTCCTCTTATTGATTCTTTTGGTTATACTTCATTTATTAAAAATAATGCTCTTCTGAAAGTCTCAGACATTCTGGTTGACAATGAGTGGGTAATTCCTAATGACATCAAACAGTATCTTTCATCTTTTAGAAAGCCAGATAAAGGTAGAGGTAATGATGAATTGGTCTGGATTGGATATTTCAAAGGTAAATTCACAATAGCTTCTGCAATAAATTTGATAAGGAACAAAATACCAAAATTGCAATGGCCTAAGAAAATCTGGAATTCATTTTTACATTCAAGCAAAGCTAGCAATGTATGGAAATTGATTCAAGGAGTTTATGTGGATGACTCAAAAATGGTTTCTAAAGGATATTATATGGTTTCAAGGTGTTGCATTTGTGAACAAGAGCAAGACAATATGAATCATCTATTATGGGAATGCAGTTTCAGCTCTGAAATCTGGAAATGGATTTATTATATTTTTAAATTTCCTTGCCCAAAATCATTTGAAGATGTTTGGAGGAATTCCAAGGATAAAAGTCCATTGATTAAACAAGTATGGATTACAACAAGTTGTTCAATCTTAAAAGAGCTATGGTTCCAAAAAAATAAGAGATTCTTTGATGAAGTAAATCCAAATGAATTGTACTTTAAAAGCAGAATACTGAAGATGGTTTATGAAGGAGGATTGAGAATCAAAGTAAACAAATGAGATCAAAACTATGATAACAAGATAATATCCTTCTTCAATTTGGGACCTAGAAGTATCAAATTTCAAAGAATCAGAACTTGTCATCGGACTCTTCAAGATATTGGTGCAACCCTATTCTGTTGTGATGATGCTTCCTTTGAAAATCCAGGTATTACAGGTTTTGGTGTTATTGTCAGAGACCATATGTGTCAGGTAATATGTTCCTTATCCGGTGGCTTAGGAATTACAACAAATTATATTGCTTAAGTATTTGTTGTGTTATGTGCTGCTGAATTAGCTGTGGAATGGAAGCTTACCCATATCATTATAATGATATTTCTTACCCATATCATTATAACCAATTTTTCTGCAAATTATGTTGCCAAAAAAGGAGCTCTATTGGGTGCAGGAGAAAGACACATTTATATGGGGAGACACCCAATGCTTATGAGAATTGAAATGTCTGGTACTGATTACTACAGATTCAACTGAAGACAGTTAAGAAAAAAAGAGAATCTTCTATTTAGAAGTTTTGGACTTTTAGTTGTTATAGTGTATTAGGCTTATTAAGGTTGTTTTTCAGTTGTTTTGGACTCGTCATTAGTTTTATTTCCTCTTTAGTTTTAGATTTTATTTTGATTTTTATCCTTTGATTGAGTCTGTAATCATTTAACTCAATAATAAAATTGTGCGATTCAGAAAAAAAGAAAGAAAATACCTCCGAATTTACATATCGCTAAAGGGTCTGCGAGAAAAATACTCGCGAATTTGTACTTGTCGAACAAAAACTAATTAAAAAAAAATTAAAAAATTAAATTTTTTATTTTTAGAAAATTATTTTTTTAGAAAATTTTACTTTCAGAAAAATTATTTTAAAAAAATTTAAAATAATATAATGGCATCTTGGTCATTGACTAAAATATAATAAAGAGTTTTTTTTTTAAAAACAAACATCCATTTTCTGTCTCTTCTCTCTAAAAGAAAAAAAGAGGGCGATTTCTGGCGAAAAAGAAAATTTTCAGACGACCTTAACTGCTCAGATCCTCTTGGATCTGGGCAGTAGCAAACTCAATCAATCAATCCTTCCGTATTAGTTTAGGTTAGATCAATCAATTCCTCCTCTAGAACAGTCAATTAATCTTCCTGACCACCACATCAAAAAAAAATTAGCCACCATGAGTTTTTCAGTCTTCGACGGCTGAATCATCGATTCATCGGCCCATAATCATCATCTAGTCGCTTATTTGATGTTGCTGCGATACCCCATCGTTTTATTGGAGATCTGATTCATTTTGGTTATTTGCCGCTTTTTGGATTTGGTTTCTTCTCCGACGATTTTCTCACATCTGGTTATTTCTCATTCTTTCCGGGCATGGATACCAGCTGCAACAGTCGAGTCCCTCTTTCAATATGAGGTAAATCGTTTACATGTTGATACTTCCCCAATCTCTAGATCGGAATTTTTGAAGAATCTTTTAGGCTTTTATCAGGATACCAGTTTTTCATATATTGATGTTGGGTGTGGGCATGTTGATACTTTCTTCAATATTTGATTTTATGCATGGAGTTTGATTTTAATATCTATAAACCCTATTGTTTGTCATAACTCTACTCTGTATGACCAGAAAATAATCATTTTTAATCATTAAACCTTGATCCTTATATCATCCTTCGCAACTATCTCGTCTATTCCCTGTTTTGCGTTTTGTGCAGTATGCAAAACTTATTGCTTTTGCATCTGTTTTGGCTTATGAAGCCCCTGTTTTCTAGTTGTTTTTCCTCTCTGTTCGGATTCACGAAGGTTGTGAGGCAAGTTCCCAAACCACCAAGTCAGTCCCAACTTAAAGTGTTGGTGGTGTTTTTTGTTGTTGTTTTCTTCACCTTGCCCGTGTATTTTAGATCTGTTTTTTTTTTTTAAAGCTTTTTTTTTATCTTGGTGGGTTCCTCTTGATTTAATTTGGGAACTCAGATTTGTTTGCGAAGTTTTTTTGAATATTTTCATATAGTAGTTAGTAATTCTCTCCAGGGATCCCAAGTTGGTTCTTTGTTCTGGAATTGGGTCTCTTTGAAGGTTTTTATGATAGGGGATTATCCAATTTAGTCTCCGCGTTTTGTTTTCAACATTTGTATGTTCTTCTTAAAAGAACAACTTTTCGATTTAGCTTCTTCAGCATAATATCAGCACTCCACCCAACATCAGGACACCCTGAAAATTTCCAGTTCACTACTCAGGTAGATTGGTAGTAATCAACATCAGCTTCAAATTTGTCCTTATATTAACCGAATTACTGTTTGCCATCCCTGGTGCAATTCTGGAGAATCCTAAGGCAAGTTGTTCTTGATGACTCGTCGCCTTGGTCCTCTATAAGATTTTTAGAATCATTTATAAAATCTTGACCAAGTTGACAAGCTATCACAACTAGCAGCATAATCATTTTCTTCCCAATATGGAAACCCTAAGGATGTTTCAAGCTACAATTTCGTCATGTATCACAACAACAAGCTCAAAACCTATTTTGTATGCATATGGGCCGATGAATGCAACACCTTTACTCGTCAGGTTTTTGTCAATTTCATTGTATTTCACCTTTCAACAAAGTTTTCTACCTCTTTTAGTTTAGAGTAGATTAAGTCTCTAATACCTTTTGTGTCTTTTTAGTCTAATTACTTTTAGTTATTTGGATAACATTATTAGGTTAATCTAGTTGAGTCTGTAATTCATATTGTATTCGTATTTCAGTTTTTGTAATCTTGTAATAGCACTAGTAGCACTAATCCTTCAACGACAGAGGTTGGATTCTATTTCAAGACACAACCAAAACTCAAGACTCAATTTGAAGCTATGTGTAGTTGCAGGAAATCCTACACTACACCACTCATATGATTTCATTAATAATCAACCCGTTTTTAGGTTTTCAATCTTAATTTTATTGATAAATCTTTGAATGTTATTACAAGAAAAGATAAAAGAATCAAGAATAACCTCTGCTCTAGACTTTCTCTCTCCTATTTACTTATTTCTTTCTCAAAAAAGATATCTCCTCTCTTCTCAGTTGAGCGACTATTTATAGGGAAATACATATTGGATGACAGCTAATCTGTCCTTTATTTTCGGATACGGCTTGCGACATTCTCGCAACCTTACAAATGTTAATCGCGCAAACTCTCTAATTTTCGCAGGATCATCATATCTTTCTCATGATTTTAGTTGATGTCGTTTATTACATCATTTCTAAAATTGTTCTGCGACGCTGTTGTGTTGTGTTGTTGATAATTTCGCTAAGATATTATTGTTGCGAGATTCTGATCCTACATCTTGCCTCTTCTCATATCTTTTCTGCGAAGTAGAGAATGATGTGAGAAATGCCGCAGTTATCCATCATTTCATATTCTGCATTTATCACACGTATTCTTTCTTTCATCCGTTTCTTGACACGTCTTCTGTAACCGCTGCTTTTCAACCGCTCATGTCTTTTCGTCTTAATAATGTTTATTTCTTCTAGTAAAAAATATTCCTTATATATTCTTCTTACTCTTCTTTTCACTTTCTTTTTACTTTCTCTTCTCTTTTAATTCTTTCATCTCTGCAACTCTATTGTTCTTCCGTAAATTCCGCTACTGTAGTTCTTCCTTCTTCAATCTTCTTACTTTTTATTCATTCCCATACTCTATATTAAAATATGCCTCCAAGTGTCCATAAACATGAGAAAATTTTAAAAGACGTCCAAAAAGATCTTGCAGAGAAAGGTTTCACACTTTCTACCATTCCTGGTGAAAGTGCCAAATCAATTCTTTCTATCAAGCTTTTTTCTGATCAATATTGTGATGATCAATCAATCATAATTTTTCTAGGTAAAATTCTCGCAGGTCTCCCCATTCATCTTTACGACCCAGATATCCCTCTGTTCTATGAAATTCTTGCTCATTCGGGATTTTCGCGAGCTATCTTCCAGTTGAGTGGGGATTGCATCCGTCTGATGCTAGAGTTCGCTAATTGTGGTGTTGGTAAAGGATCTATGTACTCCAAAGAACTTAGGGATCCTAAATTCGCAGACTTAGAAATAATTGCTGAGAAATATACAGTAGCGAGCTTCTTTGAAAATTATGAATTGATCTCCATGAAGAAAGAGAATACTCGCTGGGGTATTCGTTTGAAAAGGAAAGATAACATTGATGAAGCGAAAATACTTATGCAAGATATTGATTGGCATTCTGGTAAGAACACAACTCCTCGCCAATCCAAAGATGATAAATGGTGTGTTTTTCCCTTGATGCTAAGAGGGCCTTATATTGCTGGATCAAATATTCTTCCTGAGAATCTCGCTACCTATCAACCTTGGGTATTCTCTTGGCCCGAGAAGGAGAAAGAGGTATGTTTCTTCCAGTTTTTCTCACTTTATATTTCTTTATTTGTCTTTATTCTTTTATTCGCTAACCTTTGCGATATTCTATAGATCCAAAAAATGAAAGATAGTTATAACAGGACTGGGAGGGATAGTTGCTTGTTATCTCTTCGCTCATATACAGATGAGGTAAGAAATTTTTCTCTTATGATTTTAAACAGTATACTATTGCTTCCCTATCTTATTTCTATCTGTGTGTGAAGATTATTGCTGAAATAGAAGAATCTGCCGATGTTGCGAAGACTGGTGATAAAGGCAAAGGTGCTCTTCGCAGAGAAAAATCAACTGCTCCTCTTTCAAAGAAAAGGAAAGTCCGTTCTTCTTCTCCTTCAAATATTCCTTCTCATGAAAATTCCGAAAGTGACAAGGATGATGAGGACAATGATGACCTTGCCGCAAGTGAAGATTTTCCACCTGAATCTTCTATGGCTAAGCTCTCTGGCCTCTTTTCTGATTCTCTGCAAGGAATGGGAGATAGCCAATTCGCTAATACCTGCAAAGCTCTCGCTACAATTTGCGATGTCCCTTTGCTGGATGGTGATAGTTCTCTTCGTGGAGTTTCTAGATCAGTGACTCCCGACTTCTTGCATTCTCTAATAGTCTGGTATACTTTCATCCTTTTACTTCTTCATTGTCATAACTCAAAATTTCTTTCTATATTAATATTTTTATATTTTCTCGCAGGCTGGAAAAGCTTCTTTGCTGTTGCCTCAGATCTAGAGAGGAGACGCGAAAATCTTGAAAAGAAGAATCTTCAATTTCGCACAAAGAATGAAGAATTGGAAGCTGAAGTTAAAGGTCTTCGCGAGAAAAATAGACAACTAGAAATTGATTCTTCTTCGTATAAGAACAAAATCTCTAGTCTTCAGCAAGCTAATAATCAGCTTTACGGTATGTTACTTTTCTCTTTCCCTTCATTCATTCATCCTGTTGTTTTATCTTATTTAAATGATCCTTTTTGCAGACATTTATGGTCTTTCTGATGAAGCTACCCTTGTTCGTCATTTCCTAATGCCTTGGATAATGATACCCTTCTTGAGCGTCTTAATAATTCTTTAAATAGTTTCTCAAATGATAGAATTTCATCTCTTTCTCTAGATGAACTTAGATCAAATTTCGCCTCTTAGAAATTGACCATAGATCTAGTTTAGGCTTACCAACCGATTTAAGCGTCCTCCTTGATTCTAAAGAGAAAATCAATGAGTTGAGAACCAAAATTAGCGGTCTATAGATGATAAGGATCATCTCTGATCAAGGTGCTAAGGCTTTGGCGAAATTCCAAGAGACTCTTCTTGAAGTTCAACTTGAACGAGATGAAGCTAACCGCAAGAACATCGAGCTCTGCGAAAGGGAAAACCAAATTCGTTCTCGTCTTCTTATAAGTAATGAGGATGAATTTGTTTGGGCTGCGAAAATCTTAGATGATGCCAGAAAAGATTTAGGTGTAAATGTTAGTCTCCAAGTTGAGCATACCCTTGATTAGAGATATGATTTCTGACAGAGAAGGTTATTAACTGCTCTTTACTAATCTTTTGCTTATGAATTTTCATCAAGTTAATAATTGATTGTTTTTGCTCGCAGATTCTGAAAGTAGATATCGTGAAAAGATTGAGGAACTCGAAGCTGAAAAGGAGGAACTCGCAAAGAATCTTTCTTCTCGCAACGACAAGTATTCTAGATTAAAGAATCAAATCAAGATCACTGTTGCGAATTTTAAGAATGATGCTATGCATTTTCGCAATCAAACTATCCAAATGGTTTGTGACGATCATATATCCCTCATTCTGATTATCCTTGTCTCTTGGAAGAGATCCCACAGAATACTCCCAGTCTGATTATTTCTGATAGCGAAGCTGATGATGAAGAATCTGATGGTGATGAAGGTTCTGATGGTGATGAAGATTCTGACGCAGACGAAGAAGGGAACAAGTCTGATGAAGATAATGAAGGATCAACTAAGAAGTAGTCTTTGTTCTTTCTTTGATCTCTGTAATACTTGTACATTTATTCCTTCTTTCTGTATATTTGTTTTCTTTCATTTTGACCTGCATTCATTAAAACAATTCTTCCTTGCAATACAGTTAATCAATATAATCATTAATTTTTGAATTTTGTGTAAATCTATCATATGGAGACAAATAACATTTTCTAATTTCATTCATTCCCATACTTGCCTCTGTTATTTGTATCCAAATGAGAGATTTTATAAATTTTTCTTTTTTATGCCTCAATTTCGCAGTTAATTATGTATAATTTCGCAATCTTATGCGAAGTGAATTTTGATTCTTTTCAAAATCTCATTCCTGTGTGGTCTTATTTTGCCTTCCTAATTAAAGGTCTTATTATGCCACCTCTTGTCATTGCGACAAAATCGCAGGACGTCCTTGCACTTTCATGCAAAAACCCATTGATCTTGCCTTAACTTTTTCTTTTGTATTGTGGCCTCTTCAGGAATGTTGCGACAATATGACAGGCCTAAATATTCTTGCGAAAATAAAGCCCCATGACATTGCCGTCTTGCGACGAAATCGCAGGACGTCTTCGCACTTTCATGCGAAAACCCATTGATCTCGTCTTATCTTTTTCTTTTGTATTATTGCCTCTTCAGGATTGTTGCACAAATATGACAAGCCTTAATACCCTTGCGAATAAAAAGCCTCATGACATTTGCGTCTTAAGACACTTATCAGCTCCCTAATGGAGGGTGCCGCCCTTATCTCCCCCTGGTTGCCCCTTCAAGGAGGCGTACTTCTACCATACAAGGTTAGCTCCTCCCATCCAGTCTTAACAACAACCAGTTGTTTTCGCAGCCTCTTATCCCTTTTACCTATAGGGCTTATGGTTACGAGACTGCACCCTAAGTGGGGTTTTCTTCAGGCCGAGTGCAGTATAAGCCAAGACTTGTCAAGAATGGCAAGGTACGCTTCAAACGCCCCTGGCACTCTTGACTCAACCGTGTACCTCGGCGCCTTGATCAGATCTGCACTCCTTGGGAGAGTCCTTATTACCTTAGTCGCCCAACCAAGTCATATGCTTAAGCTGAGAATCCAAGGTGCCTCTCCCGGATGGGCTTTATTGACCCCAAATCTCCATGACTCAGGTTCCGGTGGCGGTGTAGCCTTTCCCTGAGCCATGCAACAGGTACCCCCTTATATGACGTACTTTAGGTCTTACATTTGCCTCTTGCGAAATTGTATTCGCGAACTAGGGTGTACGCCATAAAGGTTCGCCCCTTTCTCTTTTGTCATTTTTCTCTTGTCTTCTGTAAAATTCATTATCTCTGCGAGAGTTCGCAATCATCATATTGTATTTGCATTTCGCAATCTCAATTTTGTCATTCAATAAAATGTTTTTGAGAATTTTACTTATTGCGAGAGTGTCGCAACAACTTAATCATTCATACATTTTTTTTTTATTACCTTTGCCATCCTCTGCTTCTTTATTATTTTCTGCTATGCTTCCTGGTAGTGGTATGTTCATCATTTTTATTCTGAGCTAGCATTAGTTTCGCAACATTCTTCTTCTTTTCTTCGATTGCATCACCATCAACCTCTCACTTCTTTGTGTCTCTTTGATTTTGTGTCGCCAATTTTCCTTCTTGTTTGCTCTTCCTTCGCAAGATTCTATCTCAGTTTCGTAACACCTCTTTCCTTCAACCCAATCTCCCTTTATGATTCCTACACCGCTGGGGTGAGGGAATTTGATGCACTGGTGGAAAGTTGAAGCTACACCTAGAATCCCATGTAGCCAAGGTCGACCAATTAATGCATTGTAGGGTGATTCTACATCAACGACACAGAATAAGATTTCAGAAGATATTCCCTTCAATGGAATTCGCATAGTAACCTCCCCTTTAGGCTTGTTAGCAGTACCATTAAAACCATATATCTTATATGTTGATGGTATAAGATCATCATCTCTTCCTCCCATAGTTTTATAAGTATGATAAAATAAGATGTTCACAGAGCTTCCAGTATCGATTAGAATTCTATTAATTGCCCATGAATCTTCAGCTTCATCATCCTCATCTTCTTTCGGTTTTGGATTAATTTCTAATTTTACTACCAATGGATTATCATGTACCTCTTCACCTTCGGGGATTTCTTCTGCGGTAAAAGAAATGATCTGTTTCTGCCATTCCTTTAGTGGCGAGATTTTCACAATATTCATAACTTCTCTTCCATCATTATCTCTTGCGAACACTCTACTTAAAACATTGTCATGAAAATCTTCAATTGTCTTGTATGAATGTACAATAGAGTGACAGAATAGATTCTTTGCTTTTGCACCAACTTCTATGAAGAATTTTTCCTTCTTTTTCATTGTGTTTACTTTGTGATGCTATGGTGGTGGTGGTAATGGTTGAGATTGTGGGTGTCGTACCAAAAAGTGGTTTAATTTTCCTTGGTCTATAATCCTTAGAATAATTCTTTTTACATTTCTGCAACCATTTGTTGTATTTCCATGAAAATGATGATAAGAACAAAACTCATGACTTCTGTGGTTTGGAGGTGGTTCCGTTCCCATGTTCCATGGTGTTGGTATATTCTCCATTAAAATTATAGCTTCCCATATTTTCTCCACACTTGCATTTAGAGGTGGCATCTTGATTTCTTCCCATACTAGCTTGTGACCTCCTTGTCCTCTATTATAGTTTTGTCTTTGTCCTCCATAAGTTTCTTGTGGTTGATCGAGTCTTTGAATCTTGTTATTTCCACCACGATTGTAGAAATTTCTTTCTCTTTCATACTCCTCTTGATCTCGGCTTCCCATAGCCACTATTTTCTGTTGATTGTTACCCGTCACCTTCTCCTGTTGTACTTGCGAAGTGTTCGCTACTGTGTTTATTAACTTGGGTAATAAGCTTGCATTCGCTGTATGTGAGCTGGTGTTCGCAACTGGATATGATTCCATTTCATTCTGCCTTTCCTCTAGAGAAATGTATTCTTCTTGAAGTTCTCGCAATTCAGTCATTGGGATCGTATTCTTGACTCTGAAAATTTGGACATACAATAGGTTTGTTGCAAACATAGCATTGATAAATGATAATATAAGATATCTCTCATCTACACGTCCAGCCATTTCGCTACACATAGTTCTCCATTTTTTAATCAGGTGCTTCAAACATTCGCCAATCCTCTGTTTTAATCCAAACACGTCTTCTATACCAGGTCGCGAGGAATTATTACTTATATATGCCCCTAAGAATGTAGTCTGCAAATGATTGAAGGATGTTCTTGTATTCTTTGGTAGACCTTCGAACCATTTTAACGCCTCCCCTGTTAAGATGGATGCGAAATACTTATATAATACATCATCATGATTTTCCCATTGCAACATGTACCTCACGTAGGCTTTAATGTGTTGAATTGCACAAGTTGTTCCATCAAAAATGCTGGTTAATGCGGGTAAATTGCATTTTGGTGGTATTCCTCCTAATTTTACTTCCCTTGTAAATGGAGTTTTCACAGCTTCTTCTATAGCTTCATCCAATTGTCTTCTGCCTACTTCTCCTCTATTATTTAGCATTCCTCTCATTTCTTCCAATTCTTTCAAGATTTGTTTATTTACACCTGAATTTTGGTCCATTGGTCTTTTTAATTTCGCCTCTCTTCTTCCGTGTTCATGTCTTTCTTCTCTCGCGAAATTTTGCATTTCTTCTTCATTATTCTCATCTCGTCTTCTTCTGCGAGTTTCTTCTTCATCTCTATCTTGAATTCGCAAATGACCATGTCTCTCATTTTCCCCTTCATGATTTTGTTCATTTGTTATTAATTCCATTCGTTGCCTTTCAGACATCCTTTTTATTCTATCGTACTCTTCATTGATATTACCGTTATTCCGGTTTTGTGTACGCCTTCTTTCTCGATTGTCGTGATTGTTCTGGCGAATTGTCTCCTGAAGCTCTTGTTCTTCCATTTCCGCTCTCAATCTTTCACGTTCGCAAATTAAACGTGCTTGTTCAGCATAATGTCTTTAAATTTCTTCTTCAATCGTCTGTTGATTTCTTTGTGTTTCTCTTTCATGTAAACTTCTTCTTTCTTTCTCTCGATTTCCTTCGCCATCTTGGTCATTTCGTCCCTGACGTTGTCCATTCTCTTGATTTCTAATTTTGCCCATCATCAAAAGTTTCATTTTGTGGAACATAACGATCATCAGCTCTTTCTCTATTTTCGCGATATTCTTCATTAGGATTTAATATTTCTTCTTGAATATTGTTTCCAGCATTAATTGTGGGTGAGTTTCGCCTCATTTCTCTTCTAGTCGATCTTGAATATGATTTTGTAATACTTCTCGATCTTCTACTCTGTAGTCTTATATTTTCCATCCTCAATTCGTGATTTTGCCTTGTTATATTTGCACGTTCTTCTGACTCAGCTCTTCTTTCTTCATATGTATTCTTCGTCTCAACGTTTCTAACACTCAAATTTCCTCATCTCCATGAATTATTCCTTCATCTGCTTCTCGATTTCTCTCTACCTGTCTATGGTTTCTGGTTTGTTGCTCTTCTTCTACTTCTTCTGCCGAATTTGATAGCCAAGTGTGTATACTCACTCTATCATGATTTGTATTCCTCCCTTATACTAGTTTTTGTTGAATTGGTGGTTGAATTTGATTTTCTCTATTACCTCTCATTCTAGTAAATTCTCCCATTTCACTTCTTTCTCTCCCAACAATTCTCTTACTTCTTCTAACAGTAGTCGGTTGTTCGAATGTATTTCTTCTTCTAGCCATTTCTTCAATGTTAACAAATTGCAAGAAATTATGTAAAATTCTTAATCAATCACTTTAAATCTTCACAAATCTCAATATTAATCTTCAATTTTTTCTAGAATAATCTTCAATGCGTCCCTGTTTCTAGCGTCATTATGTAGTTGCAGGAAATCCTACACTAAACCACTCATATGATTTCATTAATAATCAACCCATTTTTAGGTTTTCAATCTTAATTTTATTGATAAATCTTTGAATGTTATTACAAGAAAAGATAAAAGAATCAAGAATAACCTCTGCTCTAGACTTTCTCTCTCCTATTTACTTATTTCTTTCTCAAAAAAGATCTCTCCTCTCTTCTCAGTTGAGCGACTATTTATAGGGAAATACATAGTGGATGACAGCTAATATGTCCTTTATTTTCGGATACGGCTTGCGACATTCTCGCAACCTTACAAATGTTAATCTCTCTAATTTTCGCGGGATCATCATATCTTTCTCATGATTTTAGCTGATGTCGTTTATTACATGATTTCTAAAATTGTTCTGCGACGCTGTTGTGTTGTGTTGTTGATAATTTCGCTAACATATTATTGTTGCGAGATTCTGATCCTACACTATAAATCAAGCCGAAAAACAAAGGAGTAGAAAGATATCACTCGGACATACTACCGCAGCAACAAGATACTGAAGCTTGACTAGCAACTTCAATCAATTGCATCGAACACCTCTACCTCTAACTAAGTTCTTGCGGACACAGTTGTGTCCATCAAAAATACAACTTTTCTTGTGGAAAGCATTGACCGAAGGTCTTTCGACCTTCAACACCAACATTCCCCATCGATGCAACTCTGATCTGAAGACAACTATATTACTCAAATATCAAGTTGATGAAGATTTATGGCGTACCAGTTTAATTGTAATTGATGAATCTTGGGATATCCTATATCCTCGTGTAATAGTCCCTTAGTAGTTTAATGAATTACATGCTTCAAAAAAAAACTAAAATATGTGGATAAAGGGTGGCTTCACTTTACTTCTAAACTAAATGTCTTCCTAAAATTGAAACCATGCTCCACTCAAAAAAACCATGGTACCTAGAAAATGGTTCATTGTAAATTAACTTGGCAAAGAAGGGTATCCAATGGGCACAACACAACTGCACAAGAAGCACATGCCACTTTTGAGGTGTGTACACTACCGTGCATCTTAGCCGTAAGGCCCGCCCATACTCGAGCCTATTACAAGCAAACCCTAAATCCTTACTCATTCTTATAGTCCCCCTCCTCTTTGCTGCCAAGCAACAACGACGGGCTGAAGAACTGAATATCAATAGCTCAAGATCCAGATCCACAGAGAACAAAAGGTCTTCAATTTCATTTCATGCTCTAAATCAAAACCAAGGTCATCAAATCTGCAGCTGGATGCTTTTTTTTTTTATTTTAGGAATTTCATTTTCCAAAAAGTGTTTGATTGAAAACAGATCCAAACTAATGTTGAGAACAGATCAAATGGAAGAAGAATCCACTGTTGTTTATGACTTGAGTAGGTTTAAGATTGTAATGATGATGTTGAAGAAACTAGTTTTTGATTTTGGTATGTGCGGCTTCGGAAATTTATCCCTCATGGGTATCCTACATCGGGTTGTCTGTATCATCTCTCCTGGCCGGAACCGTATCTATTCCCGATGCATCTGAAGGTAAGTCTAATACCAGTGAATTTGATCATCCATTATCGTTTATTTTATTTACTGCGTCATATCTTGCTTTCTTAGTTCTCAAACTGATCTTACCTTTGATATCAACTTACTAACACGATTGCAGTGCTATTACCCAATAACTTACTTTTGATGTACCGAATGTAGTACTTTTACTTGAGCTCATGAAGCTAGTTTTGATATGCAGACCAAGGGGACAACCTAGACCCACTAAGAATTATATGCGGCTCCACAGACACTCTGTAAGATCATAATTTTCCGAGAATCTATGGGCGTGCTGAGGCTGACAGCAAAAGGGTTGGATGTTCACAAGAAGAACAGTGAGAAAGCTACAAGTCTTCCCACAAATTTTGCAGGGCCTTCAGCTAGGATCCGTTGATCTATTTGATTTGCAGTGTATACTCACTCTATCATGATTTGTATTCCTCCCTTGTATTAGTGTTTGTTGAATTGGTGGTTGAATTTGATTTTCTCTATTACCTCTCATTCTAGTAAATTCTCCCATTTCACTTCTTTCTCTCCCAACAATTCTCTTACTTCTTCTAACAGTAGTCGGTTGTTCGGATGTATTTCTTCTTCTAGCCATTTCTTCAATGTTAACAAATTGCAAGAAATTATGTAAAATTCTTAATCAATCACTTTAAATCTTCACAAATCTCAATATTAATCTTCAATTTTTTCTAGAATAATCTTAAATACGTCCCTGTTTCTAGCGCCATTATGTAGTTGCAGGAAATCCTACACTACACCACTCGTATGATTTCATTAATAATCAACCCATTTTTAGGTTTTTCAATCTTAATTTTATTGATAAATCTTTGAATGTTATTACAAGAAAAGATAAAAGAATCAAGAATAACCTCTGCTCTAGACTTTCTCTCTCCTATTTACTTATTTCTTTCTCAAAAAATATCTCTCCTCTCTTCTCAGTTGAGCGACTATTTATAGGGAAATACATAGTGGATGACAGCTAATATGTCCTTTATTTTTGGATACGGCTTGCGACATTCTCGCAACCTTACAAATGTTAATCTCGCAAACTCTCTAATTTTCGCAGGATCATCATATCTTTCTCATGATTTTAGCTGATGTCGTTTATTACATCATTTCTAAAATTGTTCTGCGACGCTGTTGTGTTGTGTTGTTGATAATTTCGCTAAGATATTATTGTTGCGAGATTCTGATCCTACACTATAAATCAAGCCGAAAAACAAAGGAGTAGAAAGATATCACTCGGACAGACTACCGCAACAACAAGATACAGAAGCTTGACTAGCAACTTCAATCAATTGCATCGAACACCTCTACCTCCAACTAAGTTCTTGCGGACACAGTTGTGTCCATCAAAAATACAACTTTTCTTGTGGAAAGCATTGACCGAAGGCCTTTCGACCTTCGACACCAACATTCCCCATCGATGCAACTCTGATCTGAAGACAACTATATTACTCAAATATCAAGTTGATGAAGATTTATGGCGTACCACTTTAATTGTAATTGATGAATCTTGGGATATCCTATATCCTCGTGTAATAGTCCCTTAGTAGTTTAATGAATTACATGCTTCAAAAAAAAAAATAATTAAAATATGTGGATAAAGGATGGCTTCACTTTACTTCTAAACTAAATGTCCTCCTAAAATTGAAACCATGCTCCCCTCAAAAAAAAACCATGGTACCTAGAAAATGGTTCATTGTGAATTAACTTGGCAAAGAAGGGTATCCAATGGGCACAACACAACTGCACAAGAAGCACATGCCACTTTTGAGGTGTGTACACTACCGTGCATCTTAGCTGTAAGGCCCGCCCATACTTCAGCCTATTACAAGCAAACCCTAAATCCTTACTCATTCTTATAGTCCCCCTCCTCTTTGCTGCCAAGCAACAACGGCGGGCTGAAGAACTGAATATCAATAGACACTCTGTAAGATCATAATTTTCCGAGAATCTATGGGCGTGCTGAGGCTGACAGCAAAAGGGTTGGATGTTCACAAGAAGAACAGTGAGAAAGCTACAAGTCCTCCCACAAATTTTGCAGGGCCTTCAGCTAGGATCCGTTGATCTATTTCAGTTGCTACAATGTAAGCATTCTTTTACACATCTGAATGATATCTTGGTGACTTGTTATTCTATTCAAGTAAAAATTTTCACTGTCTGTCTTTTGCTGTTCTCATTGTTGTGAATCTCAATTTTGGCTTCCTGAGCATTGAATTAGTTCCAGGTTCTTTCTTGTCTTATGATGTTCACTGTTTCATTCAGGCTGTGGAAAACATGATGTTAATTCTATGCGGGGAACAACTCAATTTCTATTCACAAGGACTTGAAAGACGGAATAAAGTTTTTTCAAATGGATGAAGGATACATCATGATGCTAGTAGCTGCTATCCTTATAGCATTTTGCAACTGCTTTTACTGCTGGCGGCAATGTTAGTGATGGCAATAGAAGGTAATCCTGTTCTTTATTTGAACAATGAAATGAAAGAAAGACATAGATGTCATGCCAAAGTAGGAGCACAATTGTTCTTTTAAACACACAGACCATGAAGCGGAGTTAGTAGGTTAATGTAGCGTAAACATTTTTTGGTACCAAATCATAGTTCGATGTTTGTTACATTGCAATATTCATTCATTTGATCTAATTGTAAACATTATAAGATATGTAGTCCAGTGTTTGTAATGTAACAAAACTTATTCATGTTGCAATATTTCTCAGTCATTCATGTCTCTATATTATAAACATTACAAGTACAGATTTGGAACATGCTGAAGCACTTCCTAGTGTCGTCTGGAACGAACTGTCGTATTGAACAATTCCCTACAATTTGATATGCATATGTTTGATAATTTTCACCTCAAGATTGATTTGCAGAATTCTAATATTGTGTTTAAGAAAAGTAAGTAAAATTGCATGCTTATGGTCAGAGGTGCTGTAGCTATCCTTCAAACACTTTAGACCAACTGCAAGCACCTAACCAGAGCACAGGTAAGGAGCATAATTACCATAGGCATCTAGGGCTGCTTTTGACATTTGAGAATGGGTTTTTGTTGCTCATTATCTTGAGCAAACTGCTAAGACCTCCGATTTTTACAATCTGATAGCTTAAAATTACTCAAAATTTCCCGGATGAATATACCTCTTCAGTTTACAAAATGAATTAAGCTATTTTTCTCCCTCATTAATCCAAACTTGAGTTCACTGGGGTAACCGGATTTTAGTACTTAGTTTGACATTTTCATGATTTTAGTACCAGTTATCGAACATGATGGAAAATACTGTTGCATTTGGAATGATGCCAGTGAGTCTGACTACGTATAGTGTTGCATTTTAAGTTTAGTCTATGATTTTTTTTATTTTCTTGAAGTAATTTGGCATATACTCTTCTGCAAGTGTTGATAATAACATAACCAGCCCCACCACTCAATCAAGTCGTGCCACCATAGAAGGGAAATGAATCCCAAAAAGAAATTAAATATTGATTCCCAATTACACAAAATAGCAACTAATGACACTTTCTAAATTTGTACACCATTTGCACATGCTTCACGACAGAGTTCGTGGTCATCAAGCAAGTTGATAAAACGATAAAAATGCCAACGCCATGAATCATGATAGATAGCAAAAGTAAAATTGATTTTACCTAATTACATTACTTTCTGAGAATGTGAGCTGACTTTTCGAAGAAAAAAAAAATAACGAAAATGATTTACTCATCCAAGAATTTACACCGCATTCTCAACGTGTGGGAGGATGAATGGGGTCCATTTTTACCCCATCCCTATCCCAATGCACCGAACACTGTCCTGATATGTGTGATCTCCCTCGGTACATTCACGGCGCAAACTCTTCCGTGTGTCTAGCATGACTGACAAAATAATCTGGGGGATGTTTTTTTATATAAACTTTTGGAACGTTGTTAATAGGATCGCTGACTGTACGGGTCAAATCAAATACAAGTGGGATGATGATCCTTTCATTGGGTTAAACGTATCTTAAACTGTTAATTTGAAAGCCATTTCCTTTGCAAAATATCTGGGAGTGTTTTGTTTTACACTAGACAAGTTGATCACGTAACTAAAATGGGAAAAAGAGCAACATGGTCTCTGACTGTTTTGAGTTAAAAAGATATAAGAACCAATTGAGTTGCAAGATGCTGCTTCATGGGCACTGCATACATATTGCAATAAACAAACGAATACCCTTGTTCATGAGGTCTCTCTCGGTGGCTTTTGAAAAAGGACGCCTCTCTTCGAATTTAAACTGTTTTGAATTCAAATCAAGTTGTCACGTAATAAGGTCCAACCATTTTATAAAAGAAACTACCGATAAAAAGGTCCAACCATTTTATAAAAGATATGGCTGGATAATTTATTTATTTATTTATTTTATTTTTTGAAGGAAATATGTTATCCTCTCAATTTCAATGATACAGAAAGATTGTATACATCATTTTAAGATATATCATTGAAAAACATAATAAAATACAAATTCTTTGTATCACAATAGTAAGTAAATTGTAATACAAATGAATTAAATACATGAATTTCAAGGAAATTGATCATACTTGAGGGATGGCACTTGATTAAAATTTTGCCATTTGGATTTGAAAAATTTGTCTTCTTCATCGTTATCTTCTTCATTAAGATGGAATTGTCCCATACGGGAGTAATAAGCACAAAACACCATTATCACAATCAAATCCGGTAGCCGTTATTCTTCATGAGAATGTAGAATTACGTCATGCCGGAAAAATCGTCCTTGATATACTTGAAACAATTGTAACAATGGTTTGAAACGCCTATAAGGCTATGAGAAATCTCCGATGGGTTTAAGAAGACCATGACAACAATAATGAAATTGAAATAGAAAAAACCTAAAAATCGCATTGAATAGCGATGTTTTATTTAAGATAACACTAATAAAAAATGTTTACTTATTGCACCCAAATCTGATTGGAAGATATGAATACTTCAGATAATATCCAACAGATTTGGAGTACAATTTTAGAGAATCAAAGATTTAGGAAGATTTGTTGCAGAAAATTTTTGGAAAAAACAGTTACGGGAGAGAAGAGAGAAGAAAGAGGGAATTGTAATTGGGCTGGATAATTTATTGATACTATTGAAAATACCCAACAGATCCTATCTTAGGTTAAACGTGTTTTAATTTGAGAATAGATTAAGTTGTGAAGCACTAATATTTCATCTATTGTGACAGTGGTCGAATTTGGAAACCACTTCTTTAAAAAATTATCTTGTAGAAATTGGTTTTACTCTAGCCAAGTTGATCACGTAACTAAAACGGAAAAAGAGTAACATGGTTTGTGACTGTTTTAAGCTAAAAACATATAAGAACCAATTAAATTGCAAGATGCTGCTTCATGGCACTACATACAAATTGTTGTAGTAAACAAACAAAGCTAGTTATCACACAACCGAGGAACCCAATTAGTTAGCTTGAGCAACTAGGGCTATCCATTTGGCTATTGAGAATATGTTTGTTATAAAAAGGGATTCTTATGGCGGATTAATTTAACAAATTACTGCAAAAATTAAATTCTGATTTGTGACGGCCTTGGCCTTCGGTACATCAATCCAGCCGTCATACTAATAGTTACAGCAGTCACTCATTGTCTTAAACTCTTGATTAAACTTTTATGATAACAAAGCCCACCCCATATGCAAGTACGGAAAATATCCTCACCACGTGTACAGTTACTAAGGCATGAGATCAGTGGTCAGAATTCGTCAAGATATTATTACCAAGATTAGATACAAAGCATTTATTAAGATGGTAGAGAGGTCAAATCGACAATCAGAAAACATAACCGAACCTTTAAAGAAAATAGAAGTTGCGAAGCAACAGTCACAAAATAAAGAAAGTTACGAAGTATATCAGTAACGAGGTAAATGAAAGGTATAGCGAAGAACATAAGTCATCAGGATTAGCGAGCATGAAATGTCGAAGCAAAGAGAAGCAATATCCAACGAAGATAAATTGTTGAGCAAGAAATATAGACAACTGTACAGACAAGTTACCGGGGTTATCGCCGATTTTGGTAATGAAAGTTGGAGTTGTGAAGTAAAAAGAAGTCACGTGAATTGTGTGAATATTAACGAAGTAAAAGATGAGCTATACTCCACTTCATTGGATGTCTATATAAAGAGACCATAAGGCATTGTATAACGTTGAGTAATTTGTAATCAAGGAGAGCTACATTGAGAGAGTGTTCTTGAGAGTTTATGTTAGGGCTTGGGCTGTAAACTTCAAGATTAAACTTCTTATTTCAATAAATTATATCTTATCTTTATTAGTAGAATTATGTCTTGATTTCAATTCAACTTAGATCATTTGGGTGTGTTGTGGGAATTTCTGCAGTTACATTTTGGCGCTAGAATACAACTTGGAGAAATAAGAGGGTTTACCCTCACTTGGGAATCTACTTATTTACCATTATTCATTGTTTGTTTTCGCAAAATCTAGTTTATATATATTGAAAAGGAGAGGGTACCCAAATATACCTCAAGCTAAAACTTTTCCTACCTATAAGTCCTTTCTCCGAAAGTGATTGTCTATGGACGGAGTCGAGAGAATACAACTAATCGGTTCACACTTTGTGTGATCGTCTATGGACACGAGATCGAGACAATACAACAACGAAGTATGTTACTTGATAAAAAGGTTCGGACTTAACCAAACACAATAGGATTGCTTATCAAGTAAATAGGAATTAATGTTTGTGTAATTTACTTTAATTATAATAAGACAATTATAATGCGGAAATATAAAGTAAATAACACAGCAAGATTTTGTTAACGAGGAAATCGCAAATGCAGAAAAACCTCGGGACCTTGTCCAGAATTGAATACTCTCAGGATTAAGCCGCTACACAAAATTATACCTAACTTCGTATAGTTGAGACCAAGCAACTAAACCTATAGTTCACCTAGTTCTGTCTGTGTTCCCACGCCTCCAACTTATAAATAAGTCACGTACTTGGAACAATTCTTTTGGTTCGTATTCCAAACACTAAAGGAACAACAAATCTGTTTGGTATCAACTCTCTTCAACCAAGTGATATGAGTTGGACAAAGGCTCTTCCGTTTATCTTAACATAAACTCCTTCGTCGGGTCCTTAGATCTATCTTATGTTCAACTACCGAAGTAATCGTTTAAGATTAAGCCAACAACACTCTTAATCCAAAGAATTGTGTTGATGCTGATCTACTCAATTAATCAATCCAATCTACCACAAGGATAAAACGATTATTAATTGGATCCTCTTTTACCGAAACAAGTATTGTGCACACCAAAGATTATAAACCCAAGTCAGATCTTCAATATCTTCTTTGTCTTCAAATCTTCTTAAATATTCAATAAAAACCTGCACCCAATCACTTGAATCTCTTGTGATCAATCACACACAGAATGGAGTCTATTAACAATGGATTATCACAAGATCGTCTTTAGAACTAACAACAATCTAAAGATCCTTGTCAAAAATCTGAACTAGTTTGAGTGAATCTTATATCAGACGAGAAGATTCTCAAGCATAAACAAACTAGGTGCAATCAGATTTCAACCACCGTTAGTCAATCAAATCAATCGAAAACAAAAGATAAACCACAATTATCTAGTTTCCCACCAACGGTACACCCTAGAGCTTCTCAATCCCAAAGAAGACTTTAAACTGAGTGGCCGTAAGAGATTTCGCCTAATTAGGTTACTCTCCTCTCCGAATAGGCGGCTACACCCGTAACAACAACAAAAGAGGAAGTTTGTTGTTACGAAGGATTAGTTTGCTAGAAAGGCAAACTTCAAGTATTTATAGACAAGGAAGTTTGGACACCAAGGAATTTCCAAAACCGAAAATATTCTCAAGATATTCATTAAAGCACAAATTCAGTTTCCATAATTCCTGGAAATGCTCTGTCCAAAAATAATGATCGAAATCTCTCGGAAAATCTAATTCGTAAATGCACATTACTAATTCTTATATTTCCCTACAAAATGAAATTAATAACCTTAATTAAAATATTCTTAACTTACTTATGTTTCGATCCTGGGATTCTCTTCCCTTAGCTATTAAGAAATAACTTTGAACAATTAAAGAAATAAACATTCATAGCACCTGTTCAAACTTCAAAGTATGTCGACATCCTTACTTTGTAAGTCTTACAACCTTGAAACCGATTTTCCACACTTCCAAACAAGTTTAGAATTGGTTCATCTGACTTTCAAGAACTATGTGATTGATCAAACAAACATTCAATCACAATCATGGGTTTAACGGTTCTACCAAAACAAGTTTCGGTTCTACCTTCCATGTGAGTATTGTGCATAGTCACACTAGCTTTCCAAAATTCGGTTGACTAGGTATTAGGATCGGTTTCCCACATATATGGTATCTAACTTATATGTGTTGCACATGTCCATAGGATCGGTTCCCCTTTTTGCTACAAACCTTGCTGCACCCCATACAAGGATCGGTTCCCCTTTGTGATGTACTGCACCTCTTACTAGGATCGGTTCCACATAAAATCACAACCCCGATCATACCATCTCAGGTGATTACTTAAGATCGGTTTCACTAATAAAAGTCATACCAATACATAAGTCAGGCCTTTGTGAATAGTTCTACCAAGAACACAAACAAGTTGTGAGCGGTTATACTCAATCACACATATTGGTTTTTCATAAGATATGCAATGAATAACAAAACCAATAACACCTGGAAATTTCCTTTTCGGTTCACAAACAAGTTTATGAACTTACTTCCTTAAAACACATGTAGAACATTGTTCCCTAGGATGAAATCCTCACCTCATACCCATACATAATCACAATAGCATTCAAATGATTATGGCGATGTCTTATCTACAAAGTTTAATGGTTAAGCAATAAACCTCGTATTGTTTTTCTTAATACTATGTCTATCTAGAGTTAAAATATGCTTCGCAGTTTTGTTTTCAATATGCACGACTTGAAATATGTGTTAGGGAATGAAACAGTTCAAGTCAAATATCACTAACCTCAAGTGGAAGGATGATTGTTTTCGTTGTATCTCCTTGCTTCTTCACATCTTCAAGACTTCGCAATACTTGTAATATCTCATATCCTAATACTTTCAAGCTAACCTATACGAAGTTGACTCTAGTACATAATCAAGCGACTCTTAACATGAGTTTTGATTCACTAAAATATGACAACCAAACTTGACATACCAACGCTAGGTGGGTTCAACCACGCCATGCTCTAACATATATATTTTTCAAGTTTTAAGTTTTAGAATCTCCTTCATCTTTTGGGCTTTTAAGATCTAAAATACGTCAGAATTTCTATCATGTTTTGAGTTTATGGTGATGATTTTCATTTTCAAGTTGTGTTAAAGTTTTAGGAGAAGGAGGTTTCTATGTTATCAAAGTAATTTTCACTGAGTTTTCTCCATTAGTTTTCTTATAGGGTTTTAAGCTTCAGTTATTCGGGTTTCAAAAGGTCTCTTTACAATAAGTTTGTGATGATTCAGCAAGTTAAGTGGTTTGGTATTAGTAGTGTTACTGTTCATAACTTGGTTAAAAAATAATACTTGGAAATATTAATGGCTAGAGTAACATCAAGGGCTCAACATGTGATAACACCAAGGGAGAGTAAGCGTGTTGAAGAAAAACGAAGTAGAAGATTAGAAACTGGAGAAACCTCATAAATGTGAGGAGCAAATTCACTTCGTATTAGTCTTGTTTGTAATGTAGAAGGAGAAAGGGATGAACGATTTCATGATGAAGAAGATGAGGAACAGACTCGTGAGAAAAAATAGGCAACTATTGATGAAGGAAATATGACGATTGAGAAGTTAAGAGAAAGATTTCGTCAAGAAATGGAAATGGAGAAAGATTTCGTCAAGAAATGGAAATGAGAACAATCGACTTAAGGGGAAAATATCCAACATGAATTCACGAACAAGAACTGGGGACCATGAGTTTAGGACAAGTAGGAGTTCATCGAGAAGAGGACAACCGCAATCAAGATAAGATGACGAAGAAAACGAACGAAGAAGAAGACGAAGACATAGAGAGGACAGTGAAGAACGAGATCTCCAAGGAGTAATAGAGGCGAGTAAAATGGAAATGAAAGGGAAGGGGCAGCGAGTCAGTCAGATAACGCCAACTGAACCAAAATGTATGCGAGTACCATTAGAAGCAACTGATAGGAGAAATAAAAGCGATGAACAAATGTGCAAACAACAGTATATGCAAATCCGGAATCGATATGTTATATAATATGAAGCGAAGAAGTAATGAAAGTTTGGGAAGTCTAGTAACGAGGTGGAGGATCATCTGCAGTGACCTTAAGGGAAGAGTGCTAGAGAAAGATCTTATTCGTGCATTTATTCATGCTTTATCCGTCAAAGATCTTTTATACAAAAAATTGTTCAGGATAAAAGATACATTTCGGATGAAGGATCTAAAGGTATAGCAAGATGAGCACATCACTTTAGATGAGAGGACAAAGGAATGCATTGAGTATTTCACCAAAAAAGACCGAAGAAATGTAAGCACACTTTAATCCAGATTTATAATTAAAGAGTTTCTTTTCTCAAAATAACAAGAGAATAATAGGCACTTTAAGACCCATAGTACGGGATGGTAAGACCTCAGAAAGTGGGCAAAATAATACCTCTTCAACAAGCGAGTAAGACCTCATTAGGAGGCTGCATAAGACCTCCAAAATAAATAAATGAATAAAACCTCTACCTAGGGAGGCTAGCTAGGGACCCAATTTTCGCGTGCATCCTAGTTCGTACAGTACACAAGAGGCACACCTACGTAAGACCTATCAGACGTATATTGGTAAATCCCTAGAGATATCAATCAAGGGCAATGATAAGACTTGTCCACTGGAGATTGTTATGCAAACAATCTAATGGTTTCCGGTAAGGTGTGTAGAAATACGATCAGGGCGCCAAAGATACACGGTTTAGCTACGGGTGCCCGGTGTGTCTGGAGTGTATCCAGCGATACCGGTTGGCAAGTTCTGGTTAGGATACACTCGGTCCCAAATAAACCTCACTTAGGGTATGATCTCGTAACCATGAGCCATATCGGCGAAGGGATAAGAGATCACAAAAACAACTGATTGTTGGAAAACACCGGATGGGAAGAGCCCAACTGTAGCAATTAGGGGTACGCTTCCTTGAAGGGGCAGTCACGGGGAATATAAAGGGAAGACACCCTCCTCTAGGGATCTAAGTGACCATAAAGACCACAATATCATGAGGCTACTATTCACAAGAATAGTTAGGCTTGTCATATTGTTACGAAGAATATCCTGCAGAGGAAATAATACGATATCAATATATTACAGTTCGCAAGAACAATATGCGCCAAAGATTTCGTTGAAAAAATAATAAAAACCCCTGAAATAAACAAAACATATACAAAGGGGGTGGGGAAAAATAAGACCTTAACTAGGAGACACAATAAAACCTCGTATCAAACTAAAGAGTTATAAGCAGAAAGAAAAGAAAGCAATAAAGGCAAAGGAAAGAAATAAAATACCGAAGAAGATACAAATTAATGGAGGAATAACATCAAAGTAATATACGAGTAATAAATAAGACATTATATGAAGTCACAACTTCGAAATTCCACAAAATTCCAGGTAGTACACTTAAATATAATCTCATATAAATGTCAAAGTTATTACAAACATTACAGGAACAAACAAAAAGAATGGACTAGAGGAAAGAGTAACGAAGTAACATGCGAAGCAAATAATAAGGAAGATAACAAGAATTCAACTTCGGAATTAAAGGCAAAGGCAGCGAGATAGCAAACGGAGCAACATGGAAAAGGAAACAAGGATTCAACTTCGGAATTCCACAAAAAAATAAAGGAAAGTATATACTTTTAAAATGTGGTATTCTTTTGTGCAATTCCTTTGCATAATCTACCATTGCTCGAAAGAAAAGAACAAAGGAAATTATATACTAGGACATAATTATGATTTTCTTTGCTTCTCGCATGGACATAATCATACTAATTTCAGGCTTTTAAAGTAAATATAGAATATGATACTAACCATACTATTGCAAAATATAGTAGAATTTTCTTACAAGATATGCAGGTGATGAAAGCAAAATAAAATGAAGATTAAAAGCCAAGATAAAGTAAGGCCCCAAGCTTGGGAGCGCCTAGTAAATGTTAGGAAAAGGAAACAAAGAGTAGCATGATTAAAAGAAAGTTAGTTCTGGTTAAGCAACTGGTTCAAATGAAGGTCATCCTCAGCATCTTTAGGTCCTTGTTCCTCGGAAGCAACTTCATCACGAAAAACATAAGCATCATCTTTTTTTGCAGGAGGATCCGCAAGAGAAAAAGATTTATCCGAAGGCTTGATAGGCTCATCTATAAAAATATCATCATCAGATTCTTCATCCTCGTCACCATCATCGCCATTACCAGTTTCAGCTTCAGATTCAGCAATTCCCTTCTCAGGTTGTTCATCCTCAGATATATCATCAAACTCGAGAATTTCACGGGGCAAGCCATGCATGTCACATAATTCATCAGCGAAATTCTGTTTGGAGATGTTAGCATTTCGTTGAGATTTCTTAGCGATGTTCTTAGCATCTATCTCCATGTTCTCTAAGTCCTCGTTGGTATCTTTTAACTCCTCCTCCTTTAAGCATATTCATTCTTCTGATGGGAAAGGTGGAGAATTTGATTTCTCAAAGAATTCTCAGTTTCTGCGAAGACATAAGAAAATATTATAAGGACAAGATAATAGAGGAATAAAAAGAATAAAATACAAACATTGATAACCATAATGATTACCTTCCTTCTGAAGGATAGTGGATTTAATGGTCTGTCCGATATCATCATTTAATTAAGCTATCTAGTCTCGCAATTTCAAGATTTGCATCTTCAAGACGAGAACATCCTTCAGAACATGGGTTAACCTGATTCTTATCTTGATGAGATACCACATGTTTCTTCTCTTGGCGAGGCTTCGCTGATTTTTTATCTGAACGAGAAACTCCAAGCTCTTTGCCTTGACGAGATGCAACTTTATCCAAACGAGAAAAAGGAAATTTAAATTCGTCTTCCAACCGATAGTTTCTAACTTTTAAATCATAGATTTCATTTTGATCCTTTCGCAGATTATCTTCGGTTTTATCCTTTCTCTTAATTATCCTAGCATTATCCTTCTTTAATTGTTCAATAGAACCTTAAGACTTGGAATAAAGATTTCTTAGAGTCTCAAGATTCTCGTTACTGCATTTAAGTTCAATATTCAAATCTTCATTTTCATCACGAAGAATGCCTACATGATGTTCAGCAAGCATGTATTCTTGTTCCTAGTTAACCCCCTCGTTATGGAGACGAACATTCAGCTCATTAATATTGTTACAATAAATAGTCAGTTGATCCACTTGCGAACAAAGAGATTCTACTTTTTCTTTCAATATCTCATTCTCGGTTCCTAAGCTATCTATCTGGCTCGTTAGATTCAGATTTTCATCTTGTATATCCTCAACCTTGTAACTAGCTTCGCTAGCTTCCATCTGTCGTTTCACGCTCCGAACTTAATGAAGGATAAAATAAGGATATACTACCAAAATGGGAAGTAAATTAAAAGAATAAAGTTGATAAAACAGTAAATCTTACCACTCAGACCGCGGTTCTTCTTCTCGATCTTTCCCACACACTCTTTCTCCTCAGCAAGTTCCTTCTTCAACTACTGGATATTAGTATTAGCATGTTCCAACCTTTCACGAGACATGTGACATTCCACCAAATGACCGAGATGACGATTAAATTCCTACAAAAAGTTAAAGATGATAAGGGCAATGAAGACTAAAGATGAGAAGTAATAAGAGAAGGGGAAGGAGTATTACCAAAGTAGGAATTACTGTTTAGTCCACTTTTTCATGACCCAGTTAATGGCTAGTCCACCCGTGGAAAAGATTTACTCCCTAGTCCAAATATATGTTTTTGGACTAGATTATTTACTTTCTAGTCCAAAAACTTCGTGGAGATTATAAAGTGTATTTTCTAAATGCCTAAAACACCCTTCCAGGTCTAATTAGTATCAACACATGTAAATGTTATTAGTAGTATGTTACTACATACTAGTAGTATCATACGGTGATACTACATATTAATATGTACTGTACTAGTAGTGACAAAAATATCTTATTGTTACTAGTAAATTAGGTAACTACTTTACTATACTAGTAGTAACTAGTATACTCGTATACTATATACTAGTAGTATACTAGTAGTAACATATGTAATATCAATACATAACAATTTTTTGATATGTAGTATCAATACATAATATCAATATGTGGTATCAATATATAACATACTACATATCAATATATAACATACTACATATCAATATGTAGTATCAATGCATAACATACTACATATCAAACATACTACATACTACATATCAATATGCAGTATCAATATATAACATACTACATATTGATATGTAGTAGTATCAATACATAACATATTACATATCAAACATACTACATATCAACATATAACATACTACATATCAATATATAACATACTACATATTGATATGTAGTAGTATCAATACATAACATATTACTACTAGTATACTACATACTACATACTAGTTACTACTAGTATACTACATACTATATATGTTATTACTATATACTACATACTAGTTACTACTAATATATTACGTATGTTATTACTACATATGTATGTATTAATATACACGTAATGTTATATGTTAGGGTTAATAGAGTAATTTTACTCTTTTCAAAACTTTCTTGGACTAGGGAGTAAATATATTTTGCCGCTGGACTAGCCAGTAACCCAGGTCGGGTTTACTGGACTAAACATGAAATTTCTCATTACCAAAGCCATCAAACCCGCGTGTTGTTGGATAGTAAGAGCCAAGGAATCACTTTGCAACGAAGCTTGTTTGCCTCCTATGAACGTATCAGAGGTCGTGGATATTAAGGAATAAAGAGTAGGAGAGTCAACAACCTCATATTCTTGGAATCTACGAAGATATCCTTCAAAAAATAGAGATTACGCCGATAAATCAGATCGCATCCTTCAGGATAAGACGAAGGTCAAGTCGTATCCTCCGTATCTTTCTTCTTCTAATAATCCAAGTGGGGATTTGAAGGAGAATCAGATAGGTTGGTGACATGAGGCATATGAAGATTGGAGGAATATCTTTAGGAAGAATCTCCTTCGCTCCGGAAGAAGTAGAAGTCTTTTTTGCAAATTATCTTGATGCTTCGCGGAATGAGGTTTAATCCTTTTAGTTCCTTCGCTGGAGGAGGCCTTGGGATCCTTAATCTGAGACAATTTTTCCACATCCAAAGTCTTGCGAGAACGCTTGGGAGCAGGAGATTTCGCAGCAGATTCAATAGGGACACTCTACGAGGTTACAAACGATTAGATGAGAAAATGAAAAGAGAAGATTATAAGATAAATTAATAAAGTTACATGTTCGGATTAATGAGACTCAGGAGCTCGATCTCGCTTTCGAGTACGATATTTGATTAGACCAATGGGAGGAGTAACATACTGAAGAAGCGAGATAACATGTTAAGCGAAATAAATTAAAGGGGTGTGGAGAATTAAGACATTACAAAAAAAAGGTGAGATAAAAGAAAGTTACCCCTTTTGGCATCTCAGGCCAAGTAAACACCCAACTCGTAGCGAGAAAAGTGTCCGTGTTCATAATCAGGACCAGTACCAACATTTCCCTTCTCATCAACACCCCAAACCCAAGGACCCTCGAGAATGAGGGGAAACATCATCGAATCCTCGTCATTGGAGTGACGAATATGATCATTCTTATTATAACCCCTGGAATCAACATCTAAAAGGAGAAGTTGCTCCTTATCATCCAAAGTAGCTCTTAAGAAACGAACAATCCACTCTTCAAGATTACGCTTCATCGAGGTAAGTTGGTAATAGTTCTTTAAAAAGGAACCTGCAGTATATTTCGCAGGATCATACTCTTCTGCGAACTTTGGAGCCTGCGAGAGCCCAACGCCCTTTGAGCGAAACAAAAACTCAGTTTTCAAGATGCGAATGACATTGGCACTCAGTTGAAATATTCCTCGTTTAGGATCTATCCTTGTCAGAACATCACAAAAGATAGGATTGGAGGAATCATACAAATGAATGGGTAACCCATCTCTTAACTGCCCCAATGTGATAATGACCCTAGAATAAAACCAAGATTCTGAATTGATCCACCTATAATCAATCTTCATATTTCTCTAGGAACCTTCAGGGATAGATAGGGTAAAACCCTTTTGTTGTAGTTCACTCCGGAAATCTTCAAAGCTTTTAGTAGGAGGTTGATCTTTCTTAGGAGCCATGAGGATTGAGAAAGGAAGAAACTCGAAACAGAAAGTACCTGATAGAGGAAGGTAGGATCTGAAAGAAGAAGATCTTCAGAAAAGATTGATGAAGAATGGGAGGAAAAGAAGTGTCGTACCAAAGAAGAGAGGAGGGAAGACAAAAGGGTTTGAAAGTTCAGAAACTAAAGGAGAGAATGATAAAATTTCTTTGTCTTTCAAAATTTTATACATGGGAATAACAACCGGTCGAAGCGGTAACCAGCCAAAAGAAGAACTAAAACCGGTTCGTATCAGTCATATAGAGGAATAAATACGCGTGGAAAAGGTGGGAGTGAAAAACCTGGAAACATGGCGGTGGCATTAACTGCAAAGGACGTTCTCTTTTCTCCCTTATTTCACTCGAGCGAAAAGAGAAAAGCCAAAATGTAGATATGGAAAATATCATCACCACGTGTAAAGTTACGAAGGCATGAGATCAATGATCAGAATTCGTCAGGGATATTATTACCAAGATTAGAGACAAAGCATTTGTTAAGATAGCAGAGAGGTCAAATCGACAGTCAGAAAACATAACCGAACCTTTAATGAAAATAAAAGTTGCGAAGCAGTAGTCACGAAATAAAGAAAGTTATGAAGTATCAGTAACGAGGTAAATGAAAGGTATAGCGAAGAACATAAGTCACCAGGATTAGCGAGCATGAAATGTCCAAGCGAAGAGAAGCAATATCCAGCGAAGATAAATTGTTCAAGCAAGAAATATGGACAGCTGTACAGACAAACTGTCGGGGTTATCACCGATATATAAGTAATTTTGATAATAAAAATTGGAGTTGCGAAGTAAAGGATGAGTTGTATTCCACTTCATTGGATGTCTATATAAAAGGACTATAAGGCATTGTCGAGAAGGTTGAGTAATTTGTAATCAAGGAGAGCTATATTGAGAGAGTTGTTCTTGGGAGTTTATGCTAGGGTTTGGGCTGTAAATTAACTTCAAGATTAAACTTCTTCTTTCAATAAATTATATCTTATCTTTATTAGTAGAACTATGTCTTGATTTCAATTCAACTAAGATCATTTGGTTTGCTGTGGGAATTTCTGCAGTTACACCATATACAAAATTACTATTTTTTCCTCATTATTCCTAATTTAATGTACCGGGTATCGGATTTTTACATTTTAATAGCTTTAAATCAGTCAATTTCCAAGACTTATCTACCTCTTCAATTGTAAAAAAACCAAATAAAATAGGATATTTTTCATCATAAATCCTAAGGTACCTGATTGGAATACTTTCACAGTTAAAAATTATCATTATCAATCCTCCCTTTGCCTCTGCAGTTTACGAAATGATTAACATATGATCATTATACCAGGTAGGGAAATTTAATTCATTAAATGGTCAAATACACTTAGTCCCATCTTCTACGGCTCAATGCCATTTTGTAAGCGAACATATACAATCATCGAAAGTGATAGAAACACTCAACTTAATTGTTTGTCATATGCCAGTTTAAATATGACAACGTCTTAGATCCACTTCAACATGTGAGCAAAATTCCACTACACCATTTTAAGGTATTAGAAACCCACCATAGATGTTGTTAAACGAGGTCGCAACAGGCTTTTGCCATTGCTAAACACGGTGTCGCAATTTTTAGCTACGACATAAACTCTGTTGCTAATCACGGTCAGCGACGGAAATTCGCAACGGCGCTTTCCGTTGCTAAAGTTTTTATTAGCAACATCATACTGTTGTTGCTAATCTGTTGCTAATTACAGGAATACCCTACCCGGAACTAGATACTGTTGGTTCTGGTTTTAATTTAGCAACAGATTATTGATGTTGCTACATTTTTGCAACATTAAGAAAAAGGTCAAGTCTTCATTGACCTGGTCAAAATCAATTCCCCCCCACAACAATTACCCAGTTCCCCATTTCAACAGATATACAAAACTATATTGTTGGGAATCACAAAAGAAGATACAAAACTGTATTATATTATGAAAAATGATTCTTCAATTGAAGTTAACAAAAAGTACGAGTATTTGATACAAATGTAAACAAGTATCACAGCTAACTTACTGAGATGATCATCAAGTCCCAAATTTTTGTGACTTGACATATAATGTTCTATGTTGTCGTTCATAAATTGATGGGTGACCTAGTTTGTGTCAACTGAAAGAGGCATTGAAAAACAGGGAAAGAAAGACTAATATATGAGTAAGATTGAACTCCACCAGAAGTATAACGAGACTCCGCTTGCTTAAAAAAATTCCTCTGCAAACTACAATATCACCAGAGTACTTCTTTTTGACTTAAGCCCAAATACCTGCATAATAACCAATTTGATGTTTCAGTATGGAGGTCACAAACAAAAGACTAATCCTTAGATTTTATATAATCTGCGGAGATAAGTGTTGCTGCTAATCTGAGTTGCTAATCGCCTAAAATAGAAAACGTGGTTACCCATAGACAATGGCACACTGTTCTGAATGACTTTTTTCTAGCTTATCCATAGACATTGTTAACTAGATAGTGTCTTGACTTACAAGAACGAAGAAATTAAAATAGACGATTTTGAAACACATAGACAACGATACACTACTGGCTAGTCGACAATGGTGCAGTTACTATAAGAACTGAACTATCACCATTTCAAACATTAATACAACTCCAAACTTCAAACAAAGTCTTTGATTTTCAGAAACAAAAAGCCAGTAATTATTAATTACAAAAACTGGCAAACTTCATGTACACAATGACTTCGATCAAATCCTACAAGTTCAACCCAAAGACAAAAAAGTTCTATCAAATACAATTTCAGACCTAAAAAACTTTATAAAGCAATGAAGTCATTGCATGAATAAGTGCATCAAATTCTTATTTACCTGCAATATGTCGCAGGATATCAAGGTTTAGCTATTTGCATATCACATGGCTCCAGCGCAACATAAGCTTCCAGGTTTGGGTTGCAGATCGTTTCCTCAGACTCCCAGCCTTTTAAACATTGCAGTCTGCAAAATCAGAATGACATGATTAAGGAAACAAAGCACATGAATAAACAAATTCAAACTGATGAATTAAAAAAACACGACTCATCGTACGGAAATGTCTACAATTATATCCATGTCAATTTTTAAGATTCAATTGTATTCTTTCAAATAGAAAATGAATTAAATTAAACAAAATGCTTATCGATCTCTGGGAAGATGCTTACCCCTTGGGACATGTAAGTTTCAAAAGAGCAGTTATCCGGCGTTCATCAAGTCTTTTTGAGTACCTCTAGCCCTCCACAATTTTACAAATATGCATCCAAAATAGTAAAGTACATTAAGTCAATCTTTGGATTCTACAAGTGACATGAACAAATTTTATTAAACATAACAAAGTTCGAAAACCTAGATTACTCACAAAGTGTTTCAACTGAAATATGTTATCAACATGTTGATTAGCCCAAAATTTTCATGTTTCAAACAGAGTGCCCAATTCTCAAAATCCCAAAATCAATTTTACAGAAATCGTAAATTCAATATTGCCATTAAACAAAAATTAAACAACATAGATGTGATCAAGCAATGAAAAATGGAATTGGGTTTTAAAGAACTTACCGTTTTGAATCATCATCGTCTTTATTTCAGCAACTCTTTTTCTTACCTTAAAAACCTAACAGGCATAATATGCAAATTAAAAATGTTCCCCTCCTCCTGATAGATATTAGCCTGAATACCAACATAAAAGAAAAATTTAGCACTAAAACACAAAATCCATTATGAAGAAACCCGAGAAAAAATCTCAAATACAGAAATCAAACAAAAATAATTTGAAACCCTAGAGTCGTGCTACAAATGAAATACAGATTTAAAGAAAAATCAAACTAAATAACCAAAATCAAACCATCGGAACTAAGGTGCAAGTTCTAAACGAAACATGAGTTAACCCTAGCTCAAAATCAAACCAAATGACCAATACCTGAAATCAATAAACCATTCATGAATCTTCGTTTTCAGTTGATGTTGATGAAGAAGTAAGAAGATTTGATGTTTTAGGTAGATTTGGTTAATGAATCTTCGTATTTTTTGATGAAGAAGAGAAGTAGTAGAGAAAGAAGCAGCAACCGCAGGGATCGAGAGAGGTAAAAGACTAAAAGAGAGAGAGGGGGTAAGTTAAGATTAGAATTAGGGTTAAAGGATCCTCACACACGTTAAGTCAAGTTAAGTCAAAGTGTCAAACTAGGTGTTACCAGCCACACGGTCTAACCGCACGCGTAAGTACTCCGCAGTTGCTAATAGCAACAGAAAGTTCGCGGTTGCGACATTTGCAACAGTGACCTGTCGTTGCGAACATTTAACAACCGAAATTAGCAACAAAAAATTAGCAACCGAAATTGCTAATCTGAGTTGCTAATCCCTTAAAATGGTGTAGTGTGCGTGCAAGTGGCATGACATCTATCATGATGACACAATTATGTTTCGACAACACCAATAGGGTATAGAGTTGCAGTATAATAGATCTCTCTTTTATTCTATGATTTTTCTCAAAAGCAATTTTCCAACATCTCTTCTGCAAGTGTTGATATAATAAATAACCCCACCCACTCCCAACTTATTACAGAAAAAACTAAAGTATATGTCATCATGAAATATTGATCCCCAGGCCCAGTTACACAAAAATAGCAACAAATGACACTTTCTAGATTTGTAGACCATTTTCACTTGCTTAACGACAGAGTTCGTGGTCATCAAGCAAGTTGATAAAACGATCAAGGAGCCATCGCCATGAATCATGATACGTAACAAAATGATTTTACCTAATCACATTGCTTTCTGAGCTGACTTTATGATTGCTAACTGTACGGGTCGGATCAAATACAAGTGGAATGATGATCCTATCATTGGGTTAAACGTGTCTTCATTTGCGAATAGATTAAGTTGGAAAGTACTAATATTTCATTCATGGTGCCCGTGGTTGAATTTGGAAACCATTTCTTTTGCAAAATATCTTGTGTAGAATTTTGTTTTACACTAGCCAAGTTGATCACGTAATTAAAATGGGAAGAAGAGCAACATGGTTTCTGACTGTTTTAAGTTGAAAAGACATAAGAGCCAATTGACTTGCAAGTTGCTGCTTCATGGCACTACATACAAATTGTAATAAACAAACAAATACCCTTGTAACCTTGTTAATGGGGTTTCTCGATCTAGTCTGTTCTAACATAATGTAATCCATGTTTAAAACTTTAAAGCATAGTTGAGGAACCCAGTTAGCGGTACCATACGCAAATATGGTTGTTATTGCTCATCATCTTGATACAGAAATTTTGAGCTTCTCTTGTATCTTTAGACTTTATTGCTATGACCTCCTCCAAGGCCGTCTTAGTATGATCACAGAGTGCACAAACTCTTGATGCTGATGGCCTTAGACCTTCACATAAGTGTGCATAACGTGAGGCACTTTTGGTTTTATGACTTTTAGAAAGTTTTTTGTAAGTACATATGGGACGTTTGAATATTATGGTTGATGACTGTTTATACCAACAACAAAAACAAGATGGTAGAATGTTAAGATTCGAGTATACTTTGTCTTGTATTTTGTTCAACTAGCCAAAAGTAATTACGTATGAAATGAGGAAAAACTGACTACAATGGTTTCTGACTGTACGTTTTATTATGTTATTATTATAAAGACGATCCCAATTAAATCACAAGATGCTTCAGCATCCATGCATGGGATTGGGTGGTGGATGGAGCACTACATGGAGACTGTAAATATTAGAAAAACAAAATCATTCGTTAATGAGGTCCATCTACTAGTGGTGTTCACTCCCTAGCTAGTCCCTAGTAAAATGTGACGTATATAGTTGGATATGACCGCACACTCACTGAGCCACCTTATTTGGTGGTTGTGCATAGTTTAATCACATAGTATTTTGATTGGTACCAGGGGACATGGAGGGTTGGTATTGCGGCAAAAATCAATATGTAGAAAACTGAGGCTAGAACAACCGCACTGGAGCAGAATGTTAAAATAACTGGGTGGTGGGAATATAAGAAACGATTTTTCCAAAAGCAATCAGTTTGACTTGGAGTTCCCTGCCGTACCTAAATGGCTAAATGAAATTGTTTGTATGTAGTTACATTAGTCTTATTCCATTACAATACGTGTTAGCTAGCAAATCGTTTGATATCAATCCAGATTAGGATTTGCAAATTATGGATAAGATATATATATACCTTTAGTTGCAAATTTAGGTATGCATGCAGCACTGCATGCATGCGGTGCTAAAATATTTGGTTAACAAATCCTAGCGATGATTTGATAAATCTTGAAGATATGCATTAAATCCCTATTGAGTTGGTGTAAATGTTTTGAAAGATGTTTATGATTTTTGCAAGTATTTCCAATACGTAAAGATGGTTTCCAAGGTTCAAAATCACGTTTCTTTTGGGAGAGTATGAAGGGGGCACTGGTGTGATGAAGGACAAGACATCGTTCAAAAATGTTGCGTCTTTGGTGAGAAAATGCAAAGGATGAGGAATTGAAGATTATGAAATATTTCGCAAGAACACTTGTACCAAATCCGGTCGATAGATGAGAATACAAATTCATATAAGTCAAAATAATCATGACCACTGGGTTAGAATCCCCCGCTAGATTTGGTATTTCCGACAAAAGAAAAAAAAAAGTAAACATCTGGAAAACAACCGCATTGGTGCAGATTGTTAAAGTAAATAACTGGGTGGGATATGTGGGAAATATGTAGATGAAACGATTTTTCCAGTCGCTATCATCTTGACTCTGGGTTTCTCCCTCTGATAAGAAAGAAAGATGTCGATGAAAACTTAATATTATCTCGAGGATTATATTGTGCATCTCCTGTACGTATCTTGTAATCTATCTCAACAAATATATCATACTCTATTGATCTCTACTACCGAAAGTCATTATCCTTTCCCCTTGTAAGGCTGTACCCAACTGAAAAACGTTTCCAGAAAATGACCTTTTGATGGAACACTTATGTTGTTGACACTTCTCCAATAAGGAGAGGTGAGGGGTTCAATCCCTCCGGCTCCCACCCTCTTTCGTCCCCTGTGTATATGGTCGACTGAAATGAAAATAAGGGTTGTATCTTTATAGGGTTGCCAGACTTATTTGTTTTGTTCTCGAGTTGTTGATATTTTTGGATCAAAAAAGTACTACTAGTTATGTTTTACGCTTGAAATAAAAGAAGCCACCTTCTAATTCGTTGTCCAACGGCGATTACATCGTGAAACACCATGATCACTCAACTTACAAACACACCAAACTCCAATTACCCCCTCACTCTCACCTTAACACCTTAGATAACCATCTCCCAAATCCTACAACAATCTGCACCAACAACTGTAATTTCCCCTTTTTGCTTCCTTTTTTGGATCCTATGGTTAGCTAGGAATGATCTTATATACCGACAAAAACAAACAACTTCAGCCGAAATCTTAATCTGGGCTTAAAAACTACAACAAGAATTCACCGTGGCACTAGATTCCTTACCACCGGTCCTACCAGGAGATGCACCAATATATAACCATCCAAGAGGAGACAAAAGAATATCTACAATATCGGCAGGATGGTCAATTCCAAACATCAACTGGATTAAGATTAACACAGATGGAGCAGCCAGAGGTCACCCAGGTTTTGCGGGAGCAGGATTCATCTGCAGAGATTCCGACGCACAAACTTTAATGGCTTTAGCTCAACCTTTAGGAATTACGACTGCCTTAACCGCAGAAACTTGGGCTCTTCTTTTGGCTTCAAGAACGGCAACAGAAAGACAATGGCCAAAAGTTATCTTTGAAACTGACTCAGAAAACCTTTTGCGCTTCATCACTTCCTCTACCCCCTCCTTGGAACATCTCAGGGATGATTGAGGAAATAAAGAAGAGATTTAGACATATCCCACAGGTTGCCATTCAACACAACTACAGGGAAGGAAACCAAGCCGCAAATGGTTTGACCAATCATGCAGCAGATGGAAGCCAATTAGGAAACTTATCAACCAAAATATGGGACCAGGCAATCCCGCTTTTTATTAGTCAAATTTTATTTCATGATTCAATGGTACCACATACCCACGACAAATTGTAACCTAATCTCCTATCAATAAAATGCATACTTTAAAAAAAAAAAAAGGTAAAAGAAGAGGATCCCGGGACACTTTTCTTCTCACAATATCGACGTCTTTTTTGGGAATAAAAACTAAACGGTGCCCCACATTTATGTTCCTCTTACAAAGCTCTATACACTTACAAAAAATGAATGCATTCCAAAAACAAGAGACATTACAATTTACGAAGTGTTAATAATTTGTTGATTTTTAGTGGCTCATTTTCAAAACTCAGTAGATGGTGGTGTTAGATGTCCTGAAATTTGCTCATTTTCTGTAGCCCAACATATTTTCAAAATATATCATCTTCAAATTCGTTAGTATTTGGTTTTTATTCACAAAAATGATGTTCAAGATATGAAATAAATACAAGTATGATATTGAGAAAATTTTGTTATTTTTTCAGATATATATTGTCTGCACTTGAAAATGAAATAGACCCATAGGATTAATCAAAGAATAACCGAATGATCCGACTATATAAGTAATTTTGGCAATTGTTTTTTGCATTTCTTTTTTGGTCGAAAGTTGTTTGCATATCGATTTTTAGTTTTCCTGAAATAGTTTGTATGTCATTACAAATTACTTCATTAGTCATATTCCATTGCAACACGCTTGGAAAACCGCTTGAATGAGGATAGTAAAATGAAAAGACCCATATTGTTGAAAACGGTAGGATAAAGATTAAGGATTGAACACTTGAACTAAAAAACGTTAATGCATGATTTACCAGTAAGAACACACCTGCTACGCACATGCTTGTAGTTTAACCGTTCATAAATAGATGATCTAGTTCAAGTGTGCACAAATTTATAAAATGATCTATTTCTCAAATTATACGACGGATTTCCGTAATTTACACAATCGAAAATTATGGGATTTGAACCCACGCCCTCTCTCGAAGTTGAAAACGGTAGGATAATGATTAGGGATTGAACACTTGAACTAAAAAACTTTAAGGGAACTTTTTCTTGTAGCCCATATTTCTAAATTTTTATCTATCAAACCCACCGTTAAGATAGGATATATACAAAACCCATAGTTACTAATAATAGGATCAGATTTACATGATTAGCCTTTTAGTAAACGGATTATTCATAAAAAGGAAAAAAAAAAACAGTTGTAAAAAAGTCAAAACTCCTGAATTTAAGAAACTCCCTAAATTCACTCACATGCCACTAAGAGCATCTCCAATGGCACATCCGTTTCCATCATATCCGGATGCAAAAAGTATACATCGTCTGCTGATTTGTACCGAGCATTTCCATAACTATAGCAAGTCCAACAAAATCATCTCCAATCGGTAACTTTGTGAGGAAGTTGTACTGTTACAGTTGTCCTCTAATGATAGGACGAGCAGTTTTTTTCCTATGGATAACCGAGATTAATACACGATTTGATTCGATTGATAAATTAAGCAGAGCAAACCCTTCTTCCATACTTGTATTTCTACTATTACTGTAGAGATTTAATTGCATCAAATTCTTCTTCTATGTCTGTAATTCTTCTGCTCGTCATCTTCATGTGGTTCTGTCGTTATGTAAACCCTATTCAAGAGGAGACTTATTTACCGAGAATCTCAAACCCATATTTGGGTTGGTCATAGAACAAAAGATTTTTCAGAAAAAGAAAAATAATTATTGATGACATGGATTGATTAAGTCCTCTAGGAGATCCTCTGAAATTAGAGGATGGGTTAGAGGATGTAAACCTAACCGTCTGCCACATAATCTTCACATTCCCTCTCAAAGTTCCCGTTGGAGATGATTTTCCAGGAAAAATAGCCTAATCCATTAAAATAGGAACATGACATCCTCCGGTTGGAGATGCTCTAATACCGCCCCACTTTCAACTTAGTTTGTCATATTTATACCGTCATTAATCTAGAATTCAGTTTATCACTCTATTTTTTTTCTTCTTTCCTCGTAAAACAAAAACCTGATTAACGAAGAAAAAAAAAAAAAAAAAAAAAAAAAAAAAAAAACGAGATTAGATCTAGTTCTTAAAAAACTCGCCTTAAATAACTCTTGCAAAACAACTGACCTTACATCACTCCCTTAAAAGCCTTTCGTAAATCATTCCCTTACCTAAAAACTCAAATTAATTCTTTGAAATAAAAAAAAAAAAAAGAAAGAAAAACTCAAATTATCACCTTGTATGATCGGAAAAAATTAATTATCACTCTGATATATAGAAAAACTCTAATTATCACCCCTAAAATAACTCCAATTATCACTGTATGACAATTTTCACACATTAGTAACATAAATAACTCCAATTATCACCAAAATTGGGAAAGGTTGCAAATGGGAAAACCCCACTTATCACCCCACATGATATCCATGAAAATGGTAATTATCATATATTTATTTTAAGATAAACCTAATGATAAAAAGAAAAAAAAAATTATGTACAAAAGTATCAAATGGGAAGTCTATGTAGTACTCGCAGCACCACTCACTAATAAAATTGAGAAATCAAACGTTACGCTGATCAGACAACTAGCATAAAATCTGTTTTTCAACTGGTTAATTTGATTGTTCTATAGTGCAATTTAATTGGCAATGTCGCACCTTGATCTCGCCAATTTTCCATTTCTTTGAAATGTAGAAAAGCTATTGAAAAAACAAGTCCATGCAGACGAACAACGAGTTAAAGAAGGTACAATATAATCAATGTGGTTGTTGTAATCATCAATTCAATGGTGAAGAGAAGGTAATTAGCGAGGAGTGAAACTAGGAAGGATGGGCACTAACTAGAGAAATGAATTTCCCGAGAGACAAAAGAAAGATGACAACATGATCATTAAATTTCGTAATTATAGTAACATTAATTTGACCGAAAAATATGTTAACAAGTTGACGGAAAACATGTAACAAACTTCATTGACTGGATTATAGGATTATTTATTTAAAAAAAAACTTATATTAATAATTCGCAATTAATTAAGGATAAATTAGTCCATCTTAAAGTAGGAAAGAGATAAGTCTAACCTTAACGGCATATCTAACTTTTGGGCTACATCCTATATATATACATGTATACCATGTTAACGATGGGTTTCAGGAAGAGAGAGGAACTAAAGATGGATTCCTCAAAATTTTCCACAAAACTTTAATGCATGATTTACCAGTAAGAACACACCTGCTATGCACATGCTTGTAGTTTAACCGTTTCCTAAATAGATGACCTAGTTCAAGTGTGCACAATTTTATAAAATGCCTCCCTCAAAGACCAGAACTTGAGTCCGGCGCCTTAGACCACTCGGCCAACCTGACTTTTTGTTATGAATTTTAGATCAGTTTTTAGGGAACGAAAGAAAGTAAAAGAAAAAGTTTTTTGAACATTCTCACCTCATCTCATTTTCCCTATAAATACTTACACTTCCATTCCATCGGTCTCTCAGCCCATTCACACTCACTCTTGTCTTGACACTACTACCTCAACATCCATTTTATCAAGAACAACTCCACTTCTGATGAAATATTGGTAAAAACTTCCAAATATCTCTATCTTAATTTCCTTTACCAGGTTCACTGATTGATTCCTTCCCTTTTCTTTTTTCATTGAAGATTTTTGGTTTCCTACTTTCAGATATTTTTAGTAGTGCTTTTAAGGATCCCTGAGTTGTTTTTTACAAGTTGCAGTTTCTTTAGCCAATTTAAGTACCAAAACAAGATTTTAGTGGGGCAGATGTTGCACTAACTAGCATAGTCCAAGAACCCAATTTCAGCTTATCATTGTGCTCGCTTTTAGTTGTTGAAGGCGCATTCACAATTATAACAATTTGTCTTTCCATGGCTACTTTAAGCTTTAGTTGTATTACTTAATGCCCTTCATCTAAATTTTTGTTTCTGCGGCTGCGCTAGTTTTCTGGATCTATAATCCTTTGTTCTTCACAATTGTGGAGCAAGCAGCCGCGGGTGATTAATTCGCAGAAAAGAAGAAGATGACATTAGCTTCAACTGAAAAGGTAGCTTTAGGCTCATTTGCCTTCGGAATCTTCTGGATGTTAGCTGTGTTTCCGGCAGTCCCATTCTTACCTATCGGAAGGACAGCTGGTTCAATGCTTGGTGCCATGCTAATGGTCATGTTCAGAGTTCTTTCTCCAGATCAAGCATATTCTGCAGTAAACCTACCAATTCTTGGTCTTCTCTTCGGGACTATGATTGTGAGCACATACCTTGAAAGAGCAGATATGTTTATGTACTTAGGCAAGCTGCTTTCCTGGAAAAGCCTTGGTCCCAAAGATTTACTCTGCCGCGTCTGCTTCATTTCCGCTATTTCGAGCGCTTTATTCACCAATGATACCTGTTGTGTTGTTCTCACTGTATTTGTACTGAAGATTGCTAAGCAGCATAATCTTCCACCTCGTCCGTTCTTACTAGCTTTAGCATCTAGTGCGAACATTGGGTCTTCTGCAACTCCAATTGGTAACCCGCAGAATTTAGTCATAGCTCTCCAGAGCAACATCAGTTTCCAAGAGTTCGTATACGGGATTCTTCCTGCAATGATTGTGGGAATAGTTGTGAATACCTTCATTCTCTTGTGCATGTTTTGGAGGGAATTATCTGTTCAGAAGGATGAAGAAGATGTTGTTTCCGTAAAAGAAGTAGAAGTTTCCAAGGCAGATGTGACTTCCCACCGCTTCTCACCTGCGACCATGTCATTTTCTCAAGAATGGAACTCTACGTTAGATGGGGAAATGACAAACAGCAGATCATCTAGATCAAACAGTTTGGGGGAGTTTGGAAACAGGATATCTTCTAGCCTCGAGATGCGCTCACACCATGTAGGAAGTGATTCTGCAAAGATGCACACTGAATCAAAAGAGAATGGTAGTGTTACTGACCCTTTCGCTCGGTTGGAAAATATGACTTCATCTAGGGAAACGAAGGTTACAATAATTGAAATGAGCAATAGTAATAAACTTGTTGATATTAATGGTTCGAAAGATATGGCGGTATCTATTCAAATTTCAGAAGAAAGGGAGGGTCTTATAAAGAAATGGAAGAGGTTGGTATGGAAAACATCTGTTTACCTGGTCACAATAGGGATGCTAATTGCACTTCTGTTGGGTCTAAACATGTCATGGACTGTCATAAGTGCTTCCCTTGCTCTGATGGTTCTTGATTTTAAAGATGCAGGACCAAGCCTCGAGAAGGTATGATTTTCAATCCTTTCTCCATTTTATGTGCTACTGCCTCCGTTTCAGGAAAAATGATACTTTCACTTTTTCATTTTTGCGAAAGTATCACTTTTCCTGAAACGGATGGAGTACTAGTATCTTTTGTTGCTAAACACTATCAAACTCATCCAACCATCTCTGTACCCTTGATCAGGTATCCTATGGTCTCCTGATATTCTTCTGCGGAATGTTTATTACCATTGACGGCTTCAACAAAACGGGAATACCAAGCGCCATTTGGGATTTTATGGAGCCTCATGCACGCATCAACCATCCTAGCGGAATCATAGTGCTCGCTGTTGTCATACTTGGCCTCTCAAATCTTGCTTCAAATGTACCTACTGGTAAGTCCCATTAGTTGGCCATACTCCTACTGCCAATCGCTGATGTTGTTGTCACAATAGTGAATTAACTCTGTCTCTCTCAAATGTTGTAGTATTGTTGCTTGGAGCACGAGTTGCAGCATCAGCGGCGCTAAGCTCTGCGTCAGATAAAAAGAAAGCATGGCTAATATTAGCATGGGTGAGTACTGTTGCAGGTAACTTATCATTGTTAGGATCAGCTGCAAATTTGATAGTCTGTGAACAAGCTCGTCGAGCCCATCCATTAGGTTACGATCTTTCCTTCCGGAAGCATCTACAGTTCGGATTTCCCTCGACTCTGATTGTCACTGCAATTGGCTTGTTGCTTATAAGGGGTTGACATGAAGCCTTCCTGTTCTTTAATATGTACATAAATGTAGAATTGTTATAAGAACTGCAAAATAAGCTGAGAAGCGAGAAGCGGAACCAATAAGCTCAGATAGTTAAAGAGAACTCATGTACTGTAAGCTTTTCTGATTTATCAATAATGCAAGTTCACTAGAGGTGTACACTGTAATAGACTGCTGTTTCGACTGCCTACCGGAGTATAAGAGGCGAAATTACTTTATGAATTGAATGGGCACAACTTGTCTAAAACAGAGTAAATCTCTGCAAATTCTGGATGAGATGTATCTCCAATTACAAATTCATGAACACTTCCCTCAAGTTCAATCCAACTGCAACCAGGAACTTTCTTGATATCCCTATCTTTCATCATCTTCCTAACCCTATTAACATCACTCCACATCCCCAATCCGGCGTATATGTTTGACAAAAGTACATAAGAACTCGGTTTCATAGAATCCAGTTCGATCAGATTTTCAGCTATCTCTATACCCATTTCGAAGTTTTCATGTTTCATACAAGAGCTAAGCAAGGTTCTCCATATAACATCATTTGGCTTAATGGGCATTACCTCGATAAAGTTTCTGGCACATTTTAGAAATGCTGCTCGGCCGAGAAGATCAACAATGCATCCATAATGTTGCAGCTTTGGAGTCAAATTACAGACTCTTCTCATTAGTTCAAAACAGATCATACCTTCTTTAACCATACCAGAATGGGCACAAGCATTCAGAACTCCAATAAATGTAATATCATCTGGCTTAATCGAAACCCTCTCCATCTCCATCAAAAGATTAAAAGCCAAATGACCTAATCCATGAATCGCGAGCCCATTAATCATAGAGTTCCAGTGATCGACATTCTTTCTTTCCAAATTCTCGAAAACCCACATAGCATTGCTTATGCTGCCACACTTTGAGTACATATCTATGACTGCAACCCCTAGTTTACCACTCAAATCCAATCCATTTCTCCGAATGTAATCATGTATAAATGTTCCTTCACTAATGTACCCCAATTCAGCAATCGCCGAAAGAGCCATAGCTAGTGTTGCTTGATCAGGTACCGAACTGCTTCCTTTCCACATTTCATGAAAGAGTTGTAAGGCTTCTTTAGAACACCCATTATGAATGTACCCATCTATCATAGCATTCCAAGTTACAGTATCTCTTCTAGAATCCGGAATTTCATCGAACAAACTTCTAGCTTTATCAATGTCACCAGATTTCGCGTACCCATCTAACATACTAGCCCAACTAATCGAATCTCTCTCAGGCATCAAACTGAACAAATGACTAGCAATTCCAAGCTTCCCACACTTGAGGCAACCATTAATCATCGAATTCCAAGACACCAAATCTCGCTCAGGCATCTTATTAAACAAACCCCAAGCAAACTCAAACCCATCTTCAAATTTCGAACACCCACTTATAATCGAATTCCAAGTTATCAGATTTTGATCTTCTATCGGCATTCCATGAAACACTTCAACTGCATTCTTCATCATATCATTCTTAACATACCCATCAATAATCAAATTCCAAGAAACTGAATCTCTTTCAAGCATTTTATCAAACATCAATCGAGCAAGTTCAATACACCCACATTTCAGATACAAATTCATCAAAGAATTCTGTACAAATACATCATGAGCCCCAAATTCACTTTTCACAATCAAACAATGAATCTGTAACCCTTCTTTCAACAATTCAAGACGAGAACAAGCTTTAAGAACTAACGAAAAAGAAAAAGTATCAGGGTACACAAAACCACCTTGATTAAGCATTAAAACGAAAACAAGAATTGCTTTCTCAGGGTCGTTTCCATGTGAAAATGACTTGATAATCAAATTCCAAAGGAATGGATTTCTTCTTTGTTGAGAAGAGAAGAAGATGGTACGAGAGAATTCAACTAATGGTTTATGAGAAGATGAAGAAAAATTGAGAACGATTTTTGTTGTTAAAGATGAGTTTTTTATAAGCCCAGTAGTTAGAATTCGGGCATGAATTTGGTTTACATCTCTTGAGTTTCTAGATTTCTTCAAGAGATGAAGAGTTGGGAATGTTGGATTGTATGCTTGGTTTGAGCAAGATGTATATGTAAGCATGGAGGAGCAGAAGCAGATATTTCTGCTCTAGAATTTGGAGTAAACCCCTCTCTTTTAGTTCCAACGGTAATAACTGCCTTATCCGGCAAAGTAGAAACTATAAAGAGGTGAGTCAGTGAGTGTTGAATCACAGAATCGGTGGTGGTGTGACTCAAACCATTTCACCTCAGTCAGATGCTGAACCGGACCCATTTCTGAAATTTTGAAGAAACTAATCATTCAATTTCAGTAGTCATTCAATTTCAAAAGTTTAGCGGAAACTTTTACGAATACAACCACCATAATTGAGTAGACAAAAGAAGATCACACTCTATAGATTACATCTCCTGCACAGCTCCAGAGTCCTGAAGCAGCTTTCACTAGTCTTTAATGGCTCCAGCCAAAGCTAATATCAGACTGGGATTTACAGTCCCTTCACTATAGGCATACAACTCGGGCTATAGAAACATCACTTAAAAAGTGACAGAGAGCAATTCGCTTATCAGTAGAAGGCTGAAGGTAAAGAGAGCAATCAGAATCAATGCCTGTAGCGGATATCAAACAACAAAATTCAAGGGTAGATAATCAAAAGGCATTCCACTTAGAATTATAATGTTTTTCATTGTCAAAATTGCCAAATGGACTCCAAAAATACCAATAATTGTCTTCCGTGGTCTATATCAAGTACATGAAGCTCTTCCCTCTCTTGTCACTGACTCACTCTCCTTCATCAGTTCCTCCGGAGAGAGAGATTTTCATGTGAAAGCAATTTGACACCTTCATATGCTTCAGCCATCGATCTCCAACAAAAATATGATCGTGGGTGACTGAAGACTGCAAGGTTAGAGATCACGCAAGTGGTTTTTCGTGGCTCTTACTATTCATCTCGCGCCCCCGATTTTCTCTTGGACTGTAAAGACAGACGAGCATCCCTCTCTCGCTCAAATTCGCGCATATCTGTCCGCTGTAGGAAGGAAACTTTGTCTGTATACTTGTCGGAACTCTTCTTATAAGCATCTAACTCGTCTTCTAGCCCTTTGTTCTCCTCCTTGAATTCACCCCAATCCTTTTTCGTCTTATCAAGCACACTTAGCTTCTGTTTCTTCTTAATCTGTTCAAGAATTGTGTCAACTGCAGAAGGGGCTCCAACCTTGGCTTTCTCCAATGCTGCCTCCTTTGAGTCAACATCAACTAGTTTCTTTACTTGAATGTCTTCACCCGCAAAATCTCGAACCTCTGTTACCTATATTGACATTGCAAAGTACTGTTTCAGCATCTTTCAACAAATTTACAGACAAGATCATTGGACAGTCATCCGAAGGAGGGAGGAATGGACACTTGTTCTTACCTCTATCTTTCCCCCGCCTGCAGCTGCAGCAGCCGTGGCAGCTGCATCCTTGGCTGCAGATATTGCAGCAGCTGCAAGCTTCTTAGACTCTTCACTTGTGTGGTTATTTTGTACAAGATTAGGTCTCTTCTCCGCTATGTCCTTACCACGTGAAGCTGGTGGTGTCAGACCTAGAGCCGTCATCCAATTCTGTAAACCAAAGGTCAGTAGCTACAACGAAAACATAAAAGTACCAATCTATAGTCTCAATAACGACTTTGCCTGAAACCACGTAATGCCTGGAAAAAAAACAGGAAAATACAAATAAAAAAAAACTGTATTACTCACAGGAGAAGTCTTTGATTCTGTTTTAGTGATTGTTGTTGTACTAGGTTTGCTAGCAAAAGTTTTGGGCATCTTTATAGAGGCATTCTTATTCATTTGCTCCCATGCAGCATTTACCCGAGCTTTTCTTTCTGGGAAGACAAGCAGATAACATATGTCAGCCCTTAAGATGTTACAAAAGGTTGTTGAATCTAGATTGAAGGGAAGCAAGATGACTAGAAAGAACGTATGATACATTAATCTTCATTTAATTGAAGAAGCGTAAAATATATGCAAGAAAAAATTGATTTGTGGATACTACGTCGTGGAACTGAATTTCATACGTCGCTTAACTGTAATGATAGCAGAACAGAGATAGTGCAAAACGGAAAACAAACTAATATAAACTAGTTGAATAGGTAACAAAAAAGGAAGCAGATGCAGAACAGATACCACATTCTAAAAGACAATACTTTTATGAGATTACCAGTTTCTGCGGATTGTGCATTTGGATCAGCCACAGGTATAACTTTTTCAGCAGATGAAGTCAATCCCCCATTTTCCTTACCTAAAACACCTGCACCAAAAGAACTAAGCCGATCATTTTTGTGAAGGAGAACAGGGGGGACATAATGGCAAAACAAAATACCCAAGTCCCTGTGCACATAACATAATCCGGAATTCGTATGATATTTCTACATGTTCTAGATATTTAACTTGATAAGTGAACATATTACTTAAAAAGCTGAACTAAAGTGTCATCTGATGGAAAGCCTGCATGAGAGAGAGAATGTAACATTATCCTCAAGAGTTGGTTTCATTGACATGTTAAATTTACTAGCTATAAAAGCTTCAACTGTTAGAGACGGGAATCACCATTTACACCACTGAACTATGTGGAATTAAGGGATGAAAAACATCCATCTGAAATACTACTAGTGACATGACAGGTTTAACTTCTGAAGCTTTAGGCGTGCCCTTAAAAATAGATGGAATTTTCTGTAAATGAAACAGAACATAAGGAATCGTTCAAGATTGCTAGAAAGACCTGATTCAAGATTTCTAAAGGACAAATTGTTGGGCAGTCACTTTGAACTCCTCTCAGTTTGTTAATAAAGAGAACCATACAATAAAAAAAACCCTTGTAAGGTACTTCAATTTACCAATTGAATTTTCAGAAATAGAAAAAGGTCTTAAATTGCAGAATCCAAATCCCTGCTAAAATGCATCTACAAGCTACCGGGCATAGTCAACAGAACTTCAATCTCAAACTAATAGTAAGATGGACACTTTTATGAAAATGAAAAGAAAAAAAGAACAGGATCAGAAGTTTGAAGTGCAAAATCAAGTCAACTCCAAGTTCTGTGCATCCTATTCTTAAAGGGCATTAGACAGTACGAAAATGATATTCCTTTACAGAGGAGGTGTCTACCAGTTTCACATTTGTTGCTCTTAGATTGCGCGTCCGATGGCACCTGCTCCATGGCTGACGGTACCAGTGGTAACGCTTGTGTTTCCAAGCTAGAGAAGATTCTTAAACTTTCTGTGTAAGAAGATGTTTCAAAGATTCAAGAAAATGATGGCACTGTGCGCTCGTTACACTGGGTTGCTCTTTATGATGTACTTGTGGCGATCTTGTTCCTTACGCTTCAGCAAAAGTCTCTTTCGACTGTAGAGTAATATGTTAGACAGCTGAAATATGTTAAGGATTGAGACCCCAAATAATTTTAACATTTTAAGCTTATATAGTGAAGTAGGATTGAAAAAACTGATAAGACATATGATTACCTAATGAATTAACTAATGAATCAGGAAACATAATCAAGCAGTACTACTGCTCCCTTAACCTCGCTTCGAGTGATCACACATGGATTTTTGGAGATGCCATTATAACAATCCCAAAATTTTAACAATTAATCGCAATAAACTCAACCAGAAATCAAACATATTGACAAAAATCTACTGAGAATTGACAACAGGTATGCAAAAATCAACTTAGTATTCAGCTTAAACTCGTGTCATGATAACTAAAATATTTCAACTGCACAGTTACAAAAGAAAACAGTATGCTAAAGCTCAACGAGTGAACCTCATTAGAGTATAAACTGACTTTACGGCTACAAACAAAATTAAACTGAGACATCGTTCAGTATATCTTCGAATATAACAATATAAAAGATATTACATGAGATGATTCCCAATTTCATGTATATAATAATCCACCTTCCACCACGTCTTCAATTGACTAATTTTCTCTTCTGATTCAAACTCAATTTTAATTGTCAAAAGATAAGACACTTTCAGTTTTAGCATGTGATAGTTAACTGCTGGTTTAAGTTCATTAGATGTAATAAAGTAATAAACTAAGATCTATCACTGATTAATACTACATTCATGTCTTTGAACTTAAAAGCCAATGCTCACTTACATTCCTCGCTCTATTTGTGTCAATTCTACTTTCTTTAGTTTAATCCAAAACAAAGAAACATTTCCACAGATCAAGGAAATAATGAAACCAGTACCAGACCACTCTTTCGTTCTGTTTCCAAGCACAAAATCCTAATGAAACCAGTAACCCTTAACCTAGTGTAAATGTAAAACTAATCCTTGTGCAATTTCTGATACTGAAATTTTTTGTTAGTTTAGTTGGCAAGTGACATTGATGTATGAACAAGGTAAGCAAATCCAGGGTTTCTTCCATCAAATAAGTTCCGCTCTATCCAAATATATCACTTAAAAGAGACAACGCTCAGAGAGTGAGATAGAATACCTGTTCTTATGCAAATGAGGAAGACACAATAACCCAAGATGCGATCAAAAACTGCTGCAAAATTCTGCAATTCAAATAATTATAATCTCTAAGAATTAAGCTTGAATCTGTTCAGGTAATCAAAATTACAAATCCAGTGAAAACAAATACATAAATAAATTAATTCGTACGAACAAATCCCTAAATCAAAACCGTTTAAAACTTACCCGGATTCTTGTAAAATCGATCGGAGAAAAATCAAACCGAACGGAAAACGTTCGAACGGAGAGAGAGGAGGGAGAGGAAGGGTTTTGGTGGTGTGGCGCTGAGGGTTTTGGCTGAGATGGTTTCCCGCTGGTTTTTGGTTCAATACTTCTGGTTGGGTTTTTTCTTTGCTTTTAAGTTTGCGTCGATTTTGATGCCCTTTACAGGTCAAATGTCAGTTTTATTGTATCCACGCTGACCAGAATTGAAATATTTGCATAAAATATCAAGCACAGTGGTTCTTGGCCTTGGGCTCTTGGCATAATTGGATAAAGTTAAAAGTGCCAGATTGCTATGCCAAATTTGGTCAGGCGTATATTAAAACTGCCGTCGATATTAAGGGCAGTTTTATAGCGAATCTGTTTAGGACGTACTTTGAAATTCCGCATATAAGTTGTCCTTTAATGAAAGAAATTTATCAAGAAAATGCTACCCTTACAAATAGTTTCGAAGAAATTTAACTTGTCATGAGTTTTTTTTTTTCTTTTTTGATAAATCGCATAAAATTTCATTCACGATAAAATTGGGATTCAAGAACATCGAGATCAAATATCGAAATATAATTAAAAAGTACTAACAAAGAGTAATTCATGAAGAGAAGTAACGAACTACCAACAAGAGTACCAAGAAATCCGAAGATTGAAAGAATGGTTTCGGGATCATAATCCAACCATTTTGATATGGTTTTTGAAAAAGAGATCTTCTCATAAAAATATGAGAGTAATATGCCCAAAGTCTTGAATCTTGATTTTTTTTTGATAAACAAGGAACCTTTTCATTAATGGAAATTCGAGGTTACAATGAGTTTAAGATCGAATATAAGAGAATACAAAGTAACAAGAACATACCGTAAAAGTACAATACCGAGAAATCCAACAAGAGAAAGAGAAGGATTACCAGAGTAAGACAAATACAAGTATGAATAAGATCCGATAAAATCGGAGGAAGAATGGTTTTTCTTAGAAGTAAATCTCAACCATTTAGTTTGTTTTTCTTCTTTAAAAAGATATGCTCCCAAACTAGGAGTGATTTGCTGAAATCTCTTGTAACTAGTGATGAAGCTTCTGTTGTCAAACGAATCACCGATGAAGATGAAGATTTCGTCGTTGGATAGCATGATTGTCGATCTTATAACCCAACCCGATAACCAAGAACCGCCATTAAAACGAAGATAAATCTCAAAAAAGTAGATAAAACCATCATAATGGTGTATATAAGCAGAAAACATAATGAAAGTTAAGCTAAAACTACTAACTAACCTTGAAAACAAGAAATAGTGAAGAAATCTTTTCAGATCTGGTCAAAAATCTGAGCAGATCATAGCAGAGAAGGGTTGTCTTGATAGTTTTGTTGAAGAAGAAGGAGGAGTGATAGAGAGAGGAGAGAGAAAGGGAAAAAAATGAGTAAAAAAGCGTCTTGAATCTTGATCTCCACACTAGAACTTCCACCCAAAATCTCCATTGAAATCGCAAAGAAACGCCTTGAGCGCATAGAGAACCTCCATAAACAAGAAGACGGAAACAAAAAGGGTAAAAAACACACAAGAACACCATAAAGGAAAAAAAAAAAAAAGAACTCCTAAAAGCAATGGAGATTGAAACAAAAACTTAAACAAATCAAACCTAAACTACTAGCTTCTAAGAAAATAAGAAAAAAGAAAGAAACCTGCTAAGATCTATCCCAAAAGGACTAGAACTGAGCAGTAAGCTTTAATGGTGTCGAGGGTTTTCTTTAGGTTTTGAGAAGGAGTTAGAGAGAAGAGAGAAAATTTAAAAAATTCTTTTAATGTATCAACTGTCTCAACTGATTAGCTCAAAAAAAAAAACAAATGTCTCAAACAAAAAAATCACCTAAGAAAAATGAGCTTCAGCCAAACCCACTTTAGAACACTGTCAAGGTATGCCCCATCTTTTAACCAATATGGGTTGTACTGAAATTGTAACTACATGAAATCTGATAGCTACACCCAAAGAGATCTAAAGACTATAAAACCTTAGAACATCAAAAACGTGACAAACTTAAATGACATAAACACATAAAATAAAGATAAACACAAAGATATAAGTGGTTCAGCCGTGAAAGTGTAGTGATCTACACTACAATAGGCTGAATTAGGGTTCAATCTTACAGGATCTACGTTGTAGAGGTTGGGAATAAAAACCTCAGAGAGGCAAAAGTGATAACTTAATGACAATTCTTCGATAATAGTCTAGGTTACAGAGAAGACTAAAAGGAAAGAGTGGTCTGATGAGCACACGAGTCAGACACACGATAGAAAATACTCAAGACTAAAGACACTCAAACAAGGATAATGGGCCCCAATAAAGGTAGCCCAAATAGTAGGATAGGTACATGACAATGTCGTCCCCTACAACTCATCCTTTTCCTCAAGGATGAACTTAGGAAAAGAGGATCTGATGAAAGTTGTGTCTTCCCAAGAAGCATCCCCATCATCAATATGAGACCGTTGGACCTGTACTTTTGGAATATGTTGGCGGCCTTTGACAATAACCCGAGAGTTTAAAACTTTAACAGGCTTGACTTTGAACAAACCATCCTTGTCCATGATGGGAAGCAGTGTATGTGGTAGTAATCCCTGGCCAAGCTTCTTCTTTAATAGCGAGACATGAAATACGGGGTGGATCCGTGAAGAAGCTGGTAATTGGAGTTTATAAGCAACAACTTCAATTCTTTCCAAGACTTTGTATGGACCAAAAAACTTGGCTGCAAGCTTGAGGTTCCTGCGTAGCTGGACAGAAGTTTTCTATACGGCTGAAGACGCAAATATACTCAATCTCCAACATCAAATGATCTCTCAACCCTGCCTTTGTCAGCTTGTTGTTTAATATGATGCTGAGAAACAAGCAGATTATGTCGTAATACCTCTGTCATGACTCCTCGCTGGTGGAGATAATCTTCTACTAGTGGATTGTTGATGCCGCTAGTAGGATGTAGTCCAAACTGTTAGAGCACTTCTCGGCTGAACTCACAAGCATGGCTATCTCAAGCTTGTTTGTCAAGTTTAGTTGTCAAAACTATAAGTCTTGATTTCTAGTCTACTTATAGCTATGTCTCGGATTAGGATAAAATGTGTAGTTAAGCTTTAGACTTTACGGTTTTTTATCGATTGAAGACGAAGAACTACTAAGGGGAGCTTGTGGAACTTCATCAACAAAAGGTATATGGAGACTTGAACTCATCTATCACTCAGAAGTCTATTTCTATTCTATCTCATATTCAGACAAAAGTCGTATAGCTATATAGACTTTACATTATACACATTTGATATTTCGAGCTGAGTTTAACTGGCTTACGTATTTCTCGAAATATGTATTGCTAATCTTTCGCTTTAACCAAGTTTATCTTTTATTCTTGACGAAAGTCAAAAGATGATCATGTGAAAATCGTCTGGTAACATCTTATATGATTTGTGTGAGACAGTCATTTGATGTAGACTCGGAATGTTTGGTATTGATCATTTGATCATTTGAAAATTTCTTTGAAGATAATAGTTTGTGTTAGACAGCTATTCCCGTCTTCCAAGAATGTTTCAATGATTGAAATGGGAGTTTAGAATAATTAACCATTGATTGGATATAGCACAGTATGCGTGCTTGTATGCTAACTGTTGCAAGTGTATTCCAAGTCCGGGAATTTAGTATGCATACCCGTATGCATACTGATTCAACAGTTGAAGTTCGGGAACTATAGTATGCATACCCGTATGCGTACTGATTTCGGCCATGAACGACGGTATGCGTACCCGTTTGCATACTGGCGAACAAGGCCAAGTCCGAGAACTTAGGTATGCGTACCCGTTTGCATACTTGAGTGGGTTAAGTTCATGAACAAATACATTTATATAATAAGGAATGCAATCTTTGCAAACCGTGGTTATAATGTTCATGGATTGATTCGAGTGAATCAAAACCGATTTTGCTTCAATTGTGTCTTGTATACCTCTATGAGAATATAAACTATTGAACAACTCTATATCTAGTTTCATTTGAGTCATTTTAATTAGTTGTGATTAAGATGAACAAGGTTGATATGAAGGTGTTCATATGGCTAACTTTGGTTAACTATTGTTGAGCCAACTAAGTGTACACGTTTAGGTACGGTTACCCATATCTAAATAAAGGTACATTTAATTTGTGTGTAACAAGCTAATACAATCTAACGTTTGAAAGATATTATCCTGAATCTAATGAGGTTTTCATCTAACGGTGAATATTGAATGCTTTGTTACCAAGGTAACATTGATTGCAAACCCTGATTTGAGGACTATATAAGAGATAACTCTAGCAACTGGGAAACCTAATCCCCACACCTCTTATGTGATATTATTTGCGAATAGAGTCGATTCTCCTTTGACTTAGGTTTTTCCTAAAACCATTATAGGTTAACGACTTAAAGACTTCATTGGGATTCTGAAGCCAGACCCAACTATTTTCTCTATAGTTGCGCGTTCTGATTTTACTTTGTTCTATCGTATTGAGTACTATCTTCTCTAATATTTGCTCGAGATTTAATCTCTGATAGGTACGTAAGATATAAAAAAGTAATCACAAATATCTTCGTCTCATTCTTTGTGATTCCATAATATCTTGTTCCTCTACCATACGGTTAAGTTATTGTGAGGTGATTGATATTACTATGGTGCTATTCGGGAATATAAGTCTGGTGTATCAATTGGTTCATGCTCACCTTGATTTATCAAAAGAAGAAACAAAAACTCGTAGTTATTTCTGTGGGAGACAGATTTATCTATTCAATAGACTTTTATGTGAGAGACAAATTTGTTTATCAAGTCTTAGAATTTGGGTCGTAGCAACTCTTAGTTGTAGGTGAGATCAGATAAGGGAATCAAGTGCATATAGTCCTGCTGGGATTCATAGACGTAAGGAACGCGACTGTAACTTAATCAGTTTGAGATTGGTTAGGGCTCAACTGCATTCCAGTTCGAAGTTAACTTGTAGTAGGATAGAGTCTGTCGTGACTTGATACAGTGTGGTGTTCAAATCTGGACTAGGTCCCGGGGTTTTTCTGCATTTTCAGTTTCCTCGTTAACAAAACTTCTGGTGTCTGTGTTATTTCTTTTCCGCGTTATATTTTCTATATAATTGAAATATAGGTTGTGCGTAGTTCAATCAATTGGTGAATCCGACCTTTGGTTGTTGATTGAAATTGATTAACGCTTGGATATTGGTCTTTGGTACCATCCAAGTTATTTCTCATATTAATCCGGCTCACCGATTTCTATCTGTTCGATTGCATATTGATTTGAGAAATTGAGATATAACTCTTGGATATATTTTTCTTGATTGAGTCTGACTGTCTAGTTGATTCTCTTGGAATTATATTGGAGTTAGTCCATACAGATTTCCTAAACGAAATATTAGGTGTGGTTGTTAGACCCCGCTTTTTCAATTGATATCAGAGCAGGCAAACACGTTTAAGACCTCATAAGTCTGTGTTTGTAGTAATCTAACTCTATGGATAGTAAAGCCTCTATAAACGCTTCACCAGAATTAGATCTACTCAACTCCGAGTGTTTTCTAGAAACCATCGATGAGGTTGAGTGCTTTGATCTAAAAAAAATCATCAAAAATATTTGTCGAGAAAAACAGCGATTGATAAGGAAAATTGATGGTCTTGATTGCGAAATTTATATCAAAAACTCTAATATTCGATAACGTTCTAAAGAGCTAGTTACTCTCCAGAAGAAGTTGGATTAACAAATCCGGATCAATTCTGATCTTGTTGCAGATATTGGAAATTATAAGGATTTGAAGTTTGTCAAAGCTACTTCTATGGATATGAATAACTCCTTTAATTCTTCCATGAAGAATTGTCGAAAGTCAGGAGATAAGCGAGGTTTAGGCTTTGTGAAACCTGATGCGACTCAGAATCTCTCAGATGAGTTTAAAGATGTTGGTATATTATGTTTTCTGGTTAACATAATCATTTTCAACATACGTGTATATCTTTCAAGAAAACTTTAAAGGTTTCTAGTGATCTTCACAACAAAGATGAACAATTGTTTTCTTCTCTCAAAAGGTGTACAAATCTAATAAGAAAACCCAATCGGATTAGTAGTGTTAGTATGGGAGCTTTTGCTCTAAAATCAACATCACCCTTTCAATGGTTCCTTGATAGTGGATGTAGCCGACATATGACTGGAGATCTTTCGTGTTTTGTGAATTCAAGCGATTTTGAAGGAGGTCTAGTAACATTCAGAGATGAGAGTTGTTGTTACATAAGCAAGAAGGGGACGATCAAACTGACTGTCCTGAAATCCATGATGTAGTATACGTTAAAGGTATGACTGCTAATCTTCTCTTTGTTATTCAAATTTGTGACAAAGGCCATAAATTTGTCTTAAATGCGAATGGATGTGACATTGTAGAAAAAACTGGAAAAGTAATTTTTCAGGGAACTCGTGGTAAAATAATTGTTATCTCTTAGATACTCAGTTTAGCAATTGTTGCAACTTGACTAAGGTGGAATCTACTCATCTTTGGCTAAGGTCGCTCTTGTTGTCCTTTCAAGAATGACATTTTATGGGGGAGAGTTCTTAATTGAACTTGTGCTTAATTGCCAAATCTTTGTGGGGAGTACGGCTGTGGAATATTGTAGGAGTTTTATTGTATCTTTATAAACTCCTTAATAAATACACTAAGTTTCGACTATGTGAAATCATCGAAACAAAGTTGATATGTTCATTTTTAGTCATGAAGTATCTCTATGAGAATTTTATTATGATCCCACTAGTTTTCGTACCTTTGCCAATTTATATTGACAAAAAGGGGGATCCCTCAGCTGTGTGCTTTAGCGATGCTTTCGAGTCCCAAATTTAATTCTTTTGTGATGTTAGACACTATTTATGCACTATTGATAGCTGGTCTCACCTCGTTGATGCCATTCTTCGTTGGGAGAATTATTTTGTAGTTCGCACTACATATATATATGGTTTACGGATTATTATGTAAAGGGGAGTGGTTTTCATTGTGAGATGAAGTATTGACTAAGGGGAATGATACATATCATCGTAGTATTATTGTCAAAGTTGTGATACAATTGAAATTTGATGTTGTGTAATAATACTATGACATTGTATAACAATAATTGAGAACAATTGTTTTCTTATTGTTATGGATACGGATCTTCAACAACTATGATGCTGAGTTGAACACGTTCATAATCACTGGAGTACTTGGAAGTTGTTAGAGCACTGATCGGTCGAACTCGCATGCGTTGCTATCTCAAGAATGTTTGTTAATATTAGTGATCAAAGCTATAAGTCTTGATTTATAGTCTACTTATAGATGTCTCGGACGAGGACATAGATTGCGTAGTTGAGCCTTAGACTTCACGGCGTTCATCATTTGAAGAAGAATAACTACTAAGGAGAGCTTGTGGAACTTCATCAACAAAAAGTATGTGGAGACTGAAACTCATCTATCACTTGGAAAGTTTATTTCTACTTTATCTCCTATATTGAGACATAAGTCGTGTTACGATATAGTTTTATATTATACACATTTGAGATTTCAAGCTGAGTTTAACTCGCTTACATATTTCTCGGAATATGTGTTGGCAAGCTTTCGCTTCGACCAAGTTCATTTTATATTCTTGACGCAAGTCAAAAGATGATCATGTGAAAATTTCCAAGTAACATCTTACATTTTTTGTGATACAATCATTTGGTGTAGACTTGTAATATTTCGTTATGATTATTTTAATAACTTGAAAATTGCTTTGATGCTAATAGTGTGTGAAAACGGCTATTGTCATCCTCTAAGAAAGTTTCAATGACTGAAATAAGAGTTTAGAACACTTAATCATTATTGGATATGACATGTTGTGTACTCTTGCATATATGTAATCCATGTCCGGGAACCATAGTATGCGTACCCGTACGCATACCTGTTGGCTTGAGAAATCCGGGAACCTAAGTATGCGTACCCGTTCGTGTACTGGCGTAAGGTTCATGTCTGAATATTCCTGGTGGGAGTGGAAGTACGCATACCCGTTTGCGTACTGGCGAAACCCAATCTTGGTCCGGGTATTTCAAGTATGCGTACCCGTTTGCATACTTGAAGGTTAAAGTTCTAAAATCGGTTGTACATGAACTTAAACATTTATATAATAAGGAATGCAATCTTTGCAAACCGTGTCTATAGTGTTCATGAATTGATTCGAGTAATCAAACCGATTTTGCTTCAATTGTGTTCTTGTATACTTCTATGAGAATATAGCAATTGAACAACTCTTTAACTAGTTTCATTTGAGTCATTTGAACTAGTTATGGTTAAGATGAATAAGGTTGATATGAGAGTGATCATATGGCTAGCTTCGATTAAATATTGTTGAGCCAACATGGTGTACACGTTTAGGTGCGGTTACATAAATCTAAATGAAGGTACATTTCATTTGTGCGTAACAAGCTAAGTTCGATCTAACGGTTGAAATATATTAGCTTGGTTGAATCAGGTTTTTCATCTAACGGCGAATATTGAATTCTTTGTTACCAAGGTAACTAAGATTGCAAAACCTTATTTGAAAAATATATAAAGGAGAACTCTAGGAACTGGGAAACCTAATCCCCACACTTTTGTGTGTTACTAGTTGCATAGCTAGAGTCGGTTCTCCTTTAACCTTAGGTTTCTCACGAGACCCTGTAGGTTAACGACTTAAAGACTTCACTGGGATTATGAAGCATGACCCAACTATTTTCTTTGTAGTTGCGTGATCTGATCTTGCTGTTTCTATTGTGATTGAGTACAATCGTAAGATTGGATTGAGATTTATATCTCCGATAGGCAAGATAGAAAAGTAATCACAAACACCTTCGTCTCATCGTTTGTGATTCCACAATATCTTGTTTCGTTAATCGATTAAGATTATTATGAGGTGATTGATAATACTAGGCTGTTCTTCGGGAATATAAGACCGGTTTATCAATTGGTTCATGTTCACCTTATTTATCAAAAGACGGAACAAAACTCATAGGTATTTATGTGGGAGACGGATTTATCTATTCCAACAGACTTTTCTGTGTGAGACAGATTTGTTTATCAAGTCTTCTACTTTGGGTCATAACAACTCTTGGTTGTGGGTGAGATCAGCTAAGGGAATCAAGTGTGTGGTATCCTGCTGGGATCAGAGACGTAAGGAACGCAATTGTACCTTGAATCAGTGTGAGATTGATTAGGGTTCAACTACAGTCCAGTCCGAAGTTCATTGGTAGTAGGCTAGTGTCTACGTAACGTCTTAATACAGTGTGGTGTTCAAATCTGGACTAGGTCCCGGGGTTTTTCTTCATTTGCGGTTTTCCTCGTTAACAAAATTCTGGTGTCTGTGTTATTTCTTTTCCGCATTATATTTTGTTATATAATTGAAATATCACAGGTTGTGCGTTGTATCGATCAATTAGGAAATCCAACCTTTGTTTGTTGATTGAAATTGATTGATCCTTGAACATTGGTCTTTGGTACCGTTCAAGTTACTTCTCCTATATTCAATCGGGCTCGCAAATTTCTATTTGTTGATTGCAGATTGAATTGAGAGATAGAGATATAAACTCTTAGATATACTTTTCTCTAGATTGAGTCTGATTGTCTAGTTGATTCTCTAGAAATTATATCCGAGTAAGTCCTCTCAGATTTCCAAACGAATTTTTGAGTGTGGTTGTTATACCCCCGCATTTTCAATTGGTATCAGAGCAGGCAAACACATTAAAGACCTTATAAGTCTGTGTTTGTAGCAATCTGTGTCTTGAGGACCTAAGAAGTATCTCACAAGATAACGCATATTGATTTGTCTTCCAAAGGTCCTGATTACACCAAAAATCTTTGGTTTGCCTCAAAGGATAACTCCTTAGTAGATTCTTCCGAATCCTGAGGGAAATACAAGATTTGTGTGATCATGTCAGAATCCAAAATGGAACTCACCAGATCGTTAAAAAAATCTGCTGAAATCATTGATTTTTAAGTTTCTAAAATTAAGACTCTTGAAGAAAAGAATGATCAGCTTATTGATGAATTTGAGAAATCTCTTGAAAAGGAACGAGAACTCTACAACTTCATTGAATCTCTCTCTAACAATATCGAAAAATTAGTTCAAGAAACTACTCTACAACGAGAAATGATTAGTATGCTTGAAGATACCGTTAAAGAAGACTCAATTAGAGAAAAATGTTTAGTCAAGACTCATTCATCAGAAATAAACAGTTATCGTGTTGAAAAAGAGAAACTTGTTGCATCTCTTCGATATGCCCAAGAACAGTGTAACACCTTGAAAAAGGAAAACTCTGCTTTGATGAATAAGTCATCTTCTGCACCCTCTTCTGATATTCACAAAACTTTACCTGGCATGAAGAAAAGTTCCTCTAAGGAATTGCTTACTGTGAATCATTTGCAAAATTTGCATGTGCCGGAAGAAGTTATGGGTCAAAGAAATCATGTCTCAAATCCACGATGTTGTTCCTTATGTGGGAAAAAGAATCACTATGCTCTTCATTTTTTTGCCAGACAGAAACAAATTTATGTTCTCTATAATTTTCTTCTTTCTACTGTCAATGGAGTAAATCGTCTGATGACATTGTTAGAGCATTGCTCGGTCGAGATCGCATGCGTTGCTATCTCAAGCATGTTTGTAAATGTTAGTGATCAAAACTATATGTCTTGATTTCTAGTTTACTTATGACTAAGTCTCGGTCTAGGATAGTTAGGAATAGTTGAGCTCCAGACTCCATGGCGATTATCTTACGAAGACGAAGAACTACTCAAGGAACCAGTGGAACTTCATCCGACCAACATGTATGTGGAGAATTGAACTCATCTGTCACTTAAAGCCTATCTACACTATCTCCTACTCTTGAGACAAAAGTCGTATAAGTATGATAGTTTTCATACATACACATTTGCTATTTCGAGTCGAGTTTACTCGCCTATCTTTTTTTAGAAATATGTGTTGGTAAGCTTTTGCTTTAACCATTTTCATCTTTACTCGTGACGAAAGTCATGATGACGTTTCAATCTTGAAAATAGCTTTGATGACGATAGTTGCGAATAACGACTGTTATTACATTATAGAAGAATGTTTCAATGATTGAAATGTAAATTTGAGATTACGTAACCAACTATGGATATAAGCATATATAGTGTGTTCGCACATTAGTGTATAAATCCATGTGCCGGAAACCAAGTGCGTGCATATGTGTGCATGCGCTATTGGTGAAGGAGACAGGTTGGGTACGCGTACCCGTGCGCATACTGGCGGAACTTTTCCTCCCGGAAAATTATTCTGAGTTGGGAGTTTACGAACTCATAAACCAGTCACCTTAGGTATGCGTACCCGTACTGGAGAAACCTTTCTACCTGAAAAGTTCTGCTGAGTTTGGAAACCAAAACCAACTCAAATCCGGTAGCTAAGGTACGCATACCCGTACGCGTACCGAAGCTGATTATTTCTCAAATCAGTAGTTCATGGACTTAAAATAATAAATTATAAGGAATGCAATCTTTGCAAACCGTGGGTAAATTTTTCACGAATTGATTCAAATGAATCAAACCGATTTTGTTTCAATTATGTCTATGTATAAAGACCTAAGCAATTGAACAACTCTTGAACTAGTTCTTATGAGTCATTTGAACTAGTTATGAGAAAGATGAATACGGTTAATATGAAAGTGATCATATGGCTAACCATTGGTTAACTATTTGTGAACCAACTAAGTGTACACATTTAGGTACGGTTACTCAAACCTAAATGAATACATTTCATTTGTGTATGTGACAAGCTAAGTTTCGATCTAACGGTTGAAAGATATTAGCTTGGATAAGTCAGGTTGTTCATCTAGCTGTGAATATTGAATGCTTTGTTACCAAGGTAACTTGGATTGCAAACCCTGATTTGAAAACTATATAAAGAAGACGTCTAGCAACTGGAAAAACTAATCCCCACACTCCTGTGTGATACTAGTTGGTTTTGCTAGAGTCGATTCTCCTCTAACCGTAGGTTTCTTCTCGAGACCCTGTCGGTTAACGACTTAAAGACTTCATTAGGATTGTGAAGCCAGAAGAAACTACTTCTCTTGTAGTTGAGCGATATGATCTTTCTATTTTCTATCGTACGAGTTCAATTGTAAGATTGGCTTGAGATTATATCTCCTATAGGGAAAGATAAAAAGAAATCACAAACATCTTCGTCTCATCGTTTGTGATTCCGCAATATCTAGTTTCGCTACCATACGATTTAGATTATTGTGAGGTGATTGATAATACTAGGTTGTTCTTCAGGAATATAAGTCCGGTTTATCATTTGGTTCCTGTTCACCTTGATTTTATCAAAAGACGAAACAAAACTTGTAGGTTTATCTATGGGAGACAGATTTATCTATTATCGTAGACTTTTCTGTGTGATACAAATTTGTTTATTAAAGTCTTCGACTTTGGGTCGTAGTAACTCTTGGTTGTGGGTGAGATCAGCTAAGGGAATCAAGTTTGTAGTATCCTGCTGGGATCAGAGACGTAAGGAGCACAACTATACCTTGAATCAGTGTGATATTGATTAGGGTTCAACTACAGTCCAGATCGAAGTTAGTTTGTAGTAGGCTAGTGTCTGTAGCGACTTAATACAGTGTGGTGTTCTATATGGACTAGGTCCCGGGGTTTTTCTGCATTTGCGGTTTCCTCGTTAACAAAATTTCTGGTGTCTGTGTTATTTCTATTCCGCATTATATTTTTGTTATATAATTAAAATAATACAGGTTGTGCGTTGTATCGATCAATAGTGAAATCCAACCTTTGGTTGTTGATTGGATATTGATTGATCCTTGGATATTGGTCTTTGGTACCATCCAAGTTTATTCCTTGTATTTGATAAAGACTCGCAAATTTCTATTTGCTTCAGTAATGATCAAATCAAGAGAAGAGATTTTAACTCCTCGATATACTTTTACCTAGATTTAGTCTGACTGTCTAGTTGATTCTCTAGAAAGTATATTGGAGTTAGTCCATACAGATTGCTAATCGAAATATTGGGTGTGGTTGTTAGACCCCCGCTTTTTCAATTGGTATTAGAGCAGGCGAACACGTTTAAAGACCTTATCAGTCTGTGTTTGTAGCGATCTGACTCTATGGACAGTAGTGATATCTTTGTCTTCGCAAAACCAGATCAGGATCCTCTTGATGACGATAAGAGTTCTGAGACCTCCAAGAAATCTATCATATCTTCTCCTCTGTCAGAAACCGATGTCAACTGGGAGAATCGCCTAGATGAACAATTGGATGAACTTTCAGATGAAAGTGACTCAGACGAGGGACCAAGTATTGATGAAGAAGTCTCATATTATATTATACTCTTTGGCGATGTCATAGAAAAAAAGGGATCAACTTCCTACCTGGAAGAAAATATGTTTCCTCTCTGTCGTGAAAATAAGAAAATAAAAAAACTCTTTAAAGGATATGACAGTGGTTATAAACTTCTACAATCCATCCTTACAGATCCTGATGAAGAAGTCCATTCAAAGATTACTGAATGTGAAAACCTTCAGAAGAGTTTGTGTGTGTTGAAAGAAAGACTTGCTGAATCTGAGGCAAAGTATGACTCTCAGCAGAAATACTATAACGACAGAGAATGCCTTTTTCTTGCCAAAGAAAAACAACTGATGAATGATCTCTCTACAGCTGTTAACAAGGCAAAATCGCTAGAAAAGAATCTGAGAAGATTCAACACTAGATCTACAAAATTATCTTCCATGTTAGGAGCATGTAAAGAGCATCGTGATACACGTGGTCTGAGCTATAAAGGAATAGACGCTCCTAACACTGGGAAGATCAATTTTGTTTGTGCCAATAACAACATGCCGTGTGAAAAATCACCTATTATAGCTGATGTTCCGGTAAACAAAGATTTTCATTCTTCAAAGACAAGGCATATGAGAGCTGTTAAAAACATTTCTTTCAACTGTTACTATTGTGGAAACAAGGGTCACGTTGAACGAAAATGTCGTTTTCGGATAAGGAATGAAAAACTTCATAACATTCTTATATGGATGTCAAAGGAAGTGATCAAGCCGATCTCTCTCCGTGCTGAGAACAACATAGTCTCGAATCCAGAAGAGTACTATGATAATTCCACTCTTCGTTATATGTATGACACTGACTCTTTCGACATACGTAGAGGAAAGAATGTCATATGGAAATCTAAGAAGTTTGATGTCCCAGTAAATAGAAAAAGACGTCAAAGGAAGAAAGGAATGTCATCTGGTGGCAAGGATCACACTGAGTCAAAAATATCGGGTTTCGATCACATTCACATCAACAATCATGCTTCCGATTTAAGAACCGGTATAAATAATCTCAAGCGGAAAATCAAAAAATTAAGGAAGAAGGCATCTTCAGGTATGTCTTATTCTTCTTGTAATAATTCTCTTGAAATTAATCCTCTTGTTGACTCAGAGAAGGAAAACAATGATGAGATGCGTGCTCTGTCTACAACTTGACCAGTCTGTCTGTGCATCCTCGTTTCATCCTCATGAGGATGCACATAAAGTTCAAGATGCAACTCGTCTTGACAAAAATGGTTGTTGTATTATTCGTTTGGTTCTTTAAATTAATGTCTTCTAAGTAGAATCCTACTCTAGCTTTCCTTTCATATTGAAGCATAGCTGATCCATAAAATCTCTTAAGAAAATCATGCTTTGTTGAAACACTGAACTTTTCAGTGCTCTCTCTCTTGTTGCACCTTGACAAAGCCTCCTATAAGGCTCCTCTGCTATGACGATTTAGAACTTAGTTCATAACTGTGAGCGTTTGCGTACCTGGCCCATTACCGACTTTTAAGAAGGTAACCTTAGGGTTTTCCTATATGTATTTCATAAATATACATATTTATTTATATATATATATATATATATATATATATCATGAAGATTTTCTTGGTATATACAAGTTCGGGAACGGAATAGTCTCTCAAGAGATAATGATGCAAACTAAGGAAGGGTGCAAAGAGGATGATGAGATCAAAAGAAACAACATTGCTGAGTTTTATGAGAACCATGTTCTTATAAATTGTTATCATGCAATTGATCATGTAGACAAGAAACCAGTTCAATTATCACAGCAACTGGTTGGAAATCTTCTTCAAGATTTTGAAGTTCTACGTAAACAGTTCGTGATCGCGAAAAAGAATCTCGAGTTTGTGAAGATCAAGCTGAAGGAAGCTAATGAAGAACTGATTTGTGTTCGCAAACTTATATCAAGCCTTAGATAGAACTCTATAATGTCTAGTAAATCTTCTTATAAAAATTCTATTCTTGTGTTTTTAGGAAGAATAACTAGAGTTTGGAATAGTCATTATTGTGATTACACATAGCTATGTCCAACGTTTTCATCTTCATGTTTTTAGATTTATTTGTTTAAATTCTAAAGTTGATTTGGAAGATGATGATTGCAATTTTAAACTTTATGGTTTTATATATTGCAATATGTTATGGGATATGTGTGTTTGCGTCCGTGAACTATTATTGTCCCATACGATGTCAAAAGTTATCTCTTTTATATGTCGATATGAAAGTATTGATACAAGATCGATGAACTTTTGACAAACAAAAGTTAAGCATATTATGTCAATTTATTGATGAAAGATAGGTTAAAATCTTTTGTTTGCAAAGATTATGTCTATCATATGTCGTTATGCAAATAGTGATGAAAATAGAATGAATCTTTGTATATGCCGCAGTATTGATCTTTCCCTGATCCATTTTTATGTGTATACTGCAATGCTCCATAAGTTTTTCTTGTGTTGAGCATAAAACGATTGAGTTGATCATTCTTTTATGGTTAACATAGTCGTAGCTCCGTAAGTTCTCTTATGTCGAGTATGTTCAATTAAATTAATAACTTTTGTGTTTAATTTGATTGAGTATTCCGATTAAATTAATCATAGGTTTACTTGTGATTAGTTTAATTGAGAATTTTGGATACAAAAAATCATTTCATTATGGTTTTTGGTGTCCTATATAATCCTTCTTTTCTTGTAAAAGTAAGGTCGCTCTTCTTGTTCTCTCGGGAGTGACATCAAATGGGGGAGAGTTCTTTTGAACTTGCGCGTAATTTCCATATCTTTGAGGGAGTGCGGCTGTGGAATTATTTAGGGGTTATCTTGTATATTTATAAACTCCTTGATGAATGCATTTAACTTCGGCTTTATGATTGCATCTAAATAAGTTGATATGTACTTTTCTTTGGTCTTGAAGCGCCTTCGTGGAAATTTCATTAGGATCCCGTTTTCATACCTTTGCCAATTTTATTGACAAAAAGGGGGAGAATTAATATGTATTTCACACTACAAATACATATGATTTACGTGTTTTACGGTTCATTATGTAAGGGGGAGTGGTTTTCATGTTGAGATGAAAGTATTGACTAAGGGGGAGTGATACATATCACCATAGTATTGTTGTCGAAGTTGTGATATAAGAACCTTGATGCTGTGTAATAATACTATGACATTGTATAAAAATGATTAAGAGCTTTTGTTTTCTCATTGTTATGGCTACGGAACTTCAACAACTATGATGCTGAATTGAACATCTATGGAATCATGGGAGTACTTGGAAAAGACGAAGTTTTCGAGTAATGTTGAAGCACCAAGGAGATCAAGCATGTGGACGAGAAGCTACAAAGTTTTATCTATTTTGTAATCTATATGTATTGATAGTTTTGTCACTAAAATTGACAAAGAGGGAGATTGTTAGAGCATTGCTCGGTCGAACTCGCATGCGTTGCTATCTCAAGCATGTTTGTCAATGTTAGTGATCAGAACTACATGTCTTGATTTCTAGTTTACTTATGACTAAGTCTCGGTCTAGGATAGTTAAGAATAGTTGAGCTCCAGACTCCATGACGATTATCTTACGAAGACGAAGAACTACTCAAGGAACCAGTGAACTTCATCCAACCAACAGGTATGGGGAGAATTGAACTCATCTGTCACTTAAAAGTATATCTACTCTATCTCCTACTCTTGAGACAAAAGTCGTATAAGTATGATAGTTTTCATAATACATATTTTCTATTTCGAGCCGAGTTTACTCGCCTATCTTTTTCTCGAAATATGTGTTGGTAAGCTTTCGCTTTAACCACTTTTCATCTTTACCAGTGACGAAAGTCATGATGATGTTTCAATCTTGAAAATAGCTTTGATGACGATAGTTGTGAATAACGACTATTATTACATTATAGAAGAATGTTTCAATGATTGAAATGTAAATTTGAGATTACGTAACCAACTATGGATATAAGCATATATAGTGTGTTCGCACATTAGTGTATAAATCCATGTGCCGGAAACCAAGTGCGTGCATATGTGTGCATGCGCTATTGGTGAAGGAGACAGGTTGGGTACGCGTACCCGTGCGCATACTAGCGGAACTTTTCCTCCCGGAAAATTATTCTGAGTTGGGAGTTTACGAACTCATAAACCAGTCACCTTAGGTATGCGTACCCGTACTGGAGAAACCTTTCTACCTGAAAAGTTCTGCTGAGTTTGGAAACCAAAACCAACTCAAATCCGGTAGCTAAGGTACGCATACCCGTACGCGTACCCAAGCTGGTTATATTTCTCAAATCGGTAGTTTCATGAACTTAAACAATAAATCAATAAGGAATGCAATCTTTGCAAACCGTGGATATATTTTTCATGAATTGATTCAAGTGAATCAAACCGATTTTGCTTCAGTTGTGTCTATGTATAAAGATCTAAGCAATTGAACAACTCTTGAACTAGTTCTTATGAGTCATTTGAACTAGTTATGAGAAAGATGAATACGGTTAATATGAAAGTGATCATATGGCTAACCATTGGTTAACTATTTGTGAACCAACTAAGTGTACACATTTAGGTACGGTTACTCAAACCTAAATGAATACATTTCATTTGTGTATGTGACAAGCTAAGTTTCGATCTAACGGTTGAAAGATATTAGCTTGGATAAGTCAGGTTGTTCATCTAGCTGTGAATATTGAATGCTTTGTTACCAAGGTAACTTGGATTGCAAACCCTGATTTGAAAACTATATAAAGAAGACGTCTAGCAACTGGAAAAACTAATCCCCACACTCCTGTGTGATACTAGTTGGTTTTGCTAGAGTCGATTCTCCTCTAACCGTAGGCTTCTTCTCGAGACCCTGTCGGTTAACGACTTAAAGACTTCATTAGGATTGTGAAGCCAGAAGAAACTACTTCTCTTGTAGTTGAGCGATATGATCTTGCCATTTTCTATCGTACGAGTTCAATTGTAAGATTGGCTTGAGATTATATCTCCGATAGGGCAAGATAAAAAAAAATCACAAACATCTTCGTCTCATCGTTTGTGATTCCGCAATATCTAGTTTCGCTAACATACGATTTAAATTATTGTGAGGTGATTGATAATACTAGGCTGTTCTTCAGGAATATAAGTCCGGTTTATCATTTGGTTCATGTTCACCTTGATTTTATCAAAAGACGGAACAAAACTTGTAGGTTTATCTGTGGGAGATAGATTTATCTATTATCGTAGACTTTTCTGTGTGATACAAATTTGTTTATTAAAGTCTTCGCCTTTGGGTCGTAGAAACTCTTGGTTGTGGGTGAGATCAGCTAAGGGAATCAAGTGCGTAGTATCCTGCTGGGATCAGAGACGTAAGGAGAACAACTGTACCTTGAATCAGTGTGATATTGATTAGGGTTCAACTACAGTCCAAACCGAAGTTAGTCTGTAGTAGGCTAGTGTCTGTGGCGGCTTAATACAATGTGGTATTCAACCTGGACTAGGTCCCGGGGTTTTTCTGCATTTGCAGTTTCCTCGTTAACAAAATTTCCGGTGTCTGTGTTATTTATATTCCGCATTATATTTTGTTATATAATTGAAATAATACAAGTTGTGCGTTGTATCGATCAATAGTGAAATCCAACCTTTGGTTGTTGATTGGTCCTTGGATGTTGGTCTTTGGTACCATCCAAGTTTATTCCTTGTATTCGATAAAGACTCAAAAATTTCTATTTGCTTGAGTAATGATCAAATCAAGAGAAGAGATATTAACTCCTAGATATACTTTTACCTAGATTGAGTCTGACTGTCTAGTTGATTCTCTAGAAAGTATATTGGAGTTAGTCCATACAGATTGCTAATCGAAATATTGGGTGTGGTTGTTAGACCCCCGCTTTTTCAGACATCTACAGTGAATTTCTTGCCTGCAGAAAACCAGAAATCTTATAAGAATGATCTCTATTCTAGAAATCATTACATGTTGCATGTTTCCCGTTGTGGTATAAGCTCTTGTGCCACTAATGAACATTTTTCCTGTGCTTATAAGAACAATTCTGGTAAGTCTAGATCAAGAAGATGGAAATCCTCCAACTTCTCTCTTCTGGAACCAATCTCTAGAGGTCCTAGACTTAGTGCTCAGAAAAATCCTTCTGATGAATTTTTGAAAGAGTTTATGACAAATTCCTCTGGAATAAGTTATAATCGATGGAAAGAAGGGAATACACAGTTGAAACGCTCAAAAAACTTGTACAATTCTTCTCCCGTGATTGGTAGTGAGATCACTTCTCACTTCTTTACCTGATTCTAGGTAATCTCATCCTTGAATCTATCTTGAGAGGTGCAAGGATGATAATTATGGGGATCTCAAGATTAGTGTATATTTTTTTAGGCTGTTTTCTTGTTAACCAATATGAGTATTGCAATCCTGCTATCATGACTTAGGCTCTAATTAAAAGTAATTATTGAGCTATGTTAACAAACAATGTGTTCCCTCTTATTGGATTTTTTGTTAATCCATCTTTCTCTTGTGACCGGTCCACGTACGTCCATGTCCCTCTCCTACGAGTTCATAGGGTTTCCTTAATGAGAAGTTTTTTCTCTTTACTCAATTACATATATATATATATATATATATATATTCTATATTGTATTGATCCATCCCTAACAAAAGTTATATAGAGAACTCTGCAAAATCTCAAGAGATTGTGCATCTTGATATGGAGGAAGACACTCAAGGACGTGGTTCAATTCAAGAGTTGGTTCTAAAGAAGATGCTTGCAAGGAAAGAACACAACCTATGGATTGGTGAATCTGTCAAGGATTTAACTCGTTTTCAGAACAATTCAAAGGTCGGGTTTGCAAATCTTCAATTGCAAATAAACCAACTCTTAGATGGTCAAGTCAGAATCCTTACAAATCAAAATATTCTGATACGGAATCAGAAAAAGCTCATCATGGACTATGTCAAGGCTAGACAACTTGCTCGGGTTGTTGACCATAAATTTTGTGTTCTAACTCACGAACATGGAGTGTATACAGTCAAGAGAATAAATGAGATCAGTGATACCTTCTACGATGGATTCATTGAAAGTATTAATCTTTATGATTCTATATATTGCAACTTGTTATGGGATATGTGTGTTTGCGTCCATGAACCTTGATTATCCCATACGTGGTCAAAAGTTAAGTCTTTCATATGTCGGTATGCAAGTATTGATAAAAGATTGAATGAACTTTTGACAAACAAAAGTTAAGCCTTTTACGTCATTATACAAATATTGATGGAAGAAATGATGAATTTTTATTTACAAAGATTACGTCTATTATATGTCATTGTGCAAATAGTGATGAAAAATAGAATGAATCTTTGTTTATTCTTCAGTATTGGTTTTTCCCTAATCCACATTTTTGTGCATATACTGTGTTGCACCGTAATTTCTCTTATGTTGAGCATGGCCAATTGAATTGATCATTTTTATGGCTATTTCAATTGAGATTTTTGGATACAAATTCATGTTCTCATGTGATTTGATTATGTCCAAAGAAATCCTTCTTTTCTCGTAAAAGTAAGGTCGCTCTTGTTGTTCTTTCGTGAATGACATTTTATGGGGGAGAGTTCTTTTTGAACTTGTGCTTAATTGCCAAATCTTTATGGGGAGTGCGGTTGTGGAATATTATAGGGGTTATCTTGTATCTTTATAAACTCCTTGATGAAAGCATCTAGCTTCGGCTATAGGATTGCATCTAAAAAGTTGATATGTACTTTCTTTTGGTCATGAAATGTCTCTATGGAAATTTCATTAGGATCCCACTAGTTTTCGTACTTTTTCCAATTTTATTGACAAAAAGGGGGAGAATTAATGTGTAGTTCACACTACAAATATATATGGTTTTCGGATGATTATGTAAGGGGGAGTGGTTTCCATGTGAGATGGAGTATTGACTAAGGGGGAGTGATACATATCACCATAGTATTGTTGTCGAAGTTGTGATACAATTGAACTTTGATGTTGTGTAATAATATTATGACACTGTATAACAATGATTGATAGCATTTGTTTTCTCATTGTTATCGCTAGGATATTCAACAACTAAATGCTGAGTTGAACACGTTTATAATCATGGAGTACTTGGAAGTGACGAAGATTTCGAGTCGTGTTGAAGATTCCAAGGAGATCAAACATTTGGATGAGAAGCTACAAAGTTTTATTTATTTTGTAATCCATATATATTGATAGTTTTGTCACTAAAGTTGACAAAGAGGGATCTTGTTAGAGCACTGCTCGGTCGAACTCGCATGCGTTGCTATCTTAAGCATGTTTGTCAATATTAGTGATCAAAACTATAAGTCTTGATTTCTAGTCTACTTATAGATGTCTCGGACGAGGAAATAGATTGCGTAGTTGAGCCTTAGACTTCACGGCGTTCATCATTTGAAGATGAATAACTATTAAGGAGAGCTTGTGGAACTTCATCAACAAAAGGTATGTGGAGACTGAAACTCATCTATCACTTGGAAAGTCTATTTCTACTCTATCTCCTATATTGAGACATAAGTCGTGTTACGATATAGTTTTCTATTCGAGTTGAATTTAACTCGCTTACATATTTCTCGGAATATGTGTTGTCAAGCTTTCGCTTCGACCAAGTTCATCTTATATTGTTGACGCAAGTAAAAAGATGATCATGTGAAAATTTCCGAGTAACATCTTACATGGTTTGTGTGATACAATTATTTGGTATAGACTTGGAATGTTTCGTTATGATTATTTCAATAACTTGAAAATTGCTTTGATGTTAATAGTGAGTGAAAACGGCTATTGTCATCCTCTAAGAAAGTTTCAATGATTGAAATAAGAGCTTAGAACACTTAACCATTATTGGATATGACATGTTGTGTACTCTTGCACATATGTAATCCATGTCCGGGAACCATAGTATGCGTACTCGTAGGCGTACCTGTTGGCTTGAGAAATCCGGGAACCTAAGTATGCGCACCCGTTCGCGTACTAGCGTAAGGTTCATGTCCGAATATTTCTGCTGGGATTGGAGGTACGCGTGCCTGTTTGCATACTGGCGAAACCCAATCTTGGTCCGCGTATTTCAAGTACGCGTACCCGTTTGCATACTTGAAGGTTAAGGTTCTAAAATCGGTTGTACATGAACTTAAATATTTATATAATAAGGAATGAAATCTTTGCAAACCGTGGCTATAATGTTCATGAATTGATTCGAGTGAATCAAACCGATTTTGCTTCAATTGTGTTCTTGTATACTTCTATGAGAATATAGCAATTGAACAACTCTTTAACTAGTTTCATTTGAGTCATTTGAACTAGTTATGGTTAAGATGAATAAGGTTGATATGAGAGTGATCATATGGCTAACTTTGATTAACTATTGTTGAGCCAACATGGTGTACATGTTTAGGTGCGGTTACATAAACCTAAATGAGGGTACATTTTATTTGTGTGTAACAAGCTAAGTTTGATCTAACATTTGAAAGATATTATCTTGGTTGAATCAGGTTTTTCATCTAACGGTGAATATTGAATGCTTTGTTATCAAGGTAACTAAGATTGCAAACCCTGATTTGAAAACTATATAAAGAAGAACTCTAGCAACTGGGAAACCTAATCCCCACACTTTTGTGTGTTACTAGTTGCATAGCTAGAGTCGATTCTCCTTTAACCTTAGGTTTCTCACGAGACCATGTAGGTTAACGACTTAAAGACTTCATTGGGATTGTGAAGCAAGACTCAACTATTTTCTCTGTAGTTGTGTAATCTGATCTTGCTGTTTCTATCATGATTGAGTGCAATCGTAAGATTAGCTTGAGATTTATATCTCCGATAGGCAAGATATAAAAGTAATCACAAACACCTTCGTCTCATCGTTTGTAATCCCACAATATCTTGTTTTGTTAATCGATTAAGATTATTGTGAGGTGATTGATAATACTAGGTTGTTCTTCGGGTATATAAGACCGGTTTATCAATTGATTCATGTTCACCTTGATTTATAAAAAGACGGAACAAAACTCTTAGGTATTTCTGTGGGAGACATATTTATTTATTCCAATAGACTTTTCTGTGTGAGACAAATTTGTTTATCAAGTCTTCGACTTTGGGTCGTATCAACTCTTGGTTGTGGGTGAGATCAGCTAAGCGAATCAAGTGCGTAGTATCCTGCTAGAATCAGAGACGTAAGGAGCACAACTGTACCTTGAATCAGTGTGATATTATTAGGGTTCAACTACAGTCCAGACCGAAGTTAGTTTGTAGTAGGCTAGTTTCTGTAGCGGCTTAATACAGTGTGGTATTCAATCTGGACTAGGTCCCGTGGTTTTTATGCATTTGCAGTTTCCTCATTAACAAAACTTCTGGTGTCTGTGTTATTTCTTTTCCGCGTTATATTTTGTTACATAATTGAAATAATACAAGTTATCCGTCGTATTGATCAATAGTGAAATCCAACCTTTGGTTGTTGATGGATATTGATTGATCCTTGGATATTAGTCTTTGGTACCATTCAAGTTACTTCTCATATATTCAATCGGGCACGCAAATTTCTATTTGTTGATTGCAAATTGAATTGAGAGATAGAGATATAAACTCTTGTATATACTTTTCTCTTGATTGAGTCTGGCTGTCTAGTTGATTCTCTAGAAAGTATATTCGAGTAAGTCCTCTCAGATTGCCAAGTGAATTGTTGAATATGGTTGTTATACCCCGCATTTTCAGAAGTGACGAAGATTTCGAGTAATGTTGAAGAACCAAGGAAATCAACCATTTGGATGAGAAGCTACAAAGTTTATTTATTTTGTAATCCATATGTATTGATAGTTTTGTCACTTGACAAAGGGGGAGATTGTTAGAGCACTGCTCGGTCGAACTCGCAAGCGTTGTTATCTCAAGCTTGTTTGTCAAGTTTATTTGTCAAAACTATAAGTCTTGATTTCTAGTCTACTTATAGCTATGTCTCGGATTAGGATAGAATGTTTAGTTGAGCTTTAGACTTCACGACGTTCATCGATTGAAGACGACGAACTACTAAGGGGAGCTTGTGGAACTTCAGCAACAAAAGGTATGTGGAGACTTGAACTCATCTATCACTCAGAAGTCTATTTCTATTCTATCTCCTATTTAGACAAAAGTCGTATAGCTATATAGACTTACATTATACACATTTGATATTTCGAGCTGAGTTTAACTCGCTTACATATTTTTCGAAATATGTGTTGGTAAGCTTTCTCTTTAACCAAGTTCATCTTTTATTTGGATTAATGACGAAGAATCACAATAATAGCTACTGAGAACCCAGAGATTAGATATATAAAACCTCTTGTCGCGATTTCTGCCTCTCTGTACCCTTTCTATATATTCTATATTAAAGATGGAAGAATAAGTAAAGTAGATACCTAATATGGACGACTAGAATTAGAAATAAGCAAGGGATATGATCAACTGGGTTTTTGGGTACAAGTACCAGTTTTTTCGGGAATATGATAGGAACTGGTACTTGTACGCCTTATACAACCGGTTCTGGATTCTAGTCTCGTTCCCTGTACCGCCTTCTCCGATTCGGGTTTATCAGTTTTGGTTCAGTTTACCGGTTCCGGTCTGGTTCATGTGCAACTCTACATATGAGTGTTTAGGAAGTTGTAGAACAAGTGAATATTTTCCTGAGAAAAAACTCATTGCAAAAGCATGTTCACCCTATGTGTAACAGACAAAAACATCGATTAAAGTGGTCCTCCCATTCTGATAGACAACTTACAAAATAAATTCAATAGATTCACTTTTTTCAGTTGAAGAAGACAAAAATAATAGTATTTAAACACATCACACTTAAAATAAACACAGGGGAGAGATACAACAAAAAAAGAACACATCGCCAATCATTTAATCATGGGTAATCATTCAACCAGATATGAATATTTTACGTGTTAGTTACACACTCACTGATAGACGCATTTATGTGTCTATTTTGTTCTCAATGTTCTGTATTGTTAGACTCGATTAAATACTTATTGTGTTATTTTATGTTTTGTAGATGTTTTTGGAAAAATAAGTCCTTGCGGCGAAATGGGCTCGAAAATTATTGTTTTACACCCCAGGACAAAGTACTAAAGGCACCGCAGAAATGCACCGGAAGCACCCCAGAAATGCACTTGAGGAACCCAGGAAATTTACTATTTCCACCCCAATTGCTATTCGCACCCCAGCTCTGGTGAAGGGGCACCCTTCTTCTCAAATTCAAAAATAAATTTTGGCGGGAAATTTTCTTTATACACTGGTAGATTTTCCAATCGATTTTTGAAGGTGTTATAAGGAGATTAAATCGCTGAAACTTAATGGGTATATGTGATATGGATATAAGAAGATATTGTGGTGGTTGGGATCGATCAAATTTGGCCAGATAATCGATTCTCGATTAAAGCAGGAAAGAAGAGATATCGGTTAAATTTGGAAAGAAAATTACGTAAAGATGCTGCATGGGTTGTGGAATTTAAGTGCAGATATTCTCCTAGGTTGCATATCAACAGATTGTGGAAATTATCAAGACAATTAACGCATGCGGAGAAAGAAAATAAGAAATTATTCCCAAGAATAATTTTCCTTTACTGTGAAGATTTTGAGGAATTAACGGCGAGATTTGATGCGCCTGGAATGTATAAATAGGAGATACATGAGTCCTAGAAGGGGTGTCGAGAGTTTGGGGAGTCGATAGGAGGGCCAGAGAAGCAGAAATCAAGAGTTGATGAAACTCTGTTGCTGCTGCTGCTGATGATGATGAAGAACACCAAGAACACGAAGAACAGACTCACAAGGACAGTCGTTTATGAACAGTGTCTAAGACGCACAGCCGTGGGTCGCAGCACAGTCTAAACAGCAGCAACACTTGTCATTTATCGTTCATTCTGTGACGCTTCTTGTGCGTCGCAGATTACAGTTTACACCATTTTCTCTTCTTCTCATCATTTGTAAACCATTTTTGAGCCATAATAAATTATTTTGAGAGCATTTATACTATGACGAGATAATTCCCTCGTAACCAAGGCAATGGAGGAAGCTATTCATGCAACATAAATGGGTAACTATTTCATTTAATTATATAATTCACCTAATCGCTGCTTTTGCAGAGTTTTAAATTGTTTGAATGATTGTCTTAATTATTTGTTATTCAGTTTGATAGGTTATGCTTGGTTTAATCTCTTGATAATCTATGCTTAAGGTTTGCAAATAATGTTTGAGAATCTGTATGATTGATAGTGAATTAAAGATAAAAAAGGACTTAAGAATTGAATAGAGTTTTGAAATATTTATCATTCAATTTTGCATAATAGTGGAATCTAGTGTCTTTGTTACCTCTCGCACCCATTGTTAATAATTTTGTATATAATTTTATTAAATCTTTAAATTTAATCTTCACAAGTCCGAGAGTTTGAACCTCATTACTACAACCCACAAAAAAACATTAATCACTCACTAACTAATAACGATAAATGCAATAATAAAACCAGAAATAAACTACCTAACGAACATTACTACAATTCACCAGAAATTAAAGTCCAACCAACACTCATATATCAAACAACTTGACACTAGTAAAGTACAAAAATAAAAAGATGTGACTGTACTTATTATTTTGTTGTTTTTCGTTTCACCATCGATGAAATCAACAATTTAATCACAATAAAACAGATCTGCACAACTAAATCCCCTTTATATCTTTAGTAATGGGACCACGAAATCACTAATTTATGTGTGGGTTCCATAATTTTTTTGGATGGGATTCGAACCTTGAACCTTTTATTCACTACATATACCATAACTATTGCACCACTAGTTTGACCAGTGGAAGACGCATATTAAAAATATATTATTTGTTTTAAACAAAAACAAAATTTCACCGCATCTCAACATAAATCATTTTATTATTACCAATTAAGTGAATATAGTTATAGTTATAAAATTTCAAAGGAAAATTTGATTTCATTAAGATTAGAGATAATGTAGTTATATTTCAGGGATAATAATTAAGTGAATGTGAGCCAAAGAGGAGCAAGTTGGTATCACCCTCAAAGAAACCTCCGGTTTGAGGAGGAAATTGGTAGCAACGTCTACTAAATACCATGATAAACTAACATGCATATAAAACATCAGCGTTTGTTAAGAAAAACATATTCATTCAGAGAAATCTCCACTTTAATGACCACCTCGACGACCACTTTCACGACCTCTTTTGATAATTCCATGACCTCTTTAGCCACTTCCGCCTGCATGTTCATCGTCGATATCGGTATCGGATGCATTACCACCTCCACTTGGACCTCCGCGTTCTTGCCGTGTTCTCTTTTCCACCATTTTCTTGGATCCCAAAGCTTGAGCTGGGTTAATGATCTATTCTAATTGGTTGCTCGGCCATTGATGTCTGTTGTTTGCAACTAGATTTCCTCTTCATTTTCTTCAACAACTCCTTAACCAATGTCTTCTAATTCCATTAAAAAAAATAGCCAATAACTCCTTAGCCCAAAGCTAAGTCAGTAAAGTTGAAACTATAAAAATATCCTTATACTAAGTTAACATTATATATATATTCAGTAGAACCTCTATATAAGAATACTCTTGGGACCAGATAAAAATATTCCTATAAAAAGATTATTTTTACAAAAAAAACAAGCCAAGTTGGGACCAGGAAATTTTGCATAATAACCAAAAGTTAGGCAAGTTTGAAGAAAAAAAATATTTGTATCTAATAGTAGCCAAGTTAGCTAGGCAAATTATTTTGTACACAAAGTTTTGAGTAGTACGGCTATTTCCCCAAATCACGGTTTCTTTTTAGTTTACGGGTACGGAACTGGATTCAAGAATGGGCTTGACAAGGATATGTATAGTAACAGTTAGCCCAAATATGACCAATTTACGAAGGTGAAAACTACAGTCACACCCATTTTTCAGATTTCTCCCATTGTCAAACCCACCGACAAAAAACTTCACGGGCACCCAATTTTTCCGCAAAAATTACTCGCTCGCCCATATTTTCTAAAATTATACTTTCGTTCATATTTCGTCTTCGTTTCCTTTGGAGGAGCTTTACGAACTAGGTTTTGTGGATTGTATGGAAGATTCGAGGTATGTCGGATGGCAGAGAAGATGAAGATCGAGAGATTGATGAGGTTCTTGATGATTATTGAAGTTGTTATCAGGTTGACAGAGAAGAACAAAGGTTGCTGCTGGTGATTTGAGAAACTGAGAAGGAATAGAGGATGGGTCTGAGACGTATATTGGGGGTTTCTGGTTGTAACTGCTGATGGAATTAAGGAATTGACGGAATTGAAATCAAGATGAAGATGGCTGAGTTATATGAAGAACAAGGCAGTAAGGGTTGTTCATAACAATTTGAATCTGTTGCTTCTATCAACAGTGAGAACGAGAAAATTAAGCAGTTGTGGGTTTGAATCTGAGAGATGGGTTCGCCAGTATAGGGTTCATTCAATACCAGATGTAATTGAAGTTGAGTGTTGCTTGAATTAGGTTAGGGTTCGTCTACAAATCAGAGAAGCATGAAATTGAAGAATTACGTTATGCAACCATGTTGAAATTGAAATTGAGATCGACAAAGAGGAGAAGAAGTAATGAAAGAAGCATGGTGCTGTTGAGATAGATTTATGGTTACAGTGACTTTGATATGGAACGGGTTTCTGAAATTGAAGAGGAGAAATCAGTGGATTTGAGAGATGTGATTGAAGTTGGGTTTGAGGTGTTGGTTGTTGTTAATGGAAGAAAATGAATGTCAACATATGGACTCGAGATTGTGCTGTTGATTTCAGGAAGAGTAGAAGATGGCTTGAATAATGGATGATCCAGTAGGTATTTTGGAATGGAAGAGACCTGTGTTGGTGATGGAATTATGGGTGCAGCTACAGATGAGAGCAGATGATGCTGTTGAAGTAATTAGAGCAGAAGGTGAGAGATTTGGTTGTGCAGGTTGAGACTGACTGGGGTTTTTGGTTATGCTGTTGAGGAGATGAATATGAAATTGAAGGAATGGTGGCCGTAGTTCAACAGCAAGTAGCGAAGCCACATATAGTGATGCAAGCTGGTGATGTTGGTGGTTGAATCAAGAGTCTGAGAAGGATTACAGGGAAAGAACGGTTAGAGAATGGTTCTGGTGGAGCTGTAAAGTGTGCAACTCTGGTGGTGAATGATGGGTACAGATTAATTGGAGGTTTGTTGGTGGAAATGAGCCATTGGTGCTACTGATGTGATCTCCATTGGATCATTCCATGCATTCAAGAAAGGAATTCTTGTTTCTGCTTCAGCAGGAAATTCAGGAACTCCTGGTACTGCATGTTACATTCCTCTGTGGATTCTCACTGTCGCTCCTTTGTTATTGAGACTCGGAGTTGGTAGCTTCAGACGAACTAAAACTGTTGGTGTTCATGTCATCCAATGGAAATGGGTTTTGGTGAAATTTCTCAACCGAGAAACAACACAACAATAACTGACTTTTGGTGGGTCTATAATGTGTCTGCTGGTGTAAGAGAGATTATGAAGAGTTGTCATGCTCCTCAATAATATATGTATAACCTGTCATGCAGTCGAGAAAATGTGCATTACTTGTTATGCAGTCGTGCAAATGGATGCATAACCTATTATGCATCTACAAAATTTGTTGCATAACTTGTTATGCAGTCCAGAAAACGGTTGCTTAGCATGTTATGCATCAATTTTTTTGTCACTATCGAAACCAACAAAAACAAAGACTGCATAACTTGTCATGCACCAATAATAATATCTGCATAACATGTTATGCAGTCGTGAAAATGGATGCATAACCTGTTATGCATCCGAAAATATGGCTGCATAATGCATTATGCATCAATTTTTTATGGACGCACTAAAATCAACTAAAACAATGGCTACATAACTTGTTATAAATGCATAACTTTGTTATGCAGTCGAGAAAATGGTTGCATAATTCGTTATGCGCCTGCAGAATGTGTTATGCATCTTTTTTGGTGGCTGCATAATGGTTATGTAGTCAGTTTTCGAAATTTTGCCTAAAATGATGATCACCTCCGATTTTTTCATGAAAAACAAAAATTTGGTATTGTTGTTTGTACTCGTTGCGTAGCTCTCTTAAAAAGATTTCAAACGATATAAAATTTGTAAAGTTCCAAGGCGCGGATTTTTAGATATGTTATATCCAAGTTGCGTTGCCAATTATACCCCTGATGCATAACCCGTCATGCGGATACATAATCCGTCATGCATACATTTTTAATAATTTCGTATAATTATGGGTGTCACGGAAATAATTATGGGTGTCACGGTACCTAAAATTAATTGTGGGCCTGACAATGAGAATATTATTTTTTTTGGGTCTGCGCCTAATTTTCCCTTTACGAAGCTGGTGCGTATGAATGTGTAGTGCATTCCTTGTGCTGTTTATACAGAATGTGCTCGGCAGCGACGGGGACCCGAGGATAAATTGCAACTGATTAAATTACTCAAAAGTGACGATAATGCAAAACAAAATGTTCTAAACAAATTTTTTTATGTTCCGGCATTTCGACGACCTGTTCGAGCCACAAAATCAGCTTTGATAGGAGGAGCAACACAACGCTCAGAACCACACTGCTGGCAACAAGACGTCTCTTTGGATAAGATAGTCTCGGGACTCCTGCAACCGTTGCATATAACATGCTCATTGATATATCTTGGCAGAATCCCTTCAAAATTATTGGGAGAAAATCTTGCATTAACAGTCAGCCTGTGTTGTCCATCCAACGATCCACTTGTTCCCATCTCAGTAAGAAAGAAATTCATGACATGCACTGGATCCCTGTGCATCGTTTCGCAGGTATTCATGAAATTCACATAGACAGTCTTGTTGGTGTCTTCACGTCGTGTTTGTAATGGTTGTTGCCTTGTTGGTTTTCAGGAAAAAGAAAAAAATCAAAAATCAAAAATGTCAGATGTGGGATTTGAACCCACGCCCTCTCTCGAAGACCAGAACTTGAGTCTGGCGCCTTAGACCACTCGGCCAACCTGACTTGTTGAGATTCTTTTCGAATCAAGACTTATCTAGATTGTCCATAATCATCACCAACCTACTCAACCCACTTTGTTATTGGTAACAAAATTTTGGAATTGGTCGCCTAGCTGGCCTATAGTCAGCGACGTGCATGGCACTGAGTATTGTGTAGGTAACTTTTTTCGTTCTTTTCTTTTCTGATTCGTGCCTACCACCACCACCACCTTTCTTGCACTTGTAAGTGTTGAGTGCATTTTTCTTCCTTGTTCTTAATCAATTCCATTTGTTTTGATCTTGTGTCAGGATTATCCGTATTTTTTTTTGTTTTAATCTTGTTTACCAAAACATAAACAGATCGATTCTTGTTTCAATGACTCAAGAAGCTATTCCAATCACAGAAGAGGTGGTACTGCTTTCTCTCTGCAATTTAACTAACCCCTTAAATATTCTTATTTTACTTCATCTTTTGTTGTTAGGTTGTTCTTAGAGGAGATGTGAACACCCATGTGAGATTGATCACTTTGAATAGACCTCGTCAATTGAATGTCATCTCACCCAAAGTGGTATGCATATATGTTAATTAATTAGCTTTATCAAATTTACAATCCTCGTCCCTATTTGATTGATTTATTCACCTCTAGGTTTCCCTGCTAGCTGAATCACTAAAGCAATGGGAGAAAGATGATAACGTTGAGCTTGTTATATTCAAGGTTGGTTTGGATTTAAGAATTTACTACATCTACATTATATTTCTTTCTTTTTTGCATTTAGTCTTAGATCTTCTTCTTTGAGAAAACGTAATTTTATCATCAATCCTTTTCAGGAAATGGACGTGCGTATTCTGCTGGTGGGGATTTAAAAGTGTTTTATGATGGAAGGGATTCATGTAAGAAATCAGAATTTGTTTGAATTTTTCTGTGTTCCTTGTGAGAGCAAACTTTGAGAAACACTGGGTTATTGCAGATGATGCATGCCGTGAAGTTGTGCATAGGATGTATTGGCTGTGTTATCATAATCACACCTACAAGAAAACCCAGGTACTACTACTATATTGGTTTCCATTTTCGTTGGGTGAAATTGCACACGGTTTAGCTAGAGTTGGTTTCGTTTTGTAAGTTCACTGATTTAGTCCTCCAGGTGGTTCTTGTTCATGGAATCTCAATGGGTGGAGGTGCATCACTAATGGTCCCATTGAAGTTCTCAGTAGTCACAGAAAAAACGGTGCGTATGTCATGCTTCAGAGCGTTCTTTCCAAATTGATGTTTATGACATAATACCATTTCCTTATTATTGCTCTGCAGATCTTTTCGATGCCAGAAGCAAGTATAGGATTTCACACTGATTGCAGTTTTTCCTATATTCTTTCTCATCTCCCTGGGTCTTTGGGTAAGAATTTGAGTGTCGAAAGTTGAATGATGCATCAGTTTTATTATTTAATTTATAGTGGCAGTCTGATGTTTAGGAGTAAAATCTGCAGGTGAATACTTGGCTTTAACAGGTGCTTGACTTAACGGGAAAGAGTTGGTTTCAGTGGGTCTTGCGACTCATTATGTCCCTTCTGAGGTGAGGGTTAAACATTGTTTTTCCTTCTTTTTATGCCTACTTTAAGATTGTTAGGGGTTGACATCAGTTGCATGTATTGCAGAAATTGCCTGAGCTTGAGAAGTGCCTGATAGATTTAAACTCAGGAGAAGAACATGCAGTCAAATCAGTGATCGAAGAATTCTCCTTAGATGTTAAACCTGATGAGGACAGCATCTTAAACAAGTACATAAAATGAATCTATTGAACTTACATTTTTTGTGTGTTCCCTTTATGTTTTCCCCCCTTAAGCACAAATGTTGTTATTGTTGTCATTAAATATCAAGATTTTTGGGATAACACCATAATGCAGTAACATATATTTGCAGCCAGGCAACGATTGACAAGTGTTTCTCAAAGGAGTCGGTAGAGGAGATATTTGAATCATTGGTAAGTTCAGCAAATTAACTCCATCTCATCATGTCTTACCTTAGTCTTGACTCTCAACCTCAATCATATGGTGTTCTTAAACTTAATAAATTCTATTCTCATCAGGAATCTGAGGCAAACAATGAGGGAAATGAATGGATACCTGCAGTGCTTAAGGGCTTGAAAAGATCGGCCCCAACAGGATTAAAAATAACATTAAGATCGGTATACTGGCAGCTTATACTTCAAATCTTTGTTTTCCCTCACAAGTTGGTATTCACTTGGCTGAGTATGTATGGCAAAAACTGAAACAATTTTTTTCCTTTCAGGTTAGAGAAGGAAGGGTGCAAACTCTACTCGAGTGTCTGAAGAAAGAATTCAGGCTCACAATAAACATACTAAGAAAATTAATATCTGGCGACCTCTATGAGGTAGCATATAAGCTAGTTTTAGTCCATTTTGAGTGTACGAATTAATACTTCAGTTTTTGGCATAATATGCATGTTCCTTTTTGCCCAAGTAACTCAACGCATTTTTCCTGTTTTTGGTCTTGAAAAAGGGTATAAGAGCCTTGACAATCGACAAAGACAATTCCCCGATGGTACCTTTTTCTCTCTCTCTCTTCATCACATATGTTATTCTTTTTCTCTTGTTGGAAACAAAGCACTATAATCAAATTACACAAAGAAACCGCTGAGTCGCGTACTAGGTCGCTATCTTTAAGGTGTTTCGCGACTCTGCCTCTTGATTGTGCTAGCAGTCAGTTTTTTGTCGAAACCCTATGGGATAAAACAGCTTATCTCTTTCGATTTCTCTGCACTGAGAAATCGAATCAATAATAACTCTTTCAACAACACTTGCTCAGAAAAACTTGACGAAATAAAAATAACGTTCTATATCTTTTCTTCCAGAAACCAGTTTTTTTTTTTTTTTTATAATCAAAAAGAATCAATGGAATTAATGGAAAATTAATTTTCGATTAAATGCCAATTAAATTTCTTTGTAACAGCAAAAAAACGGCCGTATTAAAATTTCAACATTAACTGTAATTAATCATGATATAATTATCTTAATACGTTTTGAAAATTTAAGTTAAAAACAGCAAAAAAATTGTTTCTGGATCAGCAGACCTCCCAAGACCCCCAAGGCCCCGCTCCCGGACTAATGTAATAATATATAGTATAAATAGTATATACCCTAGTGAAATTGTGTGGGGTGGGAATTGAACCCATGCCTATAGTGTGGGAGCTCAAAACAATGCCACCATACTATCTCTCTAACTTTGGCATATTATTACAAAACTATGTTTTTAAATATATACCCCAACAATCCCCCACTTATATTTTAAAACATTGAGCAAGTGCTATACAGTTGTGCATAAGCAAAGGTGCCTTTCGACTTGAACCTCTACATAGTGTTGAACTTTCTAAGTATCAGGTAACTAGAGTGACTCTCGTCTTGAACTCTAACTAATAATAGTACAACACACACAACTATATCTTAGAGTAAAGTTCTTAATTTTGCACATTAGGGCCATGTGCTTATCCCTTTCTTAACGAACGATCTAGAGAAATGCCCAAGTTCTCATAGAAGGCGGCCACACCTTCACATTCGTATAGGTGAGTCTATCAAGGATACTCCTGTATATCCCACTCTTAACTTAAGAGCTATAGACATCATTAAGAGTTTAAACACTCAACCTGTTTCCCACTTCAGGATATCATGCTATGGGAATGCATGACTCTATCATATTATTTGTAACTTCGTCTAGTCCCTTTGAACCTATTTCTAGGTTGGGTATCCATTACAAATGACTCAACTTCTCACGGGCAAAAGTCCCATACTTTTAGAGATATTCCATACCTTTTCTCTTGCTAATCCTTTCGTCAAAGTATCAGCTATATTTCCTTCAGACCTTACATGATCTACTCTAACAACACCAGTTGTGAGAAATTCTCTAACTGTGTCGTGCTTTCGACGTATCTGTCGATTCTTACTGTTATTATAACAGTTCTCTACTACCGATAGCCGCGGTACTATCGCAGTGGATCAAAGTGGCTGGTATCGGTTTTTCCCATACTGGAATGTCTGATAACAGACTCTTCAGCCATCCTGCTTCTTCACTAGCTGCTGCTAGTGCCATCAATTCAGCCTCCATCGTAGATTGGGCTATAATTGTCTGTTTCTTTGATCTCCAAGATACCCCCCAGCAATAGTAAAAACATATCCACTGGTGGCCTTGGAATCATCTGAAAGAGTATTCCAATTAGCATCGCTAAATCCTTCAAGGACTGCGGGATGCCTCTTATAGTGTAATCCTAGGTTTGTGGTTCTTTTCAGATACCGCATAACCCTCTCAATAGCATCCCAGTGTTCCAAACTAGGATTACTGGTAAACCTGCACAGAACTCCCACTGCATATGCAATGTCTGGTCTTGTACAATCAGTTGCATAACGCAGACTTCCAATTATACTAGCATATTCAGATTGTCTAACACTTTCTCCAGTGTTCTTAAACAATTTCACATTAGGATCAAACAGAGTACAAGCAGGCTTACAATCAAAATATTCATACTTTCTCAGAATTTTTTCAATGTAGTGAGATTGATCCAAACAAATACCACTACTAGTTCTAGTTATTTTGATTCCCAAGATTACACTAGCTTCACCCAAATCTTTCATGTCAAAATTCGAACTAAGCATACCTTTAGTTTCATTGACAAGATAAATTGGAACCAAATATCACAAATCATCCACATACAAGCACAATCACACACACATCATTCTCAAATTTATAATAGATGCATTTGTCACCCTCGTTTATTCTGAAGTTATGTGAAATCATTAAATTATCAAATTTCTCATGCCACTGTTTAGGAGCTTGTTTTAAACCATAAAGGGATTTTTCTAGCTTACATACTTTCTGTTCTTGTCCAGGAATTACAAAACCTTCAGGTTGTTCCATATAAATTTCCTCTTCTAGTTCACCATTCAAAAAGGCAGAGTTTTAACATCCATTTGGTGAATAACAAGATTATGAGCAGCGGCAACAGCAATCAAAACACGTATAGATGTTAATCTAGTAACAGGAGAATAAGTATCAAAGAAGTCTACGTTCTCTCGTTGCCTAAATCCTTTAGCAACCAGTCTAGCTTTGTGCTTCTCTATTGTTCCATCAGGTTTTAGTTTCCTTTTCAAAACCCATTTACAACCTATAGGCTTACAACCAGGAGGTAAATCTACTATACGCCAAGTTCCATTAGACATATGAGAATCCCATTCATTATCTACAGCTTCTTGCCAGAAACTAGACTCTGCAGAACTGAACGCCTCTTGTAAATTAGAAGGTTCTTCCTCTACGGCATAAAATTCAAAATCAGGATCTCTTGTGTCAGTCCTAGCTCTTTTACTTCTTCTAGGTTCAACTTCAGTGATCCTAGTTTCTGCACTTCTAGGTTCTTCTAATCTATGTTCAGAATCAGCACTAGGTAAAACACTAGATAAAGAACCCCCACTATTACCCCCACTATTTCTAGATTTAAAAGGAAATCTCTCTTCAAAGAAATCAACATCAATAGATTCAATAATAACCTTATTATTAATATCAAAGAACCTATAAGCTTTACTGTTTTGAGCATAACCAATAAAAACACATTCATAAGCTCTACTTTCTAACTTATGTCTTTTAGGATCAGGTTTTCTAACAAAAGCTAAGCAACCCCAAACTCTAAAATAAGAGACATTAGGTTTTCTATTTCTCCAAAGTTCATAAGGAGATATCATGGTTTTATTATTAGGAATGCGGTTCAAAACATGGCAAACAGTCAGCAAACATTCACCCCACCAATGAGAAGCAGCACCAGAGCTAAGCAAACAAGCAACAGTCAATTCAGTAAGAGTACGATTCTTTCTTTCAGCTTTCCCATTCATTTGAGGATTATATGGTGCAGTTCTTTCATGTATAATGCCATTAGTTTGATAAATTTCAGTAAAAGGAGAAGAATCATATTCAGTGCCTCTATCACTACGAAATCTCTTAATTTTCCTACCAAATTGATTTTCAATTTCAGCAATAAAAATCTTAAACTTTTCAATAGCTTCGTTCTTATGGCTCAACAAATAAACATAAGTATAATTAGAACAATCATCAATGAACGTCATGATATACCTCTTGCCATTTCTAGTTAGGATACCTTCATATTCACACAAATCAGAATGTATTAAGTCTAGTGGTTTCGATTCTCTTACAACAGATTTATGTGAAGTCTTGGTTATTTTTGCTTGACTACAGTATTCACATTTTTCAAAATCATTTTCAGAAAATTCAGGGAGGACACCTAACTTACTCATGTTATTTACTAACTTTTTACCCACATGACAAAGCCTTCCATGCCAAACAAAAATTGCAAACCATATAAGCAGAAGAATCAATTTTATTCATAGTCAACATTAAGCTTAAACATTCCATCAGTAGCATAACCCTTTCCTACAAAATTCTTATTCTTAGTTATAGTGTAAATATCAGACCCAATAGTTTGATACAACCCAGCCTTGTTGAGAAGATAGCCGGAAACAAGGTTCTTTCTCATTTCTGGAGTGTGAAGGACATCTTTCAGCATGAGTGTCTTCCCAGAAGTAAACTTCAACTCTACCGTACCAGAACCTTTCACCATAGTGCTGTGGGAGTCTCCCAATAACACTTTCTTGTCCTTGGTTTCAGCATAAGTCTTAAACATGGACCTATCAAAACAACAATGACGCGAAGCACCACTGTCTATCCACCACCCATCAGATCCACCAACCATGTAGAACTCTGGATCAGAGACCATGGCAATTATAACGTCACCCACAGCATTAGCTTGTGCGTTATTCTTTTCCTTGTTAAATCTGCAATTCCTAGCCATGTGGTTTGGTTTATTACAGATATAACAAAGAAATTCAGAATTGGAATTCTGTCCATTTTTCGATGGGTGTTGGTTCTTGTTTTGATTAGGCCTTCCTCCTTTCTTCTGGTTCGGGTTAGGTTTCATATCCCTTTTCTTAGGTTTTAAATTCGGATGAGTCTTATTGTTAGAAACAATGAGAATCTCTTCCTTCTTATCTTGTTTCCGAGCTTCTTCCTCAACCCTGAGCTTAACAATCAAACTTTCAAGAGAAAATTCTTTAGTCTTGTGACGCAAAGTATTACGAAAATCTTTCCAGCTAGGTGGTAACTTGTCAATCATTACAGAAACTTGAAATTGTTCATCAGTTTTCATACCTTCGGCCACAATTTCGTGGTTTTTTGAAGTTCATGAGCCTGTGCAACAACTGATCTATCATCCACCATTTGGTATCTCACATACCGGCTCACAGCATATTTCTTTGAACCCGCTTCCTCGGTGTCATATTTTTTCTGTAATGCATCCCATACATCTTTAGCAGTTTCAAAAGTTGAATAATACTCATATAAATCGTCAGATAATGCATTAAGAATGTAGTTTTTGCAATCAAAGTCATTATCGATCCATTTGTCGATGGCCTTTTGTTTTTCCTCGGGAGTTTGAGAAACAACTTCTTCAACACCACCGGTAGGAGGTGGATCTGTAGCAGCACCACCGCCAGCAGCAGCAACAGCAGCAGTCTTATCAGCAGCAGGTTCCAGGGTTCCAGGATGAACACTCGACACAATCATATGCAGCTTCATCAGTTTGAGATAAAAGAACATCTTCAGCTTCCATCTTCTGAAATGCAACCCTTCAAATTTGAAAGGCTTGTTGGTATCATCACGCGCTTCTTTTCATTCTCCATAGCAGAAACGTACACCTTAAAATTGTTGGAAACAAAGCACTATAATCAAATTACACAAAGAAACCGCTGAGTCGCGTACTAGGTCGCTATCTTTAAGGTGTTTCGCGACTCTGCCTCTTGATTGTGCTAGCAGTCAGTTTTTTGTCGAAACCCTATGGGAAAAACAGCTTATCTCTTTCGATTTCTCTGCACTGAGAAATCGAATCAATAATAACTCTTTCAACAACACTTGCTCAGAAAAAACTTGACGAAATAAAAACGTTCTATATCTTTTCTTCCAGAAACCAGTTTTTTTTTTTTTTTTTATAATCAAAAAGAATCAATGGAATTAATGGAAAATTAATTTTCGATTAAATGCCAATTAAATTTCTTTGTAACAGCAAAAAAACGGCCGTATTAAAATTTCAACATTAACTGTAATTAATCATGATATAATTATCTTAATACGTTTTGAAAATTTAAGTTAAAAACAGCAAAAAAATTGTTTCTGGATCAGCAGACCCACAAGGCCCCAAGGCCCCGCTCCCGGACTAATGTAATATAATATATAGTATAAATAGTATATACCCTAGTGAAATTGTGTGGGGTGGGAATTGAACCCATGCCTATAGTGTGGGAGCTCAAAACAATGCCACCATACTATCTCTCTAACTTTGGCATATTATTACAAAACTATGTTTTTAAATATATACCCCAACATCTCTCCCCCACTGTATTTCTTACTTTGCAAGGTTTTGATGACAGTGGAATCCAGCTTCTTTGGAGGAGGTAACCAGTGAGAAGTTAGACCTAGTTTTCCAGCCTCTCAAGGAAGACTTGGAGCTTTTCATTCCCACTGCAGCCGAAAGCAGGTCAGTCCATCCTTGTTTTCAGTCTGTTACCTGACATTCTGATACACTTACTTTTTGGTCTAGTTAAACTCCATATTGTTTTCTTTTGGTTTTGTAATGAAGCTTATGTTGGAACCGGTTTACAGATGGGATGGCAAAGTATGAGAATTCAGTCTATCCTAGCTCAAACACAACACTGGCTCCGAATCCCTAGTCAGCAGCGAGGTTTTCTTTTACCATGAAATTTCCGTGGTTTGGTTAAATACGTGTAAAATTACCTACTAATGGTATGTCCGAGTTGCTCATCACGACTCACCGTTGTTCAGTTGTTTGTTATCCTTCCGACGTCTTTGCTGTGACTGAATCTCTACTTGTAAGCTTTGTACATGCTCGTTGTTTCCTGGTCAGTTGGTATCATGAAGTATTCTCCTACAAGCTTTTGAATATTCTCTTGAACAACGTTCACTGCGCCATCAAGGAGCTCTTCATATTCTGGATTATTCTCGCGAAGAATGTTCACCATGCGATCAAGGAACTCTTAGTATTTGGCCATTGCTGAATGGGATAGAGCTTTGTGATCTGTTAAAGGGGGTTGGAGTTTTGTGAGAGCTTAGTTGAAGGGAGCTGCTTTATATAGACTACTTTGAGGTTCTAAAATCAGGACGATGATCGGAAAAGGAAAAGTCTTCAAAAAGGAAAGCAAACAAAAAACAGAAAGGTCTTCAAAAAGGAAAGAAAAAAGAATGTCAGATGTGGGATTTGAACCCACGCCCTCTCTCGAAGACCAGAACTTGAGTCTGGCGCCTTAGACCACTCGGCCAATCTGACTTGTTGGTACTTTTTCTTTCTCTACCTATTTGAACACATTCCAACATCCACTGCTTCAAGAACTGAAAACAGCTAAGAAGCATGATAAGTGCTTCAAAGAGGAACTGGTACTTCTGCCGAGGCCGCAATGTTCCATATAGAATATAACGAAAGAGCCAGACTCATCATCAATTTTTTTCAATCCAGGGGGAGATTTTCGGCACTTTACAGTTGCTGTAATGCCAGGGATGTAGTGAATAAGAACTGCAAAATGAGTTGAGCCACATAAGGTGAGATCAGATGGTCTCGGCCAAATTCCCTGCAATGAAATCGATTATTTGAAGAAAAAAAAACTTTCATCTAATTTTGCTATAGAATTCAACGAACAAACGAATGATGCACTGCCATTTAAAAAATTACTCCCTCCATCCCACTATTAAATACCCTAGTTGAAGTTTGCACAATTCTTAAGGCAAGGAATGACAAGGAATATTTTTAAGTGTTTTTTACAATTATATCCTTATGGATAATAATTTGTAAAATTTAGAAATGATTTATCTATCCAACTATACCATAGATTTTCGTAAACTTTGTATCACTGGAAAGCATTTTAAAACACCTACACAACGAGTATAAACATGGATATCAAATTATATACATTTCTTATACTAACGATAATCAATCAAAAGGATAATTTTAGAAATGTTTCCTTGTTTAATGAAATAGGTCAACTAATTATGGGACAAAACTTTAAACTAAGTAGGTCATCTAATAGTGGGACGGAGGGAGTATTACATGCCTCAAAAGGCACACCCCATGTGCCACAAAAAATCATGTAGTGGAAACATACAAGCCTCTCGTGGGTATATATGTAAATAAGACGAGCTCAAGAAATATAATGAGCTAATTAAGAAGCATGATTGCTGCTCAAGAAATCATGTAGGCATTGCGTCTTTGGACTAATCTGATCGGAGCTCTGCCACATATTCCGGTTTGTAAAAGGAAAATAAGAAGAAGAAAAAAAAAGTGTCATATCCAGTGGGACTGTCTACATTCGTCGGCCAAGTAGAATTACACGTAGTGCTGGTTTCTACAAGGCCTGGTGGTTCTATTTTGGGAGACGATACTTCAATAAGCGGGAATGAATCGTCTTTTAAAAGAGGATTAGATCACCGTGATCAACCAATTCCACAAATATTTGTTTTTTTTTCTTTTTTGTCGGTATATTCTTTGTTGAATGGTTATGATTTCCGAGAAACCGAAACGCTTGTTATTCCAATGTTTTTAAGAGTGCTAACTGTTAATATTAAAATTTTCTTTTAAATTTTTTGTCGGTTAGTGATACATATGTATCGATCCAGTGGTACGTTTCACATTAGAGTAGGTGAATAATTTTTATTTACTCATCAGCAGGTGAATGATATTCTGATGGTAAAGTTGATGATGAATCTCTCTTGGTTGATGCAATATGGGCTTATAAATACCTGAGAAGTGAGAGAGAATCTCATGGAAGCAACAACAACAACTCAAGAGTACGTGCAGGAGGTACCATTAGAAAATCGAGTTCCTCTTGTTGATGGAGGAGAAGTAGGATTGGTGGTTAATTTGAATGAGAATCAGGAAGATATTCATGCCATCATGGCACAAACACTCCCAAAATATGTCATCATCCAATCCAACCCAAACAACCAATACTTGCACTTGTAAACAGGAAATCCAAGTGTACCTAATGCCCTCCGGTATGTTATGACTATTGAAGGAAGTACAGCTGATAGTGAAGATTCATACGCGCGCATAACACCGCAGCCACACTGGACTGAGCTTCTCTCTATTTCTTTTCTTACCTCATTACAAGGACAAAACGATAATAAATACTACTCAAACCCTAACTGAAGACTACACATCGTCTCCCTACACGTGGGTTTGTCAGAGCCACTGATTCATAATTAACTTAACCCTAAAGTAAACAGATTAACTAAATTCAAACTAATAACTGCTGAATTTAATTCCCATGTAGACTCTCTTTTGATAGGGGCAGCCACAGTTCCCAGGCATGTGACAATACCCTCATCTGCAGATCATCCTTGTCCTCAAGGATGGAATTTAGGAAAATGGGCCTTCACATTAGCGACATCTTCCCATGTAACGTCAGCTGCTGAGGTGTGAGACCATTGAATTAGCATTTGAGGGACAGTGAGGCGACCTCTATATATTTCTCTAGTTCCCAACATGGCTATATGTTAGAGAATTATTTCACCAGCAGCATCAGTCTGTGGCAGTGTTGGTGCAGTAATAGCAGCATCACCAATGCGCTTCTTCAGCTGTGATACGTGGAATACAGGATATATCTGAGAAGAGGAGGGAAGTTGGAGTTTGTAGGCGACAATACCAACCTTAGCAATCACGGGAAATGGACCGCAGTAGAGATCTGAGAGCTTGAAATTTCTGCGCAAGGCAATAGAAGATTGCATGTAAGTTTGGAGTTTGAGAAAGACCAAATCACCAACTTCAAAAGTCCTATCAGTTCTCTTCTTATATGCATATAACTTCATCCTCTCTTGGGCCTTATGGAGAGAATCTTATAGAAGTTCCAACATTGCATCCCTTTGTTAAATGTAATCTTCCACAACAGCTACAGAAATGAGTACTTCATTTGGGAAGGCAAGATGAGGTGGAGAGTAACCATATAGAGCTTAAAAGGGGTCATGTTCAAGCTAGTGTGGTGATTAGTATTATACCAAAACTCAGCTAGTGGTAGCCACTTGAACCAATTTTTTGGATGATGTCCTGTCATACATCTGAGGTAGTTTTCCAAACAGGCATTCAATCTTTCAGTTTGCCCATCAGACTGAGGGTGATAAGCAGAACTCATGTGTAAGTTGGTGCCCATTGCCTTGAAAAGTTCTTGCCAAAAATTGCTTGTAAAGATCTTGTCCATATATGACACAATAGAGGAGGGCAAACCATGAAACTTAAATCCATGTGAGAGAAACTCTTGAGCCACAGTAGTAGTTGTAAATGGTGAGTGAGTGCAATGAAGTGGTTGTATTTTTTAAACCTGTCAACTACCACAAGAGTGACATCTTTTTTGTTGGAGAGAAGTAAACCTTATATGAAATCCATTGTAATATGCTGCCAAGCTTGAGTAGGAATTGGAAGTGGTTGTAGGAGACCAGCAGGCAGTGTGTGTTCACCCTTATTTCTTTGACATATATCACAGTGGCTGACCAAGAGAAGCATTTCCTTCTTTAACCCTTTCCAGTAGCTCTTTGCTCTAGTGTAGCTCCCTTGTATATCAGAATGCCCACCAACATCAGAGGAGTGTACAGACTTTAAGATAGAATATCTGAGATTGTTGTTGGTGCCAACATATATTCTCCCCTTGTATCTTAAGATGCCTTCAGAATAAGTGTAATGTGGAACATATTGTGAAGCTATGAGCAGTTGAGGAATGAGCTGAGTGGCCCAAGCATCCTTTTCATAACTTAAAACAATCTCTTGAGCCCAAGTGGGGGTAGAGACAGACGTAGCATTGCATTGAGTAGAGGAAGAAGGGAGTCTTGATAGAGCATCAACAACTTTGTTTTCTAGGCCCTTATTATCTTATAGTGAATAGTGTAATCAAATCCAAGCAACTTCATGAGCCATCTTTGTTGGAGGACAGTGGTGATCTTTTGCTCCATGAAGTATTTGATACTTTGTTGGTCTGTGTTGATGATGAAATGATGGCCATAAAGGTAATGCCTCCACTTAGTGACTTCCATGACTACACCTAAGATCTCCTTCTCATAAGTGGATATCCCTAGGGCCTTAGGGCCAAGTGGCTTTTTGTAGAAACGAATGACTCTTCCTTCTTGCATGGTTTGCTGAAATCAGGTAACACTAAAACTGGTGTAGTGCACATTGCTTGGTTGAGTGTGTGAAAGGCTTCATCTGCAGTGGGAGACCATTTGAAGGCATTCTTTTTGAGAAGGTCTGTAAGAGGCTTACTGATAATGCCATCGTTTCTTAAAAACTTTCTATAGTACCCAGTTAGGCCCAAAAAACGTCTCATCTGCTTGAGACAAGTTGGTGTAGGCCATTGCTCAATACATGAGATCCTCTGGATCAGCTGCTACTCCGTCAGCTGTAATGATGTGGCCCAAGTAGACCAAAGATGACTGAGCAAAGCAACATTTAGAATATTTAACACATAAGTGGTGTGTTCTAAGGAGCTCTAGAACAATAGTGATATGTTGGATATGTTCCTCCAAGGATTTACTATAGATGAGAATTTCATCAAAGAAAACTAAGACAAATATTCTCAAATAGGGACCAAAAACTGAATTCATAAGAGCTTGAAAGGTAGCAGGGGTATTGGTGAGGCCAAATGGCATTACTTTGAACTCAAAATGTCCATGATGGGTTCTGAACGTAGTTTTATGTATATCAGCTTCAAATAATCTAATTTGGTGATATCCAGATCTTAAATCTAGCTTGGTGAAGAAGATAGAGCCATTTAATTCATCTAAAAGTTCATCAATGATAGGAATTGGGTACTTATCTTTGATTGTGAGCTCATTAATCTTCCTGTAATCAACACAGAACCTCCATGTGTTTTCTTTTTTCTTGACCAGAAGTGTTAGAGCATAGCTCGGTTGAACCCACCAAGCATTGGTATGTCAAGTTTGCTTGTCATATTTTAGTGAATCGATAAAAATTCATTTTAAGAGTCACTTGATTATGTATTAGAGTCAACTTCGTATAGGTTATCTTGAAAGTCTTAGGATATGAGACATTACAAGTATCGTGAAGACTTGAAGAAGTGAAGAAGTAAGAAGCTACAACGACAACATCATCCTTCCACTTGAGGTTAGTGATATTTGACTTGAACTGTTTCATTCCCTAACGTATCTTTCAAGTCGTTCATATTGAGAACAAAACTGCGAAGCATGAACACTCTAGATAGACACAGTATTAAGGAATACAATACGAGGTTTATTGCTTAACCATTAAACTTTGTAGATAAGACATCGACATAATCGTTTAAATGATATTGTGACTATGTATGGGTATGAGGTGAGGATTTCATCCTAGGAAACAATGTTTTACATGTGTTTTAAGGAGGTAAGTTCATAAACTTGTTTATGAATCGAAAAGGAAATCGCCAGGCGTTATTGGTATTGTTATTCATTGCATATCTTGTGAACAACCAATATGTGTGATTTAGTGTAACCGCTCATGATTTGTTTGTGTTCTTGGTAAAACTATTCACAAAGGCCTGACTTATGTATTGGTATGACTTTTATTAGTGAAACTGATCTTAAGTAATCACCTGAGATGGTATGATCGATTTTGTGATTTGTGTATGACTAAATCAGGGTAAAGGGGAACCGATCCTAGTAAGAGGTGCAACACATCACAAAGGGGAATCGATCCTTGTATGAGGTGCATCAAGTTTGTAGCAGAAAGGGGACCGATCCTATGTACATGTGCAACATTTCTTTAGGAAAAGGGGAACCGATCCTATGGACATGTGCAACACATATAAGTTAGATACCATATATATGTGGAGAGCCGATCCTAGTACCTAGTCAACCGAATTTTGGAAAGCTAGTGTGACTATGCACATTACTCACATGGAGGTAGAATGGAAACTTGTTTTGGTAGAACCGTTAAACCCATGATTTGTGATTCAGTGTTCTTGATCAATCACATAGTTCTTGAAAGTCAGATGAACCAATTCTAAACTTGTTTGGAAGTGTGGCAAATCGGTTTCAAGGTTGTAAGTATGAAAGAGGACTTACAAAGTAAGGATATCGACACACTTTGAACACATGCAGTAATGTTTATCTTTAATTGTTCAAAGTTATTCCTTAATAACTAAAGGAAGAAAATCCTAGGATCGAAACATAAATAAGTTAAGAATCTTTTAATTAAGGTCTTAATTTTATTTTAGGAAAATGAGATTAATAATGTGCATTTACTAGTTAAAGATTTTCCAAAGAGATTTTCAGTCATTATTTTGGACAGAGAATTTAAAGGAATTATGGAAACCGCATTTGTGCTTTAATGAATATCTTGAGAATATTTTCGGTTTTGTAAATTCCTTGGTGTCCAAAATTCATTGTCTATAAATACTTCAAGTTTGTATTTCTAGCAAACTACTCCTTCGTGACAGCAAGCTTCCTCGGTTGTGTTGTTACTGGTGAAGCCGCCTATTCGGAGAGGAGAGTAACCTAATTAGGCGAAATCTCTCATGGCCTCTCAGTTTAAAGTCTTCTTTGGGATTGAGAATCTCTACGAGTACCGTCGGTGGGAAACTAGATAATTGCGGTTTATCTTGTGTTTTCGATTGATTTGATTGACTAACGGTGGTTGAACTTTTATTGCACCTAGTTTGTTTATGCTTGGGAATCTTCTCTTCTGATATAAGATTCACTCAAACTAGATCGAAATTTAGACATGGATCTTGACTGTTGTTAGTGCTAAAGATGATCTTGTGATAATCCATTGTTAACAGACTCCGTTCTGTGTGTGATTTATCACAAGAGATTCGAGTTGTTGTGTGCAGGTGTTTATTGAAGATCTAAGAATATTTAAGACAAAGAAGATACTGAAGATTTCTGATTTGGGGTTCATAATCTTTGGTGTGCACAATACTTATTTCGGTATAAGAGGATACAACTATAATCGGTTTATCCTTGTGGTAAATTGGATTGATTAGTTGTGTAGATTGGCATCAATACAGTTCTTTGTGATTAAAAATATTGATTGCAAAATCTTAACAATTACTTCGATAGTTGAACATAAGATAGATCTAAGAACCTGACGAAGGAGTTTATGTTAAGATAAACAGAAGAGCCTTTGTTCGACTCACATCACTTGGGTGAATAGAGTTGATACCAAACAGATTTGTTATTCCTTTACTGTTTGGAATACAAACAAAAGTAATTGTTCCAAGTACGTGACTTATTCATAAGTTGGAGGCGTGGGAATACATACAGAACTAGGTGAACTATAGGTTTAGTTGCTTGGTCTCAACTATACGAAGTTGGTTTAATTTTGTGTAGCAGCTTAATCCTGAAAGTATTCAATTATGGACAAGGTCACGGGGTTTTTCTGCATTTGCGGTTTCCTCGTTAACAAAATCTTGTTGTGTCATTTACTTTATATTTCCGCATTATAATTGTTTTATTATAATTAAAGTAAATTACACAAACGTTAATTCCTATTTACTTGATAAGCAATCCTATTGTGTTTGGTTAAGTCCGAACATTTTTATCAAGTAAACATACTTCGTTGTTGTATTCTCTCGATCTCGTATCCATAAACGATCACACGAAGTATGAACCGATTAGTTGCATTGTCTCGACTCAGTCCATAGATAATCACTTTCGGAGAAAGAACTTATTGGTAGGAAAAGTTTTAGCTTGAGGTATATTTGGGTACCCTCGCCTTTTCAATTGGTATCAGAGCAGGCAAACACGAAAAGATCTAACAATCTGTGTTTGGTGTGATCCAACCTATAAGAAATTGAATCTATGTCTGATTCAGTTAACGTTATGCAAGAGTTTAATTACTCAAAAGTTGAAGATGTTACTACTTCGTTGACTCATGATCCTGGAGTTGCGAAAACATTTGTGTCCATCCCTGATGGAAAGGAAGATGCTGATAAAGAGTTGGTAAAACTCTTAAAGCCCATAAAATCTTTGTCTTCTAAAGTGGTGTTATTAAAGACAAAGACAAATCTTCTTAAACAGGAGATCAGAGATAAAGACATCCAACTGAATATTCTATCTATAGAGAATATGGATCTTACTATCAAATTAGAAGCTCTTGGTAAAACTCTTTCTCAAGAAAAAGAGACACGTCCTATGACTCTGACTAATGATGTTGTTTTGATTTCTTCTGATGTTGAGGAAATTAAAAGTCCTCGCTCGACTTTTACAGATTGTAATAAAACCGGTTTAGTCACATCTGAAACAGATCAAGATGATGGTAGTTTTCCTAACTACACCAAGTCAGAAGAGGATAAGAAACCATCTTCTACATCTACTGATGATCGAACGAAATCTTGTCCAAAGGTAACTTTGAACCGATTCCGTGAAAGTGATCTTAAGGAATATAATTTTCAGTCACTTGACAAGAAACTTATACTTCTTCAACATACGGTGGTAAAAATATTGAAGGAAGTTTCTTGTCTTAAAAACTAAAAGACCATTCCTCAGTAGAAAGACAGATTATACCACTACCCGATAAGATCAACTCAAAAGAATCTAAGGAAAGAGTTGATAATTGATTATGGAAAAAGATTCCTCCTCATCCTTATCGAAACAATCCTTGTTTTGATGAAGAACGACTCCAGAAAAAAGGGAAAGAGAGAATCTCTGCCAAAGAAACAATCAGGAGTTTCCTATAATTGTTTTAGATAATCATACTGATGTGAATCATAAGGAAGTACTTAGAATGAGAAAATCTTATGAAAATCTCATTGATAGAATTAAGAGAGATTTATCTATCTCTGAAAATTCTCACGTCAGTACAATTTCTCCACATGATCATATCTCTAGAGTTAGAAAAGATCATCGTCTTGGGAGAAAATCTTTTGGGAAGAAATTCCCTAAGAGAAACATGAACCATGTTTCTAATATTCACTATAAGCTATAAAAAGCTTACTCCGATGCAACCTAATTGTATCAAAATTGTGCATTCTCATCCTCTTTCGTGCTCTTATTCATGGATGGAAACGCATAATAAATCTGGAGCACATTTTTTTGTGTAGTTGTTTATCAGAAAAGTGTGAACTTTATGGATAGCTGCGAATCCATAGTTGTGTAAAAATGTTCATGTTTATCATGATCTTCCAAAAATTAGGTTATATTTGGAATTTTAGAATTTTAATAAACCTTCCAACTTGAGAAGTTCGGACAAAGGAAACGAAATATATTGTTTAATATTTTTGGTTTCCCCTGATATCTTTCGGACCAGAAGTTGTCTCTTTTCAAAGGGAAACTATCTCTTGTCTGTATTCTAATGCCCTAATCAATCCTTTATATTTATATATATATATATATATATATATATATATATATGTGAGCAAGCATGCCTCCAATAACTCGCAGTATCTTAAAGGCTAATAAGGAGGAAGCTCAAAGGGTTAAATATTGACAAGGAATCAATACAGAGAGGAAGAAGAAAATCATATCAAAAATCATGACTGATTATGATCTTGATAGTTCAGTTGGTTCACAAGATGAGTCTTGGATTACAACCTGCAAGATCCAACCAAAACCAAGTGGATTCGTTCTGACAGTATGATTGACTATATCCAAGGTTTTGAGGTACTAAGAACCAATCTCATTATGACGGTTCGAAATCAAGATTGGCTCAAAGATAAGATTGAGGAAACAAATGCTGATATTGCTGATGTGAAGATTCAAGTTGAAAAGCATGAGAAACAAGAAGTGGTTGCTGACAAGTCTCTTGAGACATGCTTCAAAAGTATGAACACTGAAGAAACCTCAGTGAACAACAAGAGCACCACTAGAGATTAAGTTATATGTTGTAATACTTAATGTAAGAAAATAAACATCAATTTTTGATTTCTTTCAATGATTGTATTAAGTCTATTATGAATAAAACTATTATGAATAAAATTATTTGATTTATAATTTCTTGTGATAGTTTTTTATTTACATAGCATGTGCTTGAATGCTTTATTATTGCTACAGATGTTTATGGGATGTTTGATTTCGGTTTTATTACCTTGATATTCGATCTCATACTTAGGTGAACCCTTATGGTTTGAGTGACTTTTTGATTTAGCAGGATTAAGTTCTATCCCATGTTGATAGGCTTTATCAAAGGATCATGAGGGGTTCTGGTAGAAACAATATGTGAAAAAGTCACAATATGTTGAATTGGTTTTGGTTTAGCATAAAAGCATATGTGTTTCAGTGGTTTTCAACTTTTTCTTGCAATAGTTAAAAACCGGTTTTCAACCTTTCTCTGGTATAGGTTGGTTGTTGTTATTCTTTTGTTTTGCATAAGGATGACAACATAATGATATTTCGATATCGATTCTCCCTGGAAGAAGATGCAAACATATTGGAGAAGTGGATGCGAAATTTGAGGTAACAATTTTGTTAGTTAATTGTTTTATTGTTTAAGAAAAGCCTGATTTTATTTCATATATTGAAAAGGCGAGGATACCCAAATATACCTCAAGCTAAAACTTTTCCTACCTATAAGTCCTTTATCCGAAAGTGATTGTATATGGACAGAGTCGAAACAATGCAACTAACCGGTTCACACTTCGTGTGATCGTCTATGGATACGAGATCGAGACAATACAACAACGAAGTATGTTTACTTGATAAAAAGGTTTGGACTTAAGCAAACTCAATAGGATTGCTTATCAAGTAAATATGAATTAACGTTTGTGTAATTTACTTTAATTATAATAAAACAATTATAATACAGAAATATAAAGTAAATGACACAGCAAGATTTTGTTAACGAGGAAACCGCGAATGCAGAAAAACCCCGGGACCTTGTGCAGAATTGAATACTCTCAGGATTAAGCCTCTACACAAAATTAAACCAACTTCGTATAGTTGAGACCAAGCAACTAAACCTATAGTTCACCTAGTTCCGTCTGTATTCCCACTCATCCAACTTATGAATAAGTCACGTACTTGGAACAATTCCTTTGGTTCGTATTCCAAACAGTAAAGGAACAACAAATCTTTTTGGTATCAACTATATTCAACCAAGTGACGTGAGTCGGAAAAGGCTCTTTTGTTTATCTTAACATAAACTCCTTCGTCAGGTTCTTAGATCTATCTTATGTTAAACTACCGAAGTAATTGTTAAGATTTTGCAATCAATACTTTTAATCACAAAGAATCGTATTGATGCTGATCTACACAACTAATCAATCCAATTTACCACAAGGATAAACCAATTATAGTTGGATCGTCTTATACTGAAACAAGTATTATGCACACCAAAGATTATGAACCCCAAATCATAAATCTTCAATATCTTCTTTGTCTTCAAATCTTCTTAGGTCTTCAATAAATACCTGCACACAACAACTTGAATCTCTTGTGATCAATCACGCACAGAACGGAGTCTGTTAACAATGGATTATCACAAGATCGTCTTTAGCACTAACAACAGTCTAAAGATCCCTGTTGAAACTTCGATCTAGTTTGAGTGAATCTTATATCAGAAGAGAAGATTCCTAAGCAAAAACAAACTAGGTGCAATCAAAGTTCAACCACCGTTAGTCAATCAAATCAATCGAAAACACAAGATAAACCACAATTATCTAGTTTCCCATCAGCGGTACTCTAGAGGTTCTCAATCCCAAAGAAGACTTTAAACTGAGAGGACGTAAGAGATTTTGCCTAATTAGGTTACTCTCCTCCCCGAATAGGCGGCTTCACCAGTAACAACACAACCGAGGAAGTTTGCTGTCACGAAGGATTAGTTTGCTAGAAATACAAACTTCAAGTATTTATAGACAAGGAAGTTTGGACACCAAGGAATTTCCAAAACCGAAAATATTCTCAAAGATATTCAATATATTCCAAATTCGGTTTCCATAATTCCTGGAAATGCTCTGTCCAAAATAATGACCGAAAATCTCGTTGGAAAATCTCAACTAGTAAATGCACATTACTAATTCTCATTTTCCTAAAATAAAATTAAGACCTTAATTAAAAGATTCTTAACTTATTTATGTTTCGATCCTGGGATTTTCTTTCATTATCTATTAAGGAATAACTTTGAACAATTAAAGATAAACAATACTGCCTATGTTCAAAGTGTGTCGACATCCTTACTTTGTAAGTCCTCTTTCATACTGATAGACGCATTTATGTGTCTATTTTGATCTCTTTTATGTATTTTATTAGCACCCATTTGTTCTCATTATGGTGTTTTTATGTTTGTTTAGGTGTTTTTGGAGAAAATACCCTTGTATGGAAAGAGTTGCTCAAAAAGTGATGATTTACACCCCGGAGAAAAGTACTAAAGGCACCCTAGAAATGTACCGGAGGAAACCATAAAAATTACTATTTCAACCCAAATTACTAAGGGGACACCAAGACAGGATAGGGGACACCCCTCTTCTTCATTTGAATATCGATTTTTGCGGGAAAAATGTTCACAGCACAGGAGAATTTTCGATCGAAGAAATGAAGTAGTTAGGTCGATTCAATGGCTGAATTTTGGTATAGAGATGTGATATAGGTTTAGGAACACAGTATGGGTGACGGAATCGGTCAATTTTGGCTAAAATTCCTGGTTCGATTCACCAAACCAAAACATAGCAACACGCACTGTAAGCAAGCAAAATTTGAGTTCCTGTGTGCATGGGAGAGTTCTACTAGCGTTGGGAGAGTTCTGAGGCGTGGAGAAGACAATTGGGAACGTGATGGACTGAAGTTGACGTGAAAATCTTCTAAAAATGGCAATTATTGTTTATTTTTGGGCAGCGAGAATAAATGAATTAAATGAGGATTATACTGCATCAATGTTCGGATTTTTTGTCCCAAACAACTATAAATAGACATGAAATTAGAGGGGAGAGGGTTAGCGTGTGTTTGGAGGAGTTTAGGAGGTCGAAATCATCAAGAGAAAACTTGACAGAAATACACGTTGTTGCTGCTCTGAAGAACAAGGAATCGGCCACGGTTCCTTCATCCGATTTGCAACAGCATATTCAACCACAAAACTTTAATTTCCGTCACCAATTGTTTCTCTGTAACAGTTCAACATCGTCTTCGCAACAGGAATTGCTGTTGCGATTTCTCTGTTGCATTGTTTACTCATTTGTAATCAACTTTGGAGCAATAATAATATATTTTGAGATGCATTACACCATGATGAGCTAAACTTATTCTCTGGGGCGATGGAGGAAGCAATTCCACCAATAAAAAATTTGGTAATTTCTATTTTTATTATTTATGCAATTAAATTTATTTAATTATTTGCCTTGAGTATATAGGATTTTTCCAAAGATTTTTATTAAATAATTGTTATTTTGATTGATGGATTATGCTTGACTTAGAGTTTTTGATATTCCATGCTAAGGATTTCAGTTTTTGATTGATGGATTATGCAATAATTAAAATTATTTTAAAGGAAAAATTTGCATAATAAATATTAGAAATATCAATTTAATTGGTAGAAAAGTGAAATCCTTAGCCCGAGTTTCCTCCAAAAATATTTCAATCACTTTGTTATTTTCTTTACAATTTAATTAAATCTAAAAAAAAAGTTACATTCACAAGTTCGAAAGAACCTAGTTTTTACCACTATCTACAACAACATTTGAAAATACATCACATACTTACACCCTTGAAACCGATTTTCCACAATTTCAAACAAGTTTAGAATTGGTTCATCTGACTTTCAAGAACTATGTGATTGATCAAGAACACTCAATCACAAAATCATGGGTTTAACGGTTCTACCAAAACAAGTTTCGGTTCTACCTCCATGTAAGTATTGTGCATAGTCACACTAGCTTTAAAAAATTCGGTTGACTAGGTACTAGGATCGGTTCCCCACATATATGTGGTATCTAACTTATATGTGTTGCAAATATCCATATGACCGGTCCCCCTTTGCCTAAATACGTGTTGCACATGTCCATAGGATCGGTTCTCCTTTCTGCTATAAACCTTGCTGCACCTCATAGAAGGATCGATTCCCCTTGTGATGTGTTGCATCTCTTACTGGGATTGGTTCCCATTTACCCAGATTCGGTCAACCACAAATCACAAACTCGATCATACCATCACAGGTGATTACTTAAGATCAGTTTCGCTAATAAAAGTCATACCAATACATAAGTCAAGCCTTTGTGAATAGTTTTACCAAGAACACAAACAAGTCGTGAGTGGTTATACTAAATCGCACATATTGGATGTCCACAAGATATGCAATGAATAACAATCCCAATAACGCCTGGCGATTTCCTTTTCGATTCATAAACAAGTTTATGAACTTACTTCATTAAAACACATGTAAAACATTGTTTCCTAGGATGAAATCCTCACCTCATACCCATACATAATCACAATAGCATTTAAACGATTATGTCGATGTTTTATCTACAAAGTTTAATGGTTAAGCAACAAACTTCATATTGTATTCCTTAATACTATGTCTATCTAGAGTGTTCATGCTTTGCAGTTTCGTTTTCAATATGCACGACTTGAAAGATACGTTTGGGAATGAAACAGTTCAAGTCAAATATCACTAACCTCAAGTGGAAGGATGATGTTGTCGTTGTAGCTTCTTACTTCTTCACTTCTTCAAGTCTTCGCAATACTTGTAATGTATCATATCCTAATACTTTCAAGCTAACCTATACGAAGTTGACTCTAGTACATAATCAAGCGACTCTTAAATGAGTTTTGATTCACTAAAATATAACAAACAAACTTGACATACCAACGCTTAGTGGGTTCAACCGAGCTATGCTCTAACAATCTCTCCCTTTGTCAATTTTAGTGACAAAACTCTTACAATCATATGGACAAACAAATTACAAGAATTCATTACACATACGCTTGTTCCCGAATTCAACAACACAATAACCTGCATTCGTTCAATCCTTAAATGCCGATGTTGACATTATAATAACAAAGCTAATACTCCCCATAAAGGTGAGATAGGTAGATTTCATCAATCCGCACGTCTTTGTTATACCAATCAATATGATATGTTACTCCCCCTTAGTCTATGCTTTCACTCTTTCGTTAGATAAACGTTTAAGCACGGTTGTTCTTTTCCTTAGTGATACCAATCAATATAAAATCAATGCCAGTATCACTTGTTTACTCCATATATTTCACCCCCTTTTTGTCACAAAATGACAAAGAAACGAAAAAATAAAGGACAACACGAAAAGAATCTTAGAAATCTCAAAATAGACTTGCAACCTATAGAGTTAAGCACGAGGGTTCCACACACCATTTTTGATAACTAATATCAAAACCGAAACTACAAAGTAATTTGTTTTGATATGTTATCAAGGAAATAATTGCCCGAAGCAATTTTCCCAATTTAGTTTAGCAAACCAAAAATCAACTAAGCACTTTAGTTCCTTTGTTAAACAGATTGTAAAAATACAATCGTTTCATTCGATAAGACCAAAATAAAGATAACTCTATTTTTCTCATCAGGTTCTAATTATCCATATAACTTAGACCTTTAAATTTTAAACAAGACAAGTACCAGGTTAGTCAACTAGCATTTCTTGTTAAGGCATTCGATTAGACTTGAATAACCGAAACCTCCACTTTGATAAGTTTGACTAAGACAAACTTAGCTTCTCTTATCCAGAATCGAATTGGACTAAATAATCCATCACGTAGACTTTTTCTTTCGTTAAGCCATAAATAATTCATATAAACCAAAATAAATGAACTTGCATAATTATTCACCTCAACCGGAAGCAATTGAATCAACATAAGCATTAAAACACCGCAATTGCACCGAAATTTTATAAGCCTAAACAATTGATACCATACAATAAAGCAAGATAACAATAGTTTTTCTTAACCGGAACCACTTGAATCACACACACATCCATACATACATAATTGAATAAAATCATCAATTGTACCGAAATTTTGTTAAGCAAAAGCAAAATATATATGAAATAAAATCAGGCTTTTCTTAAACAGAAAAACAATTAACTAACAACATTGTTACCTCAAATTTTGCATCCACTTCTCCAATATGTTTGCATCTTCTTCCATAGAGAATTGATATCGAAATATCATTATGTTGTCATTCTTATGCAAAAAAAAAGAATAACAACAACCAACCTTTACTAGAGAAAGGTTGAAAAGCGGTTTTTAACTATTGCAATCAAAAGTTGAAAACCATCGAAACACATATGCTTTTATGCTAGTACTTGTCTTGTTTAAAATTTAAAGGTCTATGTTATATGGATAATTAGAACCTGATGAGAAAAATAGAGTTATCTTTATTTTGGTCTTATCGAATGAAGCGATTGTATTTGTACAATCAGTTTAGCAAAGGGACTAAGGTCCTTAGTTGATTTTTGGTTTGCTAAACTTTTAAATTGGGAAGATTGCTTCAGGCAATTATTTCCTTGATAACATATAAAAACAAATTACTTTGTAGTTTCGGTTTTGATATTGGTTATCAAAAAATGGTGTGTGGAACCCTCGTGCTTAACTCTATAAGTTTGCAAGTCTATTTTGAGATTTGTAAGATTCTTTTTGGTTTATCCTTTATTTTTTCATTTGTTTGTCATTTTGTGACAAAAATGGGGAGAAATATATGGAGTAAACAAGTGATAATGACATTGATTTTATATTGATTGGTATCACTAAGGAAAAGGACAATTGTGCTTAAACGTTTATCTAATGAAAGAGTGAAAGCATAGACTAAGGGGGAGTAACATATCATATTAATTGGTATAACAAAGACGTGTGTATTGATAACATCTACCCATCTCACCTTTAGGGGGAGTATTAGATTTGTTATTATAATGTCAACATCGGCATTTAAGGATTGAACGTATACAGGTTATTGTGCTCTTGAATTCGTGAATCAAGCGTATGTGTAATGAATTCTTGTAATTTGTTTATACATATGATTGTAAGAGTTTTGTCACTAAAATTGACAAAAGGGGAGATTATTAGAGCATAGCTCGGTTGAACCCACCAAGCGTTGGTATGTCAAGTTTGGTTGTCATATTTTAGTGAATTAAAACTCATTTTAAGAGTAGTTTGATTATGTACTAGAGTCAACTTCGTATAGGTTAGCTTGAAAGTATTAGGATATGAGACATTACAAGTATTGCGAAGACTTGAAGAAGTGAAGAAGTAAGAAGCTACAACGACAACATCATCCTTCCACTTGAGGTTAGTGATATTTGACTTGAACTGTTTCATTCCCTAACGTATCTTTCAAGGGTGCATATTGAAAACAAAACTGCGAAGCATGAATACTCTAGATAAACATAGTATTAAGGAATTCAATATGAGGCTTATTGCTTAACCATTAAACTTTGTATATAAGACATCGACATAATCGTTTAAATGCTATTGTGATTATGTATGGGTATGAGATGAGGACTTCATCCTAGGAAACAATGTTTTACATGTGTTTTAAGGAAGTAAGTTCATAAACTTGTTTATGAATCGAAAAGGAAATCGCCAGGCGTTATTGGTATTTTTATTCATTGCATATCTTGTGAACAACCAATATGTGTGATTTAGTATAACCGCTCATGACTTGTTTGTGTTCTTGGTAAAACTATTCACAAAGGACTGACTTATGTATTGGTATGACTATTATTAGTGAAACCGATCTTAAGTAATCACTTGAGATGGTATGATCGAGTTTGTGATTTGTGTATGACTAAATCTGGGTAAAGGGGAACCGATCCTAGTAAGAGGTGCAAGACATCACAAAGGGGAATCGATCCTTGTATGAGGTGCAACAAGTTTGTAGCAGAAAGGGGAACCGATCCTATGGACACGTGCAACACGTTTTTAGGAAAATGGGAACCGATCCTATGGACATGTGCAACACATATAAGTTAGATACCATATATATGTGGGGAACCGATCCTAGTACCTAGTCAACCGAATTTTGGAAAGCTAGTGTGACTATGCACAGTACTCACATGGAGGTACAACTGAAACTTGTTTTGGTAGAACCGTTAAACCCATGGTTTGTGATTGAGTGTTCTTGATCAATCACATAGTTCTTGAAAGTCAGATGAACCAATTATAAACTTGTTTGGAAGTGTGGAAAATCGGTTTCAAGGTTGTAAGTATGAAAGAAGACTTACAAAGTAAGGATGTCGACACACTTTGAACACATGCAGTAATGTTTATCTTTAATTGTTCAAAGTTATTCCTTAATAACTAAAGGAAGAAAATCCCAGGATCGAAACATACATAAGTTAAGAATCTTTTAATTAAGGTCTTAATTTTATTTTAGGAAAATGAGAATTAGTAATGTGCATTTACTAATTAAAGATTTTCCAAAGGGATTTTCGGTCATTATTTTGGACAGAGCATTTCCAGGAATTATGGAAACCGAATTTGTGCTTTAATGAATATTTTGAGAATATTTTCGGTTTTGGAAATTCCTTGGTGTCCAAACTTCCTTGTCTATAAATACTTGAAGTTTGCATTTCTAGCAAACTAATCCTTCGTAACAACAAACTTCCTCGATTGTGTTGTTACTGGTGAAGCCGCCTATTCGGAGAGGAGAGTAACCTAATTAGGAGAAATCTCTTACGGCCGCTCAGTTTAAAGTCTTCTTTGGGATTGAGACGCTCTATTAGTACCGTTGGTGGGAAACTAGATAATTGCGGTTTATCTTGTGTTTTCGATTGATTTGATTGACTAATGGTGGTTGAACTTTGATTGCACCTAGTTTGTTTATGCTTGATAATCTTCTCTTTTTATATAAGATTCACTCAAACTAGATCGAAGTTTCGACAGGGATCTTTAGACTGTTGTTAGTGCTAAAGACTATCTTGTGATAATCCATTGTTAACATACTCTGTTCTGTGTGTGATTGATCACAAGAGATTCAAGTTGTTGCGTGCAGGCGTTTATTGAAGATCTAAGAAGATTTGAATACAAAAAAGATATTGAAGATTTCTGATTTGGGGTTCATAATCTTTGGTGTGCACAATACTTTTTTCGGTATAGAGGATCCAACTATAATCAGTTTATCCTTGTGGTAGATTGGATTTATTAGTTGTAGATCGGCATCAATACAATTATTTGTGATTAAAAATATTGATTGCAAAATCTTAACAATTACTTCGGTAGTTGAGAATAAGATAGATCTAAGAACCTGACGAAGGAGTTTATTGAGATGAACAGAAGAGCCTTTGTCTAACTCACATCACTTGGTTGAAGAGAGTTGATACCAAACATATTTGTTGTACCTTTACTGTTTGGAATACGAACCAAAGGAATTGTTCCAAGTACGTGACTTATTAATAGGTCGGAGGCATGGGAATAAATACGGAACTAGGTGAACTATAGGTTTAGTTGTGTAAGGACCCTCAAGCACGTCAACGCTATTAGACCAGTCAAAAGACGTATTAGCCAATAATATCTCGATTAGTTTAAAACGAACGTTAATTAGAATTAATCTACCGAAGATATAGGTACGAAACTAGTACCATTGGATATATATCGAAAATCTATGCGGAATGGACTTCTCGAACGTGTCAATCGGATATCGTACGATGAAGATATCATCAGAATTATGAGAAGGGCAGAATAGTCATTTTGTATTTTAGCCGACATGGGCTCCCTATATCATTTTGTAGAACCCCTTTATCATTCGTCTTTGGCCTTATCAGATCCAGTCGAGCAGATAACTCATTCAACCTTCTTCTTTCTCTTTCTTTCTTTCTCGTTCTTCTTTTTTCTTCTTCTTCTCCCTCTCCTTATCTGTTCTTCACCGAGTTTCTGTGAGAGTTTGAGTAAGAATTGGTTGAGGGAAACCAACTGGTAGTTCTGATAGATGATTGGGAAGATGGTGTGGTCGTTAATTGGGAAGCAGAACAACTGGGGTTTGAATCAGAGAGTCGGAATTGGGGTTTGTAGTTTCAATTGATGTTCCGAAGATTTAAGAGATGAAATTGGATCTATGGTTGGATGAAGCTCCAACCATAATTGGAGTTCTGAATCTGTCTTGGAGATGAACTGAGAAATTAGGGTTTCTGTTCTTCCCTAAAATTGAGATTAAGAAGAATTGGAAGATGATTTGGGAGTTCTGAGGAAATATTAGTGATGGGTTTGACACGAATTAAGTTATGAGGTTGAAGAACATCCTGAGTTCGATAGTTAGGGTTTGTAGTTCTGATTCAGATGTTAAATTGGAGCTGATGATAAACTTGGAGTTGACTCTCGTGTTAAGGAGGTGATAGTGTTATTACTAATGTTGGATCAACTCAGGAAGAATGGAAAGGTAATTTAATTTAAGATTTCTTATATTTGATTATATGTTAAGATTCATGGAGTAATTGATTAGAGTACATTAATTGGATAGATGGGTATATGTAGGTTGTTCCTGTAATTAGGATTTAGTATTGTTTTGAATTACAGAGTTCCTGTGAATTTAATTGGGAAAGGAATTTTATGAGTAAGGATGTTGGGGTAAATGAATTATATTGGAGTTGAGAGGTTATTGTTGTTGTTGAGATTGGTGGTGGTATTGACTTGAGAAAGATTAGAGTTTAACCCTGATGTGATTAAGGATGGCTGAGATGATTCTGTTTTGACAGAAGCAATGAATGAATGAAGTTGGTTGTGAGTGATTGTGCTAGTGAAGATAGTTACTGCTATGGAGTGTGCATTTGGCTAGTGATCTGAAATCAAATGAAGATAAATGTATAGGGTTGTGCAGTGGGTGATTCAGAAGTTGCAGGTGTTGTTGAGATGAGAATTGTTGTTTGAGATGGTCCAATAGTAGTGAGGTAAGGGTGCTGTTATCAGAATTGTGTTCTCAAGCTACATGCTTCTGGAATTGGAGTTGTAATCTGTTTGTTGTGACTGTAGAAGTAGGAATGTAGGTGTTGCTTAAAGTTGCAATTGCAGGTAAAGCTTGAGTTACAATTGTACTTTGAATTCTAGAATTATATTGAAGTGAATAATTGTGTATTGATCAACTGAGTGGAACCTGTTTGGTTGTGTTCTATAGCTGGAATAGAGCTTAAACCTGCTAGACATCCCAGTCAGTTTAGCTGACTCATTTGTTGAGCTGACTCAGTGTATGTGACTGAGTCGGATCTGTCGACTCGCCGATTTAGCGATTTGAATCGTTGACCCAGCTGACCTTGACCTGGCCTTGATTAGGTTTGACCTTTGACCATTGACTTGACTTTGACTTAGACGTTGACTGTTAGTTGACTCTGTCTGACCGTCACTTTGACCGTTAGTTAACTTAGTTGGATTGGACCTTAGTATCATATATTCATAGATTGATATTTTGGACCCCTTATGGTCCGAATTGACCTTTGATTCCTTCTACAAAGTTTTAGATATTCATAAGACTTAGCTAATGGACTATAGAACAACCCTAATTCAATTAGTAAACCTTAATTATACTAAAGTTAGAGAATGAAAAGGTGTAAAGTCATAAATGGGCTTAGAACCATTAGATAGACTTGTATGATTCTAGTATGAGTCATTTTGGCTAGATTCTTAGAGTTCTTGTGTGATTAACAGTTAGTTATTAACAACGATCGATTCAAAGGATGAACCAGTGGATCGTGGATGTCGAGGTAGGCGTGGCTTGTCATCAAAAGAGGTGGGAATACTTTTAACTCTTTTGAAACCATTGTTTGTTTCTTTTACAAAAGTTTATGTTTAACAAACTCATGCATTGTCTGTTCGTGTTTTTCATGCATTGTTTAATTTATGTTATGATTGTTCTGTTGATTTTTTGAATCTTTCCATGAATTGGAAAGGGCTTGTAATGTTTGTCATCATTATGAATTGTTATGGGAAATGAGAATTTCCACGTGTGGTATATAGGATACGCTCCTTCATATTTATATCTACATGAATTCAGCTTTTATGCTTATTAGGTGTGGAACAACCCGACATCAATATAGCTATGTAGGTGTGGAAAAACCTGGCATCACTAATATATATTGTTTGAAGAAGGAGTTTGTCCATATACATTGTTTGTGCATTTCCAGTGACTTGGTCACTTTGATGTTTGGGAAAACATGTATTGTTTTCCAAATCTTGCTCATGATTTCTTTAAAGTTAAATGTTATTCCTACTGGGCACCCCTTCTAGGGATGATGTGCTCACCCATTCCCACTTTCAGTTTCAGAGACAGATCAGAGTTGCGCAACAAAAGCTTCGAGGCGTTGATTTCGTTTGTTAGACTACTTCTGCTATGATTATTATGTTGTATACTTTATTTGCAAACCTAATGACTATTGTATATGTATCATTTGAGAGGAGTTCTTGTATATATATTTCTGAGCGGGGCTAATTTTGGGTTAAGTTTTGTAGCAGATTTCTTAATTGAATATTTAAGTAAATGATTTAGATTCTTAGTGCCTCTTTATTTAGTTAATCTCTTGGAATAGTCAGCTGCTAGCTTTGGGGGCGCTACAAGTTTCTTGGGATCAACTATACGAAGTTGGTTCAATTTTGTGTAGCGGCTTAATCCTGAGAGTATTCAATTCTGGACAAGGTCCCGGGGTTTTTCTGCATTTGCGGTTTCCTCGTTAACAAAATCTTGTTGTGTCATTTACTTTATATTTCCGTATTATAATTGTTTTATTATAATTAAAGTAAATTAGACAAACGTTAATTCCTATTTACTTGATAAGCAATCCTATTGTGTTTGGTTAAGTCCGAACCTTTTTATCAAGTAAACATACTTCTTTGTTGTATTGTCTCGATCTCGTATGCATAGACGATCACAAGTGTGAACCGATTAGTTGCATTGTCTCGACTCAGTCCATAGAAAATCACTTTCGGAGAAAGGAATTATAGGTAGGAAATTTTTTAGCTTGAGGTATATTTGGGTACCCTCGCCTTTTCAAGAAGTATTGAAGAAGCAAAAGGGTTGTTGTTGTCTTGAATAAGTCCAATATCAAGCATTTCTTGCACCAAGGATTCAACCAGTGACTTATGAATGCGAGGGCATTTATGTGGTCTTAAATTCACAGGTTGAGGATCAGGTTTGAGAGGGATTTTATGATCCAACGCTCTTGGTGTAGGTAGTTGTGTAGGTTCTTCAAAAACATCAGAGAATTGGTGCAACACTTCTTGAATAGGTAGTGGTATGGGAGTAAGAGAAGGTTCAGTGGAGATGGAAAAAAATTGGCCAATGAAAACAGGAATGTTTTTTTTTGAGGAATTTCTGAACAGTTGTGCCATTCATCATCATTATGGAAGGAGTAGAAGGATTACCAATGAGTGTTAAGTTGGTTCCTAGATGATTGAAGGACATAGATAACTTTGCAAAGTTGAACATAACATCACCCAATGTTCTGAGCCAGTCTGCTCCTAACACAATGTCATAACCATCTAAAGGCAAAACATGTAAATCAGCTTCAAAGAGATGGCCCTGCATTTGCCATTGCAGTTTGGAACATACCCCTGAGATTGTTGTCCTCTCACCATTTTCTATTGTGACAAGCATGTTTGATGTGTGTTGGATGTCACAACAAAGTCTTTTAGTTAAAGAAGCATCAATGAAGCTATGGGTGCTTCCTGTGTCCACCAAAATGGTAAATGGTTGTTTCTTTAGCATCCCCGAAAGGAGTATAGTATCACCATTATGTTGGCCAGTGAGAGCATTGAGAGAAATCTCCATGTCAGTCTCCACAATGTTGTTTGTTGGCTCAAACTCTGGTGAAGATAATTGGCTCTCTTGTGAAACATCATCCTCAACTGAGACCATATATAGTTGTTGTGTTTTCCATTTATGCCCATATACATACTTCTCATCACAGTTACAACATAAGTTGTTCGCTCTTCTTTGAGCCAACTGCTCTTGTGTGAGGCGTTTAATAGGTGGAATATAGGGTGTTTTAGGTGGGATGGGTGATGGGGAAAGGATGAGTGGAAGTGGGTTAGGCTTGTGGGTGTTGGATGGTTTGGGAAAATAAGAAGAAGTGGTTGGTTGTTTAGTGAGGAGGTTTTTAGATGGTCGAGTAAGACTTTGTTCTTGTAGTCTGGCTAAAAAGAAAGCCCGAGACAGGGAAGTGGGTTATGCATTCGAACTGAGGTACTAATTTCTGGTTTGAGTCCATTGATGAAACTCATAACGAAATATTCTTCATCTAGGCTAGAGTTTTTAGCAATCATGAGAGCCTTAAGTTGTTCAAATCTCTGAAAGTATTCCTCCACAGTAGTAATTTGGGTAAGTTTGTTAAAACAGCCAACATAGTTATCATTTGCTAGATCTTCAAAATGACGACATAAATTATTAGAAAATTCAGACCAAGGAACAGAGGTTTTACCAGAACAATAATCAAAGAACCAAGAATCAGCTCTAACATCCATATACATAGCAACAAATTCGGTTTTTTGAACTTCTTCCATGGGATGTATCTGGAAAAAACGATCACACTTGCTTAGCTAACTTCTCGGATTTTCACCATTGAATCTAGGAAAGTCTAGTTTTGCAGTTTTGAGAATATTTGGTGAAGGTGCTGCAGAGTGGTGAGACTCACCAGTGATTGGAGTTCTTTGGTTTGTATTTAGATCTGAAGAACTGGGTTGGCTTTGAAGGTGTTTTAAGTTTTTAATGTATCTTCTGAGATTTGTACCAACATGTTCATTAAGATCTGCTGAGCTTTAGCATCTGCTTCACGTTTTGCTTCAGCTTTAATCTGAGATTCAGTGAGTAGTGATATCAGACGATTGATTTCTCGTGTTGTGTGGTCAACATCTTTAATTGTAGGACCTCCAGTCATTGCAGAAGCACGCCAAGATTTTCTGGATGATACCAAATGTTATGATTATTGAAGGAAGTACAACTGATAGTGAAGATTCATACGCATAACACTGCAACCACACTGGACTGAGCTTCTCTCTATTTCTTTTCTTACCTCATTACAAGGACAAAGCGATGATAAATACTACTCAAATCTTAGCTGAAAGAGACTACACATCGTCTCCCTACACGTGGGTTTGTCAGAGCCACTGATTCATAATTAACTTAACCCTAAAGTAAACAGATTAACTAAATTCAAACTAATAACTGCTGAGTTTAATGCCCATGCAGACTCTTTTGATAAGGGCAGCCACACTTCCCAGACATGTGACACGATATACCGGAGATTACAGTTTCGACTTGGATAAGAGGTTTGAGGTGGTGCCAGCTACCACGGCAACTGGACTCATCCATATCAGGTGTTTGCGGAACAGTAAATACCATTTTTATACACTAATCATGACGTCTTGAAAAATGGAAGTACGAAAATTATTGAAAAAAACGATGGCCTTTTCACTGGCCACAATGGATATAATTATAGGTAGGAGGCTGTCCAGCTTCCTCTCGAGTAAACCTCGCTTTGCCGGTGGTGGTGATGTAGCACCCCACCTCAGTTTGCACTTGGTTTGCTTGTTCGTTTGTTTGGCTTTGCTTTATTTTGTTTGTTTGTGGTGTGTTTGACTTTATAAAAGGATAAATTGCAACTAATTTAATTGGTTGATGATGATAATACAAAACAAAATATTACTAGTAGGATGAATAATTAATTCTTACAAACATTCAATTAATCAGTAGAAAATATTTGATAGGAGCAAGCAACAGAATAACTCTCAGCACCACATTGCTGGCAATTCAGAAAAAAGAAACATAATCATTGATATATGTTTTCAGAATCCCTTCAAAATTACTGGAATCAAATTTTCCCTTAACAACAAGCCTTTGTTGTCCATTCAAGTGTCCAGTTGTTCCCATCTGAGGAAGTAAGAACCTCATAACATGCTCTGGCTCCTTGTGCATCTTTTCGCAGATGTCCATGAAATTCACAACGGCAGTCTTGTTCATGCCTTCACGACCAAGGAGTGAAGTTCTTGCTGGCGTGAAAGCTCTCTTACGTAAATCTCCTACAATCTCTTGAATACTCTCGCCAACAGCGTTCAATGCGCCATCAAGGAGCTCTTCATATTCTGGATTATTCTCGCGAAGAACGTTCACCATGCCATCAAGGAACTCTTCGTATTTGGCCATTGCTGCTGAGATGTTTTGTGATTTGTTAAAGGGGGTTGGAGTTTTTGTGAGAGCTTGGTTGAAGGGAGCTGCTTTATATAGACTACTTTGAGGTTCTAAATTCAGGTTATGGTCGGAAAAGGAAAGGTCTTCAAAAAGGAAAGCAAACAAAAAACAGAAAGGAATTTAGGCCTTAGACCACTCGGCCAACCTGACTTGCTGGTGTTTTTCTTTCTCCACCCATACAGAGGATATTCCAACATCAACTGAAAACATCTAACACGCATGATAGCTGCTTCAAAGAGGAACTGGTACTTCTGCGGAGGCCGTAATGTTCCAGTTAGAATATAAAAAAAGAAAGAGCAATACAAGAACCAGACTTATCATTAATTTTTTCAATCCAGTGGGAGAATTTTCGCGCTTCACAGTTGCTGTAATGCCAGTGATGTAGTGAATAAGAACTGAAAGAATGAGTAAAAGCCTGAGATCAGATGGTCTCGGCAAAGAAGAGGGAACAATGCATTGACAGCAATGCAAAGAAAAACCACAAATTCCGTGCAATGAAATCGATTACTCGAAGAAGAAAAAAGACTTTCATCTAATTTTGCTGTAGAATTCAATGAACAAACGAATGTTACATGGGTCGAAAGGCACACCCCATTTGCGCACAAAAGATCATGTAGTAGAAACATACAAGCCTCTCCGTGGGTATATATACAAGGAGCTCAAGGAATATAATGAGAGTACATGCAGGAGGTACCATTAGAAAATCGAGTTCCTCTTGTTGATGGAGGAGAAGTAGGATTGGTGGTTAACTTGAATGAGAATCAGGCAGATGTTCATGCCATCATGGCACACACACTCCCAAATTATGTCATCATCCAATCCAGCCTAAACACGTGCACAGGAAATCCAAGCGTACCTAATGCCCTCCGGTATACCGGAGATTACAGTTTCGAATTGGATACGAGGTTTGAGTTGCTGCCAGCTAACATAATCATAATCATTGATATATCTTCGCAGAATCTCTTCAAAATTACTGGGAACAAATCTTCCGCTAACACCCAGCCTCTGTTGTCCATCCAACGATCCAATCGTTCCCATCTCAGTAAGTAAGAAGTTCATAACATGCTCTGGCTCCGTGTGCATCGTTTCGCAGATGTCCACGAAATTCACTAGGACATGCCTCCACGTTGTACTTTTGGTGGCGGGAAAACTTCCCTACGCATATCTCCTACAAGCTCTTTATTCTCTTGAACAGCGTTCACTGCGCCATCAAGGAGCTCTTCATGTTCTGGACTATTCTCGCGAACAACAACGTTGTTGGAGTTTTTGTGAGAGTTTGGTTGAAGGGAGCTGCTTTTATATAGACTACTTTGAGGTCCTAAAATCAGGATGATGATCGGAAAAGGAAAGAGGAGGTGCACTGAGTTTCTTGACACTAGTAATACTAATCCCCAAAGGACTATGCTGGTCTTCAGCAAGGAAGGAGAGAAAAAAAAAAAACTCGACAGATGTGGGATTTGAACCCATGCCCTCTCTCGAAGACCAGAACTTGAGTCTGGCGCCTTAGACCACTCGGCTAACCTGACTTGTTGGTACTTTTAGTAAAGTAGCAACATATTGTTGGATTCTTCGTAAAATAGCTAGTTCCTTCAGCGTGTAGTGTGTCTTGTGCTGCCCAAGGCCAAGGGTATAAAAATGAAATGAGACTTGACCTGTAAAGAAAAACAGACAAAAACCTCTCGCAACACCACCAAAACCCTTCTCTCTTTCTGTCTCTCCGTTCGATTTGATTTATTCTCTGATCGATTTTACAAGAATCCAGGTAACATTTTCAACGGTTCTGGTTTAGGGATTTGTTTCGTACGAATTCATTTATGTATTTGTTTTCACGGGATTTGTAGTTTTGATTAGCCTAAGGAGATTTAAATTTTAATCCATAGAGCAGCGGGATTTTGCAGCAGTTTTTGATCGCATCTAGAATTGGTGTTTCTTCCTCGTTTTCATCAGAACAGGTAATTTCTCTCTCACTCTCTGAGCTCTCTTTCTTGTAAGTGATATGATTGGATAAACCTGAATTTATATTTGATTAAAGAAACCCTAAATTTGTTGATGTACATCAATATCACTTGCCAACTAAACTAACAAAATTGTTCAGCATTAGAAATTGCTCAACAATTAGTTTTACCTTTATACTAGGTTAGGGATTATTGGATTGAACCTTATGATAGATAACTGGAGAATTGAGTTAAGGTTTCTTAGGTTATAGTGTTTCTTTTCTGTGTTAGTAGAAGAAGGTCGAAGAGCTTGGTGTTTTAGGGACAGTTTATTAGATGTAGAATTAAGAAAAACAGGCCAAAATGATAAGAAACCACAAGCCGAAGAGCTTGGTGGGAGGGTGTATGCAATGAGGCATGGAAGGAAAGTACCAAAGCTCAATCGACCACCTGATCAGAGAAAGGCTTTGCTCAGAGCTTTAACTACTCAACTCCTGAAACATGGTAGAATTAAGACCACTAGAGCTAGGGCAAGTGCAATGAGAAAGTTTGTTGATAAAATGATTACGTTAGCAAAAGATGGGTCTCTTCACAAACGTAGGCAGGCTTTAGGATATATTTATGAGAAATTAATTGTTCATGCCTTGTTTGCTGAAGTTCCTGAGAGATATGGAGAAAGAAATGGTGGGTATACTAGGATTATCAGAACCTTGCCTAGGCGTGGTGATAATGCTCCAATGGCTTACAGTGAGCTTGTTTAGAGGTACAAAGATAACAATTTTAAAATGTTTGGTGTTGTTAATTTGGAGTAGTTAAACTCCAAATGCGCCTTCCTTTTTCTAACTCAAATAGGATTTTGTACTTGGAAACAGATATAAAGAGTGGTCTGGTTTCATTTATATTTCCTTGAGCTATGAAATGTCTCTTTGTTCTGGATTAAATTAAAGAAGTTGAATTGACACAGATAGAGGATTCACACTGGTTAGGCGAGAACGAAGTAAAAAAAATGTAGTCGAGCATTGGCTTTTAAGTTCAAAAACACAAATGTGATTTTAGTAGTACTAATATTAGTGATACACACATGATTTTAGTTTTATTTCATGATTATATCTCTTTGTTCTGGATTAAACTAAAGAAAGTTGAATTGACACAGCTAGAGGATTCACATCGGTTACGCGAGAACGAAGTAAAAAAAATGTGGTTGAGCATTGGCTTTTAAGTGCAGTTCAAAAACACAAATGTGATTTTAGTAGTACTAATATTAGTGATACACATGATTTTATTATTATTTCATGATTATATCAAACTTCTATCTCGCAGCTTGCCTTAGTCCTCTAAAATCTAGGTTTCTTCATGAAACTGTATTAGGTTATACGATTTTTTAATAAACATGATACGTAATAATCTCAGTTGAGAATGTATAAAATAGAGCCCTAAACAAAGAAAAACTTAGCCAGCTATAAGTAGTTCAGTTACAACAGTCGTGTCACTGCTAATGTTTTGCACCCTTGTACTGGTTCAAGGATATAAAAATGAAATGGGATTTGACCTGTAAAGGACTTCAAATTGATGCGAACTTAGAAGCTAAGAAAAACTAACCATCTCAGATAAAAACCGTGGCGCAACACCACCAAAACCCCTTCTCTCTCTTTCTGTCTCTCTAAACGTTTTCCGTTTGATTAGATTTTTTTGTCTAATCGTTTTTACAAGAATCCAGGTAAGATTTGAACAATTTTGGTTTAGGGATGTATTTGTTTTCACGGGATTTGTAGTTTCGATTACCTTAAGAGTTTCAAGTTGTGATTCGTAGAGATTTTGCAATTGCATGATTTTTCTGCATTTCTTGATCGCATCTTGGATTGTGTTTCTTCCTCATTTGCATAAGAACGGGTACTCTCTGAGCTTTCTCTTCTAAGTGATATATTTGGATAAACCTGAACTTCTTTGATGAAAGAAACCCTATATTTGGTTACATTACATTGATATAGATCAATGTCACTTGCCAACTAAACTAACTAAAGAAAGTTGAATTGACACAGATAGAGCATTCACATCGGTTACGTGAGAACAAAGTAAATAAAAAATGTAGGTGAGCATTGGCTTTGAAGTTCAAAGATGCGAATGCAATTTTAATACTAATCTTAGTGATAGACACATTATTAGTTTATTACACCTAGTCAACTTAAACCAGCAGTCAACAACAACATGCTAAAACTGAAGGTGTCTTTATCTTTTGATAGTTAAAATTGAGTCTGAATCAAAGAGGAATTAGTCAATTTAAGACGTGGTGGTAGATTATGACGTACAGGGTAATTGGAAATTATCTCATGTAACATCTTTTTTATTGTTATAATTGAAGATATATTGAATGATATCTCAGTTTCATTTTGTTTATAGACCTGAAATAAGTTTGTACTCTAATGGGGTTCTCTCTTCGAGCTTTTCGCATATTTTTTTCTTTTTTTACGGTGCAGTTGAAACATTTTAGTTATCTGATTACAAGTTTAAGCTATCTAGGTTGATTTTGCATACCCATTGTTCTGTAATTCTTTGTTACTTTGTTTTATGTCCTCTCCCAATTTTACAAACCCAATTTTAGAACACTGTTATTCTATACATATTGTCTGATGAATCATAATACCTCAACCTCTTGGAATGGGATCACTACAGAACCATGCTATTTTTAACTTTAAGGGATTTTATGTTCATTAATTCATTATTTGGGTTGTGGAGCTCAATAGAACCGAGTACCGGCGGAGATGAAACTGAGAATGATCAGGGTTCTTCTGGAAAAACTAATTTTAATCAATTTAGAAATGATTCTGGTTCTTTCTTGCTTCATTTTTTGTTAGATCACTTGCAGAGTTAAGTTACTGATTTACTATAATCATGAACCATGTTTTCCCGTTTCCTTTTTATTTGATTCAGGAATCAGAACACATAATTTTTCTTTCATGGGTTTTCAAACAGTGTAAAGAAGGAAATGATTCAACTTAACTTCGAAAATGCTTATTTGAACCCACTTTCCCTCTATCTTGTGTTGACGGATCATTCTCGTCTGCATTGCTGGTTGAGAGGCAGTTGCAACTTGCAAACGGTGTATGACTAGCACTGTTAGTTTGACACTGTCATGGACTCATGGTTTTATTTTCTTACTGATATGAAGTGAATAAACAAACTAACTGAAATAAAGCATTCTCCCAAGGAAATAGCATTCTGGTTCTGATTTGTAGAAACAGAAGTATATAACTAAAATATTTTGTTGATATATGAAGTATCTTGTTTACTTCTACTTGTTTAGTTGTTCATATAGGTATTCATTCTTTTTTCTTTGATACAGTTCATCTAGAGTGGTGATTACCTTGAACAACTCAGATGGAAGCTAAATTCTTTCGATTTCTTAAAATCGTGGGAGTAGGATTCAAGGCCAGAGCTGAATCAGAAGGCAGGTTGCTGTTTCTGAAATTGGGTTACAGTCATGAGGTTGAACTGTCTGTTCCACCAGCAGTTCGTGTGTTCTGTTTTAAACCAAACATAGTTTGCTGCACTGGATTAGACAAGCAAAGGGTGCACCAATTCGCTGCTGCAGTTCGTAGTTGTAAACCTCCTGAACCCTACAAAGGAAAGGGAATAATGTATACTGATGAGGTTATAAAGAAGAAGCAAGGGAAGAAGTCCAAATGATTGTGCCAAGGCGTGCATTACTGACTTAGCTTAGAAACATTTTCTCATAGCATTTGGGTTTCAAGGGCCAGATGCATAGAGACATCCTACCTTGTGTGCCTCTAGTATCGTCATTTTGTTTTTGTTCTCATTTTGATTCCTAAGAGCAACCACAGTGGACGATCAAACCCATAAATATGGTCCAGAAACGAGACACAGTGGGACGGACTAAAGAGTAAAAGCTGGACCAACAAAATCCCAGACTATATTTACTAAAGAGTAAAAGCTGGACCAACCAAATCCCAGACTATATTTGGTCTGGGACCAATACCAAAACCAAATATAGGACGTATAAAGTGATCCGTGATGGGGCGGTTATATAAAGTGATCCTGTGATGGGGCGGATGTATAAAGTGATCCTGATGTATACTTTTTCCCCAAGTATGTTCTCGACCAAATTTACTCTTCCACCCTAATGTAACACCACGGACTAACTCAAATTTGATCGTTTTTTTTTTTTGATCTTTGGTTTTGATCGCACCATTGCAGTTGCTCTAAGAGACCTAAGTAAAATTATTGAGATAGAGATGGATTGTTTTAGCAATGAGATATTGTCCGTTTCTTTTTTTCTTTTTTCTGTCATTTCGAAATGTTGTACTCCCAGTAAAAAATCTTAAAATTTCAGATTTTACTTTACTGCTTACTTTTAAAGATACATCAATACTTTTTTGTTTTTCTGGTAAGCCACATTCTCATATAACAGATTCCACAATGGAGAAAAACATCACTAGGTACAGACCCTCACTGTGAACATCATCGTATAACTGATATCAAAATGGAGTTTAACATCAGTGGGTGCATCTGGTAGTAAAGAGACCCCAATTCATTGGAAGCAACTGCATAATCTGTCTTTGATACATGAACAATTTTTATGACTAAACTAAAAACATTCAGGCAATATCCTCAAAAAAAAGGGAACATCTTTCTACTTCCAAAAGATCTTCTGAGGGTCCACTTAGTCAAGAACATAGATTCGAGAAGCGACATCTTGAACCATCCAGTCAAACGCTTCCAGCAATCCCTCCCCAGTGTATGCACTACATCCGACAATTTTCCAGTGCCGGGTTTTGTCCATAGCATCTAAATTGAGCACCTGCAGAGGTTTAATAACTTTTTTTTTTAACTTTGTACATAGCAATAAACCACACGTCCTACAAGATATCCGCCAGTCATCCTTCCTCGTTTAGGAAGAACAGGGAAGACAATGGAAGTAGAGGTTGGGACAGAGACTCAAATGTACAGGGCAGAGATAAATGCAGCACAAGTAAGCAGCAGATAAAACCTAAGTATAGCACCGAGGCTTCCCACCCCCTTGAGGGTTTGCTCATGAAAGATTTAGAGCTTTCAAAGCAGTGAAAAGATGAGAGAAAATTGAATGGATTAAGATACCTACCTCCATCCCAGCTTATGAGTAGCTAAACATCAGATGAGTATTATAGGAGCTCATTTGTTGCTTATAATAGTAAGGGGAATTTCTAATTAAGCATGTATGATGAACTTCCATTATTTCAGATAAGTGTAGATCCTGAACATTGGTCTTGTCTAGAAGGTCTCATAGGATAAGCAAATAAGGCTATCAGATTGAACAATGATGAAAGTTAAAGATTTTTATAAACCAGTAGTAACCTTACCTTAGCGATCTCATGTGGTGTCAGAGCACCTTGTATGTCCTGCTTATTTGCTAGTATAAGTAAGGTAGCTCCTGATAGCCTCTGTCGGAAGCACAATTAGGTTAAATTAATCAATGAAGTACGTCTAAGAAACACAAAACCAACAGCAATTACTTCCAAGGAGCACCATTAAGCAGTATAAGGGACTACTGCCGCAACTTAACTACATCGATAATGTGAGATAACCTACTTAGATAATAATTGCATTCTATTCTTGAAATTTATGTGGGCAAAAGCAAAGAAGCAATTACGAATACTATTTCTCTACAGACACAAATTGATAATTAGAAGTACTATAATCTATTGACACAGTCCTGACATTACCTCTTCCTTCAAAAGATTATCCAGTTCCATTTTGCAATCCCCTAATCTCCTAACATCTGAACTATCGACAACCCATACCAAACCATCAGTTTGTTCAAAGTAATTCCTCCAATAAGACCTAATGGTTTTCTGCCCACCAATATCCCATATATTAAGAGTATACCTGAAAAAACAGCAAATGATAATTAGAACGAAATACCAGTTAAGAATGATAACAATTGCAAGTTGCCAACCATAAGCAAACGCTTAAAATAGAAATTTCAGATGTGTTACTATTAACAATTGTTTCAGGATTTTCCCCTCGTAATATGTTTCATTGTTGCAATCATTTAAACATGAAATGAGGTTTTTAAGTTAGTTCTAAAATCTTACACGCCTCATCTCATGAAATTAGGTTTTTAATATATATTCCTCATGAAATGAGTCCTTCACACTCAGAGTTCTGAGGAAAATTGGACCCTCCGTGTGAATTTTCGTCGTTCAATTGGCCAGCTGGTCCAAATGGTTACAACTAGCAACGAGGAAAATTGGTCCCTCCATGTGAACTCTCATCATTCAATTGGCCAGCTGGTCCAAATGGGTTCAACTAGCAATTTCCAGAAATGGTTTCCTAGTATTTCCAGGTTATTCAGAAACTAAACAAATCAAAATGACTCGGTGACTTTCTCTGTTTATATCTAGTAAAAGGAACATAGACATTATAATCCCTAAATGTCTTATTTCAATGTAGCTCAAAATCAAACACATAAACAAGAAACTTAGACCAATTGCAATTTTAATTTTTCCTTGGTAAGAAAAAGAATCATTGCTCCTCACATGCTGTTCAACAAGTTTCCACTAGAAAAATCAATCAAATTTCTACAAAAAATACAATAAGTTTTCATCAAACAAGATTATGGAGTAGACAGTGAAATAAACTCACACAGAAAAAGGAGCTTCAGCTTACTTACTTATCATAATTGATGGTTTTGATATTAAAACCTAATGTTGGACTGATAACACTAGTATCTTCTCCATTGATTCTCAAGACTATCGTTGTTTTACCAGAATTATCAAGTCCCCTGCAAAAAGAGATAAAAGAACACAATTAATTCTCAAAATCAAATCCCCTGCAATAAATAAAAGGATGAGATATTATGAAGGTTTCGAAACCATACACCATGAGAATTCGCATCTCTTTTTCTTTCCTTTTGATTTTTCTAATGATACTGAGAAGTCCCATTTTCAGATGCACACTTCTGTTGCTGAATTCAATAAAACCCTTGATGATATTGAATCTGCTGAGAGGTGGTTTTGATTAACAAATTCTGATGAACATGCGTATAAACTATTCACTGTGTCCCTAAATCATCAAGCTCTTCGATCTTCTACAAACACACAAAAGAAATGCCAGCCTAAGAAACTTTAGTTCAGTTCTTCAGTTAGCTATCATAAGGTTCATTCTAGTAACCCTTGACCTAGTAAAAAGTTAGAACTAAATAACTAACTGTAGTGCACTTTCTGAAATTGAAACAATTTATAGTTTCAGTTGGGCATGTAAACTGATGCATATTAACAAAATTGAAAACCATAATGTAAACATGTTTAAGTTTTCTTTCATCAGAGAGTGAGAGAAAGTACCTGTTCTGATTGCAACTGAGCCAATCCTAGATGTGAATCAAAAACTGCAAAATCCTGCAATTGCAACATTCACTGATTAATAATCTCTTAATCTAATCAAAGCTATAAATCCCCTGAAAGCAAATCCATAAATTAGTTCGTAGGAAACAAACCCTTAAACCAAAACCGTTCAAAAGTACCTGAATTCTTGGAAATCGATCAGAGAGCGAGATTGAGTAGGAAAACCAAATCAAACAGAGAAATTGAATGAAGGGACAGAGAAGGGGGTTTGGTGATGTTGCTCATAAACTTAAAAGGTTGGTTTCATTGACATGTTGAAGTTACTCGGTATAAGAGCTTTAACTGTTAGATAGAGAAAATACAATTTACACCACTGAACTATGTGGATTTAAGGGATGAAAAACATCCATCTGAAATACTACTGGTGAAATTGGCTGGATTAACTTTTGAAGATTTAGTCATGACCTTCTAAAATAGATGGAACATATGTTTACAGTAAATGAAACATCACATAAGGAAATTGTTCTGGATTGCAGGAAAGACCTGATTCAGGATTTCTTTAAGAGAAATTGTTGGGCAGTCAAACCACTTTGAACTCCTCTCAGTTCCTTAATAAAGAAACTTTTAAAAAATCTTCTAAGATGATCAAATTTTGCAATTAAAATTTCAAAAACAAACCAAGATCTTAGATTGCAGAATCCAAATCTGTAAATGCATCTACAAACGCAAAAGACAAGAATGGTATAATTTATAAGAACGGATGGTAAATTTAGAAATCAAGTCAACTCCAAGTTCTCTGCACCCTTTTCTTAAAATGCATTGGACAATACGAGAACAACATTCTTTTACGAACTAGCTTTTAAATTAGAGAGAGGAGGGATCTAACAGTTTCACATTTGGTGCTCTTAGATTGCGCATCCGATGGCACCTGTTTCATGGCTGACGATACGAGTGGTAACACTTGCATTTCTAAGCTAGAGAAGATTCTTAAATTTCTATGTAAGATGTTTCTAAGATTCAAAAAGATGATGGCACTGTGCGGTCGTTACACTGGGTTGCCCCTTATGAATTACACGTATTCTGAACCCTATACTGGTTATAGAAAATTGAATTTTACAAAGGACTTAAGCAGAACCAATAAATCAGGAGACACAAATCAGGCTCTACTACTGCTCCCCAACCCCGCTCAAAGTGAGCACACACAGGTTTTTGGAGATGCCACTAAAAACAATCCCAATTCCCGAAGTTTGAAAATTAATCGTAGTAAACTTAACCAGAAATCTAATAAAGTAACAACAACGAGTACACAACAATCAACCTAGATTTACAGCTTAAACTCGTAATCTGATAACTAAAATGTTTCAAAACAGTACGATGTATGCTAAAGCTCGAAGATGAAGACAGAACCCCATTGGATTATAAACTGAAACTGAAACACATTCAATATATCTTCGACTATAATAGCAAATATTACCTGGGATACTACCCAATTTCCCTGTACATCATAATCTACCACCACCTCCTCAATTGACTAATTTTCTTTTGACTCAAACTTGATTTTAATTGTCAAAAGATAAGACACTTTCAGTTTTAACATGTTGCAGGTAACTGCTAGTTAAATTGATTAGATGTAATAAACTAATATTGCGCCTATGACCTATAAAAGATACGTATTAAGATAGCACCAGTGTCTTTGAACTTAAAGGCCAATGCTCACCTACATTTTTTATTTACTTCTTTGTCCTAGCATAACCAATGTGAATGACAATGAATATAACAAAACCAGACCACTCTTTCTATCCGTTTCCAAAAACAAAATCCTATTTGAGTTAGAAAATAGAGGCACATTTGGAGTCTAAGCTATTCACAATACGTCTAAACTGCCCCTAAATCACCAAGCTCTTCGACCTTTTAGTAACACACAAAAGAAACCCCAACCTAAGAAACTTAGTTCACTTCTTCATTTAGCTATGGTAAAGTAATCCTAACCTAGTATAAAAGCGAAAACTAATTGATGTGCATTTTCTGATATTGAACAATTTTGTACGATTTAGTTGGAAAGTAACATCAATACATATCATCCAAGGCAAACAAATTTAGGGTTTCTTTAATCAATAAGTTCAGCTTCATCTGAATTTTGATTTCTTATAAAGAGTGAGAGAGAAAACGAAAATACCTGTTCTGATGCAAATGAGGAAAACAGTGCAGACCAATCCTAGATGCGATCAAAAATTGCTACAGAATTCCTGCAATCCAAATGACCAAAATCTCTTAAGCTAATCAAAACTACAAATCCCGCGAAGAAAATTACATAAATTGATAAATAGGAAACAAACCCCTAAATCAAATGTTACCTGAGAAATCGATCAGGGAGCGAGATGGAGCAGTAAGATCAAATCAAACGGAGGAGAATGTTTGAATGAAGAGAGAGAGAGAGAGAGAGAATGGATGACGAGTCAGATGAAGATAGAGAACTGATTGTGTTGCATCTATATTCATCGGGTCATATACCTAAAGATCCAGAGCCAAAAGAAGTATTTACAAGAAGATATACGTATCGACGAAGGGAAAATTTCATGAGAAGTTGATGTTAGATTATTTTTTTCCAATTGTGTGTTCTCTGATGAAGATTTCCAACGTCGATTTCGCATGCCCCGGCATTTCGTGTTGAAGATTATTGGTGAGCTTTGTCAGGTAGAACCTCGATTTAATTATATGCAGTGAATATTAGAGGTCATAGTCCTGAACAAAAGGTTACTTCACGCTTAAGGATTTTAGGTTATGGAAAACCTCCGAATTCTAACAATGAGTATCTTCGTATGGGCAAAACAACTGTGTACAAGTATCTTGCGTTGTTTTTTGAAGCAATGATTAATCATTTCGGTCCAACTATTTACGAAAACCAACTGATGCAGATGTTAGAAAAATATTAAAGAAAAATCAGGAAAGGGGGCTTCCAGGAATACTGGGTAGTTTTGACTGTGTATATTGGGATCCTGACCGTTGGTTTTATCTTATTCAAATTTTTTTAATAAACTTGTAAGTTAAATAATTCCAAATCAAGGAAATTTTATTTTTTTGGGAAAAAAAAAAGAAAGAAGAAGAAGCACCCCTGTTGAAAACTGGGTTTGCTAATCTGATCGAAATGGTGAAAAGAATATTTCATATCCATAAATATTGAATGTTCATTATAGTTACATGTTAGATAAAGTTGTTGTGACTCATATAGTCATTGTGGCTTGAACATAATCAGTGTGCACATCTTTCTTCTTCTATTTATTCGATTTCATTTGATTCTCATTCTTAGCGAAACCTGAATACTTAGGGTTGGATATCTATCTTTTGTCCCTTTGAGCACTTTACATATTATAGGGCACGATTAGTTCTTTCAATGAATTTAAATGAAAGTAATTATAAAGCATCAGTATGGAAAGTTCTCTCTTCTTCGGGTGCTTTCTTTACATATAAATAACGTCTTAAGATGTTGGTGGAAACTAATAGAGGTTATTACCAATTAAAGAATGTAAATCATTCACTAAAGGAAGAAACTAGGATTGTGTTAATTTGTATTGCAATAGCATAATCAAATTTTTGTTAGTTGGGCAGATGTACCGACGAGGAGAAATATGTTTTTTTACCTATGACGAATATTACTTTCCAAAAGAGCAATCAATTTATTCTATGGACTTTTAGTTGGTTTTGTGAAAGTATTTTATCTCCAAGGATGAGTACTACCATGGCGATGTTAGATCATATCCTCTTTTATGTTTTGTTTTAATTTTTTAAGTATGGAATTCTTATATATAAGAGCTGGTAACGGTAAAGATGTGCCATGTTGTCTAAAAAATAAATAATTAGTGTCCTATGTTATCTCAAAGAAAAACAAAAACAGAAGCAACATATAAGACAACTTGTGCGTTAATTGTAACGTAGCGATCCGAAAATCCATTTACATCACGATCGTTGATGTTAATTGTTTCTTCACAAATTTTATGCAATATGTTATCCCGCAACTTGTTACTTTGTTGTTGAGAACCATTGATATTATCTTGTGTAAAAAATACGTAGTTTCTGCAAATACTTTTATCTTCGACCATGGTAAATTTCGCACCCCTAATTTTTTTATTGTTCAATTGAGAATCCATATTCCAAAAATTATACAATAATAGTGAATTGTAGGGGAGATGGGAGTTGGGTGATGAAATTTGTGTTAGATTATCGTAAATGTAAGAAATGAGAAGAGTATAGAAGGTGTGAGTTGCAATAAAGTTGGAATTGGGTATTTATAGTTGTTGGATCAGATATACTGAGCGGTGTAGTCTGCACTGGACGCTCGAGTCATTACCGGTAACAGCCTAGACTAGGCCGCTAGGTGTAGTGTCAACCGAGCGGTCTAGGCTCCACCGCTCGGAAGAGACTAGACCTCGCCTGGCTAAGTGAGAAATTTGCCACTTTTCCATGCCCATAATGGGTGCATAAGTGGCAAACTCATGGCTTTGCTATGCCTATAAGAACCTGCCTAAGCGCATCTACATGTTTACTATTTTTTTTCCCAGGCATAAGCGCATCTACATAGTTTACCAATTTCTTTGTTGATATTACTTGATGCGACAATCAGTCTCAATCACGATGATTAAGTGGTACTAGCATATTTCCAAACATTTTTTGCCAAAAGGTTCCACCACGTCGTTAGGCACCGTTTATAGCATCAAGTGTATATATGCGCAATTTCTACATATACTTCCATCTTCATTCATCAAATATTTTAGATCACAAACTCTACCAAAAGCTGGAGATGACTTTTGTCCCGAACTTAGCAACAATGTTACAAAAATAAAAAAAATATGAATTACGCAACAATTTAGTGATAGTTAGAGAATGTGTAATTTGAAATGAGTGAAACAGTTAGTATTTGTAGAGAATTCAAAGAGAGTTGTTGAATATATTTGTTGGGCGACATAGCTATATCCAACAACTCTCTTTGAAATCTCTCTCGATAATGGTTGTTGGGCGATAATGATATAGCTCTGTAGTTGTGCCCGGCGGCCTAGGATGTGGCATGCAACACTCTCCCTTCTCGATGTGTAAACCATCGAATTTGTTGGTTTGACCATCCATTTTTACTATTTGCTCATCTCATAGTTGGAACAAAAATAAATCAGAGATTCGGTTATTCTATAGAGAATTTTCCTTAATGCCTAAAGAAATAAATCCTAAAGGCACTTTTAGATGATACCTTTGGTTTCTCATCAGACGACCATACTCAATCCAGATAAGGGTTATCTAACTATAATAGCAAATAGTTTTAATCCATCTAGACGATGAAGATGCAAAGCGTCGTATATCAAACTACGTATTCTGGCGTTTCATCTTCATCTTCATCTTCCTTGAACCAGATTTGGTAATAGTAATTCTAAAATTCAAAAGTTGAATTTGGCGAGGATTGCACACAACTGGTTTCCAGGATGAAAGATGTTTCACCATTCAGAGGGAGCTAAATAAATTTAACCCGTATATACTTGTTGGAGGGTAATGAAGTACCAAATATTTTATTATTCACCTGAAAGCAGTTTAGCCCAAGATATTGATACTAAAAATCAAAATTAATCAAATTCCAATATTAGAGTTAATAACATTACCAAAAACAGAAGAGGAGGGGGAAACAAACACACAAAATTAACAAGAAAACTAGCCTAAGACGGTTCATCTCCATCGGCTGACTTTAACATGGTCGAGTATATGAGCACGAGCGTTATGACAGAACAAGCAAAATTACCACAGTTTGGTATACGTGGTGGTAAAATAGATTCGCAAAAGTCGTCTTTCACGTAACAAACATTACTCTGGATATAACCAGAATAAAATTCTTTGCATGAACACTTCAAGTATGATCATCAACAACTAGCATTATGAATTTTTTTTGATAGGGTACAACAAGCATTAAATGAATAATCAACGTCACTATTTGTCCATAATGAGGACGACGATGCCTCTCAAAAAGACGAAGAAGATTCTTACAACCTTGATTGAATTGGTTACTTCAGTCAGTTGCTAGTTTAAATTAGTTTTTAACTAAATGTAGTAGTTATGCTTAGTTGTAATATTTAGTTTGATATAGTTTGAAGTTAGTTATTCTTAATTTTTGTATTTAATTTGAACTTAACTATTAATTAGGTAAAACAGTTATGCAAAATTTAAATATGATTGTTTTTGGTTTCATTACATCGTTCATTCAAAATACATAAACTAATTAAATAATTAAAAAGACATCATTGAAATAATTAATAATTGAATTCTTCTGGTGGAAGTGCATGCTCGCATTATAGTTGATTGGTCCTTCGTCGAGCAGCATGTCTGGCTCCTTTTGGGGAGTCCTTGGTTTTGAATTCCATCTGTAGCAAGTCTGTATTTTATAGAAGGATGGCCTTAGAGCATTTCAAGATTAGGATTCAAACATTTGTCCGGATAACTAGTCCTGGTTGGATTACGTTAGGTTTCCTCGATGACCATGTTATGCAAATTCATGTAAGTGAGCATAATTTTATTCATTTCTTACGGATTATAAAAACAACATGGCCTACAAACAATTGTGAACTTACTTTTCAAAATTCCAAATGTGTGTCCAATATCATTCCTCACATCCATTTGTTGCGTGTTAAAATACTCTATATCCTATGAATGTCCCTGACCTCTCTAATTGTAGGCTTGACCTAAAGTTAACAATTGCGGATAGATATCGTCAGCTAGTTAATACCCCCGAGTGTAGTTATTACGTTGATGGTTAAATTATAGGTAAGAGCAAGTCCACGCTGCAAATCTTCGAACAATGGTGATTTATACAAAACATTGATATCATTTTGTGAATTAGGAAGTGGAAAAAGGGTATGCCAACTCCAATTGTTCTAGGGTAATTACCTTTATACCGACCCTCTTATTCAACATGACATCCCTTCTACACTCAGACCATGCAATCAAGACTACAGTAGCATTCCATAAAAACCCTTATTTGTGTTTCCTTAACACTTCTATCCACAACAAACTGAGTAGGTCTTCCTGGTCAATATAGACCGAAATTGTAAGGACCCTCAAGCTCGTCAACGCTATTAGACTAGTCAAGAGACGACTCAGCCGCTAATAACTCGATTAAGTAAAGATGAACCTTAACTAATAGAAGTTAGTATAACACCGATCTAGATTCGAAACTAGTACCGTTGGATAGATCTTGAAAAGTTAGGAAAAATAGACTACTCAAACGTGTCATTCAGACACCGGACGAAGAAGATATCACTGGATTAGTATGAAGGGCAAATAATTATTTTACATCTAGACCGACCTGTCTGCCCATATCAATTTTTTGGGTGCCTTAATAATTTTCCTTGGTCTTATCATCAAAACCCATCGAGATAAACTCGATCCCACCTCATTCTTATTCATTCTTTCTTTCTTCTTCTTCTTCTTCTCTTCTCTTCTGCTCGTTTTCTCTGGTGATTTTGTGAGATGATTCTGAGGTCGAATCGAAGTGAAACTTATGTTAAACATTAGGATTTGATTACTGGTGGTGTTGTTGATGTTATTTGAGCTCGGGAGAAGAAGGAGGGATGTTGTTGAATCAATTAGGATTCTGTTCTTGAGTTGGAAGAGAGATTACGAGGAGTTTTGAGTTTCTGTTAGATGAAGAAACAAATGGGTTGGTGTTTAATTAAAGTTCTGAAGCTGTTCTTATGAAGAATCACAGAACCAAGTAATTTAGGGTTTCAATTAATTCGATTTCCTTCTTGGGATTGTTGTTATTTGATTGAATTGGTATATGGGTTTGTGTTTGATTGAAGTCTAAATGGTTATATGAAGTGTAATTCGATTTCAAAGTAAATTTGGGGTTTACCCTGTTCTTCCCCAATTTGGAATTAGGGTTTCTGAGTTAGAGAATTTAATTTTAGTAAGATACAGATGTTGCTGGTAGAGATGGGGGGTTGAATCACTGGTAGAGTTGATGTTGCAAGGAATATTTGTATGAACTGAGAAATGGTGTGTGGCTGGTATTGAAGTTTTAGTTATGAATTTCTGGGTTGAACTGTAGGTGATGATGTTTAGCTAGATGGTCCGAGTTAAGTTAGATAGCAATTCATGAGCTATTGAGATGACAATATTGAACTTGAACTGAACTCAAGAAGTGAGGATGTATAACAGATGCATGTATGAAGACATGAATTCAATGAATGGGAACTCATGTGCAAGTGAAATGTACTGGAAACAGTAATGAAGCTGATAAAGTGTTGTTGCAGGCGGATGAATTGGTTATGCTGAATTGGTTTGAATTGTGATAACGATGACAATTGGTGGAGTTGAACTGAAGTTTAGATGTGTGAATTAGGAATGTTGGATTTAGTCGAAAGTGGTCATGAAGATGACTGTGATTGGTGGCTTAGTGGTGCAGTTGCAGTCTAGTGAAGATGCAGGTGGAGTTGAGTTCTATAGTGCTGGTCCTGTGTTGTTGTTGATTGAGTTACAGATTGGTGGTGTTGAGAACTAGAAATGATTGTGTTGATCAAGATGAGATGTTGAATCACATATGTGGAAGGGTTTATAGTAATGCTGCTGGTACTACAACTCAAGACAAGTTATATGGCACAAGTTATAAGACTTAGTGACAATGAAGACAATGAAGTTGTAAAAGTGGAGTTAGATGTAATACTGAGAATAGTGATTATAGTGTTGCAGATAATGATTCTGTTGTTTTGAAATAAGAGTTAGAAATGTATCAATTGAGTCTTTGTTTGTTTGTGTTACACCTTGCTTTGGCCTTGGCATATTTAACCTGAATTAGTTATCCTAGTCAGTTGTTTGACTCGGTTAGCTGAATGAGTCGACTAGTGTTAAAACGGACTTGGCTCAGTTTACCAGACCTTACCTGACTTGACCAGATGACCTGACTTTGAATAGTTTGACCAAGACCTTGACCTTGAATGGATGTTGACTGCTAGTTAAACCATTTGACCATCTTTGACCGTTAGTTAACCCAATTGGACTAGTCATTAAATTAATGGGACGGGTTAGTAGACTTGGGTTTAGGCATAACTTTCTTAGTTTGATATTTTGGACCTTTTATGGTCCGAACTAACCTTTGGTTTCTACAAAGTTGTAGATATTCATAAGACATATCTAATAAAATAGAGAACCAACCTAATTGAATTAGTAAACTTTTATATGTGTTAAAGATAGATAGAAAAAAGGTGTAGAACTATTAGATAGTTCACTTAACTTATATAACTAGAGAAATGTATGAGATTATGTTACGAGCCTTTTGGCTAATTCTTGGAGTACTTGTGTGATTAACAGTTAGTTTATATTAACAACGAACGATTCCAAGGATGAACCAGTGGATTGTGGATTTCAAGGTACGCGTGGCTTGACATTAAATCAGGTGGGCACTCTGTAACCTTCTTGTAATCATTGAGCATTCTTTTTAATGCGAGCATGATGTGCCATTAATTCTTATGAGCATATTTGTGTGTAAATGATTGGGTATGTTGTGTAATATGCATTGTGCGGATTCTCCAAATGTTATATCTATTTTTATGCTTATTACATCCCAGATGAGGCAATATCGTTATATAGGGGAATATTACCTTTTACAATTTCTTGTGAGAATCCATTCGTTTGCATATTATGCTTGATTGCAAAACTTTCGGGACTTATGATGGTAGTTCTTGAATCATGGTTTGTATGGGAACTCTGTGTGGATGACGCTATCATTCGAGTCTGGAGTTATTCTGCTTTCGCTTTCTTCAATGAGTTTGGCGAGGTCTGAATGACATATTTTAGTTATTCTGGTTTCACTTTTGTAGATTCATCCGGTGGTGGTCTTTCACGGATACTGTTATTATGATACGCAATACCTGAGGAAGTGGAATTATAATAATATTTCTTTCATGGATGATAACTTGCGATGCTTGTCTATTGGTGAGTGAATAATTTGATGTGTGTTTGAGCGAAATCTCCGCGAGGAGTGACTGTGGTCTCCCCACAGCTCTTTGCTAAGTCTTATAGCCCAGATGAGGCAATACATAGCACGGGAAGTGCATATAATAGCTATCTAGCGCGTAAAGAGAAATAGTATTACTTTTTATTTTATAACCTAATTTATGTCGTTAATGACCCAAATGAGGAAATAGCATATCGAGGTATTTGGGGAAATTACTCTTACACATGTTATGCACGATGACATGTTTAAATTACTTCTTCTTTAGAACTATGTAGCATGTTAGTGATTACTTGAGAGTTACATGTTTTCATTGAGCACCCTTTGGGATGATGTGCTCACTCGTTTCCGCTTCAGTTTTCGTATGCAGAAGAAAAGGCGCACGTGAAGATAATCGTCTCTGTAGCGTAAAGTTTTCAACGAGTTGAAGATGTTTATTTATATTTTATATATGTATTCGTTCTCTGTAAACAACACATGGTTCTATTCATATCACTTGAGAGATCTTCATCTATACTATATCAAAGTGTATGAGTTTGTTTTTGGATTTAGCTTATGTAGTAGAGACTCTTAAGATTGTTAATCTAGATTTTATGCTTCAATTAGGTTGTAATCCTATTAGCTAAGCAGGTTTAGTACTTAGGGCGTCACAACTTGGTATCAGAGCTCACTATTAGATCTTACATGGGTAACAATAGATGATAGTTAGTATCAGATGGTGAAGTAGATTAGTTTAGAACCGGGTTGGGTTGTGAGATAAATCTTAATCACTAAAAGCTAACAATAATTAAAAGATTTGTTGGATTGATTGATTTGTTTGTTCGACTATGTGTACGTTTCATGAATTAAAAATTGTAGGGTAAATCACCGACTTTATATGGGATTAGAAAATAATTAGTCTAAAATTATGAACGCATAGGCGATCCAATACTAGAAAAATAGTGAGATTAATATATTTGTTAGATCTTGAATGTCATGTAGAAACTTTATTATAGAGTAGTTTGTAATGTACTTTGAACCAATAATTTATTGAAATAGAAATTAGTGTAGAGACTTAAGTCTAAAATTTATAACTTCCATTATAGAAATTCATATAAGAAAATTAGACTTCCCTCTTGGATAGAACTTAAATCAGTATAGTTGAACCTAGAGCATATAAAAACTTTATTATAGAGCATCTTATAATGTACTTAGAACCAGTAATCTATTGAATTAGAAATTAGTGTACTGAACCTAGAGCCACAGATTTTAGATCTTAGTGGTAGAGAGACATTTATAATTGTGTTTCATTTCATTTTACTTTGAACTCATTTGAAATGAGTTGATTTTCGCGCGTTTGTAAGTGCGAGCAGTACTTGCAGTCAGTCGAGAGATAGTATATCTCTATAAAGTGGGGAATTTTGAAGACCACAAGTATGGTTTGATTTTCTAGGACGAAAATGATATAAGGTGGGGAGAATGTAAGGACCCTCAAGCTCGTCAACGCTATTAGACCAGTCAAGAGACGACTCAGCTGCTAATAACTCGATTAATTAAAGGTGAACCTTAATTAATAGAAATTAATCTAACAACGATCTAGATTCGAAACTAGTACCATTTGATAGATCTTGAAAAGTTATGCAATATAGACTACTCGAGTGTGTCATTCAGACACCAGACGAAGAAGAGATCACTGGATTAGTATGAAGGGCAAATAATTATTTTACATCTAGACCGACCTGGCTGCCCGTATCAATTTGTTGGGTGCCTTAATAATTTTCCCTGGTCTTATCATCAAAACCCATCGAGATAAACTCGATCCCACCTCATTCTTATTCTTTCTTTCTTCTTCTTTTTCTTTCTTCTTCTTCTTCTCTTCTCCTCTGCTCGTTTTCTCTGGTGATTTTGTGAGATGATTCTGAGGTCGAATCGATGTGAAACTTAGGGTAAACATTAGGATTTTATTACTGGTGGTGGTGTTGATGTTATTTGTGCTCGGGAGAATAAGGAGGGATGTTGTTGAATCAATTAGTATTATGTTCTTGAGTTGGAAGAGAGATTACGAGGAGTTTTGAGTTTCTGTTAGATGAAGGATCGAATGGGTTGGTGTTTAATTAAAGTTCTGAAGTTGTTCTTATGAAGAATCACAGAACTAGGTAATTTATAGTTTCAATTAATTCGATTTCCTTCTTGGGATTGTTGTTATTTGATTGAATTGGTATATGGGTTTTTGTTTGATTGGAGTCTAAATGGTTATATGAAGTTTAATTCGATTTCAAAGTAAATTAGGGGTTTTCCCTGTTCTTCCCCAATTTGGAATTAGGGTTTCTGAGTTAGAGAATTTAGATTTTAGTAAGATACATATGTTGCTGGTAGAGATGGGGGGTTAAATCACTAGTAGAGTTGATGTTGCAAGGAATATTTGTATGAACTGATAAATGGCATGTGGCTGGTATTGAAGTTTAAGTTATGAATTTCTGGGTTGAACTGTAGGTGATGATGTTTAGCTCGATGGTCCGAGTTAAGTTAGATAGCAATTCATGAGCTGTTGAGATGACAATATTGGACTTGAACTGAAATCAAGAAGTGAGGATGTATAACAGATGCAGGTATGAAGACATGAAGTCAATGAATTGGAACTCATTTGCAAGTGAAATGTACTGGAAACAGTAATGAAGCTGATAAAGGGATGTTGCAGGTGGATGAATTGGTTATGCTGAATTGGTTTGAATTGTGATTGTAACACCCCGAATTTCGGGCCTGGATTTCAACCCAAATACAAAACCCAAAATCCAAAATGCTACCTTAAATATCAGGCCCTGACTTCCACACTTGGCCCAAGTCCAAACGACTAATTCTTTGTTTAATCTTTATTTATGTTTAATTCAGAAATTCTGTTGCAGCGGACATATAAAAATTCTTTTAAGAAAATCTAACCGTTAGATTGACGTGATTTTTAATTTACATAAACCCTAAAGAAATGTAATTTATCCTAAAAATTAATTTCACCGTTAAAAGTTCCGTATTTAATCCAAAAGAGTTACGTTTTTAAGGAGGAGTCATAAAATAGAAACAGACACCAGGTAATTCAAGGAATATTTCGGACGTAAATACGAATCCATAAATTATTATAATTATATATTCTGAATCCTAACTTATCATATTTCCAATCATAAAATTTCTATAATTTTTAGTTTATCTTAAAGACTTTTTGACCATAGTCAAACGAGTAGTTGATCTGTACTGCAGAAACGTAAAACAGTGATGGTTCGTTTTTCAAAAATCATATCAATTCATTCACAACGTCAAATTAGCTTTGACCTACCATGATGAAAAGATAAAAGAACCATATTCAAGTTTACAGAAGACACGAAAGTCTAAAACATAACTTAGAATATTTTGAAAAATAGATAAAATTCAGTACAGCTGAATCTGACAGAAAACGTCTGAGTTTTGTACAATGAAAACAACTGATAAAAAAATACTTCTGGAACTCAGAAAATTCTAAAATTTTTATATGTGCATATTGAAAGAGTTTTACATATACGACGAAAAAAATGAAACAAAAAAAAAATATTATCTACTAATTATTATGGACAGTCAAACAGATCTGATCCAGAAATTTCCATTATTCAATCAAATAGAGTAGTCTAAAAAAAACATTATTTTCATTGGTTATACGTTAACCCAATAATATCTAAAGTTTTAATAACCAATAAATAACTAATTAAATCATCTAAAAGAGTTGATGATATTTTATTACAATTCTCAATCATAAATCCTATGCAAACTACTACTAATAACACCAAAACCGATCTCTACGCTTTTCCGCCATTAGCTCCTTGTGGTGCCATAAAATCTGGAATTTTTTGTCATTAAACGACGTGAGTTGTGACACCCAGTAGAAAAAGAAGCAACAAAACATTTTATCAAACATTTTCAATTCTTTTTAAAACAACTAACATGATTATTAGCATCACAACCACATGGAACACCACATCCATAAGAACAATCAAATCAATCAATCAAATCCGCTCGCCCCAGGGAGCCCCACGTGGGTTTAGGGAACAAAACCATTCCCAAGGATATCTCGTATCCCATCAAAGTTGTTTTTAAGAATCACAATCTATGGACCGCAGCCCAACATACATAATCATACTCACAACATCGATTATCATTCATATATGAATCAAAACTTACAAAATAAAATTAATTAAAAGAAACTTAAATAAAAAGAAGGTTTTTGATTGTGTTGCGCCTACCTCAAACGCTAGCAATAATCCTTAGGAAGAACAGTAATGAGATCAATAATCAACTAATATCAAGGCCGCTCCAATTCTACGAACTAATCACCGCCGTATTATTTTTTTTTGTTTTCTACTGGAGAACTTTTTTTTTTTTTTTTTTTTGTTTCGTCTGGCTAGGAATAACAATGAGATGGAGAAACAAAGGTGCGGCTTGGTTTTTATCTTTTTTTTTTTTTTTTTTATTCATGCCCTAAACCTAACAGGAAACTAATTTAACCTAATTAAACTCTTCTCCTGATCGGCTCCAAGTTGAGTATACATGGCCCAAATTCAAATTGGGCCCAATTAGCCAAACAACCTACTCACTATTGTTGGGCCCTCTTATATGAACTAAACACCTACTATTAATATTGTTGGGCCCTCTTATATGAACTAAACACCTACTAATAATATTGTTGGGCCCTCTTATATGAAACTAAACATCTACTAGTTAATGTCAAGTTTCTTTTTTTTTTTTTTTTTTTTACAAAATACCCTTTTTATAAACGACGGAAATAGCCTTGAAATTGGGACGGGTTTTACAACTCTATTCCCCTTAAAAGAAATTTCGTCACGAAATTTAGAGGTTACCTTAGAAAAGTTCAGGATATTTGCTCCGCATTTCGGGCTCTAATTCCCATGTCGCTTCCTCAATGTCTCTCTCAGCAATCATCGCTCTTTCCACTATCTCATTATAAGAGGTAATCTTCAAAATAGACAACCTACCCTTAATTGAAGGTCTAAGTCCCTCCTGAAACAAAAAGCCTTCAGCTCTTCATTCTCCACCAGATGAATAGCAAAACGAGAAAGTTCTTCAAACTTGGCTTGGTACTGTGCTACGGTCATCATTTCTCTGAGTCAACTGCATAAACTCGATCATGCGGTTGGTTTTGTGGAAGAAATACTTATTTAGGAAGGCAGTCGAAATTCTACCCAGGTAAACAGACCGTCATTCCTAGAACGACGAGTCAAGTCCCACCAGCGAGTGGCCTCACCCTCAAGCTTAAAAACAGCAAGATCAGCTTATCCTCGTCATTCACCTAATAGGGTGAATATTTTCTCAATCTTATCTATCCAATCTTCAGCGACCAGTGGATCAGGACTACCTTTAAAGGAATCGGGTTTTTGTTCATAAACTTCTAACTAAACAAAGCTCGTTGATTAGGTGGTGGTGGGGAGGAGGAGGTGCATCTGATTAAGATTCACTTGTGTGCATCGCTGAGCAAAGCATTCAAAGCACGAAACAAAAAAAAAAACAAACCTCACCGAAATCATGTGGGGCGGCTAAACCATTCGTACGACGAGACATGTCCTGATTGAAGGACATTAAATTATAAGTAACACCGAGAGAATTATCTATGCAAAAAGTGTAACCTATTACGCATTCAAACAACAACAATCAACAGATACACGAACAATTTCACATTCAAGCATATAGACGTACCGACTTATTCAGAAACTAGCCTGCCCAAAGGATCAGACTAGCTCTGATACCAAACTGTAACACCCAAATTTTGGGCCTGGTTCAACCCAAATCCAAACCCAAAATCCAAGATGCTACCTTAATACAGGCCCTGACTTCCACACTTGGCCCAAGTCCAAACAACTAATTCTTTGTCTAATCTTTATTTATGTTCAATTCAGAAATTCTGTTGCAGCGGACATATAAAAATTCTTTTAAGAAAATCTAACCGTTAGATTGACGTGATTTTTAATTTACATAAACCCTAAAGAAATGTAATTTATCCTAAAAATTAATTTCACCGTTAAAAGTTCCGTATTTAATCCAAAAGAGTTACGTTTTTAAGGAGGAGTCATAAAATAGAAACAGACACCAGGTAATTCAAGGAATATTTCGGACGTAAATACGAATCCATAAATTATTATAATTATATATTCTGAATCCTAACTTATCATATTTCCAATCATAAAATTTCTATAATTTTTAGTTTATCTTAAAGACCTTTTGACCATAGTCAAACGAGTAGTTGACCTGTACTGCAGAAACGTAAAACAGTGATGGTTCGTTTTACAAAAATCATATCAATTCATTCACAACGTCAAATTAGCTTTGACCTACCATGATGAAAAGATAAAAGAACCATCTTCAAGTTTACAGAAGACACGAAAGTCTAAAACATAACGTAGAATATTTTGAAAAATAGATAAAATTCAGTACAGCTGAATCTGACAGAAAACGTCTGAGTTTTGTACAGTGAAAACAACTGATAAAAAAATACTTCTGGAACTCAGAAAATTCTAAAATTTTTATATGTGCATATTGAAAGAGTTTTACATATACGACGAAAAAATGAAACAAAAAAAATATTATCTACTAATTATTATGGACAGTCAAACAGATCTGATCCAGAAATTTCCATTATTCAATCAAATAGAGTAGTCTAAAAAAACATTATTTTCATTGGTTATACGTTAACCCAATAATATCTAAAGTTTTAATAACCAATAAATAACTAATTAAATCATCTAAAAGAGTTGATGATATTTTATTACAATTCTCAATCATAAATCCTATGCAAACTACTACTAATAACACCAAAACCGATCTCTACGCTTTTCCGCCATTAGCTCCTTGTGGTGCCATAAAATCTGGAATTTTTTGTCATTAAACGACGTGAGTTGTGACACCCAGTAGGAAAAGAAGCAACAAAACATTTTATCAAACATTTTCAATTCTTTTTAAAACAACTAACATGATTATTAGCATCACAACCACATGGAACACCACATCCATAAGAACAATCAAATCAATCAATCAAATCCGCTCGCCCCAGGGAGCCCCACGTGGGTTTAGGGAACAAAACCATTCCCAAGGATATCTCGTATCCCATCAAAGTTGTTTTTAAGAATCACAATCTATGGACCGCAGCCCAACATACATAATCATACTCACAACATCGATTATCATTCATATATGAATCAAAACTTACAAAATAAAATTAATTAAAAGAAACTTAAATAAAAAGAAGGTTTTTGATTGTGTTGCGCCTACCTCAAACGCTAGCAATAATCCTTAGGAAGAACAGTAATGAGATCAATAATCAACTAATATCAAGGCCGCTCCAATTCTACGAACTAATCACCGCCGTATTATTTTTTTTGTTTTCTACTGGGAGAACTTTTTTTTTTTTTTGTTTCGTCTGGCTAGGAATAACAATGAGATGGAGAAACAAAGGTGCGGCTTGGTTTTTATCTTTTTTTTTTTTATTTTTTTATTCATGCCCTAAACCTAACAGGAAACTAATTTAACCTAATTAAACTCTTCTCCTGATCGGCTCCAAGTTGAGTATACATGGCCCAAATTCAAATTGGGCCCAATTAGCCAAACAACCTACTCACTATTGTTGGGCCCTCTTATATGAACTAAACACCTACTATTAATATTGTTGGGCCCTCTTATATGAACTAAACACCTACTAATAATATTGTTGGGCCCTCTTATATGAAACTAAACATCTACTAGTTAATGTCAAGTTTCTTTTTTTTTTTTTTTTTTTACAAAATACCCTTTTTATAAACGACGGAAATAGCCTTGAAATTGGGACGGGTTTTACAACTCTAAAAAATGGTATCAGAGCCGACGACGGTTCACCTGCCGAGGGTGGGAAGGCACGCTGGACGGGGTTGTTCCAGGTGCTTCTCATGAGGGGTAGGGAACGTCGGAGATCTGAGCTTGTGAATATATTCTGGAGCCGAGGACGGCTCCAATTTAAGGTGGTGGTATTGTAATACCCCGATATTCGGCAGTGGTTGGCCGAATGGAATATAAGTAATGATTTGTCCTTCCCTAACACCGAGGCCTTTTCAGCACAATTGGCTCCAGAGTTGGCAGAAAACTCTGCAGTTAAGCGTGCTCGGGCGGGAGCAATCCAAGGATGGGTGACCATCCGGGAAGTTACTGCTGGATTACCGCAGCGATGCCCGTTGAAAACCCCACACTGCCGGATAACCGCAGTGGCTAAGTGGGGACAATATCGGTGGAGGGACGGGTCATTACAAATGGTATCAGAGCCGACGATGGTTCACCTGCCGAGGGTGAGAAGGTACGCTGGACGGGGTTGTTCCAGGTGCTTCTCATGAGGGGTAGGGAACGTCGGAGATCTGAGCTTGCGAATATATTCTGGAGCCGAGGACGGCTCCAATTTAAGGTGGTGGTATTGTAATACCCCGATATTCGGCAGTGGTTGGCCGAATGGAATATAAGTAATGATTTGTCCTTCCCTAACACCGAGGCCTTTTCAGCACAATTGTCTCCAGAGTTGGCAGAAAACTCTGCAGTTAAGCGTGCTCGGGCGGGAGCAATCCAGGGATGGGTGACCATCCGGGAAGTTACTGCTGGATTACCGCAGCGATGCCCGTTGAAAACCCCACACTGCCGGATAACCGCAGTGGCTAAGTGGGGACAGTATCGGTGGAGGGACGGGTCATTACAAATGGTATCAGAGCCGACGACGGTTCACCTGCCGAGGGTGAGAAGGTACGCTGGACGGGGTTGTTCCAGGTGCTTCTCATGAGGGGTAGGGAACGTCGGAGATCTGAGCTTGCGAATATATTCTGGAGCCGAGGACGGCTCCAATTTAAGGTGGTGGTATTGTAATACCCCGATATTCGGCAGTGGTTGGCCGAATGGAATATAAGTAATGATTTGTCCTTCCCTAACACCGAGGCCTTTTCAGCACAATTGGCTCCAGAGTTGGCAGAAAACTCTGCAGTTAAGCGTGCTCGGGCGGGAGCAATCCAGGGATGGGTGACCATCCGGGAAGTTACTGCTGGATTACCGCAGCGATGCCCGTTCAAAAGCCCACACTGCCGGATAACCGCAGTGGCTAAGTGGGGACAGTATCGGTGGAGGGACGGGTCATTACAGTGATAACGATGACAATTGGTGGATTTGAACTGAACTGAAGTTTAGACGTGTGAATTAGGAATGTTGGAGCTAGTTGCAAGTGGTCATGAAGATGACTGTGATTGGTGGCTTAGTGGTGCGATTTCAGTCTAGTGAAGCTGCAGGTGGAGTTGAGTTTTATAGTGTTGGTCCTGTGTTGTTGTTGATTGAGTTACAGATTGGTGGTGTTGAGAACTAGAAATGATTGTGTTGATCAAGATGAGATGTTGAAAAACATATGTGGAATGGTTTATAATAATGTTTCTGGTACTACAACTCAAGACAAGTTATAGGGCACAAGTTATAAGACTTAGTGACAATGAAGACAATGAAGTTGTGAAAGTGGAATTAGATGTAATGCGAGAATAGTGATTATAGTGTTGTAGATAGTGATTCCGTTGTTTTGAAATAAGAGTTAGAAATGTATCAATTGAGTCTTTATTTGTTTGTGTTACACCTTTCTTTGGCCTTAGCATATTTAACCTGAATTAGTTATCCTAGTCAGTTGTTTGACTCAGTTAGCTGAATGAGTCTACTAGTGTTGAAACGGACTTGGCTCAGTTTACCAGACCTTACCTAACTTAACCAGATCACTTGACTTTGAATAGTTTGACCAAAACCTTGACCTTGAATGGACGTTGACTGCTAGTTAAACCCGTTGGAAGTTTAGCCACTAGCAAAAAACCGTCGCAATGCGATATCATATCGGTCGCTTGGTGAGACAATATGAGTCTCCCAACGACATAAATAAAGCCACGATGCCAACTCTCAACCGCACGAAAAACGTTGTGACGCAGACTAGCTTTTCCCAAAGTGGCAAACTCAGTTACCCACCGTGTGTTCAAATAAATAAACTCATTTTAGACATTTCCCATAAGATTTTCTCTGATTCCACCTTCCTGGGCTCTGAAGGCACAGTCCCTAAGGGCCTCTCTTTATTATTTCATACTCCCTCCGTCCCACTCGTAAGTGATCTATTTGAAATTTGCACAATTTTTAAGGCAAGCAAGGAAAATAGTATTTTTAATCATTTTTTACAATTATACTCTTATGAATAATAACTAGTGAAATTTAAAAATGGTTTATCTCTCAAAATACTCCACGGATGTTCGCAAATTTCATACAATTGAAAAGCATTTTAAAACACCTTCGTAACGAATATAAACATGCCTATCAAATTATACATATTTCATATATTATTTATAATTAACTAAAAGGATAATTCCGGAATATCTCATTGTTTAGTGATATAGGTCACTTATCATTGGGACAAAATCTAAAATCAAATAGGTCACTTAGGAGTGGGACGGAGGGAGTATATTCTAGTTTGTGTTTTAGTGACTCAACTAAGTCATCCTAATTAGATACATTTTGATTTATCACTTCTGGCTCAATCTTTTTTATAAAAAACCGTTGAATCAGTCACATGCTTGTTGATTCAGGTATAATTTTGTGTGTGAATCAAATACCTCAGAGTTAGATACACAATTCCCGATTCATATCTCTTATCAGATTTAGATCTAGTGTCAGATCCAAATAAACAAGATTTACAATGTGTTCATGGAATTCGTTCACACCGTCGAAAGACAAGTGCCAAGGGCCTAAAGGGACAACTTGGGGATTAGCCGGGAGTAGTTAGATACATATTTGCACACATCATTTTTATTTTATTTTCTTGTAACTAGATTTACTTAAGAGAAAAACCTAATTTATAAGGTCGTACTTATCCTTTTAAGATATTTCGTTTTAGGATAAGTAAGATATGAAATAAAACCGATGGTAGATTAAGATATGAAATAAAACAAATTTTAGGAGTAAAAGCGATTCCTCTAAATGATAGATATTTAGGTGCCCCTCTTTTTACCAACAAATCTAAAATAAAAAGTTTTGAACCTCTTATCGAGAAAATGAGCAGTAAACTTTTAAGTTGGGATGGTAAGAATTTATCTCCAGTTGGTAAAACTGTGATGATAAAAAATGTTATCTCTTCCCTTTGCGTTTACCAAATGAATTGTTTTAAAATCCCAAAGGAAATTTGTCGTAGGTTGACTAAGCTTCAAAGAGATTACTGGTGGGGTAAGGATGAGAACGGAAAAAATGAGAAAGGTAAAAAAGGAGTTTACCTGAAAGCATGGGACTTCTTCTATAATCCAATTAAGGGAGGATTAGGTTTTCAAAACCTAGAAAAGTTTAATTTGGCCATGATAGCAAAAATGGGGTGGCGACTAAAGGAAAATCCAAATTCTCTTTGTGCTTCTATACTAAAAGCTAGGTCCTACCCGGACACAAATATTATGCACATAAACATAAAACCAAATGAAACAGACAGTTGGATATGGAAAGGTATGTTATCTGGTATTGAACAAATAAAAAAGAATTGCTTTTAGAGAATAGGTAATGGAGAAAACATTGATGTTTGGGATGACTACTGGATTCCAGATGTCACACCACCAATCAATAAGCCTGAAATCGGAACAAACAACATCAAAAAGGTCAGTCATCTTTTAACTGAAAACAAGACTTGGGACATGGACAAGCTAATAGTTTTCTTTGAGCAATCTGTTATCAACCATATACTAAAGATTCAAATTCCAGTTGTAAATGAGAATGACTATGCTCAATGGAATCTTATAACGAAGGGTAATTTTACTGTAAATTCTCTTTATAATGCTATTAATTCAAATGGGGGAAATGAAAACAGGGATTGGGAGAAAATATGGAACCTGAATCTAACTCCTACGATCAAAATTTTTATTTGGAAAGCAGCTCGTGCCATTCTCGCAAACAGTGCGAGAGTAGCTGCCGTTATTCCAAATATAAATACAACTTGTAAGTTGTGTAATATGGGAGAAGAATCTCTTACACACTTGTTTATGCAATACAATTTTACTAAATAGGTTTGGATGCATTTGAATTTCAATATGAATTATGTGATAAATGGTAGAACAAATTTTCATGAATGGTTAACAAATTGGTTTGAAGAATCAAATAGAGACAGTATTGAAATAGGTTGGGCAGAATTTTGTAGTGTTATCACATGGCATGCGTGGAAAGTACGATGTAACCTAACCTTTAGAAAAGAATCACAAAATAGTGTAGTAACGACAAACAATATAGTAAGATACGTTAACAACATTACAACTGTTTACAAGTCTGATTACAGTGCTACTCGATCTCTTTACTATAATCTCATGTCTGATAATAACTTGCAGATAACCAGGATCCAGATGCAAACTGATATTCCTTTCTTGAGTTATAGGATTAACATTGCCTTGTCTGTCTGATCCTATAACAAGCTCATGTATTGAATTAACTTTAGTGAATTGTGCAGGCTACACAGTTGAAGCTAGGGGAACACATGGGAATTGCTCAACAAGAGAGGAACTAGAGATGATGGCGGCTGAAGATGCGTTTCGATGGGCATCGGAATGGAGTGGACATATATTTAACTTTCAAAGTGATTCAGAACCGACTCTCTTGCAGATCAAAGTATTCTAAAGCAAAGGACAAAGATACACCATTATCAATGATTTCGGAAATGCTATAAGCTTTAGTAACTTCAAAATATCAGCTCTTTACTTGATTAATAGATTAGAAATAATATGGGATGCAAATGTTTCGGTTATTTGTAATAGATTATCGATCGAGAACATATGGAAAGGACAATCGTTAGGAGATCTCTTGTACTTCTTTAATTCCGACTACTGTAATGATAATGTAACATGATATCTCCCACTGCCTATAATGGTCAGTGAAGTTATGTATTAATATATGAGGTACTCCCTCATTTTTTTCGAGAAAAAAAAAGATATTTCTTTTTACTTTAATTAATGTTGGGATCTTAGCCCCACATTGGTTATATGAGGCTTAATTGGGTAGTTTATAAATCAATAGGATCCCTCAACTTGTAGACCGATTTTAGATTTAGAGTTGAGTTCTACCCATGGACTTATGACGAGTTAGGATCGGTACCCTAACAATTAAACCCTTAAGTCATAGCATTTCTCTTAACTTTTTGAAGCCTCTTCTTTAAAAAGAAGGAAGAACCGAAGAAGAGTCGAGATTAAAAGGATTTCTTCACAAAATTTTCCCTCTTCTTACTGTTTTCTTCAATTTAAACAAAAACCCCAAAACAGCTGCCTTTAACAGGGCCTAATGCAGCGCTCAGGCCCAGGCTCATTAGGCGCCAAAAATCCCAGGGGAAAATTAGGCGCAGGCCCAAAAATAATAATATTCTCATTGTCAGGCCCACAATTAATTTTAGGTACCGTGACACCCATAATTATTTCCGTGACACTCATAATTATATGAAATTTTGAAAAACGTCTGCTTAACAGGTTATGCATCAGGGGTATAATTGACAACGCAACTTGGATATAACATATCTAAAAAACCACGCCTTAGAATTTTACAAATTTTATATCGTTGGAAATATTTTTAAGAGAGCTACACAACGAGTACAAACAACAATATCAAATTTTTGTTTTACACGAAAAAATCAGAGGTGATCATCATTTTAGGCAAAATTTTCGAAAACTTGATACATAACCATTATGCAGCCACCAAAAAAGATGCATAACGCATTATGCAGACGCATAACGAACTATGCAACCATTTTCTCCATTGCATAACAAATTATGCATCTGCATAACAAAGTTATGCATCTATAACAAGTTATGTAGCCATTGTATTAGTGCGTACATAAAAAAATAGGTGCATAATGCATTATGCATCTATTTTCTCGATGCATAAAAGATTGTGCAACAATTTTCTCGATGCGTAATGCATTATGCAGCCGTATTTTCGGATGCATAACATGTTATGCCTCTATTTTTGCGACTGCATAACATGTTATGCAGATATTATTGTAAGTACATGACAAGTTATGCAGTCTTTGTTTTTATTCGTTTTAATAGTGACAAAAAAGTTGCTGCATAACATGTTATGCAACCGTTTTCTAGACTGCATAACAAGTTATGCAACAAATTTTGTAGATACATAATAGGATATGCAACCAATTCCATAGTTGTCATCCGTATAACATAATACCATTATTGGTACAAAGAAAACACACAAGTTGTAGGTACAAAACAACGGTTCAGAAAAAGAGTACAAAACCCCGTAAATAGTAAATCAGCCAAGTGTTAACTATCATCCCACCTGCAATAACAAAATTCCAAAACAAAAAAGTGTCAAATAAAATTCAAACGATTAATTTCTTCTGATTGAAAATCGGAAAAGTGGGACAATGATTTAATTACCATTGGGATGAAGGACTTGGCCAGTGAAATAAGAAGAACAGTTCTGATTAGCTAAGAAGATATAACATACAGCTCTTCCCATGGGCGTCTTTTCCAAACTTTGTCACCATATCCTCATTATACGTATCTGGTTGTGCTGGAGTCCAAACCAGTCCAGGGGCAACACCATTAACACGAATTCCCTTGTTCACAAGCTCAAGTGCAAGTGCCCTGGTAAGCGAAATAATCACATGTTCACCCTCTTTGTTGCTGCCATCTTCTTGTTAAGCTCGATACACAGCCACAAGCTTCACAGCTCAATACTAAGTCTCAGCTCCTTCTATCAATTAACACCATATTGATTCAACCAAATTCATTACGTTCAGGACCCTTGCTTTTCTCTCATCCAATTTCTCGAACAACAGGTGTGCATTATATTAATCACCAACGATTTCTATTCTTTGGGTCTTATAATCTCGTCCTACGAGTTGTATAAGCAAACAACACTATCGACTAAAATCTATTCGATCAAACAGCTTCATACAAAATCAAATCGAGACAGCAGTTCTCCATAAATCTCTTCTAACTCCCTGTACTTCAGTTCAACCAAGTACCCAGTTGTTCTCATTTGAAGTCCCAGAAGTTTTACAGCACAACTCCTACACGAACCCAAACTAGTAAACTCTTGAATCAAGACTCTCTTTTCTCACAGTTCCCATTTAGACCGCATGAACCAACACCATCAGTCACCAACTTCCGTCACTTCTCATCTCCGGTCCCTGGACTTCCGTTTCTACACAACTGAATCTTCATACTTGCAACCATCAATTCAAGCTAGGATTAGGTAAATCACCACTGCCAAAATCAGCTGATTCATATTCTCATACAGCCATATCAACCCATCCAATTACCACCATTAACTATTCGTATGAATCGACGGCAAAATCAAGCTTTGAATTTGATTTTCCGGCCAACAAACCTCAAGTTCAATTCACTGAGATCCTCCGAACACATTTTTGTTGTTGTTGTTGCTGTTGTAGAGCCAATAATTGCTTCTGTCGATCTCCATCTCTATGAACTGATGTCGCAACACTAATACTTATTCAACAGCAAAATATGGGTTTGAGACTAAGTTTTTCCTAAAAAACGGATGCGCGTGCAATTTTTTGACGGTGGGTTTCTCAGTGGAATTTTTTTACAAAATGGGTCTAGTAGTAATTTTAACAAATCCCAGACTAGGTGTTCTTCGGCCTAATGGAAAAGCGCCTTGTACTCCACTGAATACATTTGAAGGTAAAGAAAATGGTGCAAAACACTTGAATAAAAAGATAGATACATTTGCATACAGGATAATAACCACAGAAGGCAGAGCACCTAACAATGTTGCAGTGAGGCTGAAAAGAGTCCAAGTGAACAACCGCTTCCATTTTATGAGGACTGAAGTTGTGCACCAAAAATTGGCAACATAATCCTCGTATATCCCTCTTTCTAAAGGAGCTAGGCGCGACAACACCTGTACCAGGGGCCACAAAGTTTATATCAGAGAGGAGTTTTAGAGAAAGGAGAGGAATACCACTAGATAATCACCTTAGTTCACCTATCAACTAGTTCAAAATCGCGATTTTGCGTTCCCAAATCAGATTCGTATCAGGAACGCGATATTAGCGTGCAAAAAACGCGCTCCCAACTAGTTAGAAACATGTGATTTCAAATTCCAACCAATCCCAACAAAAACTTAATTCCTACCACCGATTTCCAATATAAACTTTATCCGACATAAACTTAATTCCAATATGAAGTTCGTTCCCACCGATTTCCAGTATTTAGTTTCTTGTAATCAGATAAGAAATCTTATTATCACTTCAGATCTAGAAACTGAAGAGGCATGATACTCTATATAAGGCCACTCTCTGTTTCCTTTTATCTAACGCAACAACACCATTCTAGGGTTTTCTTATTTGTAGACTGTACAGGAATATGATTACTAATTTTACTATATAAGGCCGTTACTTCCATCAACAAATTATTTATCCTTTTTTTTTTATTCTTCTACCATGGACACATTTCCTCTCTGGTAAGCAATTGAAGAGATTGGGCCTTCGAATATCGTACAAGTCCTCAGAGACAACGGGGCAAATTGCAAACTGGCTGGAGAACTCATAGGAAAAAGTATCCACATATTTTGTCTTATTTCTTGATCCAAAATTGGAAACGTAGTAATATAATTAAGATTTCTAATATATATAGTTTACGTTCCCGAATCGTTCCTCGAATTTCATTTTCTGAAAATTTTACGATTCTCGTTTCCGTCCTCGCTCTCGTTCCCGTCCCCGCTCCCGGCTACTAAGGTTCAAATACAGAAAATGCCCGGACCATATCATCTCATGTCTATTAGACAATAACTTTACGAGAAGCAGGTATGCAATAGTTTATCTAGTAGATTTACAGCTGAAAGAGAACTGAAATGGAAGTGAAAGCAAGGGGAACATCATATGAGGCAATGAAGTAAAAGAGGAGATAATCTCTAGGTACTCTCTCCTGTTACTGAGTTGAGCAGATTCTGCACATAACAGAGTTCCACCTGTTTTAATTGAGTTTGACCTTCACCACTGAATAAACTCAATGATGATACTGCGCTAAAAGATAACACTCTACACTCGTCTATATTCTCCATGTACAGCATGAGAAACTTGGTCAGTGCCAAGCAAACCATATAGCCACCTCATGGATTACTTATCAGTCATCACACAGTCTATGTCATCCACAAAGAAATCAAAGTGCCCTCAGATAATTTATGGAAACAGTTCCAGACTATGTATGAACATTCAAAAATATATAGCTGTGAAATCAAATAACCTTTGGAGTTGTGACAAACTTCCATAATAGTTTAAGCAAACACGAGGTTATGTTCTCCCTCGGGTGTGATGGACGCAAAATTCCCAAGTTGGGAATTATTTCGAGCTGCAAATACCGACAATGAAATTTATAGCATCACTTACTCAGTATCAAATCGGTTCACACCTCTTTAACTGCATCTAGTGAGTATAAATAGGGCCACCATATAAGAAAAAAGTTCCCACGACCACCAAGCCTAGTTGTAACACCCAAGTGGATTCTGATGCCAGAGACATTTCCCAAAAAAGATGGCTGAAAAATGCAGGAGCGAAGTAAGCATTTAATAACAAAATATATTTCAAATGAGTGGTTTGTACACTTTGGCTTCTCTTCGCGACTGTTTATCAACTTACAAAAATGTAATTCTAGTTCGGTACAGGTTTAGACCCAAACCTGTTTAGACCCAAACCTGTTTATGATTTAACGCGAGACTGAACAAGATGCAAGGCACCAACTCATTCTTGGAGAAGATGGCAGCAACAGCTCCAACTGTAAGACCCAGGTTGATGCATTTGTACCAAAAAAAAAGTAGCATATATAAGACTTAGCAATTGCCATAAAAAGAAGGACCACAAATAGAAGCCAAGTATATAAGCATCTACCTGAAAATGGCCATGGTCAATAAGAACAAGACATGGGCTGAGTAAATCAATGCAAGGTGCCATGTCTTGTTAATTGTTCTTCCCACGATAAATCACCGACGCGAAGAAGATGAGCACATCTGAAGAAAAAACTGTCCGTCACATAAGAAGTTTTTTGCATGTGTGAGCACACGAACCACGTGCGTGTCCGAACGCTCACAATCAATCTTTAACATCTTAGGAGATTATGATGATGGTACCCTGGTGTTGATTCATTGGCTCAAAACCTTCGGGTTTATCATGGCCTCCTCCAACCACTCCATGCGTGGCGTTTGTGCATGGGATATAAGTATTAAGGAAAACAAAACATATAAGCAAACACGTGCGGAGCTAAATGAATGTAAAGTGCTGAAATGTAAATAAGACCAAGGTTTACGTGGTTCAGCACTAAGGCCTACATCCACGGGATTTGTTGTTCTACTATGTTCTTCACGGTTACACAAATAGTTGAATGATTTTTGGGGTTTACATGTTTCTCTCCTCTCAGGGATTAACTTGCCTTTGCTATTTCTCTCTCTCTCTCTCTCTCCTTCCCTTCCTGATGTTTTCGATCCCCCTTCCTCTTGGTGGAGATTGGGTATTTATAAGGTTAGAACGTGGGACCCATCTCTGAAGACCGTTGGAACCTTATCTTCTTGTGTCCTTGCGTCCATCGCGCGGAGGTCTGCGTTTCCCCCTTGATCCCGCAGAGGCATCCTCGCTCGTTCCACAGGTTGGTCGACACGTACACTGCTCGGAGTGTTTAATGTGGGTAGTTGAGGGGTCTGCTCGTGTCAGACAAGTGTCTTCTGCCCCTGTCAGTCCGTGTCAGCTAACTTTCTCTCCACCGTTGATCTTGGATTCTCTTTTGGGGATGAGATAAAGTAACTCCTCGGGGTTTATTTGGTGTTTCGTGACCCATCATGTTTTGATGTTTTTGGCCTGCATGCTTTCCACGTACCTCTTTATATACACGTGTCTGATAGTGAGATATATGTGTACACAATTTGCCCCTTTTCTTCGGGCTTGAATGACTAATGGGTGCCTTGAAGAAAAACTATCGTCGCATATTCTTCTCACTCCTAATAACTTCTCCTAGATACTTGGGCACGTCTTTTATTCGTGCATTAACTGCTTATGTAACGGGCACGTTTTCCCATTCCTCCCTTAATTTCCTTCTCTTTCTTTCGGGTATTTTAAGGATAGAAAGAAAATTTAATTTCATTCTTCCTAAACACTCTCTCAGTTTTCATTCTTCCTTTAAATTTTCTGTCTGTCTTCATTGAACCTGTGACTTTAAATTCTCTGTCAGTCTTCATTGCACTTGTGATCTTAAATCTTCTGTCAGTCTTCATTGCACCTGTGATCTTAAATTCTCTCCACCTTAGCATTAACCACGCCCGCTTCTCCTGTTTGTTTCTTCTACTGCTGTTTTTGCCGGTAAGTTTTCCTTTTCTTTATTTCCACCGTTTTATGCTGTGTTGACTTGTGAATTTTCTGCTAATGTTGTTCCTTGTTTGTGATGAAGAACTTCTTCTGATGCTTGCATACTAGTTTGCCCCTGTTCTTCATCTTAAATTAAGGAAGCCATTACTTCGAGGGTGAAATATTGAGCATGTATACTACTTTTAGGGTTGCTACGTTATCGTGGTTGTATTGCTGTGGATGTGTTTTTTGATTTTGGTGATTTTTTTTTTTTTTTTTTTTTTTGTGTGTAACTTGTTCTTGATTTTATTCTTTCCGCAGCCATGTCTGACCGTCCGCGGCCTACTTATCAGACTCCTGATTCTGGGTTATCGAGATCTCCTCCGCATCGAGAGTCTCAAGATGATGTTCGTCGGGGTCGAGTTTCTTCTGGAGCGAAAGCCTCGTCCTCTAGGGAAGATATTCCCCCGATAATTCCGTCTGGTTCTCGAAGAGTCTTTGATCGCTCAGTGGCTCGTCCTCGTGATGATACTAGGAGTACGCAGGCTCCGCCCCGCGCTGTTGCTTTTGACATTCCTCCTCTACGTTCGTTAGTGCCCGAGCATCATCTACGGTCTTCTCCAACTTTTAAAGGGAAGAATACGAAGAGCGTAGCTCCTAGGGTTGAATCTTCAAAGAATCCCCCTGTGAAGAGAAAAGCTTCGGAAGCGTTCGTTAGTTCATCCGGCCCCGCCGAGGAGGATGAGGCTGCTCCCTTGATACGCAGTGTCTCTGTTAGCAGGAAAAAAGTAACCTTCAAGCATATCGATCTTGAAATATTCAAGGAAAAGCATGAGCTTCAAGCCTTCGGGGTTCGTTTCTATGCCCCTGAGGATGATATTACGTATGAGCTTATCTCCAAGTACGAATTCGATGAGTTTCATTTGTTAACGACGGTTGGGGCATTCGAGGCTGGTCTGATGCTGCCGTTGTACAAATCCGGTGATTCCTTCTACTACGACGTGCTCGCTAGTCGTGAGGGTTCTTCCACCAATACTCATAGCCGTTCCGTATCCCAACTATCGGGGAATTATCTCCGCGCCCTGAAGGAATGCTATCTGCGGAGTAAGGGGGAAACGTCGATGACTTGTTACATTCCCAATCCCATGGAGAAGGAATGGTATACTCCTGAGAATTTCAATAACTCCTTTGGGGATTACGTCAATAGTAGGAATCGCAAGCCGTGGAGTGTCAGCCTTCGGAATCTCCCTGCTCCTCGAGGAGAGATTCGTCTGTTAAATGAGGTCAGCGATGCCAAGCTGAAGTATGTTCCTGGCACGGAGGCGTCCAGTCGTCGGAAACTCTTCCCCGCGCGAGAGAGGATCAAGCGCGATCATGATTACGAGTGGCACGCCACCGTTATCGAGATAGTTGGTCCGTGGGCTTACGGTTGGATTCCCGGTCCCCGCGGTTGGCGGCCTACCGAGAATAGTAAGCCGCGCGAATCTCCTCCTGTTCGCTATGGAGATTTCTGCCCCTGGCGTCTGAACTTTGCGGGCATGAATTTTCCTTATGCCCTGGAAGTCATAGAGGGAGACGAGGAGGATGGTTCCGGTGCTATACTCCCACCGAAGAATATCTCAGCTGCTCAGGTACGCAGATTCTAGCTGCGCTTCTTTTTTAGAACTTCCATCAGACGGGAAAAATAATTCTTTTTGTGGTGTTGGTTTCAGGTATTGAAGAAGAAAAAGATTAGGCCGAAGCAGTCTTCTACTACGGTGATGGGCGAGGTTGAGGCCCAAGAAGAAGTTACTAGTCCAGTGAACGAAGAGTTTGCTGAGGACGAGATTACAGATGGGGAGGAACGTACTGGTACCTCCCCTATCAATGTCGGAGAAGAGGTCTTCGCTGGTCACGCTGGTGATGAAGGAAGGAACAAAGTTGTGATGGCTGATGACGTTGTCATCGGGGATGTTTCCGTCCCTGCTGGTGATGTCGCGGATACCCTTCCCACTTCTCAAGAATTTTCTTTTGATCGGATGTATTCCACGGGAGAGTTCTTTGACGAAGCCCTCGATTTTCCCGAGGACTTCTCTTTACTTTCCCCCAATGATGATTGGGATGTTCTTGGTGGTGATGGTAATGGGGATGCTACTGTAGAAGATGTTGGTGCGGAGGAGCCTGCTGTGCATGTAGGCGCGGAGGAGCATGCTGAGGGGGTCGAGTCATAGAAAGGAAAATCTGTCGTTGACGCGCCCGCCGATAGTCTTCCCCAGTCGCCGACGTCTGAGGGTGAGGACTCCATCATGGATTGGTTTAAGGAAAAGAATCTTCTGTTTGTCTCTCATCCCGCTCCTGTGGTCGCTGGGGAAAAGGAATCCACCGCGTATACCCGTCGCATGATGGAGATGTCTTCAAAGGCGCAGGTGTCTGACGCCTGGGGAAAAAGGTTGACTGTTCCCGAAGCTACCCTCGTGACGGAGTCTCCTACTTCCGTTGCCGATATGATGGCTATCGCCGACGGGTATCAATATGGCTTTCCGCAGCAGTGTGTGCTTGAGGTAAATTTTCGTACACACTTCTACATGACGATCAGACGCTTCGGTGAAATAATTTTTTGTCATCTTGATGTGTAGATGATGAGGAGCGAGCATTGTAACCACGTGCTGTATCAGTTCTTCAAAGCGAAATCTCTGAAGCTCGAGGCTAAGCTTCGTCATCGAGAAAAGGAATTATCTGCGGCTGAGGTGGAAATTGAAGAGCTGAAGAAAAGCCTTAAGGAGAAAGAAAAGCTGGGTGAAGCAGAGGCTGATCTTCGGTCAGAACTTGTTGCAGTGCGCGCGGAGTTAGAGCAAACTCGTAGCCAAGTTTCCACTTTCACAGGTTTGGTTCTTTTCCCTCGCCGTATGTCGTCATTCTTTTATCTCTTAGTTGTTCTGTCTGAGTCTCCCCACCCTATCTCCAGTGGGTGGCGTCCCCGAGCTGATATGGCTTCGAAACGAAAGAGTTCGGCAAAAATCTCGTATTAGAGATTTGGTTGAGAAAATTAAGAGTGAAGCTAAGAAATGGGATGCTCGGGCTGAGGTATGGCGCGCGCGGCATGTTCAGATGGTCGACATGAAAAATCTGTATAACCATGATCGTGCTTTATTTAATGGCACACTGCTGTGGACCCGTGATAGTCTGCGGGAAGCCCGTGAGCGCACTTCCTTGTTGGAATCTAGGATTCAGCGGTTGGAAGAAGAATTACAGACGGCTCGATCCATTCCTCTTTCAGGGGTCCAGGATAATATGCTCTGTCTTGCCAGAGAAAGACATGATGCTCGTGCTGAAGTCTACGCTCTCAGCAATGCTCTTTCTGCGTCTCGTTCCGACGTAGCTCGTCATGCTGAGTCTGAGAGGAATCTCGAAGTGTGCATGTACAGACTCAGCAAAGGGGTCTCAGAGATAAATAAAGAGGTCGACCACCTTCGTCATATGGACTCGATGAAGCAGGTAGAATTAGATGCCTGTCAATTTACTCTCACCAACCTTCAACTAGACTATAAGAAATTATCCGCGGAATATGATCATCTTGATGAAGCGCGATATGCGGTTGTTAATGAGTATGAAGAGGCTTCGGCTTGTGTCGAAGGTATAATCCCATTTCATCGAGTGTGACCTTGTCTTTTTTCTGCGCTAACTCCGTGGTGTTGTCTTTTTCAGAGCTCGAGGGACGCCTTCGCGTCACAAATGAAAAACTTGAAAAGGCTCAATCGTCCTTAGCGCAGCAGGAAGAACAGACCAATCACTTCAAGAATTTAGCAGCAACCCGCGAGGAGGCCGTTGGTGCTGCTTCTGGAGAAGTGAATCGGCTATCTTCGTTATTATCCCAAGCCCAACAGCGGACAACAGTTATTAAACACAGGGCTCGTTGTCAATTGGCTGAGGAGACGAACAAGATGTTGGAGAGGATAGAACTTGGCCTAAGGAATGAACATGGTCTCGTGAAGAACTATCCTCGTCGTCCCGTTCCTTCTGCCTTGCCCAGCTCCTCGGGCCCTTCTTCTGGTGGGAGCGTCCCATCATGTCTTCGGAATAATCCTGCCGATGAGGCCGCCACTTAGGTAGAGATCGCAGCGTTTTGTAGGATCCGCGGCATCATTATACTTTTTGTAATCATGTAACAAGGATATTTTTTGCTGATGATCCTGTAAAAGGAATATTTTTTGATTGTGTATCCTTGACTTTGGCCTTTCACTTCTTGTAATCACCCTTTATGAAATGAATCCTCTTCTTGATATACCTACAATGTTGTTTTGTTTTTATTTTAAGTATTTGTGAAAAATCAAAACAAAAGTTTTTAAGTGTTTTTGAGTGCGATACTGAAGGAAGGTACCTTCGTGATCGTCTTGAGACCTGTCACCCCGCTGGCGAATCCTGGGCCAGAGGATTCCCAGACGGTGGGGGCCGGGGAAACGTTCTAGGATATGGGATTAAAATATTTACACACCCATTCCGTCGACCCGTTGCCTTAAGATTGGTTGGGTATCTCTTTCTGCTGGGTGCCTTCCCCCTGGTCCTACACTTATGGACACTGATGGGGGAGCCCTGAGAGATTGTAGATTAACTACTTTCCCCAATATTGTAGGTAGATTCCACTGACTTGATAATTTGAAAGCTTGTTTGATTGATAAGTTGAGGTCTGCAATTCCTCTTCCAGAGATAGAAACATGTGGAGCGGTCAGGCTCTCTTCTTCTTCTGGTACACTCCAAGCAGATTCAAATCTGCGTTGCTTCTATGGGAAGTATGGTTTGAGCCATTTAGCATTCCAAGGATGCCGGAGGACCTCGCCTTTTAGATTACGAAGGTAGTAGGAACCGTTACCCGCAATGTCGTGGATCATAAAAGGTCCTCCCCATGTAGGTGCTAACTTTCCCCATTTCTTTTCTTGCTGATACCGTGGGATTGTTCTCAACACATACTGTCCCTCTACAAAATTCCGTAGCTTTACCTTTTTTTTGTACTCCCTTGCTAGTCTTCGTTGATAATTTTCCATCTTTTGCAATGCTACTTCCCTTCTTCCTTCCAAGTCGTCCAACCTTTCTAACATCATATCTGTTGTGAGGTTTTTCTCCCAAGCTTCGGTCTTCGTGGTTGGCATGAGGATTTCCGTAGGTATGACTGCTTCAGCTCCATAAGTTAGAAGAAACGGGGATTCCCCGGTAGCGGATCTTCGTGTTGTCCTATATGCCCATAACACATTGTGCAGTTGTTCGCACCATCTTCCCTTATGCTCGTCTAATTGTTTTTTGAGTATAAGGGCGAGGGTCTTGTTGGTAGCTTCCGCTTGTCCGTTGCTTTGAGGGTATAAGGGGGTGGACTTGTTCTTTCTTATTTTGAAGGTGTCAAAGAGCATGTCTATATTTTTTCCCTGTAATTGCTTACCGTTATCAGATACAATTTCCGCAGGTATACCAAATCTGCAAATGATGTTCTGGAATATGAAAGTGAACACATCCGCGTCTCTGATCCTGGCCAAGGCCTTAGCCTCCACCCATTTACTGAAGTAGTCCGTGGCTACTATCAAAAATCGTCTCTTCCCTGATCCTTCGATGAAAGGCCCGACGATGTCTACGCCCCATTTTGCAAATGGCCACGGGCTATCGACAGAGTTTAACATTGTTGCCGGCGCGTGGATTTTTTTCGCGAAGCGCTGACATTCTTCACATCGTCGGGACATCCTCGCAGCATCTTGTATCATGGTCGTCCAGTAATATCCTTGCGTTTTTGCCTTGTCAGCCAGTGATCTCATGCCGCTATGATTCCCCGCGTCACCATAGTGGATATCATTTAGAATTCGATGCCCCTCTTTCCGGGACAAGCAGCGTAGTAATGGTCCAAGGAAGGATTTTCTATACAGGACCCCCTCCCGAAGATCATATCTTCCCACTTTGGATAGCATCTTCCTAGCTAGTTTCCGATCCGCAGGTAAGCTTCCTTTTTCGAGAAAGGCCTGTATTGTCACCCTCCAGTCATCTTCGTTGCTGAAGTCTTCGTCTTGATTTGCTCTTGACAGGATGTCTTCTTCATCAAAGTCATTATGGATGTCTTCTCCTACCTGGTCTTCGATATTTTCTTCCATCACATCTTGATTGGTAGCGAAGGAGAATTGAGATGCAATCGAAGGCTCGTATACCCTCGCTATTTTAATACCTTCGGCATTTTTATCCCTTAGCATGGATGATATATATGCTAGGGCATCCGCGTGCCTGAGGTCCCTTCTGCATAAGTGCCGGAACTTAATGTTCGGGATTTGTGATGCCAATGTTTGGACCAAGACCATGTAAGCTGAAAGAGTGTCATCGTACACATTATACTCGAGCCCAATTTGCCGTATGACAAGCTGCGAATCACTTGTCAGCCTTACATCGGTTACCCCCATCTCTATTATTATACGTAGGGCATGTACGACAGCTTCGTATTCAACAATGTTATTGGTATGCTCTTTGAATTCCAATCTAAGTGCCTGTATAATCCTTTCTCCAGTTGGGGTGATAATGACAATACCTATTCCTGCTCCTTCCTTATTTTTAGATCCGTCGACAAAGACTTCCCATTGTCTATGACTCGCAGGTTCGAGGATATCCATTGGATCCTTGATTTCTTCCTCGGCTTCTGGTATTCCCTTAATCTCTTCGTCGTTGTCTAGGGGGAGGTCTGCTAAGAAATCTGCCAGCACTTGGGACTTCTGAGAATGTTGAATTTCATGAATGATGTTGAATTGGTCCAGATGGGTGTTCCATTTGTCTATTCGGCCCACTTTTCCCGTGCTTTTGAGGACTGCTTCCAATGGTGCTTTGCATGGTACCCTGACAAGGTGAGTTAGGAAGTAGGTTCTCAGTTTTTGGGTAGCCCATACCAGTGCGAGGATGAGTTGTTCAATCTTAGTATAATTTCTTTCCGCGGAATTGAGTGTCTTGCTGACGTAATAGATAGGCTGTTCTACCTTTGTATTGGTCTTGACTAATACCGCGCTGACTGCGTCCTCTGTTGCTGCTATGTACAGTGCCAAAACTTCATCAGGGTCTGGTTTCTGCAGGATTGGGATTGAAGCTAGATGTTCTTTGATTTTTTGGAATGCTTCCTCGCATTCAGCGGTCCATTCGAACCTGCTCCCTTTTTTAAGAATATTGAAGAAATGTTTGCATTTGTCCGAGGACCGTGCAATAAATCTGCCCAACGCTGCTATGGACCCATTGAGCTTCTGCACTTCCTTCAGATTCTTTGGTGACGGCATCTCTACTATGGCTTGAATCTTAGCTGGGTCTACCTCGATGCCCCTTTTCGTCACCAGATACCCGAGGAACTTCCCCGAGGTGACACCGAATGTACATTTCTCCGGATTCACTTTCATGTGATGCTGTCTCATTGCTTCGAAGATATTCCTCAGGTCCTGGTGGTGATTTTTACGCAGCTTGCTTTTGACGAGCATGTCGTCCACGTAGACTTCTAGGGTTCCTCCAATCCATGGCTTGAAGATAGCATTGACCATCCTTTGGTATGTTGCCCCTGCGTTTCGGAGCCCGAAAGGCATTCTGGTATAGCAATAAAGGCCATGTGGGGTATAGAACGCTGTGTGTGGCTGATCTTCTTCTGCCAGGGCTACTTGGTTGTAACCAGAATATCCGTCCATGAATGACAGCTCTTCGTACCCTTCAACTGCTTCAACCAGTTGATCTATGCTCGGCAGGGGATAGCTGTCCTTTGGACATGCCTTGTTGAGATTAGTAAAGTCGATGCATATTCTAACCCCTCCATTTTTCTTAGGAACAATGACCATGTTGGAGATCCAGGTAGGGTATTTGACTTCCTTGATAAATCCTGCATCTAGTAGCTTCCGAAGTTCTGTTTCTACCGCCTCATGATATTCTGGAGCCACTTTTCGTATTTTCTGCCTGAACGGGGGTGTGCCCGGTTTGATGCGTAGTTCATGTTGGATTACTTTTGGGTCAATCCCCGGCATATCTCCTAACTTCCAGGAGAACACATCCGCATATTCCTTAAGTAATTTGGTTAAGGAATGTTCTCTTCCTTCGTTCATGATGGTCCCAATTTTGACCATCTTCGGGTCTTCTTCCGTTCCTATGTTGATTTCCTTTATGGGTTCTACTGGCGTGAACACAGGATTCGGGTTTCCGAGAACTGGGGCGCTCTTTAATTGCTATTTAGCGTGTTTCTGCTCTTCGCTGGTTGTTGAGGTACTTGTTTCCGAGCCTTGGACATTACGATCTTTCGTCAAGCCTTTTCCTGTAGTTTCCTTAAGGAATAGGTCTACGGCTTTCTATTTCGCGGTTTCTTGATTTCTTACTCTTCGGATTTTTCGCTGCTCTTCTTGCTCATTGTTGATATGATCCTGAGTGGCCTGGCATTCTCGCGTAGCGATTCGATCTCCCTTGATCTCCATTATTCCCTCAGGTGTTGGAAATCTGAGGTATTGGTGGTATGTTGCCGCAACTCCTTTGAGCTTGTGTACCCATTGTCGTCCAATAATGGCGTTGTAGGGGGAAGGGGTGTCCACCACACTGAATTGGGTATCCAGTTTCATGGGCCCTGCGTTGACCTGTAACACGATGTCTCCCAAGGGCTTCGTGGCTGCTCCATTGAATCCGTAGATGGTGTGATAAGAGGTCATCAACTGTTCATCCTGGAGCTTCATCCGTTTGAATGCATCATAGAATAGGACATTTACAGAGCTTCCCCCGTATATGAGGATCTTTTTGAGGTTACATCCAGCTACTGGTAATGTTAGGACCAAGGGATCGTTATGGTCTTCCATATCTTCTTCGATATCCTCGGCCTCGAAGATGATAGGAGATTCCATCCATTCTTCGTGTTCGTCCACCGCTATCCCATCGACCTTATATAACTCGCAACGGTCTTCGAATTGCTTCCATAACCTTTTTCCAATCTGCGCTGTGAGTGAGGGTCCTGTGGCTTCGGAACACGAGATGGTGTTGATTGTTCGGTTTTCTTCCGGAAGTTGGACTAGTTTGGTTCGTTTGGATCTGTCCTCGGTAACCTCCTTTCGTATGTAATGTTTGAGCTCTCCCGCATCAATTAATTTTTGGATCATTATTTTAAGGTTCTTGCATTTTTCGGTCTGGTGTCCGTTGAAACAGTGATACTCACAGTAATCTTTAGACTTCTCGGATCTCGGGGGATGATTTCCCTTAGACCATGGCCACTCTAAGTTTTCCCTCCCTTTGATTTCTCGTAGGATACGAGCATAGCTAGCGTTGAGTTTCGTGTAAACTTGATCTTCGAATTTTCGGTCGCCTGTACTTCGTTCATCCCTCCGTTCCTTCCTATCTTCGTGAGGTCTCTCATCTGAGCAACCCCTTTTGGCCCCATTGGTTTGTTCCGCTGAATTGGTGCGGTGAGACCTCTGCGGATATGCCCTCGGGTTTTCCCGTTGAATTTCTTCAAGTCGAGCGTGCTTCTCGATAATTATTCGGAGATCTCCTTCTGTCTTGGGCACGCTCCCGTGAATTTCAACAATTAGGGGACTCATTCGGTCTAAGCCCCATTTATAGCAGTTGATGCTTACCACTGGGTCCACGCTCCCTATGGCTTGGCAGATCTTATGCCATCTGTTTGTGTACTCCCTCGTGGTTTCCTTGTAGCCAATTGCTAGTGAAAAGAGCTTATCCATCCCGGTGTTTACAGTCTTGTTGTACATGTATGTTCTTAAGAATTTCTCTGCGAGTTGGTCATATAAGTGGATGGAGTTTGGTGGCAGATTATCAAACCATGATAACGCCGATCCCTTCAAGCTTGACGGGAAGTATCTACAGAGTATGCCCTGTCCCGACCTTAGCTAAGACACGGTTGTAGTACCGAACATGTGCAGCAGGGTCGCTGGATCCATCATAGCATTCGAACGTCGGGACAGGGCATTTCAGTGGAATATGGGTGTTGGCCAAGCGATGCGTTAGGGGCGTGGAGTTAGCTTCTCTAATGACCTCCTCTAACCTTCCCCCACCTTGTTTATTTTTTAATTGCCTGATCTCTGCCATCAACTCATCTCGTAGTTCCTCCATTGCGCGTTGGTGCTCTAAATTCTTCAGCTCATCACCGTTTGACTCTCCATCGTCATAATCCGGGTCGGATACGCTACGTCTCCTTGTCACGTCTTCATTAGCCGCTAGGACGACTCTACAGTCTTGGTTTGGCTCTGGTGCTTTGGAGCTTGCTTCATCAAGTTGTTGGCTGGTCTTCATGCTTAGAGCAATCCGCTCCTTTAAATCTTGATTTTCTCTGGCCAACAGAGCTACAGCTTCTGCGTAAACCTGCTGGTTCTTCCTCAGTTCCTCAAGCTCAGCCATTAGTCGGTGTGATTGGTTGGACCCCTGATTGGGAGTCCCAGCGCGTGCCGCTACAGCCGTGGTGCCGCCCTCCTCCATGGTCTGTACTAAAGGTGTCAGGGGTTCAGCTTCGGTTGCTGGTGTTTCCAAATTGAGTGAGCGCCCCTCTGCGGTGCCAGAGCCGCCGATATGGTTTGATTCTGATTATTTGTTAGCGGCATTCCAAAGGTTAGCAGGTGCGCGGGTTGGAATGTTCTGGATTCATCCACCCTTTCTCTTGGTTGATTAAGTTGACTCATGGCGAAGGTATTGCTAGCCTCCGCAGCCTTCGGAACTACCGCAGCCTCCCCGTACTTTATCGTTGCTGCTCTGAGAGCCGCCGCTGCAACTGAATTAGCGTTCATGGGTGAAGTGATTTCTGCAGTATCTTGCCTTCGATTGGTCACTTTAGCTTTATCTCTTTTCTTCTTGCTTCGGGTGATGATCGGGGTTGTCCTGGGCGTTTCTTTTGACAAAGCTTTGGATTTTCCTGCTTCCTGCGTCTTTTCCATCACGTGCCCTTTTGCTGATACTGAAATCTCGCGTAAACTTGCCTTCTTTACTCACAACACGTTCTCTCTGCATAAGTTATTTCAAACAACAGAAACGGGAATATCCGCGTGAAGCGGGTTAGTTGGCGAAATACAATTTTTCAAGAGGGAATTAATACCCGCAGGCTATAAACTACGGGTTAGAGTTTTATTAAAAGCGATCCTTAGTATAAAAACTACGAAAATTGTAAATCCGATGGATTAGAACAATAACCCGCTTAGAACAATAACTCTTATCGAAGACCAAAGGTGGGTTTTTGAACATAATACAGTTGACGAATGATCTATACGGTCCGAGCTGATAAAATCAGAGCAATCATATGCCAAATTAAAATGAAATCAGAGCCAATGAATCAACACCAGGGTACCATCATCATAATCTCCTTAGATGTTAAAGATTGATTGTGAGCACACGAACCACGTGCGTGTCCGAACGCTCACAATCAATCTTTAACATCTAAGGAGATTATGATGATGGTACCCTGGTGTTGATTCATTGGCTCAAAACCTTCGGGTTTATCATGGCCTCCTCCAACCACTCCATGCGTGGCGTTTGTGCATGGGATATAAGTATTAAGGAAAACAAAACATATAAGCAAACACGTGCGGAGCTAAATGAATGTAAAGTGCTGAAATGTAAATAAGACCAAGGTTTACGTGGTTCAGCACTAAGGCCTACATCCACGGGATTTGTTGTTCTACTATGTTCTTCACGGTTACACAAATAGTTGAATGATTTTTGGGGTTTACATGTTTCTCTCCTCTCAGGGATTAACTTACCTTTGCTATTTCTCTCTCTCTCTCTCTCTCTCTCCTTCCCTTCCTGATGTTTTCGATCCCCCTTCCTCTTGGTGGAGATTGGGTATTTATAAGGTTAGAACGTGGGACCCATCTCTGAAGACCGTTGGAACCTTATCTTCTTGTGTCCTTGCGTCCATCGCGCGGAGGTCTGCGTTTCCCCCTTGATCCCGCAGAGGCATCCTCGCTCGTTCCACAGGTTGGTCGACACGTACACTGCTCGGAGTGTTTAATGTGGGTAGTTGAGGGGTCTGCTCGTGTCAGACAAGTGTCTTCTGCCCCTGTCAGTCCGTGTCAGCTAACTTTCTCTCCACCGTTGATCTTGGCTTCTCTTTTGGGGATGAGATAAAGTAACTCCTCGGGGTTTATTTGGTGTTTCGTGACCCATCATGTTTTGATGTTTTTGGCCTGCATGCTTTCCACGTACCTCTTTATATACACGTGTCTGATAGTGAGATATACGTGTACACAACATGAAAAAGTTGGAGAGGATACTATTTTTTTTTTCTTTCTGAAATTTCAATTCATAAAGAGGAAAACACTAAAAACTGAAGTTAATAGTAATGAAATCTTACCCTTTTGGAGATCCCTCCCCCTGCCCCTGGACATAAACAGAGCAACAGATTCAGGATGAGATAAGTGGATAAATAGTATTTTGCCTCTGACACATTTCATCATAAAACTCTACTTTATAGTCATTTTTTCTTGAGCATAAAGCTCTTTCTCGTTTCTTTACCGATTTACATGTAAAATGTTCATCTGAACTACACTCCATGCAGTATGAAATCAGTATCAGAAATTTGATCTTCCTCTTTCATTTTCACCTCAATTTCTCTCAGCAACTGATACACATACTCGGACTCTGGGCGTGAAGTATCAGCAGCTGTAAAAGTATAGACCCTGTCTTTAACCTGGACCCAACTTTGTCCAGGTATCCTGGTTAGTCCCTTCTCCTTCACCAAATTTCTAATTCTTGCAACACTGTCCCATTTCTTGTCCACAGCATATATGTTAGATAACAATACATAATACCCAGCATGGTTTGGGTCTTGTCGTAATAGCTTCTTAGACACTCTCTCTGCCATCTCAACATTTTGGTGAATTCTACAAGCACCAAGCAATGCACCCCAAACATGGGGTTCACATTTAACTTTCATCTTCTCAATGAACTCCATGGCTTTGTTTAATTTACCTCTGCGGCCAAGCAGGTCAACCATTACACTCTGATGCTCTGAATTAGGCTCAATTTTGTATTTGTGAACCATCTCATCAAAGATCTTAATACCTTGTTCCACAAATCCTGTATGACTACACGCAGATAAAACTGAGAGAAATGTGACATGGTTTGGTAAAATCCCTGGGCATTCAGTCATCAGATTGAACATCCTGACTGCTTCCCTACCAAAACCGTTCATCCCATAGCCTGCAATCATCGAACTCCAAACGACAACATCCTTCTCACTCAGAGCATCAAAAACTCTGATCGAGTTATCCAAGCTACCACATTTTGAATACGAATCTATCAGTGCAGCACCAACAAAAACCTTGTCATCAAGACCACTACTAACCAGGTAACCATGGAGGCAGAGAGCTTGTTGAAGAACACCTAGTTCTGCACAGGCCATTAGGACTTTCACCATTGTAACTGCATCAGGCCTAGTTCCATCAGATAACATATTACGAAATATACCCAATGACTCATGTGCTAATCCATTTTGAGCAAACCCGCTGATATAAGCAGCCCAGCAGACAACATCCTTGTAGGGCATTCTTTTGAAAATATCAACTGCCTCATTTAAGCAAGAACACTTCATGTACATGTCTAGCAGAGAAGTAGAGACTGATACATCTAATTCAAGCCCTTTTTGCTTAGTTAACTCATGGATTCTCCTACCTACATCTACATTAGAAGCTGCTGCACATGCTTGTAATACACTAACTAATGTAACCGAATTTGGTTCATACTTTTTCTTAACCATCTCCTCAAAAAGATCCAACGCTGCATCAGGCTCCTCATTCTGAACGTAACACAAAATCATAGAGCTCCAGGAAATCACATCCTTCTCGTGCATCTTCGCGAACAAGTTCCTCGCGCTTCTGATGGAACCTGTCTTTGCATATAAGTTCAGCAAAGAATTACCCAGTGATAGGTCATTCTCAAACCCCATTGTAATAGTTAAACCATGAACAGACTTTCCAGCCAAAAGATTCGTCGATTGTGCACAAGAAGAAATAACGCTGACAAGGGTCACTCGATCAGGAGTAAGGCCTTCATTAATCACCATCTGGGAAAAGAAACTCAACGCTTCTTTGGCATTTCCATTCTTCTGATACCCAGTAACCATCGATGTCCATAAAACAACATCTGGTTCAGGAAACTCCTCAAAAACTCTAAAAGCATCCTCCATTTCTCCACATTTAGCATACAGCTCAATCAATGCTGAACCCACAAACATATCCGACTTCATCTTATCATTCTTCTTAACCAACCCATGAATTACTTTCCCAGTTTTAAGATCCCATAAACCAGCACAAGCCTTAATAGCAATTGGTACTGTAAACTTATCTGGCCTATCACCTGCTCCAATACTCTGAGACAACATTTGATTAAAGAGACGTATAGTTTCTTTCCATTGTTTCTCTCTGCAGTAACCTCTGAGCAACGAATTCCAAAGGTAAACAGATGGATGCGACGTTTCGTCAAACAGTTTACGTGCATTTTGTAAAGTAGAGTGTTTCGCATACAGAGTGTTTAGCTTAGTGAGAAACAGACTGTTGGTGATGAGACCAGTTTTTAAGGTAAGACAATGCAATTCACATACTGATCTCCCATTTTTACAAGATTCAAATAAGTGGTTAATTAGTTCCTTGGATTTCATGTAAGAAAAAATGTCTACTGTAAAAGACTCTCCAAGTTGAACCGCCAGTCCAATTTGTCTGGGACTCGTTAGGAGGGCCACACCGTCCAAATCGGTTGGCCTTATCAAACAGCTGAAACATCGGCTGCCCTTATCCACTCACCATATGGTTAACATAAAAAAAATCGTGTAGGGGTAATATGGTAACTTCATCCATGGTAAGCTCCAAACCCTAACAAAAAGGGGTAGACAGAGATAGAGAGTTGAGATAGATTTGGAAATATAGAGATATGGAAGAAGGTGCTGGGAGGAAGTTGTTTGGGTTGTCGATGAAGATTCATAAAACCAAAAAGAAAAGGAAGAAAAATTTATAGATGTTGACTGTTGGTACGGGCGGAATCGGAAAAGTTAATTTGAGTTCAACTGATTGTTATCTTTTATGCTTTAACCATGTCGGTATTAAAGCAGTTTGGTGAAGACTGCTCTAGCCTCTTTAGCATTACTGAGGTAGCATAGATTTTCAATTGTTTTCTTATTACTTTCAATTTTTATTTTTATGTTAATATCATCATTTTAATTGTTTTTTTGGGTATAAATAACTTTGAAGAGAATTTTTCAGCTTTTAAACCCTTTTGTTGATGTTCTGTCTAGCCCTTTTAAAGTTAAAGTATGTTAGAAGAAATGAGTATTAGTTCTTATGCAATAATGATAATGGTATGCAGTCGATGAGCAAGGGCTTTAGGGAAGTTGCAAGGTGCCATGATGGTCAACAGCTTGAACATTCCGATACTAGTAAGTAGTTCTGAGTGGTTTTGACTCTTGAGTATTGATTTTTACAGGGGTGTATTGGATCAAGATTTGTACGGATAAAATTAGATAATAGTTTGCCTGAATCCAGTGGATTTATAATGTTTCCTTAGAGAATCGTATAGATTCTTATAGATATATAATTTTTAGATTATAATAGATAAATAAGGATTAGTTTAGATTTATATTAAATTGCATCATGTTTCCCTTTAAAAAAAATCGTACATAAGTTGAGGTGGTGGGTGATGGTGGCAGTGATGGTTGTTGTTGTTGTTGGTGGGTGGTGTATGTGGTGGTTGGTGGTGACTGTGCTGGTTGTTTTCGGTGGTCGATGGCGGTGGTCAGTGATGGTTGTCATTGGTGGTGATAGTTGTGGTGTTGGCCGGTAGTGGTGGGCGGTGGCGGTGGGAAAACATTTTTCTTTTTTGACACCCTAAACTAGTGGTCCCCATACTACATCCAAACTCCTTAAATTGGAGCGGATTTTGGCAATTACAGGGTTCTACCTACGCAGTGGGAGGGAGCATGCCAACCACCAGACCACTTGGTGATTGGCTCGGTGGGAAAACATAGCATGATGTAATAAAAAATAAAAAAAAATAATCGTCCATGAGAATTCGTAAAACTCTTCTGGTGTGAGTTGAGATTGATATGAGATAATAACACACATATTTTGCCTATAAATATCCATAAGAATCCATATATATCTTGGCCCTCAAATATCCTAAAAAATCTTAAATGAATTGAATACCTAGGATATTTGTGGAATCTGGAACTATCCAAATTGAATACCATGGATGTTTAATGATTCATTACAAATCCTAATTGAATACCTAGGAGTTTTTAGGATTGTTAATTATCCATTTATATCCTAATCCAATACACCCCTGTTAATGCATGTTGCTAACTGTTTGATTCTGAGTCAATTTTTACATTTCGTTATTTGCTTCTATGAAAATGAAGTACACCCAACAAATGAAGTGGAACTTTCAGTTTTGTTAGTGACTGTCATTTCTTACCACCATGAAATCTATTTGGATTTAGTTAATTATTTTTGGGTGTAAATATCTTCGAAGAGAATTGCTCCGCTAGTAATCTATTCTAAACATTTGATTTGAACCCCTTTTGTTGAAATTCTGTTAACCCTTCTGATGCAATAATGATAATGGTATGTAGTTCAACGAAGGCGGTGAAGTTGCAAGCTACAAAATATTCGGATGCCTAAGGAGAGTCTGATGGCAAACTGACTGAGGACTCCAAATGGTATGTAGTTCTGAGTTTTTGTCAGTATCAATTTTTTAATGCATGTGGATAACTTTTTCATTCTGATTCAATTTGTGCATTTCATTATTTGCTTTTGCTTATTTCAATAAATAAGATTGTGGTGCTATACTTTACTGAGCTATTTATTTATGAAAATGATGTTGAAGAAGTACACCCAACAAACGAAGTGGAACTATCAGTTTTGTCAGGGACTCTTACTTCTTCCCATAATTTGATCTAACACTTTCAAGGTTCCGGATTTCACATTTTGTACTTTTGCACATTGTTATGCATTTGCAACAACTAAATGTTTGATTTATAGCTTTTTGAACTGCATGACAAGAATCAGTACTACATATTCCAGTTGCTATTTTGGTGGACACATTGCTAATGCTACTCTTCTTTTGTATAAACATTATTATCTTAGTCACATTATTATGTAGAAATATCTCTTCTCATCAGCCACATTTCTACAGTTAGCAGTGTATTTTTATGGTTAAAAAGATAGAAAAAAGATGTTGGTAGTTAATGTAGAAAGTTACCTGGCATTAAGCTCAATTAATATTTTTACTACTGTTTGTTACTAATAGATGAGCAAGTTTGGTGCATGACTATTTGAGTTAATATGTGCATATATTTGCTTAATTTTAGATTGAATGATAGATATGTATTACTATTTAGGTGCCATCTAGAATGTTTGGTGGTATATGTCCACTCAATTTGCTAGTACTGAAGTTTGTTTAGATCCCTCACCTCTTAAAAAGATGTAAGATTAGATTTTGTTTTATTGATCTGGTGGTCGGTAAGCTTTCTTATATGAGTGATGCTGTTATCTTGTAGACGATAACACATCACTTCTTTGATGCCAATGCGGTGTTGCTAAAACAATCTTAACGGTTCAACTGGGCAGACCATTGGGATAAGCAAGCTTGGGAGGATAGCCAAACATCAGGTGAAAATACTCGGCAGAACCCGCAATTTTATCCTTCTTTCAATCATTGGCATGTGATATAATTAACCATGGAATTATTGGATAAATTTTCAAGGAATAACCATCTCTATAGATTATGTTTGCTTGTTTTGTGCTCCATATGATTCGTTTGTGTGACTTGTTCGCTGAATGACAAGTTTGTTGTTTTATCTATTTCAGGATTTCTTCGTACTATGGACGTTATGAAAAAGCTATCTTGCGTATTGCCTGTGGAATATTTATTAACAAAATTGCTAAATGGAAAAGCTGTATACCCCATGATACAAACGTCTTGCAGATAAACCCAATGTGTTAACTGACAGGGAGTGGAAGGATCTAGTGAAATTTTGAACTACTGAAAAGCTTCAGGTAAAAAAATTCAGAGCTCTGTCATTTTCACCCAGTAATTTCTTCTTGACATTCTTGTCTAATTAATTCTGACTTGTGTATTTGTAAGGTACTTTCTGGTCGCAATATCCAGAGTAGAAGCCACCAGGAAATCCTAGCTCACAGTGTGTAGGAAAAACATCCCTTGATGCAAAGCTGAAATGGTAAGTGCATGCATATGTTGGTCTTTTAGTCACTTCTCATTCCTGCAACTTGAAAGATATTATTATCTTGTCTTAGATTCAAGTATTCATGGTTGAAATATTTCTCATATCTCTCCGTGTAAAACATTACAAAACCTTGTTAAGAATGGGGACACCATATTCTAGTAAACATTGGATAGTGCTAACTGGGTTCTCTAAAGTACTTCTGCACATATATTTACTGCATACAAGCCTAATATGGCACTTTTGATAGATAGTGCGCTCATCTTATGAAGAAAATATCCCAGAGTTGTTAGCAGTATGTCGTTAACTCTGCTTTGTGTTACCGCCTGACATAAAATTTTGACTAGATAAAATTTTGTGATACGTTAAATCTTATTTTGGAGTTGGTGGGTTTCAGTTTTCAAAAACAAGTAATTAGAAGAATTTGACCAGTCTGAATAAGCACTAGATTTTCAAATGTGAGTTGGAAGCTGTATAGAACTGTAGATTAAGAATACAAAGAGAGTTCTTTAAGGTTTGTGGAAAGGCGAAAAGCCATACGTCATTATTTTTTTGATTTCTTATGTTTCAGGGAGATGCTGATCGGGGGAATGTCATTGGTGATTTTGAGTGCATTGACGAACCCACCTAAAATTGCAATAACATGGAAGATTGGATAACAGAAGCCCACGTGTAAAGATTGATTTGACACAGGTAGAGGGATACCAGAAGCACATCTGCAATGACTTTATCGGGGGAATGATTCCCCAACAATTCATCATGGAAATTCTGTACTCTTTAGTATCGAAGAAAACTCTTTCCTTGCAGCATTGCAGTGATTACAAAATGCTTGTTTGCCAAGTGATCTTAAAATTTTAGTTTATGTTGCGAAACAACTGAACAAGAAAGGGCTACAGAAATTGGTTGCCAATGTACAGAACAACTAATGCCAATGAGCTAAACTGGCAATGGGTTATTCAATCCAGTTTGTCAAATTTATGTACATACAAGGCAGAAATAAGAAGGTTTAAATTTAAATATTTGTTTAATTTGAGCTTGCAATTTTTGCCATTGTATGATTTCATAGATGGCAGAAATAACAAGGTTTAGCTTATTCATATAAGGCATTTACCAGTGTATGATTTCTCAAACTCAAAATAACTCATTTCTTGGTTCAATTCAATTTTCAACTCCATAACTTCTGCATCAAATTTCATATCCACCATATGAACAGCGAGTCAGGACTTATATATCCTGCCCTTATCCACTGAGTAGATTGTAAGTATAAAACCACAGTAAGGCTTGCAGCCCTAACCCTAGGTATATAAGGGAAATGTTTGAGAGAGTTCAAAGATGCACCTTAAGATAGATCTAAAATCTGATGTCAAACATGCTCTCTTTATTTTCTTCTGGAAGATGTTTGGGTTGTTACTCAGAAGACCAAAAAGAAAACGAAGAAACAAAATGGTATATGTACTGATCTGAATAATTGGAATGTTTGGAATCAGAAAAGTTAACGTCCTTCCACCAATCAGAACCATCAAGTTTGTGTAAGGTTGCAGATGTGACGTCTGTTGCTACATGGTTGCTTGGGGACCTTCCGGGAGAAAATAGCTACAGGTGACTCTATTACCTAGTATGTATGATCGGTGTTAAATTTTTGTAGTAATTGCCTTGTGAGTTGTTAATGTGATTCCTTTTTTTGCAATTGTTTGAACTCAGGTTACTACCTAATCTGTGTAGACGGATAAAGGCAAACAACCCAGGGAGCATTTTGGTGGTGCAGTTTTAGCTATTACTTTGGTTGAGGCTAACAATATGATATATCCTGTTGCCAATTTCAGAAGGTGAGACATTGTATTGATTACTAGATATAGATATCTTTTGGGTTTGTCTAATGATGTGGAATGCTGTCCTTAATGAAAGGCATCAATAATGCAGTTGAACTGGAACTTAAGGGATGTGCTTTATGTAAAATGTTACCTGTCATCTATCAAACTTAAGATTCTTTTTTTTTTCTGGTTACAAATAGATGGGCAAGTGTATTGCACATGACTTTGGATTTCTGTATGCATCTATTTGCTTGATTTTAGATTTAATGACAGGAATTGCCGTATTGGTACATATATGTGCACTCAATTCCTACAAGTATTGAATTTTGTTTAGACCCCTTGAGTCACCTCCTAAAAAAAATAAGTGTACTGATCTAGTGGTCAATAAGCTTACATGTATGTAGCTAGTTCTTCTGATGCCATTGAGGCGGTTCAACTGGACAGACCATTAGGATATAGGGTGAACTTACTGACCAGAGTGTGTAATTTTATCCTTCTTTCGGTTATTGGCAAGTGATGTGATTAGCCGTAGGAATTATTGGATAAGTGATAATGGAATAACTACTGAATGACACAAGTTTATTGTTTTATCTATATTTCAGGATTTCTCCGCAATAGATGAACGTTATAAAAAGGATACCTTGTGTACTGCCCTGTGGAATACTTAGGAACAAGAAAAGTAATTGGGAATCACATCAATAAACACCCCGCGATACAAATTCAAAACATCTTGCAAGTAAACCTGACGTGTACACTGACATGGAACGGAAGGATCTATTGAAGAGCATCAGGTAAGAAACTTCAGATCTCTGTCATGTTGGGTCTAGTAATTTTCTTCTTTACATTAATGTCTAATTATTTCTGACTTGTGTGTTCGTAAGGTACTTACCGGTCGCAATATCAAGAGTAGAAGGGTTGGTAAAAGTTACCTCGACGCAGGGCTAAAATGGTATGTACATACATATGCTGGTCTTCATTCCTGCAACTTGAATGCAATTAGAGACTCTAAGTTTATTATTTGGTCTTGGATTTGACTGATCATGGTTGATATATATCTCTGAGCAAAACGTTACAAAACTTGTTAAGAATAGGAACACTGTATGCTAGTAGACTTCGGATGTGCTGCACGGCTGCACCATGTTTTACAGCTGCAAAAATATTATGCAACTTTCATCATCTACTTGCATTCTAGTGCTGCCTATTGAATCTAAATGTTTAATGTTAACCATTCAAACTAAAACGTAATTCATATACTACAAGTAGAGTGCAATCTGATTTGTTCTTTTCTCTTCCTCTGTGCAGACTTATGAACCAAATTACGATGCTTTGAGCTATCCAAAAGCAAAAAAGAAGAGTCTGGTTCATATGAGACATCTTATATACCTACTAGTTGGTAATCGAACAAGAACCTTTTATAACACTACTGTTTCCAAGTATCCATATTGGTCCTTAGGAGCACTATGCCGCTGACTGCAATGATTTTTCGTCAATTAATTTGGAAGATGTGAGCCTTTCAAAGAACAAAAAAGTATGATTAACTGGCATTACTACAGTTGTCATAGAGCGGTTAACTGGCGTTATTGTTGTAGGAAAACTAAGTTGGCTTTACATATCAAGGATTATTGTCATTCAATGTGCGCAAGTCAATTGGTGCCGGAATCACTCTAAACCTCATTGCTGATTTACAAATTGTGTGATAGATAATGTAGAGGCTCAACGTAAATTTGAAGCAGAAACAATTTCTTGGCATATAGAAGTTGTATTTAATATTATGAATCCAATTCGATTATCTTCTTTGTTTCAGTTGATAATAGTGAAATTAAGAGTTTGGATCCAAGCATTTCTGTGTGTTTTATTTCCTATAGGTAACACAAGTAACAGATTAGTGACACACACCCAATTACGAAAGATAGCACAGGTTAGGACTGTCAAATCTTAATTCAACAGAACCTTTCATGATTGAAGGCATCTAGTCTCTTTAAGATCCTTCAAGTTTTGACCAGTAACCTTCTGAAATTGCTACTTACCACTTCCGCGTTACTTACCGTTATCGCAGGGTAAAAATTTCAACTCTTAAAATGGTTAGATTGTAATGCAGATGAGAAACTAGAAGTGTCTGACTGAAAAGTGCAAATGCGAAAAATGCAATATATTTTTCTTCCATTATAATAGAAAAGAGAGAAGTGATTCGGTTGTAGCAAAATATAATAGCAGCAGAATGTGCATAAGACCTAAAAAAATAAAAGCAGCAAATGTCAACCAAAAAAGCCTAGATTTTCCCACCTTCATACCAATCCCAGGCCAAGGGAAGTATCAAAAAACAAAAAGGATTTGCAACTCTGGGAAACAGCCATCAGCAGCGGTTCTTGTGATTCTAGCAGAAGAGGAATCGAAGTTAAGCAAGGTATCTAAAGGTATTGGGATTGTCTTTGTCTCTCTCCAGATAATCACGGGTAATCAAATCTTCAATCCTCTTCTTTATGATCTTAAAATCCGGCTTGAACATTCTGCTTAGCTGTTCAACACATTCTGACAAGAGTTGATGATAAGGCAGGACTTTACGACTCTTCATAATCCTAACAATGGAAGCATCAATGGCATATCGTCTGTCCTTGTCAACATCTTCAATCACTTTCTTCTTTTCGTCCACAGGGGGCAAAGGGACCTTGATCCTCCTCATTTTATCAGTAAATTCGGCATTAAACATAAAACTGTCCTTATGAGAGATTGTCTTCGTGTTAGGTTCCTTTGCAAGGATCTTGTATTTTGCACATGAAAGGGAATGAAGCAGCCTTACAACATCATCATCCGACAAATTCAGTTGTGACAAGATCTCTGAGTAAGTTAACTTATCTGACGAGTTGAATAGCAACAACAGAGAAGCCTGATAAGTTGTCACAACAAGTTCAATAGGTTTCTTCTGAAATTTCCCAACAACGTTGCAAGTACCCAGTGAGTATTGCCATGTAAGTTTCCTGTGTTTTGTCTTTGTCTGATAGAACTCCTTGAAAACTTCCACACACTTGGCCATCTCCGCAGGCAAGTTTAAATCTAATGATTTGTATGATGGCCAGAACCCTGTGGTAAGGACTGTAACTGTCAAGTCAATCCCAGGATGAGCATTAATTTTCTGGAACTCCTCGAATTCGGATTGGTTATCTTTTGCTAGCTGCAAATCCGTCACCATGCCCTCCATTTTCGAGGTAAACTGACCGCCACACTGCTGCTTCAGTTTCGACAAGATACTCCTTTCATGATCATCATTAGCGCTCGTTCCAAACAGAAGACGACGAGCAAGCTTTTTCCTGTAGAACTCGGCAAAAAGATCTTTGTCGCTAATGTAAGCAAGTAGTTTCACAACCTTGTCAAGTGTATCCTCAATGACATCATCATCCAGTTTTTCACTACCACCCTTCTTAAGGATATTATCGCTGAAATTAGACAAGAGCTCTGCACTTGAGCTGCCAGCAATAACCTTGTTGCAAAACACTTCAAATGCCTCTTTGAGTGCCTTGTGGAAAAGAGTGTGGCCAGCAAAGCAGGTTGTCACATACAGCATGTATTTTTCATGAAGGTCGATTACTTTCCTGATAAACATCTGCTCTTGCGATCCCGATGATACACTTCGATTCTCCTTTCTGCTATTTGCCGCTTCTTCTGCCTGATTGACCATGGCTATACCCTCAGAAGTAACATGCTGTTTAAACATCAGGGAAACAGGGTCCAAGCCTTTAGGGATTTTAGAAAAGAGATTATACATCCTTGTAAGATCCTCAGTCTTGTCCTCTCTTAGCAGTGCATAACACCCAGAGTGCTCCTTCTCAAGAAGTTGCTGGGAAACCTTGCTCAATAGTTGCTCTTGTACTTGCTCAATTAACTTCTCCTCGGTGCTAGAGTGCAAATAGTGAGTAACCCTGTCCTTTTCTCTCTTCAAACATTCTTCAGCCTTTATCATGTATTCTGGACAAGAATCTTGTTGAATCCAGTTAGAAGCCTTTCGGGTATAATAACCGGCTGTATCAGATAGAAACTCTGCTTCAAAGTCGTTCAGGTAACATTCCATATTTCCCATCCCAATTTCGACAAAAATAGCTAGAACATTCTTGAGCAAAGCTCGGTCAATTTGCACTCCTTCACGCTCTTGATTAATCAGAGCGATAACAGCTTCTCTAGCACGAACCCAATCTCCTCGTACACCAGTTTACGGAAGCAAAGAAGTCCAACATCATTAAGTGGTGGAAGTGATCTTCAACAATGTAGTAACGATCCAAGTAGAAGAAAAACGTGAAAGCCACCTGACCATAATCTTATGATTTATCCACCTCTTCTCGAGTTCTCTCAGCAAAAACTCGTCATGCTTTTCTCTCAGAGGGCAACACCGTTTCAGTCATGTAGTTCTCCATTGCTTCTCTGTATTTTTCATAAAGCTGCTCAGAATAGTCATGGGGAGGTTTCTGTGTACACATATTGTAACATGTTGTATACAGCATCATGTAACTATCTGAGTTGAAGTGGTTCCGGATGACCTTCCAAAATCTTAATAAGCTTTGTAGTCCCAGTCTGCATAAGTCCCCATCCATGGTCCAGCATAATCACTTGACGATCCATCTTTTACCCTAGCAATCTTGTGCTCAAGATCTTCACGGAGAAAACAAAAAACTATGCAGAATTTAAATAACAACACAAAGAATTAAGCAAACTAACTTCTTATTGAAAACTAGAGAATGGACTAGTGATTCTTCTCACACCTCTCACAATTCAGACTTAGATATAATAACCAAAGGGTTATCACCTCTATTTATAGGCCTAGGAATAATCTAGAATCTGCCTAGAAATAGAAAACTAACTCCTAATATAACATAAAAATCAAATTCCTAAAATACTTGAGGAGGTGCAATCTGATTTAGGAAATCAGTTTAGTCTTCTCTAAAACAAGGTGTTTCCTAAATCATCCCCCGATGAAACGAAAGACGGAGAACGAACCCTAATCACCGAACCTTTCCCTAATCGTGCTTAATTAAGAAGACAAGGAGAATTTTTATTTTTTATTTTTGAGTTTCTGAGTCCTACTTGGGAGGCTCTCACCCAAGTAATTTAAGGAAACATCAAATCCGTTGTAGTCTAGGTGGTGAGGAGGCTCTCACCCAAGATACCCGGGTTCAAATCCCGGCAACGGAATGTTTTTTTCCTTTAAAAAAAGATTTTTATTTTTATTTTTATTGTACCAAAAAAAAAGGAAAAAGGGTTTGAACAATGTGTCCTACTTAATTTTTACCAGTATCTATCAAACAATTGATTTTTTTTTCTTTTTAATAATCAACGGCCTTCAGAAATGCTAATGACGATTCTCCTTAACAATTGGCAAGAGCCAAATTGGAGGAACAGACCAGTACATAGAGGAATCGTCGGTTTTAGCCCATTGAGAAACAGAATTATAAACACGAGGTTTAAACGTAAATAAACAAGCAACCAAACTAGAAGAAAACTACTGAACATCCTTAAAGATATCATCCATTCTAGAGTCTCCATCAAACACGCCAGTTGAAAATTGGTTGATGAGATCCTTAGCATCACTTTTAATGTTGATGTGAGTAAGCTTTTACTCCATGGCTTTCTTCAAGACTGCCGAAATTACTTTGGCTTCAGCTTTTTCAGCAGAGTATACTTCAAAAATTATAGACACAAAAGGGAGTTGTACTTGAAAAATCTCTCATCACATGGCCTGCACCATTATTCCCAAATAAATCATTAAAGACACCATCACTGTTACATTTTACCCAACTAGTGGGAGGGGTATACATTTGTCACAATGCATAATGGAAATGGTCCACCGCCACTACCACCACTAAGCAGACCCTGACACAGATATTAACTTCAATTTATTTCTTTTCTTTTCTTAATGAAACACATATTTTTGCTTTATTTTCTTAATAAATTAGCAAAGCCTTTTCCCAGCTCACACTCCTACTGCATCTTGTCCTCCAAACTCCTTAATGGTGTACCTCAATAGAGAAACCAAAGCTTGAGCCGTTAGAGCGTACGATAGACCAGAATACTTTCTATTTATGGACATAGCCATTTCCCACAACTCACACTCCTGCTCCAATTTTTCGTCCAATCTCCTATGCTTGGCCCTCTGTTTTTTCAAGTAGTTTTCTTTCCCATTATTGTCCATTGCTTGATACTTAACGAAATTGCAAATTGCCTTTGCATCCTTCCCCTTCTTCGGCTTTCGAGTCGACGCCACCCCGTTCTGTGATAACATGTGAAATAGCTTCTGCTTCCTTGGCACTGAATTGATCAACTAATGCCTGAAGGCTACACTTGTAACCTATCTTTGCTTTAATACCAGATACCCAGTCCTGGACATCTTTCGGGACATAATCATCTTGCTTGATGATTTCCAAAACAAAACATTCTATCTCGAGAAATCCTCTAATTGCGCTGCTTCGTTCCCGCTGGAGGAGGAAGACATGCAACTTGTGCCTAAGGTATTCAGCGGCCAGTTTTTTACTAAGTTTTTCGGCCAACTCTAATTCTTTAGCTAAATCATCCTTGGAGGCGCTATTTTTAGTTTCCTTTTTACATAATTGAAATACAAATCTAGAACCTCTGCATTAGAATCTGCTTGAGTAATCTTCCAGTTTTCCAAAAGAGAATGCACGTTCTCCCTAGGATCCGATTCTTGACTAAGGATTGAAAACGATGTCGGATGAATCCATGATATCCGATTCCTGACTAAGGATTGTAGACGACACCGGATCCACGATATCCTCTTTCACTTGCTTATCACAGATTTCTTTATTTTCCAAAGAAATCTTATAGCGGATATATAATGATTTTCCTTTTTCCTCGCGTGGTAATTTTTAAGGCAACTGCCAGTCTTCCTAGAGACTCTCAGCAGCGTCAGTCAGTGGAGGAATGTAACAGCTCTAGTCTATAGGCTTGCAGATCGGTCTTTAAGTTAGCATTAAACTCGTTCTTTGTTTGTTAAGCAATAATTCAAAATCTGTAACAACTTTGTAGCAAAACTGTTGAACTCTTCATATAAAGAAGAACTATATCTCCACAAGTTTCGTGTGGAAGATATTCTACCCAAATATCAAGTTCTAACTTGATATCAGTCAACGATCCAAAACACGCTTCCAATCAAAAAATAAAAAATAAAAAAAAATCAATGGCAACCAATACCAATAACCTCAGAAATATTTAGATACATCATCTTGTTATTTTAAAACTCACAGAAACAAATTATTCCCTTTGGAAAATACTATTCACCCCTATCCTCAAAGGATATGGCCTTACTGGTTTCATTGATGGAACTCAGGAAAAACCTCCAAGAACCCTTCCAGAATCAGAAGCTATAAACCCTCTGTTCACAGACTATGAAGCACAAAACTCTTTACTTGTAGGATGACTCAATTTTCTACATTGACACTAGAAGTACTTGGCCATGTCAGAGGCTTGGATACAGGAAAACAAGTTTGAAATAAACTTGAAAGCCATTTTGCACCAAAAATAAGAGCTCACCAGATGAGCCTTAAGAAACAACTTCATTCAATGAACAAAGGTAACAAATCTTTAAAAGCTTTTTTAAGTGAAGCTAAAAATTTGTTTGATCAGCTTTCAGCATCTGGGTATACTGTTTCGGCTGATGAGATGAAACAATCTATCAGCAATAGATTGAATCAAGCTTATGATCCAATTGTAACTTCCTTGAGCACTATTGAAGAGATGGACATGGATACATTTTATTCTCATCTCCTCACATTTGATATGCGGCTCGAGCAACAACTTCCTTTAATACAGTAACCTATTGCCAATGTTGTTGTTTCCAACTCAGCATCCTCTAGAAGAAATGGTCCAAGGAACATCAATCAGCAGAACCGTGGATCTAATCAAATGCACAACAATCAGTTCCTGCGTCGCAATCAGCCTGCTCCAAAAACCTTTGAACAGCTGATAGACGCATTTATGTGTCTAATATAGCTCAATTGTATATAGTGTTAGTGCTCAATTTTGTACTTATTTGGTTATTTTATTTATTTGTAGGTGTTTTTAGAAGAATAAGATTTTGCGGCGTAATTGGCTGAAAATGCGGCGTTTGGACCTCCGTCGAAAGTGTACCGGAAGCGCCCCAGAAGTGTACCGGAAGTACCCCAGAAATACCCCGGAGGAACCCCGAAAAAGTGCGGAAAATGTCCCAGAAAAATCACCATACGGACCCTCGATTTTGGATAAGGGGTAACCTATTTCCAGGCAGCTGCTAAAGGGAGAACAACACAGGATAGGGGGACACCCACCTTCTTCACGATTTGAATCAAAAAGATTTGGCGGGAAAAGAGACTTCACGTCTGCAGATTTTGGACGTGAAGCTTTGGGCAGTTTTAAAGAGATTCAACACCGAAAAATTAATTGGGATGGAATTCTCACGGCTAGACAAGTTTACTAGAAGCAATTGGATCGATCGAATTGGGCTGGAATGGCCGGAAAAGGGAAACAGAGGTGAATAAGGAAATACGGCTATGTGGATTTGTTTTAGGAAATTCAGAGAGAATAAAGACCTAAAACTCTTTCCAAAGATACATATATATCTAAGGAAGAGCTTGAGATAAGTAGAAAGCTCAGAAACGCGTGAAACAATTTATGGAAGGAATTATTATCGTGACTTCCAAGGAAGGAAAGAAGAGATTTCGAAGCGATTTGGGAGAGATTTAATCGTCCTGTGGTGTATAAATAGGTTGCTGAGAGTCCTAAGAAAAGTAACGAGGAGTTTGGGGTCGAGAGGAGACCACAGGAGGCGTGAATCAAGAGATTTCTGTACACTGCTGCTGCTGCCATTGAAGAGAACGAAGAACAGACTTCCACAGACAGTCGTTCTTCAACTGTGACAAGGACAGACGCCTGTCAGTCTTAAAACAACAACAACAGACGCACTTATTTTCTATCGTTCTTCTCTGGACGCAATCTGTGCGTCTCAGACTCACTGTTTTTATTCTTTTCACTCTTTTAATCAACTTTTGGGCTATAAACATGTATTTTGAGCAAGTGATTAATATGAGGAGCTAAACCCCAACACTGGGATGATGGAGGAAGCCCTATTTCACGCATGTGGTAATTCTAATAATTCTTTTATGACTATTTGCATTGATTTTTAATCGATTCATGATTTTTATTGAATGGGTGTGATTTCGTTTGATGGTGTATGCTTGGTCTATGTATTTTTGATACATCATGCTTTTGATTTACAATCATTACTTTTCAAAAATCTACTTTTTGGCAAAGAATAAGAGTCCATATTTTTAATATTTGCTCTATAATTGATTGGAATTATTATTTGAATCACATGAATGGAATTTGGTGGAATCCTGAGTCTTAGTCTCTCTCGACATTGTGACAAACCTTTTGAATATATTTTTAGTATTTTTATTCTTAGTTCTTAAATCAAACCTTTACACAATCCGAGTTGAACGAACTTTACTACCACTTTCAAAATTACATCAATTTTTGGCGCCGCCGACGCGGATTTGTATTAGGTTTTAGGTTTTAGATTTATTTTATTTCTTTTAGAATTTTTGTTCTCTTTTACGCCTTTGGTATTTTTTGATTCTTTTCAGATTTCGAGCGAAGCTACAAGGAAAGAAAAAGTGCTATAAAAGGAAAGCTCGCCAAAGAAGGAAAGAAAAGAGGAATCCGAAAGGAGTGAAGAAGAAGATTTTGTATATAGTTATTTTTTTTCTATTTTTAGAAACTGTAAATATGGTGTTATTTTTGTAATTTTTTCCTTTTTGGACATTTTTATTTTTTGGACATTCTTGGACATTATTTTTTTTAAACCCTAAGGAAGGGTCAAAATTAAATATCAATTGTTTGCAGGGAAGGACGACAGTTACGACACTGTCTCGGCCCCTCGGGTTCGTACACTGACATCGGAGTCGGTGACCTGAGTCGACTTCAACGGTTCATCGCCCTTTTGGTACGGGAGGTAAGACTCTATCCACCCACGAATCCTCTGTCAGTGGGTTTTATTTTGTGATAACTCACACCCTTGAAAAAGAATGTCGAACTGGTATCACAATAGCCAATACAACGAATATCCGACTGAGTTTCAAAATGGACGTTACAATTTTAACCATAGTGTGAATAGTGATTGGGAACATCAACCTTTTCAAGGTTACGGCTCATACCATGGTGAGCCCAATTACTATACACACACACACACACCGGTCATACGAGCAAGAAAATAAGGATTATTATAGTACTAGTTCCTCGTCTTTGGACAATATAATGAAAATGTTGAAAACTAGTCCCTATTATGATCCTTCTGAACCTGTTCTTCCTCTAGAAGAGTCTCTCAAACAATTAACTGAGAATACAAATAGGTTTATATTAGAAATGAATAAACAAAATGCACCCATGAGTGAAACTTCTATACACGATAACCATAAGGAAGTCATGTGAGTCAATTCAAAAGCTTTTATTAGAGGCCCAGAACAGAACTGCTCAAGATAGTCTTAATTTCCAATATAGTGTTTCCAATAGTACCCTTGAAAATGAGGATAGTTATTTGCATAATCAAGATGCCGAGGTTAGAATCGGTAACACTACTTTTTTAGATGAGGTTAAACCATTTTCATGTTATTATGATGATTATGATGAGGATAGTGCTGATGAAGAATTTGACACATATATGCATAGTGATCAGGAATCTGTTACTCCAATTGAGCTTTACAATGATACTACTATTTCTAGTTCAAATACAAATAATTTTAATAATTATTCACCTATTTAAAAGGACGAGGATTTGACTAGAGATACCCCCGTTTTAGACGATGTAGTATTTCCTTTTGATTACGAAGCCGATAATGGTTTGAAGGAACGAGTTTATTCTGAGAAAAATATTGTAGAGTCCAGTGATTTAGAAACAATAGTCTTAGACGAAGAAGATGAACTCATAGAGCATTTAAACATGTGTGAGGAGGCATCACCTGAGTATAACCTAGAAGAAGCAATTGACCATTTTCATGATTCTGATGATCTAGAAATTAGGGAAATTGTAGCTAGTCTATCTAGAGACACCCAAAACTCCAAGTTTGGGGGTGATTATTATTCTCCATGTGCCTCAACCATTTTACAAGATTATCTTCACACACGTTTTCCTGAACCTAGTGATGTAAATAAGGAAGTTCAGTTGTTAGAAACCCATCCTCTGGTTGATGAGGTTAGACCAGGCTATGATACCAAGATCGACTTTGTTTTCCCACCAAATATTTTTCAACCAATTGTGGGAATGTATAAATTTCAGATGTGTCAATTATTTAGTTTTGAGACTAAACCTAATTACTTTAAGAGATTAGGGTCGATACATTTGCTTAAGATTGACCACCAGTTTCATCGTGGTCGATTGTGTGAGTCAAAACTGATTGACTTTAAGGATCCTCAATTATTCAGGTTATTAATATGTTCTTTTAAATTTTTACTTGAGTTTCTGCAGACTCTAATACCTGAACCGGACCTTAGCTTTGAGGAATTCCAACCCATGAAAATATTTAATTTGGACCCAGTTATAGAACCTGAACCTGAACCACAGCTAGATGTAGTTGTCTTAAACAGGAAATTAGATAAGGGTGTGCTTTATTTTTTTATTTTCTTGACAGGTTGCAGATTCCTTTTATTTGTGATAGCTCTATTTGGTTTTGATGACCAAAGGATTATCACCTCTATTTATAGGCCTAGGGATAATCTAGAATCTGCCAAGGAATAGAAGTCCTAAATACAGAACTAATTCCTAATATAACATAGAAATCAGATTCCTAAAATATTCAAGGAGGTGCAAACTAATCAGTTTAGTCTTTTCTAGAACAAGGTGTTTCCTAAATCGAGCCAATATCTAACAAGCAATTCTCTACTTAAACCCAAATCCCCTGCACGAAAAATTTTGCGTGACTTATCCAACAAGTTTATTGTTTTATCAATATTTCAGGATTTCTCCGCAATAGATGAACGTTATAAAAAGGATACCTTGTGTACTGCCCCTGTGGAATATTTAGGAACAAGAAAAGTAAAAACATAATTCAGACAAGAAAAGTGTTAACCATTCAAACTAAAAACATAATTCATATACTTCAAGTAGACTGCAATCTGATCTGTTCTTCTCTTCATATATGCAGACAAATGAACCAAATTAGGATGCTTTGAGCTATTGCAGAGGACTGAAAATGGGAAGTGCTGCTGCCTGCATTTGTATTTATCATCCACGAAAGTGTTGAAGGGAGCTGTGGTAATCAACAAAAATAGAGCAAACTTTGGTAAGGATTAGAAGTTCGTAAGGGATATTTGATTCTTTTGTGGGTCGCAACTAGTTCAGTTGTAGATGGCACAAGAATTCACTGTCATGTTTGAAATACTAGCAAATCGAACACCTAGGAACAATTGCCAAGTTACATTGTTCTCCATATATCCTAACAGAACAGTAAAAAAAACTCTTTGAATTGTAAATATGTTCAGTTTTTTGGCATATAAAAGTTACTTTCAAGTGTATTTGGTTTAATTTGTAGGGGAGAAATATCGCACAGAACAAAACCACAACTTCGCTTCGGCTAAGACAACCACCAACACGAAGAAGCAAGAAATTAGGCGAAGAGTAATCGCGCGATAAAGAGAAAGAACAACGAAGAGCAACCACGTGACAAGCACAACACGACATCTATCAAGAAGAACACAGTGACATCTCCCCAAAGACTGGCGAATAAGACAAACTAAAATAAGATCAGCTAACAAAGATCTTGCATGTGATCCTCGATTGTCTTCTACTGATATATTTGCCTATGTAAGGATTCAAATGATAAAGAGAGAGAAAAGTGGTGGTAGAATTCAGTCAAGTGAGAGAGCTACGAAACACTCATAGAGAAAAGAGAGAAGCCATTAAAGTTTACTCTAAGCTCCATTCTTCCATTATTGTATATCAAATACCTTTGTAATCCTTGTAAGAAAATCATACATTCAATAAAAAGTATTTGAGAAAGATCGAATAGTGCCAAGTGGTGTATAATATCATTAATGTTTAAGTTGATTCTCATGACTTAGGCTTTGTGTTATTATCATTTCATTGGGTGTAGTTGTGGGATTTTCCGCAACTACATTTTGGCGCTAGAAACATGGAGGATTATCCTCACCTGCTTGCTAGTAGATAGGAATTTCTATATCTGAAAGCAGCTCGTCGTTTTTAAACGAAATATCATCTTCAAAAGATCATCACCATCATGAAGTTTCAATAAACACACCACTGTCTAGTTTGAAGAAGTTCTGACCAAGGAATCACTCACCTCTGAAAACCCTGATAAGGAAACTTTCATAATCTTTTTTCATAATACTTCCCTTAGACAACAAAATAACAATCAAATTCCAACTAAATTTCTTTTGGAAACTAGAAATCTTGTCCATCAATACCTCTGATTAACAAAATGGTGCGAACTGCATCAAGAGCAGGACATTTTATTGCTACTCGGAGAAGCAACCGAGTGGCAAACAGAAGAGGAACCAGAGGCGAAGCTGAAACTTTAGCTGCTGGAGAAAGACGAGGGTTGGAGCGACAGAATCGCAACCGCATTCTTATTTCTATCATCGAGACGGGTCAACAGAACAACGATTTCGTCACCCAAAATCCGACACAACAAAGCAACGGCGAATAAAGAATAGTCTACGAAGAAGGTGTGGTGCGTACGTCTGATGAGACCATGGAAGATGAAGAGCAGGCGACACAAGCAAGAGGTGAGAACCCTGGCGACGTCGAGGAAAATTTGACCATCTAACAATTGAGAGAACGCCTTGCACAAGACAGACGAATTGAAAGAGAACTGAGGCAAGGACTCGAGCGAAGTAGAGCAAGAGATGCAGAATTGGCAGAAGAACGAGCAAACTTGGCAAGACAAAATGCCCTGTTAATAGAAGAAAATGACATACTAAATGAAAATATGCAAGCACAAACTCATACTGGGGAGACAAAAACTCTGACAAGTAGGAGTTCTTCAAGAAGGAGGAGAGGACGCCATAGCGAGGAAAGGGAAGTACAAAACAACCACGTTGAGTGCGAACAAGACGTACGCGAAAGAGAACGTGAAAGAGAAAATGCCCGCGATCTAACAAGGAGACTGGAAGAACGAAGAGAAAGGAGAAGGAATCGAAGGAGAGAAAGCCCAGAACAAGAAGTACAGAGATATGATGGTAGAAGAGGAAGTAGCTCGGAACGCGAAAGCCAGAGATGTAGGAGAGAAACCATCTTGGATTGAGATGCAAAAAGAGCCTTAGACTTACGCGAACCAAACCACACTATGACAGCTTGAAGAACTAAAAGAGGCAATGAAAAACAATAACAAGCGAGGGGGATAAATGAAGTTGGCAGAAGCCATAGAGGAAGCAGAGAGATCGCCGTTTTCACGCGAGATATTACAAGCACCTATCCCCGCGAAATGTGCCTGCCAACATTCTCCAGCATCTTTGATGGGACAGGGAATGCAGTACAACATATGAAGGCCTATAACCTCACGTTAATGCCATGGGACCAGCATCAGGCGGTGTTGTGCAAATACTTTCCAGCCAGTCTGACTGGAGAAGCTTCACTATGGTTCGACAATTTGACTTCATTCGCGCAATTACAAAGGCTGTTTTTGGGAAACTATATAACCAGAAATCGGGCTAAAGCAGGGATTGAAAACGCGTTTAGCTTGAGGAAAGCGCATGGAGAAAGTCTGTGAAGCCTGACCAAGCGATGGAGAACCATGTGTAGCGAATCAGCAGGAGAAGTATCGGAGCGACATCTGATCATCGCCTTCGTCAATGCTATATAACCAACTGATCTCTTGTACGTGGAAATATTTCGACACAGAAACAGAATCGATATGCAAGAACTTAGGAAATATCAGGAGGAATTAATAGCATTAGAAGAAAATCAAAGAGAAACAAATACCAGTCTGACAGCCATCAAAGTTGCGAAAGGAGGAAGTGCGACACTCATGCCGCGAATAGCAAGTAATGTTGAAAGTACCAAAAATGTTGAACGAGGAAAGCAGGCAAAAGGAAAGTACTGCGAAAGAGGTATCACTGTCAAGCAAAGATGAGGAATGGTTTCAAAGAGAATATGGGGATAGACTTCATGCGTACAACTATCCAGCAAAGAGATATGACAATCAAGGAGGTCGATTCAACAATGACCGAAGAACATGATATAATGATAACCAGAGATTTGAGCGAAGACCAAACTATCTACCATTCGATGACGTGAAACTTCCCAGATTAAACACCCCAATAGAAAAAAAAATATGGGAAACGGTTTTATTGACTGAAGAAATACCGCTACCAGGGAACATTGGACAAGAACCTCCACGAGGGGGAAGAGGTGGTGATTTATGCGCATACCACCGATTCCATGGCCACGGCACCACACTATGCAGAAATGTGCGACGAATTTTGCTGGGATTAATTGAGAGAGGAAGATTGAACCAATTCCTGGAGACACGCGAACTACCAAGGGCACCGCCGCAGCAGCAGCCGCTTGTCATCCATCACATTGAAATTGGACAAAACTCAAGGCAGATAAATTCAATCATTCATTCCACTAAATACATCAGCAACTTTCACGATAATGTTTTAAGCCGGGTTTACAAAAGGGATCGAAACGGCGAGGAAATACACCTGGTAACCAAGAGCTGCGCACTTGAAGAATGGCAGAAACAACCAATTTCCTTCACAACAGAGGACACACCAGCAGGAGCGGGAATGTACTCTGACCCTCTAGTAGTCACCATGCAACCACACTCCAAATGGGAAGAAAGTGAACACGAGAAGGGACGATCGTGGACAATTAACAAAATCCTAGTGGATACTGGAAATTCAGTTGATATATTGTTCTACCACGCATTCAAAACTATGGGATAAAACGACTCAGACCTAATCCCATCCACATACACGATCTACAGATTCAATAGTGTCGCATCAAGGCCAAAAGGCGAGATCACCTTGGTCATCCCCACAGGAACTTTAGAAACGATAGTCAGTTTCTGTGTTGTGAATGTGGAGTCGCCATATAATGCCATCATAGGGAGGCCCTGGATTCATGGAGCTATGAGAGTCGCGTTAACTTTTCATAGAAGGATTCGATTCCCCATGCCGTTAGGAATTGGAGAAATCGTGGGAGACTGCATCAACGTGAAGAGATGTAATGAAGCAGATGTAAAGCAATAAGAGGGAAAAGCAAAATTAAAAGAGAAACAAAGGCAGAATGTGAAAGACGATAGGAGAGCAGAGAGACTGATGATTAACATCATAAAGGTAGGAGAAGAGAATCAGAGGGCGAATAAAGAACGTCGGAATAAAACTCTAAGGCAGAAAACAAAGGATCAACCTGAATCTGGGATGACTAGCGTAAGTGCAAACTTGCGAAAGATAAAAAAGATATTGAAACACGATGAAACAAGAATGCCTCGCAAAGTTGATCAGTCGCTGAGTTTATTCCCCGGAAAGATAATGGAACTGAATGAGACATTAAAGTGTGAAACTATCAGAAGATAGGCGACTCGTTGCAAGAAATGTTTATAAGTACTCATGCACAGCTCGAATTGCTCAAAACGGGAAAGAACATTATGTTCAACCTGAAGAGAGAACGAGGAGAAAGCCTACAAGATTTGGTATCAAGATGGAAGACATAGTGTAGCGAAATTATAAGCAATGCTGTTAGCAATCACATAATCAGCAGCAAAGACAAAGGGGAAATCGTGGAACAACAGCAAAAAACTAAGGACAATTTCGGAAAAAACATTGATTAAGGGCGAAAGCAATGAAACACGTCACGCAAAAGTTATTATCTGAAAGATCAATGGAGAAATGATGTAACGAAGAAAGCAGACTATGTATCAACTCAGAGAACCTTTAATATGAAGAAAAGTTCTTTCTATAAGCGAGCAACCAAAGGCGAAACAAAGTCTCTGCGGCAAAGTTACAAATTTTCTCGTAAGACCTCAATAGGGGGAAACAAGTTACTATTATAAAAACTCTAACTAGGGAGGCTGGGTCTACGATTGCAGCGTGTCAACTTAGTTCGCGTGGTCGTGGGACGACGTTTTAGCACGATCACGTAAGAGGTGACCATAATCCCTTATGCGCGTCACAATTGGGGCATCCTGGAGAAGTCACTTATTGGGGAGAAATGCCTCTGCGCTGGAGGCCACCGAGAACGAACCACTCAGCGAAAAGTTCTCCGGTAAGGGGTGTCGAAACATAGCCAGTGGAGATAGTATATGGCCTGGCATGGTTCTGCACTTGGTCCAAAGAAACCCCACTTAGGGTGTGATCTCGCACCCAGTGCCACATAGGCGAAAGGCAAGAGGTCACGACAACACTGGTCGTTGCATAACTGGATGGGAGGAGCCCAACTGAAATGGTTAGGGGTGACTTCCTTAAAGGGGCAATTCAGGGGAAATATAAATGGACGACACCATCCACTAGGAAGCTGATTGTGTCAAAGAAGACAACGTAGTGGGGCTTCTTACTCACGGGAGTATCTAAGTCCTGGTATGTTGTTGTGCATACAACCTGAGGAGGTCAAAATACTAACACAGTTAAGGCGAGATCGATGGCTAATGACTCGCAAGAGCACATGGAACTGAGATTTTGTCGCCCAATGTCGAAGACCCTACCCAAGGCGACCATAAGTCCTTCAAATTCTCTATGTTGGGAGGCAATAAGACCTTAATTAGGAGGAGAATAAGACCTACGAGCTCGTGCGAACATCAGGAGTGAGAAAGACACAGAGGCATAGCAAGGTCGCGCTGAGGCATGAAGGAGACACATTCCCCTCGAGCTAAGTTTTGCACAATTTACAAGTTCAAATATTCTAGTGAAATACCTCGAAAGATATCTATGTTTCTATACTTATCCCAATATCATGTAACATACATAATAAAGACCTTATTCGTGCACACATATCAAACCTCTAATATGCGATAAGTGTCACACACACGGGTCGCAGAATAGATGATTAACATGCATTTAGTCTTTGTTTTTGGCATTTATTGATATTCGCAAAAATTTGAATCCATTACTCGCATGATATACCCTATCATCTTAGAAAGCATGATATAGCTCGCACAAAACAATATTTGCATAACAAGATAGGATGATGAACTTCCCTCGGCAGTGGGAAGCAGAGGCAAGTATGGGAATACTTAGACTTATGTGCCTCACACCCCCCAGTCAAATACCTAGAAACATGCTAAGATTAAACAAAAACTAGAATTTCTTGTTTCATCTTAAGTACAGAAATAAAAAAGATAGTCAGAACAGAGAACAAGTTGGATATGTTTACGAATAGAGAAAACAGAAAATCTAAGAAGGAACGACACCAAGAACATCCTGGGAATAGTTGGAAACCTCGGACACATGAATATCTTGAGCTTAGGCATCAGCAACGTCAGAAACTCGCTGGTTTAGGACATCCCCTTCTCTCTCGACATCCCCAATATCAATGATACCAGATTCCCCATCATGGTCACCCAAAGGAGAAGTCGCGGTCAGATCTCCTCTTATTCATCGTCGCTAACAAGAACTTGAGGATAAACTTCGCGAGGAAGCCCATGCTTGTAACAAATCGAGTAGACTGCGAGCTGAGATTCTTCGTTCACGCGACGCTGGGTCGCCTTGGAGTATTTTCTATCATCCCTTCTATGAAATACTGATATTCTTGATCCAAAATGGAGTAAGAATGATCCAGTTCTTCCTTGGCCTTTCTCAATTCATCACGCTCCTGCGAAACTTCGGCCACTAAACGAGAAGACGAAGAGAATTGTCGGGAAGAAGAATCCCGCTCCTTAAGAGCTTTAGTCAGACCCTCCTGAGAAGTCGCAAGCTTCTTCTCTAGCACGACTACTTCTTCTACGAGAAAGAAGTGTTAGAGCAATAAAACTTAAGAAATAAAACAAGACTGAGGCAACAATTATGGCAGCCTTCGCGACTACCTTTATTTTGCGAAAAAACTATACGAGGAGCATGTAAAATTACAGGATGATGGTTAGCATTTTGAAATAACTGAAGATCTTCTAAAGATTTATCTCTGCTCTGATAGGCTTCATCCTTTTCCTGCGACAATCTCTCTAACTTTGACGCCATATATTTGACACATCCTTCTGAGACTGAAGGGAACTCTCTAATAACTTACGATCCCTAGAAAGCCTATAATATGCACCATCAAAAGAAAGCTTGTTATTCTTTAGACCGCGAATGTCATCATACAAGGTTCGATTCTTGTCAAGAAGAGAGCGATTTAGCATATTGGACACCTCTAGAGCCCTGGCGAGCTGACAAGACAAGAAACATCGGAATGGCTTGACATAGTGGCAAATCTTGCAAACAAATAAACTTCACAGGGGTAGGTCTTTTAAGCAGAGAAGAAGGGGAAGTAAAATGAAAAAGACGAAGATAAGTTTCTCTCTCTCTCCGGAAGTATTTATCGAAACATACGAACCGGCTATAACAGTAACCGGTCAAAATGGAAACCTAGATGTGTCAATCGAGAAGAAGAGGAGCTACGGGAAAACCGGAAAACTGTCGGGTAAAAGAAAAAATAAAGTCACAATGCGAAGCTAGGATTCTCGCATCATTCCACTTGCAGAAGAACAACGCGAGAAGAGGCAAAGTGTAGGGGCGAAAAATCGCACATAACAAAACCACAACTTCGCTTCAGATAATTAGACAACCACCAACACTAAGAAGTAAGAAATTAGGCGAAAAGTAATCGCGCGATAAATAGAAAAAAGCACGAAGAGAAACCACGCGACAAGCACAACGCGACATCTATCAAGAAGAACACAAAGTGGTAACACGAAGAGACAACGACATCTCCCCAAAGCCTGGCGAATAAGACAAACTAAAATAAGATCAGCTAACAGAGATCTTGCATGTGATCCTCGATTGTCTTCTACTGATATATTTGCTTATATAAGGATTCAAATGATAAAGAGAGAGAAAAGTGGTGGTAGAATTCTGTCAAGTGAGACAGCTAATAAACACTCATAGAGAAAAGAGAGAAGCCATTAAAGTTCACTCCAATCAACATTTCTTCCATTATTGTATATCAAATACCTTTGTAATCGTTGTAAGAACATCATACATTCATTACAAAGTATTTGAGAAATATCATATAGTGCCAAGTGGTGTATAATATCATTAATGTTTAAGTTGATTCTCATGACTTAAGCTTTGTGTTATTATCATTTCATTGGGTGTAGTTGTGAGATTTTCCACAACTACATAATTAGTATTATTAATCCAATTTGATGTCTTCTTTCGTTTCCATTGATAATAGAGAAATTAAGAGTTTAGATCCAAGCATTTCAGTGTGTTTTATTTCTTATAATAGAATGGTGACACACTAGTGACACACCGCAACTACACAAGTAACAGACTAGTGACACACCCAATTATGAAAGATAACACAGGTTAGGACTGTCAAATGTTAATTCAACAACGAAGGTTAGGATCGGTAATGAATGGTCCGACCTCTTTAAAAACTTTTATGCATGTAACCAGTTGAAATTGCTATAGCATGATCCAAACATCTAGTTTCTTTAAGATCCTTAAAATTTTGAACCAGTAACCTTCTGAAATTTCTACTTACCACTTCCGCATTACATATCGTTATCGCAGGGTGAAATTTTAACTCTTAAAATGGTTAGTGTAGTTGTGAGAAATCTCACAACTACACCCTAGATAAAACGTATATAACAATCTAAGTAATCTCCATAAGAATCACAAGAATATTCATTAAGATCTTTAAATTGGATACAAAGAGATGAATAAACCCTAAGTTGTTCTCCAAATAATCTTTCTCTCTCCTGAAGTCTTGTCCAAGCTCTCCAAAAAGATCTCTCCTAAATACAAGGTCGCTCATCTCCTTATATAGGAGTTTACATAGTGGATGACAGCTAATAAAGCCCTTATTTTCGGATCTGGCGTGCGTCATTACCGCACGCTTACATTGACTCTTCTCGCACGTACTCTTAATACCGCACAATTCTTCACACTTTATTCATGATTAAGCTGACGTCATCTAATGCGTCATTTCCGATATGTTGTACGCGGTTTCCTTCGCTCAGTCTTGATGGTCATTACTTCGCATATCTGATAGGTGTGCGGTATTTTACTCCTACATTTTTCCTCTTCTCATACCGTTCTTTTTAGAGAAAGAGAGATATGAGAAACTCTGATTTGTTCCGCCGCTCCCATTTACCTTTTCGTATTCTTCTCTGCCGACATATTCCCCTGATTTAGGCATGACAACCTACACGTGTTATCTCAACCATTCATTATCTGACATGTCTTTTGTAACCGCCTCTTCCTATCCGTTCATTTTCAATCATCGCATTAATGAAGTAAATATCTTGGGAATCAGGAGTAAATCTTTTATTTACTCTCGATCATCTTCTTCTTTCCTTTTTTTTACTCCCTCTCCTTTTAATCTTCGATTCCTTTTTCTTCTGCTGCTGCTCCCCTGGTTTGATTAAATCTTCAAGTTGATTATCATCTTGTCCTGTTTCATCATTCTCATCCTTTTTTTTCTCTTTTTCTTCTTGATTTTCACACTTTATTTCTCACTTCTCGTAAGTTGATCATCCTGATCATCATCTTTAACTATTTTTCCATCATTCCTCATTCCCATGCTAAAAATTCCTCAAGCTGGTTGGAAGAACGAAAAAATAATTTAAAAAATTGAAAATATAATTCGGTGCAAGAGGTTTCTCATTATATGCCCCTCTTGGATCAAAACCTTCATCTACGCTCGGTCCTGAATGATTTTCTCTTGAAGAATGGAATGACGAGAAGATCATCATTTCAGTAGGACAGCTTCTCGGTGGTCTTCCTATTCCTCTTTATAATCCTCAAATTCCCTTATTTTACAGAATTCTATCGGATGCGAGATTCTCGCGGGCAATATTTCAACTAAGCGGTGACTGCATCAGAATAACCATGGAATATGCTCGTCGCGCAGCAGGATTAGAATCTCTTTACCCAATATTAGTGAGAAAGCTAGAACATTCCCACAAGGAAATCAATCCTGCAGATTATAACCTTGAGAATTTTTTCAAGAATTATGAGATTGTTATCATGAAGAATGAGCTATCTCAATGGGGTGTTCGCTTATCAAGAAAGGATGGTCTCTCGGAAGATGAGAGAATCATGCGATATGTTGACTTCCATGACTCTACGAATAACATCGCTCATAGGTCAAATGATACTCGATGGCTAGATTATCCCATTATTTTGGTAGGCCCCTACATAACTGGTAGAAGTGGAGATGGCTCAACCCTTCCCATGACTGAGGGATTACCTGATTACAATCCTTGGTTATTCAGATGGCCCGAAAAAGCTAAAGTGGCATGCTACCCTCATCTCTTCCTTTTTCTTTTAATTATTTTTCCTCTCATTTCTCTTACCACTTTCTTCGGTTTCAGATTGCCAACAAGCAAAGAAGGCTAAAAATTTGCCTCATGCGTCACCTTAGCACCATAATGAAGTAAGAAATACTCTTTATTTAATTTTAACAATATTGTTTCCTCTGTTTCTTATCTTTCATTATTCGCGTAGGTGGAAGATGTGGACACTAAAAGAAAGGGTAAGGGTAAACTCGGATATAAGAAAACCGCTTCTAAATCTTCTTCCAAGAGCCTGTCCAATAAGCGGAAGAAATTTTACCCCTCTTCTTCAAGTTCTCATTCTAGTGATGATGATATTCTTCTCACTGAAGACCCCTCAATCACATCTTCCATGGGGAAGTTATCTAGTATCTTCTCTGATTCCATGTCAGCAGTTGGTGATGAGGAACTGACTCGTACTTGTGGAACGGTTTCGAAGATATGTGATGTCCCTTCTTTAGTGTAGGATCAGAATTTCGCGATAACGATACGCTCGCGAAATTCTTAACAACGCATTACAAAAATGTCGCAGAGCACTTTGAGAAACGACATTATAGGTGATATTAGCTTAAACATAAGAAAAATGTAATAACTTTGCGAAGATTAGAAGATCTGCGAAATTAACATTTGTAAGCTTGCAATATCATCGTAAGCCAGATCCGAAATTAGGGAAAATCTTAGCTGTATATGAGCTATCATCCATTATGTAAATACCTATATAAAGAGAAAGGCAAGAGAGAGAAAGGAGAATAATCAAAAAGAAAAAGGAGAGAGACACTTTAGGGAGGACACATTTGTAGAGAGAGAGAGCATAATTTTTATTATTATCTTCTTCTTCCTTCTTCAACCGAGAGCTCCAAATACTCATTAATGGAGTCTCAATTGTAATCCATATGTAATTACAAACAATCATAGTGAAGATCCCTAACCCCGTGGATGTAGATCACATTGATCAAACCACGTAAATCTTGTCTCTTATTTTCTATTTTCATTATATTTATCTTTATTTTCATATCAAATAAGTTTAGATCTAGAAATCATAGTCATGATAATACAAGGGGTGTGTTGTAGGATTTCCTTCAACTACATTTTGGCGCTAGAAATAGGGACAGTAAAGGATTTATCCGCCTGCAACTTGTTAAATTCAAAGAAAAAATCCAGAGATTTTCATGAAATTTGGTCGAGCAAAATCCAGCAAAGTTAGTTGAAGCAGCAGAGAAATCTCGTTGTCTCAGCCAGCATATCCACTTAGTTAAAGAAACAACAGCAAAGAATCAAGACAATCTCCTCTCATAAACCTCTCTATCTCTTCAATTTTGTTGTCAAAAATTCAGATCTGGATATTTACAAACAAATTTTTGGGAACGAGTTTCATAAAATCCTTAATTGTTCTTCATCAAAAATTGATTTCATATTAAAAAAAAAATTCAAAAGGAGTTTTCAAAGCAGTCTTGATACAATTAAGCTCCATTTTACAAACCCATGTGATTGATTTCAAAAACACTGTGTATCAGAAATTTATAGTTGATTTGGGGTTTTTCCCAGTTACGAAGTTGTAGGGACTATCAGTGATATATTATAACTCACGACCTGAATTGCTAATTGAATTAACTTAGTTGATTGCAGCGAAGAAGGATAGTCTATGAAGACAATCCCAAACAGAACCTTGACGAAGCAAAGCAAGTATACAAATGTGAAGATGATATTTGGATGAAGATCGTATTCCAGCTGAATTTACAACAGAGATCAATTCCAGGGTTCAGGCAAAGTGATATCAAGTTTACAACGTGCGAAAATTGCTTCAGCAAAGATAAGTCCTGCGAAATTATTTTCGTGACAAACCACCACCTCGTCAAAGGGAATAGAAGTTCTGAGAAATTCTCTTCGTCACCAACCATTACCTGCGAGATTCAAATATATCATTTCGTCCAATCTTTACCTCGTCAAGTACGGGATCATCGATTCCAGACGGAGAGACAAACTCCTGTCACTGCTCATTGAGACAACCCCAATCGAAGTTAAACATCTCAAAGCAAATTAATTTGGAAAGGTCATCTCGCAGAAGTTAACAGTAATCTGAAAAATGTCTCAACTCAAGTTTGAATTGTCACTAGTAAACACAAAGGAACACGTACAGTTATCATACAATGTTCTCCATCAGATTAATTCCCGAGAGATGATATTCATCAGCAATTCTTCAACCGACTTCGTCAGCAATCAGTAAGAAACAAGATAACTCGCAGAGACGTAGTATCTCAGGTTTAACTCGCCGGTTTGGACAACCAAGGATCAACAATAATCACTTCGTCAGTTAGATATGGAAACATTACTTCGACAGAGGCTCTAGCAAAGAACAACTTTGTGATCACCCGCGAAGAACAAGATCATCACTTCGACAGTTCACCATTTGCGAAATGATCAGTTATAGTCCAACCAAAATTCAACTTTACCCAACGAAGAAGCGAACTTACTTCGTCATCAACGTCGAGAGCAACCAAATAAGAGTGGTAAATCGCAGAAGAAATCAACAAAAGAAGAAGCAGTTAGCCACCGGACAAAGAAAATCGAAGAAGAGAAAATGACACCTTCGTAAAAAGGAAACGAGATTGAAATGAATCCGCGAAGATGAAATCTTAAGTTAGATTGCCAGGCAAATCAATTGGAGTAGAATTCAATATGAAGCATTCAGGATTGTATCTATATTTGCTTGGAGAGATTTTTGACTTCATGACTTTGTGTGATATTATTTGACAGGGGCAAAATGCAAAAAACCCAACAAAAAACGAACCTCAACCAGTTCCAAGAGATCACGATTAAAAGAAACTACTAGTCCATGAATACCGTTGCTAAAGGCAAAGCAATCAACACAGAATGGCGAAATAAGATCCTGCAAAGAGATAAGACCTTGCGAAGTGACAATGTTATCCAAACTAGAAGGACAGTGAACAAAGACAGAAGTTCGGAAACAAAACTTTCTTCGTCAACAAACAACTTTGGCGAAAATAAAATCGGAACTAACCAGCGAAGAAAAGAAATAAAACATTCAAAATTTACTTCACAAGACAGACTCAACGAATCAGCTCGCACAATGATATGATCAGTGTACTTCGCTAGAATGCTTTTCTTCATCACCTATCAAGTTCGGAACATCTATCAATTCAGAGAAGAAAATCCATTCAAATCGTTAGATTTACTTGCATACGTAAATGGTTCACTAGCAAAGATCAACCACAAATCCGAAGGAAACGAGTAGAACGACTGAGAGGGATGTATTATTTCTTTCACCACCTTTGAATTTAAAAATTACGTAGAGTATATCAGATAATGTTGCAAATTCAAATTAGGGTTGTATGATTTGTTATAGGCTTCACATGACAATTATTAACCGTTAATGGTACTCACAGGGGTATGTATATATCAATAGGAGATGAAAGAAAAGCTGAACAATCATATGGTTCAATAACGGAAACAATTAAAGAGGACATGTAAGTCCAAATGGAGCTAGTTGCAAGCCAAACGTAACAAAGATAAGTAGAGCAGAAATAGATTAACTCGCACCAAAACAACCATATCACCAGCAAAACATCAAGAGAAACACAACTTGGTCAAGTAGTAGAAAAAGTTCACCGTCATCTCAGTAAAGATTAATTGGCAAGAAGAGGATTATTTTCGAAGAAATAAACTTGCAAAATAAGCACCCGGAACAGCTCATCTCGCAAAGAGGGACAACTTATAAAAGGAGTCAGCCAAATGAGCTATGCGAATTTCACAAAATAAAATGCAGTAGATTTCTACCATGAACAATCACGCAAAACAAGATGCAATAGATGCTCTTATTTCATCATCACATAGACTTCTACCATGAACAGATAAGGGAGGAAGAGTTTCAACAAAGAAAGTTCATCAAGGAAGCACGGGAAGTTAAGGGAGAGAGAGCAAAAGAGTAAATAACTAATGGAGAAATATCACCCACACAGGAGAAGAAAAGAAAGACGAAGACAAAATTTATACAAAGAGAGATTAAATAAGAATAAGCTACGCGAATTGTACCTTCCAATCACAACCAGAAATTCGCACAGATGGTTTGAGTTGGAGAAAGGAAGCAACAAGTCACGAGTTCGAGTCCCTTCATCAAGATTAATTTTTCGCACATTTTTGAAATCATAAAGGAGAAGAAGTACAATAAAATTACATCATTGTGTGTTTCTTTCAGAAGCAACAAGTAGCGTAGATGGTCAGAGAAGGATTATGCAAACTAGGTGTGTTTCTTTCGGAAGCAACAAGTAGTGCAGATGGTCAGAGAAGGATTATGCAAACTAGAGGGCATGGGTTCGATTCTCCCTGCGACCAAATAATTTTTGCTTCTTACATATTCATTTCGCAGAGTTGGTATTTGATTACTTCGCAAGAGAGGCTTAGCACAGTTAGTATGGTGCGAGAAAATCCAAGACGCAGGATAAGGGTTCAAGTCTCACTTCTCACACTTCTTTTTGCTGCGCGAAATTCATACATTCCAAAGCATTTATTCACTTTTTTGACAACAACAACGACTCACATGAAAGATAAGTACCACTTCCTTGCACATTTTACTTTATACTAAGAACGAATAAAAATATTTTTGATTTGATTTACAAAAAACGATTCAATCGCACGATTACAAAGATTTCAAAATTACAAAAAACTGAGAAAATCCAATTTATATAATTCTCTTGGATATTTCTTTTATAGAAAATAAAAGATTTTTGATTTGATTTACAAAACGCGATACAATCGCAGAATTACAAAGATTTCACAACTACAAAGATTTCAGAATTATAATGTATTAGAATTTCTCTTGAATATTTACTTTGCTTCAAATGATATGATATTATGAGAATTAAAGAGTAGATGAAAGAAATGACAGAAATGAAAGAATAAAAGAACAAAGAAACGTGAAAATTTCGCAAGAGACAATCTAAGATCCATAAAAATCTAATATTAGAATGGGGCGAACCTTTATGGCATACACCCTAGTTCGTGAATAAAATTTCGTAAGAGGCAAATGTAAGACCTAAAGTACGTCATAGAAGGGGGTAACTGTAGCATGACTCAGGAAAAAGGTTACACCGCCCCTGGAACTTGAGTCATGGAGATTTGGGGTCAATAAAGCCCATCCGGGAGAGGCACCTTGGATTCTCAGCTTAAGCATATGACTTAAGTTGGGCGACTAAGGTAATAAGAACTCTGCCAAGGAGTGCAGAATCTGATCAAGGCGCCGAGGTACACGGTTGAGTCAAGATTGCCAGGGGCGTCTGGAGCGTACCTTGCCATTCTTGACAAGTCTTGGCTTATACTGCACTCGTCCCGAAGAAAACCCCACTTAGGGTGCAGTCTCGTAACCATAAGCCCTATAGGAAAAAGGGATAAGAGGCTGCGAAAACAACTGGTTGTTGTTAAGACTGGATGGGAGGAGCTAACCTTGTATGGTAGAAGTATGCCTCTTTGAAGGGGAAACCAAGGGGGAGATAAGGGAGACACCCTCAATTAGGGAGCTGATATGTGTCTTAAGACACAAATGTCATGACGCTTTTTACTCGCAAGGGTATTAAGGCTTGTCATATTTGTGCAACAATACTAGAGAAAAAGATAAGACGAGATCAATGGGTACTCACAAGGGTATTAAGGAAATAATACTAGAGAAAAAGATAAGATGAGATCAATGGGTCATTACATGAAAGTGTAAAGACGTCCTGCGATTTCGTCGCAAGACGGCAATGTCATGGGGCTTTATTTTCGCAAGAATATTTAGGCCTGTCATATTGCCGCAATAATCCTGAAGAGGCAATAATACAAAAGAAAAAGTTAAGGCAAGATCAATGGGTTTTTGCATGAAAGTGCAAAGACGACCTGCAATTTTGTCGCAATGACAAGAGGTAGCAAAATAAGACCTTTAACTAGGAAGGAAAAATAAGACCACATAAGAAAATGAGTAAGCAAATAAGCTTGCGAATATGTACATGGAAATGAAACTGAGGCAGTGAAAATGCCGCAGACTTGATATTATGATCATATTGTTATGAGATACTAATAGGGAAGGAAAGAGGAAAGATGAAACACAAGTAAGAATGTAGGATCAGAATCTCGCAGCAATAATGCCTTAGCGAAATTATCAGCAACAAAACACAACAGCGTCGCAGAACAATTTCAGAAATGACATAATAAACGACGTCAACTAAATTATGAGAAAAATGTGACGGTCCTGCGAAAATTAGAGAGTTTGCGAGATTAACATTTGTAAGGTCGCAAGAATGTCGCAAACCATACCCGAAAATAAAGGACATATTGACTGTCATCCACTATGTAATTCCCTATAAATAGCCACTCAGTTGTAAAGGAATGAGAGAGATCTTTTCTGAGTGAGAAGCAAGTAAATAGGAGAGAGAAAATATAGAGCAGTGGTTATTCTTGATTCCTTTATCTTCTCTTGTAAGATTGTTCAAAGATTCATCTATAAAATTAAGATTGTTAATCTAAAATGAGTTGAATGTTAATGAAATCTTGTGAGGGGTGTAGTGTAGGATTTCCTGCAACTACATAATGGCGCTAGAAACAGGGAGGCTGAAGATTGAAAATTGAAGATTGTTGTTGAGATTGTTCAAATCAAGAAGGTGATTAAACAAATCAATGGACCAGTTAAAAGAAAAATGATTAGAGTCAATGAAGATGAAAAAAGATTTGAGTGTAATATGATAAAAAAAACAATGATTAATAGATTACATGAAAACATCAAAGGAAGGATACATCAACGAGATTTTGAAGGAAGGAAGGTTATGGCGGTAGAAAAGACCTCACCCTTGAAAGATTGGGAAAAGAAAAAAATCACATTCATGGCGGCAGAAATACCAAAAGAAAATTTGAACCACACAACTCCATTGGTTATTACGGTGCCTATTACGCGAAAAGAGAAAGGGACAACAACAAAATCCACTGAAGAATGAACATTGAACAGAACTTTAGTCGATACAAGAAGTTCAGTGGATATAATATTTTATCATGCGTTCAGGGGAATGAGATTTAAAGATGAAGAAATGTCCAGTTCAGCATATCTTGTTCATGGCTTTGGAAAATCCATAACAAAACCTAAAGGAGAAATAGTAGTACGAATTCCACTAGGAGAGATCGAAACACACGTGACACTATGCGTGGTGGATATGGAATCGCCATATAATATGTTGTTAGGAAGACCATGGATACATGTGATAAAAACTGTAGTATCAACGTTGCATCAATATATTAAATTCCCCACACCAAATGGAATAGGTGAAATCAGAGGAAATGTTGACAATGCGAAATTATGTCATCAAATTGAAGTAAAGCATTATGAAGGACGAGCAAAAAAGAAACAATTTCGCAGAAAGTTTGCAAAGGAGGCAAAGAAAGAAGAAAAATTTAGAGTGTACACGATAAGGGCAAAAGAAGGCAGGGGAATACCCAGCGAAATTTCGGAAGAAGGAGAAGGACCTGTGAAAACAATAAAAGAACCAACACCAATTGGAGAACCCAAGTTCAGTTACACTGCCATAGAACCAACAAAAGAAGTAAACGTTGGGACTATAGAAGAACCTCTAATGTTGAGAATTGGAACCAAGATGGATGTAGAAGAAGAAGAAAGAACTGTTAACCTTTTGCGAGAATATAAAGAAATTTTCGCATGGAGCATGGATGAGATACCGGGAATCGATCCATCAATTGGATGTCACAAGATGGAGATTAACAAGAATGTGAGACCATTTAAACAAAGAATAAGAAAAATCGCAACAGCCTACCATTCCCAAATAGAAGAAGAACTACAGAAAATGCTTGATGCAGGAATTATAAGAGAAGCTAAATACCCAGAGTGGATAGCGAACATGGTCATTGTTCCAAAGAAAAACAAAGGAATAAGGATTTGCATAGATTTCACTGATTTAAACAAAGCCTGCCCTAAAGATAGATTTCCGTTACCAGATATTCCTCAAATGGTGGAATCAGCAGCGGGAAATGATAGGGTATCGTCTTTAGATGGGTACAAAGGGTATAACCAAATCCCTCTCGCTGAAGAAGCTCAAGAGCATATTGCTTTTTTCGCCCCTAGAGGTTTATATTGTTACACGAAAATGCCATTTGGTTTGCGAAATGCGGGAGCAACATACCAAAGAATGGTAGAGAAGGTGTTCGCGAAATGGATACACAAAACATTAGAAGTATATGTGGATGACATGTTAGTAAAGAGTAAAGAAGCCAAAGACCATGTACAGGACTTGAGGGAGATTTTTGAACAAATGCGGCAGTATGACATTAAACTGAATCCTGAGAAATATACCATTGGAGTTGCATCGGGAAAATTTTTAGGCTACATTGTATCAAAGGAAGGAATACATGTTGATCCAGAAAAAGTGAAAGCAATTCGTGACATGCCAACACCAGAAACAATAAAAGATGTACAGAAGTTGAATGGACTTTTAGCTTTGCTAGGGAGATTCATTTCGCGATCATCAGACAAATGCAAGCATTTTTTCGATATACTGAAGAAGGGTGCGAAATTCAAATGGACTGAAGAATGCGAAAAAGCTTTTCAAGGGATCAAAGAACATTTTATGAATACATCTATTTTACAAAAAGCAGAATCAGGAGAAGAGTTGTTAATCTATCTTGCAACGACGTCGCATGCATTAAGTGCCGTGTTATTGCGAATAGACGCAGGAGTGGAGAAACCCATCTATTACATTAGCAAAACTTTTAATACTGCCGAAAAGAATTACTCAAAGGTTGAGAAGCTAATCTTAGCATTAGTTTATGCATCATTTAAGCTCCGCATATATTTTCAAGCGCACACAATAAAGGTATTAACAAAAGTACCAATTGAATCAGAGATGAAGAATTCAAAAATATCAGGAAGAGTGGAGAGATGGAATGCACAAGTAGGCCACTTTGATATTAAATATGAAATTTTGTCTTCACCAAAATCACAAGTTGTTGCAGATTTCTTGGCAGAATTTCCTTTAGAAGGAGATGAAGCGGTAGAAGAAATGATGGATATAGAAGAAGAACACGGAGATCCAAAAGACTTATTAACAGAACCAAATATATGGGAGATATTGGTAGATGGATCATCAAATGGAGAAGGCAATGGAGTTGGAATTATTTTAATTTCGCCAGAAGGAGCGAAGATGGATTTTTCATTCAAATTGGAATTCGCATCCACTAATAACGGAACGGAATATGAAGCTGTGATATGATAGACACATTTATGTGTCTAATGTGTCCTCAATGTTCCGTATTGTTAGTACTCGATTTCGTACTTATTATGGTGTTTTATGTGTTTGTAGGGGAAATAAACATTCTTGGAAAAATCGGCTCGAAAAGTTACTCAGGGCACCCCGGAGGACATTTGCTATACGGACCCTCACTTTGGATAAGGGGTAACCTAATTACTAAGGGGCACCCCATTTCTAGGCAGCTGCTAATCGCAACCCAGGACCGGATAGGGGGCAACCCTTCTTCTTCTTTTCAAATTCATTTTTTGGCGGGAAGAAGAGTTCACTCCTGGCAGTTTTCTCGATCGGATTTTGGATGGGTTAGAGGTAGACTAAATCGCTGAAACTTCATGGATGGACGTGATATATCCTAAAAGGCTTGGTATGGGCCTTTGGTTCGATCAAATTTGGCTGGATATTCCTAGAGAAGAAAACAGAGAAGCGCGAGTTTTGCAGGAGTACATCCACGGGATTTTTATGAGCTGGCGTGTGCAGTTAGGGTGTTTGACTCTCTCTAAACATGTTTACATGTTCTTAGCTGCCAGAGGACGCGTGATGGAAGATATTCCCCGGATATTGATTTTAATGGCGAGAAGATTTGGGAATTAAGGGGAAGATATTTGGTTCTGGCGTATATAAATGAGGAGTTGAGAAGTCAGCAAGGGGGATGAAGAGTTTGGGAGAGTTGCAGAGCATCAGAAAGTCGAGATAATCAAGTGGAAGGAAACCACCATTTCTGCTGCTGTGAAGAAAACGAAGAACATCGACCCACTCATTGGACGCCTAAGGACAGTCGTTTATGCTACAGCGGTAACGACCCACAGCCGAGGGTCATAGTTCAGGAGACAGTCTTAGAGCAACATTATCTCTCTGGTTTGTAACAAATATAATTGTTACAAACCCGATTTTGAATTATTTCTCCATTTTCTCCTTGTAAACACCTTTTTGAGCAATGAAAAATTCCTTTGAGTGTGTTTTCACCATGCGGAGCTAGACCCCATCACTGGGACAACGTAGGAAGCAACTTTTCATGATTGTGGTAAATGAATTAATTCTTTTATTGACTTTTTGCATAGATTTAATTGCTTTCTGATTTCTATTAATTATTTGTTATTTTGTTAGATTCCGCATGCTTAGTTCTAAATACTTTAGATGCGTCATGCTTTTAACTTACAAATAATATTTTACGAAATCTAATTTTGGCAAAGAACTAGAGTCACAACTTCTTTTGTTTGAGCTATATTGTCTAGAGTTAATGACTGAACCATAACAATATGAAAAGTAGTGGAATCCTGCGTCTCAGCGTCTCTTCATCTTGTGACAAATTGTGTATATATATTTTTCCTTATTTTCTTTATTAAGTCTTAAAAAAAAATTCTCAACAAATCTGAGTGAAAGAATCTTCTTACTACAACATCATTGAAAAATACGATCAATTTTTGGCGCCGCCGACGCGGATTTGTTTATAAATTTGTTTTTAGGTTTTTTTTTATTTGTTCCTTTTTACGCCTTTTGGTATTTCTTTTTTGCTTTAAGATTTGGAATTGAGCTAAAGAAAAGGGGAGAAAGTGCTGAAAACAAAAGCGAAGCCAAAGAAGAAAAGAAAGGAGGAATCCAAAAGGAGTGAAGAAGAAAATTTTTGTATATAGATATTCTATTTTATTTTATTTTTTTAAGAAATTTTAATTAGGGTTATATTTTTGTAATATTTTTTTTTGGACCTTTTTTCTTTTTGGACATTGGACATTAATTTTTTTTAAACCCTACGGAAGGGTAGTTTCAAATATAAACTGCACAGGGAAGGACGGCGATTACGATATCGCCTCGGCCCCTCGGGTTCGTACATGACATAGGAGTCGTGGCCCGAGTCGACTTCAACGGTTCATCCCCCGTCTGGAACGGGAGGTAAGAATTCTAAACACCCGCGAATCCCCTGTCAGCGGGTTTACTGGATGATTTTGTATGTCTATATGTTGAGGACCTGAAATCGGATTTAATTTTCTAGTAAAGGGCAAGGCCTGGCCAAATCAAGATAAGGACTCGGATTTCATCACCGTTTCCATCTTGCCCGCCTTAGGAACACGTAACCTACGCGAACCTAAGCCTAAAATTTTGACTAGAACGAGACCAATAGGGTAACGAGCTTAATAGGAAAGTCATTCGAAAAATATTGGTTACTCTTTTAAGCATACTTCGAAGTTCATGATGGTTTCTGTGAGTTGAATGCGTGACTGCGCCGCCTTGTAATGCGGTGAGGCCTTGGGTATCATAGCTCCACGCAGCTTCCTTCGCCTCTATTCAACTTACTTTGACTCGGATTGATTCCAGAGGGGTTTGCTTAAATTGTAAAGAATTCCCTTTCGAAGGATTAGAAGCTGGTCTGGAAACAATCTAAGTGGAGCCATCATGCTTTTTGTTTGCTAGATAAATTAGGCTTGTTGTGGTCGAGTCAGCCTTGTTTGTGCTTGTGTAGAATTCCCTTGCAGTTAGGATGTCAAACTGTTATTATAATAGTCATCACAATGAATATGAATATACAACTGAACAATATGGACCACTCTTTTTATGACCATAGTGTGAATAGTGGTTGGGAACGCCAACCTTTCGAAGGTTATCAGTCATACCATGGTGAGCCCAATTACTATCCACATGTGCATCAGTCTTACGAGCAAGAAGATTATAGTACTAGTTCTTCGTCTCTAGAGGATACAATCAAACTATTGAAAAGTAGTCCTTTTTATGATCTCTCTGTTCCTATTCCTCCTTTAGAAGAGTCCCTCAGGAAGTTAGCTGAGTCGACGCGTAAGTTAGCCGAGATGAATAGTATAATTATACACGAAAGAACTACAATAATGAGTGAACCTTCTTTAGAAGACCACCTCAAGAGGATAGCTGAGACGAACGAAAGAATTGCTCGAAATTACTTGAATTGCCAATATAGTGTATCCAATAATACCCTTGAGAATGAAGATAGTTATTTACATAATCAAGATAACAAGGTTAGAATTGGTGACACAACTTGTTTAGATGAGGTTCGATTATTTTCATGTTATAATAATGATGACTATGATGAGGATAGTATAGATGAAGAACATGAAATATGTAGGCATAATGATAAGGAATTTGTTAATCCAATTGAGCTTTATAATGATAGTGTTGTTTCTAGTTCAAATCCAAATAATTTTAATAATTATTCACCTATTCAAAAGGATGAGGATTTGACTAGAGATACCACCGTTTTAGGCGATGCAGTTCATGATCCTTTAACCTGCAGTGTGTTGGATAATCCATTATTTGATGTGCCTATCAGTGAATCAGAGGAAGTTATTATGATTAACACGTTAGTTAATGAGCCTTTACTAGAAAATTCCACCGATAATCCTTTATATGATTGTGATGATGGTTTAGAGGAAAGAGTTTACCCTGAGAATACTGTTTTAGAATCTAGCGTATTACACTAGTCTTAGAAGATGATAAACTCGTAGAAATGAGTGAGGATGAACCCAACTTAGAAGAATCAATTGACCATTTCCAGGAATCTGATGATCTAGAAATTAGGGAAGTTGTGACTAGTCTTTATAGAGACACTGAAAACTCTAAGTATGGGGGTGATTATCATTCTCCGTTTTCTTTAACTCTTAGAAAGTTCCCTCGTGTAGGACTTGACATTTATGCCTCAACCATCTTACAAGATTATCTTCATACATGTTTTACCGAACCTAATAATGTCCAGAAAGAAGCTCAGTTGTTAGAAACCCATCCTATGGTTGATGTGGTTAACCCAGGCTATGATACCAAGATTGACTTTGTTTTCCCACCAAAAACTTTTCAACCAATTGTGGGAAGATATGATTTTCAGATTTGTCGGTTATTAAGTTTTGAGACTAAACCTAATTACTTTATGATATTAGGGTCGACACATTTTCTTAAGGAAGACCACCTCTTTAATTGTGGTCAGCTGTGTGAGTCAAATCTAATTGACTTAGAGGATCCCTAATTATTCAGGTTGTTGTTATGTGCTTCTAAGTTCTTAGTTGAGTTTTTCCAGACTCTAATGCCTGACCGGATCTTAGCTTTGAGGAAATCCAACCGATGAAAGCTTTTTATTTAGACCCTTTTATAGAGCCTGAACCTGAACCACAACTAGATGTAGTTGTCTTACGCGAGGGTATGTTCGGTATCTTCTTGGTATGTTGCACTTTCCTCTTCTTGTGGGTAATACTTTTTGATCCAGATGACCCACAATTATTCCGGCTACTGCTATATGATTCTACGAGGTGACTAATTCTTCCAATGTCTGGCTGAAGACTTTAAACTTAGCATTTCTTGGGAGGTAACCCATGCTCATGCAACACGGTAATATCTTTCCTTAACTCTTTTGCTTCAAGTGGTAACAGTTTCTCCTTGTTCATGTTTTTAATTTTATCTTTAGAACATTGAGGACAATGTTAGATTTAAGTTTGGGGGTATGGGAGAAACTTTTTAGTTGCAGTAAAAAAAAAAAAACTCCAGAGCCTAGAAATTTATGTTTATTAAGGATGGCATTAACCAGTCTAAGTGGATGGAAGCATTTTGGTTGTAGGAGTTGAGGAACCAATCTGATTAGATGGAAACATCTAAAGAGTCTATTCATAAAAGCACAGAGCTCGGGTGTAGAATTAAAAAAAAACATGGTACTTTCGCCATATCTCGTTGAATCCTAATCCTTCTTTTTTTATTTTTTAAGTGATTTGGTGGGGCACACGATCCAAGTTGTTACCTTTGATAGGGTGAAATAGGGTGATTGAGATAAAAAAAAATAAATAATTAAAACCAGACCATCAGACCAACATGAATAAATTCAATAAAGTCGACCACTGGTGCCCTTGTATATGCCAGTTGTGTTGATATAGAGTTAGGTTTATCGACCATTGGTCCCCTTGTATATGCCAGTTGTGTTGATATTAGTCAGACCGGTATCTCAGTCCATTAGGATAGGTCCATCTTGGCAGAGGCCTTCAGACAGATATGGGAAACACCGTTCACTTTAAACCATCTATCTTTTCTCTTTATCCATCTACTTAATCTTTCCATGTGATTGGTTGACTCCAGTTATGATGTACAAAAACTATCTGAGTAGACCTCTGTCACTTTATATGAATTTTAGTATGCTTGAGTGCAAACTCGTGTAGAACAATTGGAATTTCGCATCAGGCTACGTCCTCCTGTAGTCAATAGGTATGCCAACCAAGGAGATTATTTAGTGCCTTCCAAGGTTCTGCATAGGTAGCTAGGGTCTGGAGTAAATGTTTTGTGGGTACACCTCTGGTAAACCCTCCCGAGATTAACTCGGTTCTATTTTTTTTAGTTTTGCTCGAGGACTAGCAAATAATAAGTTTGGGGGTATTTGATAGACGCATTTATGTGTCTAATGTGTCCTCAATGTTCCGTATTGTTAGTACTCGATTTCGTACTTATTATGGTGTTTTATGTGTTTGTAGGGGAAATAAACATTCTTGGAAAAATCGGCTCGAAAAGTTACTCAGGGCACCCCCATAGGACATTTGCTATACAGACCCTCACTTTGGATAAGGGGTCACCTAATTACTAAGGGGCACCCCGTTTCTATGCAACTGCTAATCGCACCCCAGGACCGGATAGGGGGCAACCCTTCTTCTTCATTTCAAATTCATTTTTGGCGGGAAGAAGAGTTCACTCCTGGCAGTTTTCTCGGTCGGATTTTGGATGGGTTAGAGGTACACTAAATCGCTGAAACTTCATGGGTGGACGTGATATAGCCTAAAAGGCTTGGTATGGGCCTTTGGTTCGATCCAATTTGGCTGGATATTCATCGAGAAGAAAACAAAGAAGCACGAGTTTTGCAGGAGTACATCCACGGGATTTTTATGAGCTGGCGTGTGCAGTTAGGGTGTTTGACTCTCTCTAAAAATGTTTACATGTTCTTAGCTGCCAGAGGACGCGTGATGGAGATAAAATGGGAAACTATATGAGCTGCAAATTCGTAAAGATATTCCCCGGATATTGTTTTTAATGGCGAGAAGATTTGGGAATTAAGGGGAAGATATTTGGTTCTGGCGTATATAAATGAGGAGTTGAGAAGTCAGCAAGGGGGATGAAGAGTTTGGGAGAGTTGCAGAGCATCAGAAAGTCGAGATAATCAAGTGGCAGGAAACCACCATTTCTGCTGCTGTGAAGAAAACGAAGAACATCGACCCACTCATTGGACGCCTAAGGACAGTCGTTTATGCTACAGTGGTAACGACCCACAGCCGAGGGTCGTAGTTCAGGAGACAGTCTTAGAGCAACAATAGTTCTCTGGTTTGTAACAAATATAATTGTTACAAACCCGATTTTGAATTATTTCTCCATTTTCTCCTTGTAAACACATTTTTGAGCAATGAAAAATTCCTTTGAGTGTGTTTTCACCATGCGGAGCTAGACCCCATCACTGGGACAACAGAGGAAGCAACTTTTTATGATTGTGGTAAATGAATTAATTCTTTTATTGACTTTTTGCATAGATTTAATTGCTTTATGATTTCTATTAATTATTTGTTATTTTGTTAGATGCCGCATGCTTACTTCTAAATACTTTAGATGCATCATGCTTTTAACTTACAAATAATATTTTACGAAATATATTTTTGGCAAAGAACTAGAGTCACAACTTCTTTTGTTTGATCTATATTGTCTAGAGTTAATGACTGAACCATAACAATATGAAAAGTAATGGAATCCCGCGTCTCAGCGTCTCTTCATCTTGTGACAAATTGTGTATATATATTTTTCCTTATTTTCTTTATTAGGTCTTAAAACAAATTCTCAACAAATCTGAGTGAACGAATCTTCTTACTACAACTCAATTGAAAATCACATCATGATACATGCCTTAAAGTTCGCAATAGAAATGAAACTAGAAAATGCCAGGATCACTAGTGATTCGCAGCTAGTTATTCGCCAAATAAAGGGAGAGTACACTACAAATGCACCATCCTTGAAGAAATACAAGAAGCTCGTTGAAGAATTGTCAGCGAAAATCCCAAAAATAAAATGGAGGCACATTTCAAGGAAGGATAACAGACTCGCAGACGCTTTTGCTTTCATCTCAAGCATGATGACAGATCCAACTGCAAGATGCATAAAAATACAGACACTTCTGTCACCATCAATCAATAAAGAAGAAGAAGAAATGGACGTGATGATAATAGACGATGGAGAAGAAGAACAAACGAACAATATCGCAGATTGGAGAACAGAACTTCATGCATATTTGGCGAAAGGAGAAACACCAAGAAATAGATTGGAAGCAAACAAGTTAAAAATCCGCGCAACAAATTATGAATTAAGAGATGGGCTGCTATACCAAAAATCCTTTAATGGACCATCACTCAGATGTTTGACACGAGAAGAAGGAGAAAAGGTGCTAAAAATGTTACATAGTGGGGACGCTGGCAATCATAGTGGGGGAAGATCTTTGGCACATAGAGCAAAAATGCAAGGCTATTACTGACCATACATGCACGAAGATGCAAAACAAATATCAAGACGTTTCGAAGATTGTCACCAGCATGGAAAGAAAATACATGCACCTGGAGAACCATTGTCATCTTCAACCAGTGTGTGGCCTTTTGGAAAGTGGGGCTTAGATATTGTGGGGCCATTTTTACCAGAATCTGGACAAAGAAGATACTTAATAGTCGCAACAGATTATTTCACAAAATGGACAGAAGTGAAGGCAGTACAACATATTCACGACAAAGATATCTTTACATTCGTATTCAAAAATATCATTTGCAGATTCGGAATTTCTACGCAGTTGGTATCTGATAATGGGAAACAATTTGAAGGAAAAAACTTAGAAATGTTACTTAATGCATTTAAGATAAAATGTGGAAAGTCTACTCCTTTGTATCCACAAGCTAATGGGCAGGTAGAGGCAACAAACAAAACAATTGCAGATATATTAAAGAAGAAATTAGAAGGACATCATAGAGCATGGTGTGAACAAGTACATAATGCAGTATGGGCTTATAATACAACTAGAAGAGAAGCTACTGGAATGTCACCCTTTTGTTTAACATACGGAGTTGAAGCGGTGTTACCAACAGAAGTTGTTATTCCGACAACAAAGAGAGAATCTTGGGAGAAAAATCTTAGTGCGGGTTTGATCTTAAGCAAACTTGATGAATTATAAGAAAAAGGATAAAGAGCTTTACAACATATGGAGAATTATCAGCGAAGATTAGCCCGAGAATATAATGAACGTGTCAAAGTAGGCGAATTTCATCCAGGAGATTTAGTTCTGCGAGAGACACCAATATATCAGCGATAAAATGGTGGAAAGTTAGCGAAAAAATATGATGGACCTTACATCATTAAGGAGATAGTTGGAACAGGAGCTTATAAATTAATGGATCCAGAAGGTAGAGATGTTGGTCATAGACTTGATAGACCATGGAACGGATTGTACTTAAAAAGATATTATCCGTAAGAAGCTTTGAGAAGTTGTGGATTCTGAAAGAATAGTTGCGAGATTATTCATATCAAAACAAGATCATGATGTGCGAAGCTTTCGCAGAGATAATCATAGAACAATGACATAAAAGAAAATGGCGAACCTTTATGGCGTGCACCCTAGTTGGCGAATAAAATTTCGCAAGAGGAAAATGTAAGACCTAAAGTACGTCATATAAGGGGGTACCTGTTGCATGGCTCATGGAAAGGCTACACCGCCACCGGAACCTAAGTCATGGAGATTTGGGGTCAATAAATCCCATCCGGGAGAGGCACCTTGGATTCTCAGCTTAAGCATATGACTTAGATTGGGCGACTAAGGTAATAAGGACTCTCCCAAGGAGTGAAGAATCTGATCAAGGCGCCGAGGTACACGGTTGAGTGAAGAGTTCCAGGGGCGTCTGGAGCGTACCTTGCCATTCTTGACAAGTCTTGGCTTATACTGCACTCGGCCCGAAGAAAACCCCACTTAGGTGCAGTCTCGTAACCATAAACCCTATAGGTAAAAGGGATAAGAGTCTGCGAAAACAACTGGTTGTTGTTAAGACTGGATGGGAGGAGCTAACCTTGTATGGTAGAAGTACGCCTCCTTGAAGGGGAAACCAGGGGGAGATAAGGGCGGCACCCTCCATTAGGGAGCTGATAAGTGTCTTAAGACGCAAATGTCATGAGGCTTTTAATCGCAAGGGTATTAAGGCTTGTCATATTTGTGCAACAATCCTGAAGAGGCAATAATACTAGAGAAAAAGATAAGGCGAGATCAATGGGTTTTCGCATGAAAGTGCGAAGACGTCCTGCGATTTCGTCGCAAGACGACAATGTAATGGGGCTTTATTTTCGCAAGAAAATTTAGGCCTATCATATTGTCGCAACATTCCTGAAGAGGCAATAATACAAAAGAAAAAGTTAAGGCAAGATCAATGGGTTTTTGCATGAAAGTGCAAGGACGTCCTGCGATTTTGTCGCAATGACAAGAGGTGGCATAATAAGACCTTTAATTAGGAAGGAAAATAAGACCACATGACAAAACAAAATATTTATAAGTATTCATAACAATCATTTCTCGCAAGAAAGATAATGAGAGGCAAGTATGGGAATCAGTAAACAAGAGGCATTATCTTTCTCGCCAGCAAAATACTAAAAGAAAAATTAATTCCAAAGTTGGTTGAAGAATATTATTCGCAAGAAATAATAAAGAGATGAAACAATTCAAGAAGATAGAACTAGATAAGAAGCTCATGCTTCAGTATTAATTCCAGTAGAAGGAGATAATGGACGCTCTTCGCCAATGTTCTCATTATCGCCAATCTTCTTCATTTCGATTCTGATCTTCACCAACAATAATTCCTTTGAAGGGACTTCTTTTCGCCGCCACCTTGATTATCGCCAGCAATTACTTCTTTAGAAGAGATTTTTTTTCGTTTTCATCTTGATTAGCACCAGCAGTTGCTTCCTTAGAAGGGATCTCTTCTCCATCTTCCAAAGACTATTCTCCACCACTTTCATAATCATAATCACTGTCAGCAGGACGAGGAATTTCATCATCATCTACTTCCAAAGGTTCGATTGATGTAGGAGGAAGAGATTTGGACAATAAAATATCATTTACAAGGACTTCAGCCGGAGATGAACTTGACGAAGAAGTGCTCTCTGATGATTCCTATCTTGAATATCCTTAAAGTAAGCAAGATAATCAAGTCTTCTTTCTGCTCGGTCGCGAGAACCAGTAAGGACAGAGACGAGTAGTGCATTTTCTTTGCGAATTTTGGCATATTTAGCCTCCAAAACAGAAATGGAGGAATGAAGATTTTTCTCAGACTCTGCGAAAAGTAGAATAAAAATTTCAGTAAGATGAAGAACTCAAAAAGATATGACAAAGAAAAGATAGTTAAGGCAGTCAAACTATTATGACTACCTTCCTTTTGCGAAATAAGGTGTTGAATCAAGGTCAGACAACTATTCTCCCAACGGTCCATGCATCATCAAATTTATCTCCAACTAAACCTTTAAGTCGAGACTGAAGATTTTTCTCTTTAGAAATAAGAAAGGCATTTTTCTTCGCAAGAGAAGAATAAGATTCTTCTAATTTGGAATATTGTTCTTTAAGTTGATTCGCCTTTACACTTAAAGCTATTCTACCTTGAATGAGTGTATCTCTTTCAGCGATAGATGACTCTGTTACTTCTTTAAGTTCATTTCTCAAAGAGCGAAGAGATTGTTCTTGGTCATCACATACTTTCTGAAGGATGCTAAGTTGTTGCGAAGATATCGCCATCTTATTTAAACAAATTCGCTTCTCTTGAGATAGAGTTTTATTCTCATCTGATAAAGATTCCACCTAGATTAGCTTTAGTTAAAGAATAAGAGAGGCGAGATATTTCATTACTTAATAAATCTTGCCTCCGAACTAATTGGGTATTTTCATTGGTAAGTTATTTATATGATCAACAGAGTATGAATAGAGGTTATCTAATTGGTTATATTGATCCATCAAAATCTCTTTATCAACACGGGCTTCTTCAACAGCAGATTCAAATTGATATCTCTCCATTATTCGTTTCTGGTTTAAGGCTTAACATGCGAAAGAGGGATTTCAAGGATAATTAAATATGGAAAGGATAAAATCATTAGAAAGGCAAATTGAAGACACAGATAAGGAAATCATACCTCTCAGTTCATCATTCTTCTTGCGAAGATTGTCGCGATCCAGCAAACATTCTGGAGCTTTTGATTTTCGAGACGAAGAGCATTACACTCTTTTTCCAAAGCTGTTTGCGAAGCAGCTCTGTCAGAGCCAAAATACTTACTCAGAATTTCGCAAATACCAGACTTGACAGGATCAATGAGAGACTTCTTGCCATCATCCAGGACCTCAGACAAAACTTTGAAGGCAATATCTATCCCTTCCATGGTTTATTTCGAAAAAGGAAGAGGCTCAGGTAGAGAACTGGCAATGATAGAAGGTTGAGAAACATTATCAATAGGAAGAGAAGAAGTTTCATTCTCAGAAGGATTAATAAGGGGGGACTCAATCATTGAAAGGTCAGTTGAAGAAATGAAATCTGAGGCATCCTTTTCGCGAATTGGAGATAATGGTTTAACTTGCGAAGATGTCGCGGGAGATTTAGAAGAAATAAGTAAGTGGAATGGAACAGAGGTTTCAACGGTTTTAAGGTAGCGAGATTTCTTGAGAGGTCTGTTGGCATCCTTATCACCCTGCGAATCACAATCTAGATAAGAAACAGACGCAACAATATTGTTATTAGAAAAGAATAATATTTCTTACTACCTTCTGATTCGCAGACTTTCTTTTGTTTACAATAATCTTATGCTGCGATTTGGGAATATTAGGGTTCTGAACCGTAAATTTGGTGTTAGAGGCGTTTTTGCTGAAATAAATACAGTATGGGAATCACATAAGCAGCATCATCAAATAAAGCAGTAAGCAAGATCAATTTCAGCAAAACCCATAAGAAAGAAAAAAGAAAACTAACCTCGATGAATCCATGGAAAACACTAGAAGGAAGATTAATTTCGAAGAAAGTTACGAACAATGAAGATCTACAAAGGGAACAGTATGGAGATGAAGAAGAAATTAAAAAGATTAAAAGAAGAAGAAAGAAGAAAAAGTTGCAATGGAAGAATTTATGGAAGAACAATAGAGTTGCAGAGATGAGAGACTAAAAATAGAAGAGAAAGTAAAAACAAAATGGAAAGAAGAGTAAGAAGAATATATAGAGAAGAAATAAACACTATTAATACGAAAAGACATGAGTGGTTGAAAAGCAGCGGTTACAGAAGACGTGTCAAGAAATAGATGGAAGAAAAGATACGTGTGATAAATGCAGAATATGAAGAGATGGACAGCTGCGGCATTTCTCACATCGTTCTCTACTTCGCAGAGAAGATATGAGAAGAGGCAAGATATAGGATCAGAATCTCGCAGCAATAATGCCTTAGCGAAATTATCAGCAACACAACACAACATCGTCGCAGAACAATTTCAGAAATGACATAATAAACGACGTCAACTAAATCATGAGAAAAATGTGACGGTCCTGCGAAAATTAGAGAGTTTGCGAGATTAACATTTGTAAGGTCGCAAGAATGTCGCAAACCATACCCGAAAATAAAGGACATATTAGATGCCATCCACTATATAATTCCCTATAAATAGCCACTCAGCTGTAAAGGAATGAGAGAGATCTTTTCTGAGTGAGAAGCAAGTAAATAGGAGAGAGAAAATCTAGAGCAGTGGTTATTCTTGATTCCTTTATCTTCTCTTGTAAGATTGTCAAATATTCATCAATAAAATTAAGATTGTTAATCTAAAATGAGTTGAATGTTAATGAAATCTTGTGAGGGGTGTAGTGTAGGATTTCCTGCAACTACAAAGAACTTGTGAAGAACAATAACTACACGAAGATGAATGCATACACTAAAGAAAAAGCCATAGAAATGAAGAATGGAAGCAATTTAAAGATACATCAATTTTAGACGGCAAAATGAGCTAAGTAACATAAACATTGACTATACATTGCAATAGATAAGCATTCTCATCATACAAGCATCACACTCGCATCATCAAAGCATCGCATAATAATTTCATGGCATAAGAATCACATACACATTTCATAACATAATCATTACATAAGCATTAGATTCGCATAAGTATTTTACAAAACTTTACGGAATAATATCGCAGAATTATTCAGAATTTCGCAGGATTATTCAGAATTTCGCAGAGTGTGTCCGAATTTTGCACAATGTGATTATTTCGCAGAATGTGATTATTCCAAACGATATGATTATTTCGCTCAATTATTTCGCACAATTATAAGCAACTTGAAGAGATTATACTATCGTATGAGCACAAAACATGAGACAGAGGCAAGATGAGAATGAAGAAACAATTCGCACATTCAACATTTTCTCAATGATTCTACCCTCATAGATAAAGAATAGAGGCAACTATGGATTACCAAGAAAACATTATATGTTCTTTATCTCCTCGGAAAGAATCATTTCCAAAGTGGACGTTCACTAATGAACAACAAGAATCCTCACCAAAAATGGAATAATAATTTCGCACGAATAGAGGCAATACTTATTATTCTCATTCAAGGACAGATACTTCTTATATTTCGAGGATTGAGTACTTCTTATACTTCTTCAAGGAAACTTCTTATTTACTTCGCAACATTCCGGAACTTCACAAAAAAATAGAGGCAAGTACGTACTTTTTAAGTCCAGTATTCTTTCGCTCGTTCCTTCATAAACAAAGATCAAAGACTACTCCAACAACACGTATCTCTCTCCAACAATTACAACAATGGATTTTTTTCCTGAAGATCGCTCTTCAAGCAATATTCAAGAAAAAAAAGGCAAGATGTAGGATCAGAATTTCGCGACAACGATACGCTCGCGAAATTCTTAACAACGCATTACAAAAATGTCGTAGAGCACTTTGAGAAACGACACAATAGGTAATATTAGCTTAAACATAAGAAAAATGTAATAACTTTGTGAAGATTAGAAGATCTGCGAAATTAACATTTGTAAGCTTGCGATATCATCGCAAGCCAGATCCGAAATTAGGGGAAATCTTAGCTGTATATGAGCTGTCATCCATTATGTAAATACCTATATAAAGAGAAAGGCAAGAGAGAGAAAGCAGAATAATCAAAAATAAAAAGGAGATAGACACTTTAGGGAGGACACATTTGTAGAGAGAGAGAGTATTATTATCTTCTTCTTCCTTCTTCAACCAAGAGCTCCAAATACTCATTAATGGAGTCTCAATTGTAATCCATATGTAATTACAAACAATCATAGTGAAGATCCCTAACCCCGTGGATGTAGATCACATTGATCGAACCACGTAAATCTTGTGTCTTATTTTCTATTTTCATTATATTTATCTTTATTTTCATATCAAATAAGTTTAGATCTAGAAATCATAGTCATGATAATACAAGGGGTGTGTTGTAGGATTTCCTGCAACTACATTTAGATCATGAATCCCTTCGCAGAGTTGCCTTAGCTAAGTCCAAGTTTTTAATTTTCACTTGGCTCTTTGGTAATCTCTATACTTTCGCTCTCTCTTTGATGATGCTTTGATGTCTTTAATGATGTTTAATATTCGTCGCATATTTTCGCAGATGGCTCGTATGTCTTATGTTGTTTCTTCAGACTATCAAAGAAGACTTCACAAGCTTAAGATAGAGAATAATAAACTCAAGGCCCAAGTTTCCACTTATGAGAATGATGTCTCTAATCTTTGTAAGAGGAATAACCAGTTGGCTGTTGCGTAACTCTACATCTCTTCTGCCTTATTGTTTACTCGTTTTTGCTGTTTTTTGCTCCCTTTTAATTGCATATTCTTGCAGAGATTTACAATCTATCTGACGAAGCAGCTTATCTATTTCGCTCCTTTCATTATCCTGTCGATGATGATTCTCTCCTTGAGCATCTTAATGCTTCTCTAAATGATATTTCTGATGACAAATTAAGAACCTTATTTTTGGAGGAACTCAAGACGAAATATCAACTTCTCAATCGTGATCATAGGAATGCTTTATCTATTGTAAATATCTTTAAACGCCAATTTTGTGAATCCAACGAAAGGATTAAGGTTTCAGAGGCAAGAGTTAGCTCTCTTATCACTGAGAAGGATCAGGTTGCTCTCAAGGGTGCTAAAGCTTTAAAGGAGTTTCAAGGAACTATCCTTCAAGTCCAAATTGAACGAGATCTAGCTTTGAGCGAAAAGAGTGCACTAATTAAGGATGGGAATTTGATTCGTTGCCGACTTCTTATAGAAAGTGATGCTAAATTTGATTGGGCTTCTAGGGTCTTAGATAATGCTAGAAATGATTTAGATGTGAATGTTAGCCTTGAATATGATCATGCCACATTGGTTAGAGATATTATTTCCAAAAAATAAGGTTGTTTATGATTCTTTTCTACTTGTTATTTCTTGAAAATCATCTTTATGTGACGTTAATCTTCTGATTTTTGTTTCGCAGAGGATGAGAAAAAGTATCTTGAGAAACTTGAGGGTATAGAGGCGAATTTATCCGCTCGTGACTCCAAATATCGCAGACTCAAGAAAAAGCCGACGGTCACTGTTTCCAATAATAGCAAGGATGCTATTCGTATTCGTGATGCGGTAATTAAGAAAATCTGTGCTGATAATGGCATTCCTCTATCAAACTATACTCTTGCTGAAGTTTCTCCTAATGAAGAAGAGTCTGATATCTCTGATAACGAAGGAGAATATGAAGAGATTGGAGAAGAAGTTGGTGATTCTGAAGCTGAGGATGATAATGAAGGTGATATGGGTGGAAATTAGTTATTTTTCCCGCTTGTAAATTTTTTTCAACTTTTTGTATATCAGCTACTTTAATACAAATTCTTTAGATGTTTGAGTTTTCTTCAATGTAAATTCTCCCTGGTATATACCTGTATCTATAAAAGGCAAAGTACTGCTCTTTCCAATAGTTAGATTCAATCTAATGATAATAACATATATAATGATATTGACATAATATTTGCGCGAGTCTATCATATGGGGGCGAGTAACACTCTTCTATATGCTTGCATTCCCATACTTGCCTCTGTTAGTCGCCACAATATGATTGAGTTATGCAGATATTATGTAGTCTCATCTATGAATGAATCATATGTAAATGGGAATTGATAGATGTAAAATTATCGTGTATGTGTGTATTTATTATGTATTTATTCACATAAGCCGATTATATGACTAAATCATGATAATATGATATCCAAATTGCTTTCCTTACCTTATCTTACCTTGCGAATATGTCTTTATTTTCTGCTTCAGCTATGTTTTGTTTTATTGTTTTGCTTCTATGCATCTATTTACTTTTCCTTGTGAGAAATTCCCTTTGTCTTTTCATAGCGCTATTATATTCGCAAGATATTGTCTGTCTTAATATTTCCTGCAAAACCATATTAGCTTTTATTCTATTTTTCTCATGAGGTATTATTTATCCTTCCTAATTAAAGGTCTTATTTTGCCTGGTATATGATTTTTCTTTTATGCGACGAGGCCGCAGGCAGTATTTACATTCGCATGTAATGACCCATTGATGTCGCCTTATCATCTTCTCGTATTATTACCTCCTCAGGTTATATTGATGCACAAATACGACAAGTCATAGTACTCCCGTGAGTAAAAAGCCTCATGATATTTGCGTCTTTTGACACAATTCAGCTCCCTAATGGAGGGTGTCGTCCTTATATTCTCCGTGACTGCCCTTTCAAGGAAGCTTACCACTACCGTGTTAGGGTGGGCTCTTCCCATCCAGTGATGCAACAATCAGTTGTTTTCGCGGCCTCTTATCCCTCTGCCGATATGGCTTATGATTACAATACCGCACCCTAAGCGGGGTTTCTTCGGACCGAGGGCATCATAGTCAAGACTTGTCAAGAGCAGCCAGGTATGCTCCAGACGCCCCAGGCACTCTTGACTCAACCGTGTACCTCGGCGCCTTGATCGAGTTTCTGCACTTTTTAGGAGAGACCTTGTCACCTTAATCTTTCGACTTAGGCGCCTCTCCTGAATGGGCTTTCGTTTCACCCCAAATCTCCATGACTCAGGTTTCAGGGTCGGTGTAGCTTTCCACCGAGTCATGCTAACCAGGTTTTCCCCAATTGTGACGTGCATTAGGTATTATCATTGCCTCTTGCCGTATGCAAACTAGGATGCACGCCACAATTGGATGCCTAGCCTCCCTAGTTAGAGTCTTTATTTCTGGTGCCTTCTATTAAGGTCTTATTTTTGCCTTTTTCTGATGTCATATAATTGATTTTCATAAAAAAGAAGAACTTTTTCATTTTCTTTTGTATTCTTGATTAGTACAATCTTGATGTCTTCTTTCTTTATTTATTCTCCTACATAATAACTTCCTCTTAAAGAACTTGTTTATTCCTTTCACCTTCTATGCTTCATTGAGTTCGCGTATGCCTTCCATTATCTTTTCTCACATATATTCCATTTCTTCTGGTGCGCTATGGTTACCGCATGGAGCATATTTCTTCAGGTACACTTGGTTCCAGAGTTCATTAGATGGCTTTTCTTATTTTCATCTTCTAACTGATACATTCTATTCCCAACGAACTTCTTGACCTGATACGGCCCATCCCATATGCTCTCCACGCTTCCTTTACCATTTTTCTGATAGTGCGGTTTCTGCCTCAACACCAATTCTCCTTCATGGAATTTTTTCTTTCTAAAACACTTGTAGTATTCGCTTTATTGTGCGGCTACTGTCGCTTTTATAGAATCTCTTTGTACTTGACTTTCCTTGTATATAGCATCTACCATTAGTCTTTCACCTCGCTGAATTTCTTGTATCTTCTTTTTCCAATTTCTTCGCTTGCTTACGCGTTCTTCGCATTTGTCAACATCAATCTCGTGGCAGTTCTTTTTCCCTCAATCAGATCTCCTCTAATTACTCCTACACCTTGAGGTAATGGGAATTTGATGCGTTGATGGAAAGTTGAAGCCACATCCAGAATGCTGTGTAACCAAGGTCTTCCTATTAAAGAATTATACGGAGATTCCACGTCAACAACACAAAACACTATTTCCGTGAATATGCTCTTTAGATGAATTCACATCGTTATTTCGTTCTTTGGTTTGTTGGTTGTACCATTAAAACCGTAAATCTTGTAGGTTGACGGTATGAGATTCTCGTCTCTTCCACCCATAGTCTTGTAGGTATGATAAAATAATATATCCACCGAACTACCAGGATCAATGAGCATTCTATTTATATCCCAAGCCTCTGCGTCATCCTCCTCATCTTTATCAGCGTTTTCTTTTGGGTTTATTTCTAGTTTAACCACCAATGGGCTCTCGTGTTGTTCTCCACCTTCTGGTACTTCTTCTGCGGTAAAAGAAATAGGCTGCTTCTGCCAATCTGTTAATGGTGATACCTTAGCCAGGTTGAGAATCTCTCTTCTATCACTGTCTCTTGCATAAACTCGGCTTAGTACATTATCGCGAAAATCTTCTATGTTTCTGAAAGAATGTATTATCGAATTGCAATATAAATTCTTTGCCTTCGCACCCACTTCAATCAAATAGGTGTGCCTTCCTGTTTTCCCATCTTTTGCATGCCCTTTTGGTGGTGGTGATAGATTTTGTTGTGTTTGTACTAGAAAATGGTTTAGCTTCCCCTGGTCAATCATTCTGAGTATAATTTTCTTCACATTTCTGTAATTACTGGTGGTGTGGCCATGGAAGCGATGATAAGCACAAAATTCGTTACTTCTCCTCCATGGTGGTGGCTCATTTCCCACATTTGGTGGCTCTGGGATATCTTCCATTAAAATTACCGCCTCCCATATTTTGTCTATCGCGGTGTTTAGGTGAGACATCTTTATCTGCTCCCAAACCACTTTATTACCTCCTGGACCTTGGTTATAATATTGCTTCTGCCCTCCATAGCCTTCTGGTTGATTATCAAGCCTTTGAATCTTATTGTTTCCTCCACGATTATTGAACTGCTTTTCTATGTATTGTCTTTCAAGCTCTTCTTGATCTGCAGTTCCTATAGCTACCAGATTTTGCTCTTCTTCCATTAACATCTTTCCTTGGTTTGCCTGTGATGATTCCATCTCTCTCTTCTTTTCTTCAAGAGCGATGTACTCTTCCTGATACTTGCGTAGCTCTGCCATAGTGATTGCATCCTTTACTCTGAATATTTGCGTATACAACAGATCGGTAGCGAAAAGTGCATTAATGAAGGCTAATATAAGGTTTCTCTCATCTACTCTTCCGGCCATTTCACTAAACATGCTTCTCCAACGCGTGGTTAAACTTCGCAAGATCTCATTTGTTCTTCTGCGCAAGCTGAACACCTTCTCTATCCCTAGCCTTAGCATGTTATTTCTAATGTATTGTCCTAGGAAGAGATTTTGTAAGTGATGAAATGACCTTATTCTTCCCACTGGCAGTCCTTCAAACCATTGCAAAGCTTCTCCTGTTAGGCTTGCCGGGAAATATTTACATAACACCGCGTCGTTTTCTTCCCACTGTAACAAAGATAGACTATACGCTCTTATATGATGTATTTCACATGTGCTTCCATCAAAAATGTTAGTAAATACAGGCAAGATGCATTTAGCTGGTACTGCTGCAAGTTGTATCTGTCTTGCGAATGGTGTTTTCCCCGCTTCTTCTATTGCTTCATCCAATTGTCGCCTACCTCCATCTCTTCGCAGTGTCATCATTTCTCTCATTTCTACTAATTCTCTGAGGATTTCTTCGCTCATGAGTTGGTATGCATCTTGCTGCATTGGTCTTTTCAACCTTGCCTGTCTTACTCTGTTATCATGTCTATTTTGACGTACAACTTCTTGTATCTCTCTCTCTCTCTCTCTCTTCATCCTCCTCTCTCCTTCTTTTAAGTCTTTCTCTTTCATTCCTCGTGTGTTCATATGCGGCATTATTCCTTTCAGCCTCCTCTTCGTGGTCACGTTGAATTGTTAACATTTCTCTTCCTTGCAATATAATTCTTCCTTGTTCTGCGTCATTTTCATCATCCCAGTCATCATGTATGCGGTGACGTTCGCCCTGTTGTTCACGTCGGTCTCCTCTACGACCTTCTTGTATGCGGTAATTGTCGCCCTGCTGCATGTACCGATCATCAATTATTTGTTTCTTTACGTGATGTCTACCGCGTTGTCCTTGTATGTTGTCATCTTCTTAAAAATTTTCGACAATGTTATCTAGAGGTTGTTCTTGCCTCGTATCTCTTCTACTATATTGGCTACGTCTTGACGAGCTCCTGCTGGTTCTTGACCTTGAGCTTGCACGTGTGGTACTTCTTGATCTCTGCTCTTGTAATATCATATTCTCTTCTCTCAACTCATGATTCTGATGCATCAAATTCACACGTTCTTCATTTTCTCTCATTCTTTCTGCAACCAACCTTTGTCGGAGTTCTTCAATTGTCATGTTTTCTTTATTCCCTTCTATTAATCGTGGAGCTCTAGTTCTTTCGTCTTCCTCTTCTGCTGAATCTGTATTTGCGCTATGAACACTCATTCTATCGTAATCTATGGTATTGTTCTCCATTGGTTCTTGTTGGATCTGACTTTGAACTTGATTTCCTCTACTGTTTCTTTTTTCCATCCTTGAGGATTCAGCGATTTCGCTTCTTCTTCTTCCAGCGATCCTTCCACTCCTTCTAATTGTTATTGCTTTATCCGCTGTAGTTGTTTGTCTCACCATCTTGTTAGTCTATGACATTTCTTTCGCTTTTTGAAGATAAAAATTACTATTTAAAGAACTGAAAATTGGGCCGATGAAGATTGTGTTTCTATGATTGAATCTTTTTGGATCTAAACTGCTAAAACTCTCAAAGATTTCTAACGAAAAAGTGATAAACTATGAAGAATCCAAAACTTGTTTTTACAGAAATTCACCAACAGGATATATCATTCCGAGCTGATTTCTAGCGCCAAAATGTAGTTGTGAGAAATCTCACAACTACACCCTAGATAAAACGTATATAACAATCTAAGTAATCTCCATAAGTATCACAAGAATATTCATTAAGATCTTTAAATTGGATACAAAGAGATGAAGAAACCCTAACTTGTTCTCCAAATAATCTTTCTCTCTCCTAAAATCTTGTCTAAGCTCTCCAAAAATATCTCTCCTAAATATAAGGTCGCTCATCTCCTTATATAGGAGTTTATATAGTGGATGACAGCTAATAAAGCCCTTATTTTCGGATCTGGCGTGCGTCATTACCGCACGCTTACATTGACTCTTCTTGCACGTACTCTTTATATTGCACAATTGTTCACACTTTATTCGTGATTAAGATAACGTCATCTAATGCGTCATTTCGGATATGATTTACGCGGTCGCCTTCGCTCAGTCTGATAGGTGTGCAGTATTTTACTCCTGCAGTTAGATTGTAGGCCTGCAAATGAGAAACTAGAACTAAATAATATGACCTTTTTGATCCCGTATTGCCATAGGGTTTAAGGTATGTTCGGACCGGGTTTTAATCCGGTCCTGGTGGTGAGCATACCACCTAAAGACGACCATGAGTGCTGCGGCCATCATAACCCGCCGGCGTGGCCTGACCGCCTCAGCGTCCTTGTTGGAACCAAGGAGAACACTCTTCGACTCAACCTGCCGATGCCGATTGATTAGAAAAATGCCGATTGATTGAGAAACTAGAAGTGTCCGACTGAAAAGTGCAAATGAGAAAAATGCAATATATTCTTCTTCCATTATAATTAAAATGTCGCAAAATAAAATTCTTTACACGAGTGATAGCAGCAGAATGTGCATAAGACCTAAAAATTAAAAGCAGCAAATGTCAAGCAGCGGCATAAAAAGCACAAGTAATCCCACTGGCCAAGGGAAGTATCAAAAAACAAAAAGGATTTGCAACTCTGGGAAACAGCCATCAGCAGCGGTTCTTGTGATTCTAGCAGAAGAGGAATCGAAGTTAAGCAAGGTATCTAAAGGTATTGGGATTGTCTTTGTCTCTCTCCAGATAATCACGGGTAATCAAATCTTCAATCCTCTTCTTTATGATCTTAAAATCCGGCTTGAACATTCTGCTTAGCTGTTCAACACATTCTGACAAGAGTTGATGATAAGGCAGGACTTTACGACTCTTCATAATCCTAACAATGGAAGCATCAATGGCATATCGTCTGTCCTTGTCAACATCTTCAATCACTTTCTTCTTTTCGTCCACAGGGGGCAAAGGCACCTTGATCCTCCTCATTTTATCAGTAAATTCGGCATTAAACATAAAACTGTCCTTCTGAGAGATTGTCTTCGTGTTAGGTTCCTTTGCAAGGATCTTGTATTTTGCACATGAAAGGGAATGAAGCAGCCTTACAACATCATCATCCGACAAATTCAGTTGTGACAAGATCTCTGAGTAAGTTAACTTATCTGACGAGTTGAATAGCAACAACAGAGAAGCCTGATAAGTTGTCACAACAAGTTCAATAGGTTTCTTCTGAAATTTCCCAACAACGTTGCAAGTACCCAGTGAGTATTGCCATGTAAGTTTCCTGTGTTTTGTCTTTGTCTGATAGAACTCCTTGAAAACTTCCACACACTTGGCCATCTCGGCAGGCAAGTTTAAATCTAATGATTTGTATGATGGCCAGAACCCTGTGGTAAGGACTGTAACTGTCAAGTCAATCCCAGGATGAGCATTACTTTTCTGGAACTCCTCGAATTCGGATTGGTTATCTTTTGCTAGCTGCAAATCCGTCACCATGCCCTCCATTTTCGAGGTAAACTGACCGCCACACTGCTGCTTCAGTTTCGACAAGATACTCCTTTCATGATCATCATTAGCGCTCGTTCCAAACAGAAGACGACGAGCAAGCTTTTTCCTGTAGAACTCGGCAAAAAGATCTTTGTCGCTAATGTAAGCAAGTAGTTTCACAACCTTGTCAAGTGTATCCTCAATGACATCATCATCCAGTTTTTCACTACCACCCTTCTTAAGGATATTATCGCTGAAATTAGACAAGAGCTCTGCACTTGAGTTGCCAGCAATAACCTTGTTGCAAAACACTTCAAATGCCTCTTTGAGTGCCTTGTGGAAAAGAGTGTGGCCAGCAAAGCAGGTTGTCACATACAGCATGTATTTTTCATGAAGGTCGATTACTTTCCTGATAAACATCTGCTCTTGCGATCCCGATGATACACTTCGATTCTCCTTTCTGCTATTTGCCGCTTCTTCTGCCTGATTGACCATGGCTATACCCTCAGAAGTAACATGCTGTTTAAACATCAGGGAAACAGGGTCCAAGCCTTTAGGGATTTTAGAAAAGAGATTATACATCCTTGTAAGATCCTCAGTCTTGTCCTCTCTTAGCAGTGCATAACACCCAGAGTGCTCCTTCTCAAGAAGTTGCTGGGAAACCTTGCTCAATAGTTGCTCTTGTACTTGCTCAATTAACTTCTCCTCGGTGCTAGAGTGCAAATAGTGAGTAACCCTGTCCTTTTCTCTCTTCAAACATTCTTCAGCCTTTATCATGTATTCTGGACAAGAATCTTGTTGAATCCAGTTAGAAGCCTTTCGGGTATAATAACCGGCTGTATCAGATAGAAACTCTGCTTCAAAGTCGTTCAGGTAACATTCCATATTTCCCATCCCAATTTCGACAAAAATAGCTAGAACATTCTTGAGCAAAGCTCGGTCAATTTGCACTCCTTCACGCTCTTGATTAATCAGAGCGATAACAGCTTCTCTAGCACGAACCCTAATCTCCTCGTACACCAGTTTACGGAAGCAAAGAAGTCCAACATCATTAAGTGGTGGAAGTGATCTTCGAACAATGTAGTAACGATCCAAGTAGAAGAAAAACCGTGAAAGCCACCTGACCATAATCTTATGATTTATCCACCTCTTCTCGAGTTCTCTCAGCAAAAACTCGTCATGCTTTTCTCTCAGAGATGGCAACACCGTTTCAGTCATGTAGTTCTCCATTGCTTCTCTGTATTTTTCATAAAGCTGCTCAGAATAGTCATGGGGAGGTTTCTGTGTACACATATTGTAACATGTTGTATACAGCATCATGTAACTATCTGAGTTGAATTGTGGTTCCGGATGACCTTCCAAAATCTTAATAAGCTTTGTAGTCCCAGTCTGCATAAGTCCCCATCCATGGTCCAGCATAATCACTTGACGATCCATCTTTTACCCTAGCAATCTTGTGCTCAAGATCTTCACGGAGAAAACAAAAAACTATGCAGAATTTAAATAACAACACAAAGAATTAAGCAAACTAACTTCTTATTGAAAACTAGAGAATGGACTAGTGATTCTTCTCACACCTCTCACAATTCAGACTTAGATATAATAACCAAAGGGTTATCACCTCTATTTATAGGCCTAGGAATAATCTAGAATCTGCCTAGAAATAGAAAACTAACTCCTAATATAACATAAAAATCAAATTCCTAAAATACTTGAGGAGGTGCAATCTGATTTAGGAAATCAGTTTAGTCTTCTCTAAAACAAGGTGTTTCCTAAATCATCCCCCGATGAAACGAAAGACGGAGAACGAACCCTAATCACCGAACCTTTCCCTAATCGTGCTTAATTAAGAAGACAAGGAGAATTTTTATTTTTTATTTTTGAGTTTCTGAGTCCTACTTGGGAGGCTCTCACCCAAGTAATTTAAGGAAACATCAAATCCGTTGTAGTCTAGGTGGTGAGGAGGCTCTCACCCAAGATACCCGGGTTCAAATCCCGGCAACGGAATTTTTTTCCTTTAAAAAAAGATTTTTATTTTTTTTTATTGTACCAAAAAAAAAGGAAAAAGGTTTGAACAATGTGTCCTACTTAATTTTTACCAGTATCTATCAAACAATTGATTTTTTTTTCTTTTTAATAATCAACGGCCTTCAGAAATGCTAATGACGATTCTCCTTAACAATTGGCAAGAGCCAAATTGGAGGAACAGACCAGTACATAGAGGAATCGTCGGTTTTAGCCCATTGAGAAACAGAATTATAAACACGAGGTTAAACGTAAATAAACAAGCAACCAAACTAGAAGAAAACTACTGAACATCCTTAAAGATATCATCCATTCTAGAGTCTCCATCAAACACGCCAGTTGAAAATTGGTTGATGAGATCCTTAGCATCACTTTTAATGTTGATGTGAGTAAGCTTTTACTCCATGGCTTTCTTCAAGACTGCCGAAATTACTTTGGCTTCAGCTTTTTCAGCAGAGTATACTTCAAAAATTATAGACACAAAAGGGAGTTGTACTTGAAAAATCTCTCATCACATGGCCTGCACCATTATTCCCAAATAAATCATTAAAGACACCATCACTGTTACATTTTACCCAACTAGTGGGAGGGGTATACATTTGTCACAATGCATAATGGAAATGGTCCACCGCCACTACCACCACTAAGCAGACCCTGACACAGATATTAACTTCAATTTATTTCTTTTCTTTTCTTAATGAAACACATATTTTTGCTTTATTTTCTTAATAAATTAGCAAAGCCTTTTCCCAGCTCACACTCCTACTGCATCTTGTCCTCCAAACTCCTTAATGGTGTACCTCAATAGAGAAACCAAAGCTTGAGCCGTTAGAGCGTACGATAGACCAGAATACTTTCTATTTATGGACATAGCCATTTCCCACAACTCACACTCCTGCTCCAATTTTTCGTCCAATCTCCTATGCTTGGCCCTCTGTTTTTTCAAGTAGTTTTCTTTCCCATTATTGTCCATTGCTTGATACTTAACGAAATTGCAAATTGCCTTTGCATCCTTCCCCTTCTTCGGCTTTCGAGTCGACGCCACCCCGTTCTGTGATAACATGTGAAATAGCTTCTGCTTCCTTGGCACTGAATTGATCAACTAATGCCTGAAGGCTACACTTGTAACCTATCTTTGCTTTAATACCAGATACCCAGTCCTGGACATCTTTCGGGACATAATCATCTTGCTTGATGATTTCCAAAACAAAACATTCTATCTCGAGAAATCCTCTAATTGCGCTGCTTCGTTCCCGCTGGAGGAGGAAGACATGCAACTTGTGCCTAAGGTATTCAGCGGCCAGTTTTTTACTAAGTTTTTCGGCCAACTCTAATTCTTTAGCTAAATCATCCTTGGAGGCGCTATTTTTAGTTTCCTTTTTACATAATTGAAATACAAATCTAGAACCTCTGCATTAGAATCTGCTTGAGTAATCTTCCAGTTTTCCAAAAGAGAATGCACGTTCTCCCTAGGATCCGATTCTTGACTAAGGATTGAAAACGATGTCGGATGAATCCACGATATCCGATTCCTGACTAAGGATTGCAGACGACACCGGATCCACGATATCCTCTTTCACTTGCTTATCACAGATTTCTTTATTTTCCAAAGAAATCTTATAGCGGATATATAATGATTTTCCTTTTTCCTCGCGTGGTAATTTTTAAGGCAACTGCCGGTCTTCCTAGAGACTCTCAGCAGCGTCAGTCAGTGGAGGAATGTAACAGCTCTAGTCTATAGGCTTGCAGATCGGTCTTTAAGTTAGCATTAAACTCGTTCTTTGTTTGTTAAGCAATAATTCAAAATCTGTAACAACTTTGTAGCAGTTCTGTTGAATTCTTCATATAAAGAAGAACTATATCTCCACAAGTTTCGTGTGGAAGATATTCTACCCAAATATCAAGTTCTAACTTGATATCAGCCAACGATCCAAAACACGCTTCCAATCAAAAAAAAAAAATAAAAAAAAAATCAATGGCAACCAATACCAATAACCTCAGAAATATTTAGATACATCATCTTGTTACTTTAAAACTCACAGAAACAAATTATTCCCTTTGGAAAATACTATTCACCCCTATCCTCAAAGGATATGGCCTTACTGGTTTCATTGATGGAACTCAGGAAAAACCTCCAAGAACCCTTCCAGAATCAGAAGCTATAAACCCTCTGTTCACAGACTATGAAGCACAAAACTCTTTACTTGTAGGATGACTCAATTTTCTACATTGACACTAGAAGTACTTGGCCATGTCAGAGGCTTGGATACAGGAAAACAAGTTTGAAATAAACTTGAAAGCCATTTTGCACCAAAAATAAGAGCTCACCAGATGAGCCTTAAGAAACAACTTCATTCAATGAACAAAGGTAACAAATCTTTAAAAGCTTTTTTAAGTGAAGCTAAAAATTTGTTTGATCAGCTTTCAGCATCTGGGTATACTGTTTCGGCTGATGAGATGAAACAATCTATCAGCAATAGATTGAATCAAGCTTATGATCCAATTGTAACTTCCTTGAGCACTATTGAAGAGATGGACATGGATACATTTTATTCTCATCTCCTCACATTTGATATGCGGCTCGAGCAACAACTTCCTTTAATACAGTAACCTATTGCCAATGTTGTTGTTTCCAACTCATCATCCTCTAGCAGAAATGGTCCAAGGAACATCAATCAGCAGAACCGTGGATCTAATCAAATGCACAACAATCAGTTCCAGCGTCGCAATCAGCCTGCTCCAAAAACCTTTGAACAGCTGATAGACGCATTTATGTGTCTAATATAGCTCAATTGTATATAGTGTTAGTGCTCAATTTTGTACTTATTTGGTTATTTTATTTATTTGTAGGTGTTTTTAGAAGAATAAGGTTTTGCGGCGAAATCGGCTGAAAATGCGGCGTTTGGACCTCCGTCGAAAGTGTACCGGAAGCGCCCCAGAATTGTACCGGAAGTACCCCAGAAATACCCCGGAGGAACCCCGAAAAAGTGCGGAAAATGTCCCAGAAAAATCACTATACGGACCCTCGATTTTGGATAAGGGGTAACCTATTTCCAGGCAGCTGCTAAAGGGAGAACAACACAAGATAGGGGAACACCCACCTTCTTCACGATTTGAATCAAAAATATTTGGCGGGAAAAGAGACTTCACGTCTGCAGATTTTGGACGTGAAGCTTTGGGCAGTTTTAAAGAGATTCAACACCGAAAAATTAATTGGGATGGACTTCTCATGGCTAGACAAGTTTACTAGAAGCAATTGGATAGATCGAATTGGGATGGAATGGACGGAAAAGGGAAACAGAGGTGAATAAGGAAATACGTCTATGTGGATTTGTTTTAGGAAATTCAGAGAGAATAAAGACCTAAAACTCTTTCCAAAGATACATATATATCTAAGGAAGAGTTTGAGATAAGTGGGAAAGCTCAGAAACGCGTGAAACAATTTATGGAAGGAATTATTATCGTGACTTCCAAGGAAGGAAAGAAGAGATTTCGAAGCGATTTGGGAGAGATTTAATCGTCCTGTGGTGTATAAATAGGTTGCTGAGAGTCCTAAGAAAAGTAACGAGGAGTTTGGGGTCGAGAGGAGACCACATGAGGCGTGAATCAAGAGATTTCTGTACACTGCTGCTGCTGCCATTGAAGAGCACGAAGAACATACTTCCACAGACAGTCGTTCTTCAACTGTGACAAGGATAGACGCCTGTCAGTCTTAAAACAACAGCAACAAACGCACTTATTTTCTATCGTTCTTCTCTGGACGCTTTCTGTGCGTCTCAGACTCACTGTTTTTATTCTTTTCACTCTTTTAATCAACTTTTGGGCTATAAACATGTATTTTGAGCAAGTGATTAATATGAGGAGCTAAACCATAACACTGGGATGACGGAGGAAGCCCTATTTCACGCATGTGGTAATTCTAATAATTCTTTTATGACTATTTGCATTGATTTTTATTGAATGGGTGTGATTTCGTTTGATGGTGTATGCTTGGTCTATGTATTTTTGATACATCATGCTTTTGATTTACAATCATTACTTTTCAAAAATCTACTTTTTGGCAAAGAATAAGAGTCCATATTTTTAATATTTGATCTATAATTGATTGTAATTATTATTTGAATCACATGAATGGAATTTGGTGGAATCCTGAGTCTTAGTCTCTCTCGACATTGTGACAAACCTTTTGAATATATTTTTAGTATTTTTATTCTTAGTTCTTAAATCAAACCTTTACACAATCCGAGTTGAACAAACTTTACTACCACTTTCAAAATTACATCAATTTTTGGCGCCGCCGACGCGGATTTGTATTAGGTTTTAGGTTTTAGATTTATTTTATTTCATTTAGAATTTTTGTTCTCTTTTATGCCTTTGGTATTTTTTGATTCTTTTCAGATTTCGAGCGAAGCTACAAGGAAAGAAAAAGTGCTATAAAAGGAAAGCATCGCCAAAGAAGGAAAGAAAAGAGGAATCCGAAAGGAATGAAGAAGAAGATTTTGTATATAGTTATTTTTTTTTTTATTTTTAGAAACTGTAAATATGGTGTTATTTTTGTAATTTTTTCCTTTTTGGACATTTTTATTTTTTAGACATTCTTGGACATTATTTTTTTTAAACCCTAAGGAAGGGTCAAAATTAAATATCAACTGTTTGCAGGGAAGGACGACAGTTACGACACTGTCTCGGCCCCTCGGGTTCGTACACTGACATCGGAGTCGGTGACCTGAGTCGACTTCAACGGTTCATCGCATGTCTGGTACGGGAGGTAAGACTCTATCCACCCACGAATCCCTTGTCAGTGGGTTTTATTTTGTGATAACTCACACCCCTGCAAAAGAATGTCGAACTGGTATCACAATAGCCAATACAACGAATATCCGACTGAGTTTCAAAATGGACGTTACAATTTTAACCATAGTGTGAATAGTGATTGGGAACATCAACCTTTTCAAGGTTACGGCTCATACCATGGTGAGCCCAATTACTATACACACACACACGCCGGTCATACGAGCAAGAAAATAAGGATTATTATAGTACTAGTTCCTCGTCTTTGGACAATATAATGAAAATGTTGAAAACTAGTCCCTATTATGATCCTTCTGAACCTGTTCTTCCTCTAGAAGAGTCTCTCAAACAATTAACTGAGAATACAAATAGGTTTGTGTTAGAAATGAATAAACAAAATGCACCCATGAGTGAACCTTCTATACACGATACCATAAGGAAGTCATGTGAGTCGATTCAAAAGCTTTTATTAGAGGCCCAGAACAGAACTGCTCAAGATAGTCTTAATTTTCAATATAGTGTTTCCAATAGTACCCTTGAAAATGAGCATAGTTATTTGCATAATCAAGATGCCGAGGTTAGAATTGGTACCACTACTTTTTTAGATGAGGTTAAACCATTTTCATGTTATTATGATGATTATGATGAGGATAGTGCTGATGAAGAATTTGACACATATAGGCATAGTGATCAGGAATCTGTTACTCGAATTGAGCTTTACAATGATACTACTATTTCTAGTTCAAATACAAATAATTTTAATAATTATTCACCTATTCAAAAGGACGAGGATTTGACTAGAGATACCCCCGTTTTAGACGATGTAGTATTTCCTTTTGATTACGAAGCCGATAATGGTTTGGAGGAACGAGTTTATTCTGAGAAAAATATTGTAGAGTCTAGTGATTTAGAAACAATAGTCTTAGACGAAGAAGATGAACTCGTAGAGCATTTAAACATGTGTGAGGAGGCATCACCTGAGTATAACCTAGAAGAAGCAATTGACCATTTTCATGATTCTGATGATCTAGAAATTAGGGAAATTGTAGCTAGTCTATCTAGAGACACCCAAAACTCCAAGTTTGGGGGTGATTATTATTCTCCATGTGCCTCAACCATTTTTCAAGATTATATTCACACACGTTTTCCTGAACCTAGTGATGTAAATAAGGAAGTTCAGTTGTTAGAAACCAATCCTCTGGTTGATGAGGTTAGACCAGGCTATGATACCAAGATCGACTTTGTTTTCCCACCAAATATTTTTCAACCAATTGTGGGAACGTATAAATTTCAGATGTGTTAGTTTTGAGACTAAACCTAATTACTTTAAGAGATTAGGGTCGATACATTTGCTTAAGATTGACCACCAGTTTCATCGTGGTCGATTGTGTGAGTCAAAACTGATTGACTTTAAGGATCCTCAATTATTCAGGTTATTATTATGTGCTTTTAAATTTTTACTTGAGTTTCTTCAGACTCTAATACCTGAACCGGACCTTAGCTTTGAGGAATTCCAACCCATGAAAATATTTAATTTGGACCCAGTTATAGAACCTGAACCTGAACCACAGCTAGATGTAGTTGTCTTAAACAGGAAATTAGACAAGGGTGTGCTTTATTTTTTTATTTTCTTGACAGGTTGCAGATTCCTTTTATTTGTGATAGCTCTATTTGGTTTTGATGACCAAAGGATTATCACCTCTATTTATAGGCCTAGGGATAATCTAGAATCTGCCAAGGAATAGAAGTCCTAAATACAGAACTAATTCCTAATATAACATAGAAATCAGATTCCTAAAATATTCGAGAAGGTGCAAACTAATAAGTTTAGTCTTTTCTAGGACAAGGTGTTTCCTAAATCGAGCCAATATCTAACAAGCAATTCTCTACTCAAACCCAAATCCCCTGCACGACAAATTTTGCGTGACTTATCCAACAAGTTTATTGTTTTATCAATATTTCAGGATTTCTCCGCAATAGATGAACGTTATAAAAAGGATACCTTGTGTACTGCCCCTGTGGAATATTTAGGAACAAGAAAAGTAAAAACATAATTCAGACAAGAAAAGTGTTAACCATTCAACCTAAAAACATAATTCATATACTTCAAGTAGACTGCAATCTGATCTGTTCTTCTCTTCCTATATGCAGACAAATGAACCAAATTAGGATGCTTTGAGCTATTGCAGAGGACTGAAAATGGGAAGTGATGCTGCCTGCATTTGTATTTATCATCCATGAAAGTGTTGAAGGGAACTGTGGTAATCAACAAAAATAAAGCAAACTTTGGTAAGGATTAGAAGTTCGTAAGGGATATTTGATTCTATTGTGGGTCGCAACTAGTTCAGTTGTAGATGGCACAAGAATTCACTGTCATGTTTAAAATACTAGCAAATCGAACACCTAGGAACAATTGCCAAGTTACATTGTTCTCCATGTATCCTAACAGAACAGTAAAAAAAACTCTTTGAAATTGTAAATATGTTCAGTTTTTTGGCATATAAAAGTTACTTTCAAGTGTATTTGGTTTAATTTGTAGGGGCGAAATATCGCACAGAACAAAACCACAACTTCGCTTCGGCTAAGACAACCACCAACACGAAGAAGCAAGAAATTAGGCGAAGAGTAATCGCGCGATAAAGAGAAAGAACAACGAAGAGCAACCACGTGACAAGCACAACACGACATCTATCAAGAAGAACACAGTGACATCTCCCCAAAGACTGGCGAATAAGACAAACTAAAATAAGATCAGCTAACAAAGATCTTGCATGTGATCCTCGATTATCTTCTACTGATATATTTTCCTATGTAAGGATTCAAATGATAAAGAGAGAGAAGTGGTGGTAGAATTCAGTCAAGTGAGAGAGCTACGAAACACTCATAGAGAAAAGAGAGAAGCCATTAAAGTTTACTCTAATCTCCATTCTTCCATTATTGTATATCAAATACCTTTGTAATCCTTGTAAGAACATCATACATTCAATAAAAAGTATTTGAGAAAGATCGTATAATGCCAAGTGGTGTATAATATCATTAATGTTTAAGTTGATTCTCATGACTTAGGCTTTGTGTTATTATCATTTCATTGGGTGTAGTTGTGGGATTTTCCGCAACTACATTTTGGCGCTAGAAACATGGAGGATTATCCTCACCTGCTTGCTAGTAGATAGGAATTATTATCTCTGAAAGCAGCTCGTCGTTTTTAAACGAAATCTCATCTTCAAAATATCATCACCATCATGAAGTTTCAATAAAAACACCACTGTCTAGTTTGAAGAAGTTCTGACCAAGGAATCACTCACCTCTGAAAACCCTGATAAGGAAACTTTGATAAGCTTTTTTCATAATACTTCCCATAGACAACAAAATAACAATCAAATTCCAACTAAATTTCTTTTGGAAACTAGAAATCTTGTCCATCAATACCTCTGATTAACAAAATGGTGCGAACTGCATCAAGAGCAGGACATTTTATTGCTACTCGGAGAAGCAACCGAGTGGCAAACAAAAGAGGAACCAGAGGTGAAGCTGAAACTTTAGCTGCTGGAGAAAGACGAGGGTTGGAGCGACAGAATCGCAACCGCGGTCTGCTTTCTATCATCGAGACGGTTCAACAGAACAACGATGTCGTCACCCAAAATCCGACACAACAAAGCAACGACGAATAAAGAATAGTCTACAAAGAAGGTGTGGTGCATAGTCTGATGAGACCATGGAAGATGAAGAGCAGGCGACACAAGCAAGAGGTGAGAACCCTGGCGACGTCGAGGAAAATTTGACCATCTAACAATTGAGAGAACGCCTTGCACAAGACAGACGAATTGAAAGAGAACTGAGGCAAGGACTCGAGCGAAGTAGAGCAAGAGATGCAGCGGAAGAACGAGCAAACTTGGCAAGACAAAATGCCCTGTTAATAGAATAAAATGACAGACTAAATGAAAATATGCAAGCACAAACTCATACTGGGGAGACAAAAACTCTGACAAGTAGGAGTTCGTCAAGAAGGAGGAGAGGACGCCATAGCGAGGAAAGGGAAGTACAAAACAACCACGTTGAGTGCGAAAAAGACGTACGCGAAAGAGAACGTGAAAGAGAAAATGCCCGCGATCTAACAAGGAGACTGGAAGAACGAAGATAAAGGAGAAGGAATCGAAGGAGAGAAAGCCCAGAACAAGAAGCACAGAGATATGATGGTAGAAGAGGAAGTAGCTCGGAACGTGAAAGCCAGAGATGTAGGAGAGAAACCATCTTGGAGCGAGATGCAAAAAGAGCCTTAGACTTACGCGAACCAAACCACTCTATGACAGCTTGAAGAAATAAAAGCGGCAATGAAAAACAATAACAAGCGAGGGGGATAAATGAAGTTGGCAGAAGCCATAGAGGAAGCAGAGAGATCGCCGTTTTCACGCGAGATATTACAAGCACCTATCCCCGCGAAATGTGCTCTTCCAACATTCTCCAGCATCTTTGATGGGACAGGGAATGCAGTACAACATATGAAAGCGTATAACCTCACGTTAATGCCATGGGACCTGCATCAGACGGTGTTGTGCAAATACTTTCCAGCCAGTCTGACTGGAGAAGCTTCACTATGGTTCGACAATTTGACTTCATTCGCGCAATTACAAAGGCTGTTTTTGGGAAATTATATAACCAGCAACCGGGCTAAAGCAGGGATTGAAAACGCGTTTAGCTTTAGGAAAGCGCATGGAGAAAGTCTGTGAAGCCTGACCACGCGATGGAGAACCATGTGTAGTGAATCAGCAGGAGAAGTATCGGAGCGACATCTGATCCTCGCCTTCGTCAATGCTATATACCCAACTGATCTCTTGTACGTGGAAATATTTCGACACAGAAACAGAATCGATATGCAAGAACTTAGGAAATATCAGGAGGAATTAATAGCATTAGAATAAAAGCAAAGAGAAACAAATACCAGTCTGACAGCCATCAAAGTTGTGAAAGGAGGAAGTGCGACATTCATGCCGCGAATAACAAGTAATGTTGAAAGTACCACAAATGTTGAACGAGGAAAGCAGGCAAAAGGAAAGTACTGCGAAAGAGGTAGCACTGTCAAGCAAAGATGAGGAATGGTTTCAGAGAGAATATGGGGATAGACTTCATGCGTACAACTATCCAGCAAAGAGATATGACAATCAAGGAGGTCGATTCAACAATGACCGAAGAACATGATATAATGATAACCAGAGATTTGAGCGAAGACCAAACTATCTACCATTCGATGACGTGAAACTTCCCAGATTAAACACCCCAATAGAAAAAAATATGGGAAACGGTTTTATTGGGATGGACTTCTCATGGCTAGACAAGTTTACTAGAAGAAATTGGATCGATCGAATTGGGCTGGAATGGTCGGAAAAGGGAAACATAGGTGAATAAGGAAATACGGATCTATGGATTTGTTTTAGGAAATTCAGAGAGAATAAAGACCTAAAACTCTTTCCAAAGATACATATATATCTAAGGAAGAGTTTGAGATAAGTGGGAAAGCTCAGAAACGCGTGAAACAATTTATGGAAGGAATTATTATCGTGACTGCCAAGGAAGGAAAGAAGAGATTTCGAAGCGATTTGGGAGAGATTTAATCGTCCTGTGGTGTATAAATAGGTTGATGAGAGTCCTAAGAAAAGTAACGAGGAGTTTGGGGTCGAGAGGAGACCACAGGAGGCGTGAATCAAGAGATTTCTGTACACTGCTGCTGCTGCCATTGAAGAGCACGAAGAACACGAAGAACAGACTTCCACAGACAGTCATTCTTCAACTGTGACAAGGACACACGTCTGTCAGTCTTAAAACAACAACAACAGACGCACTTATTTTCTATCGTTCTTCTCTGGACGCTTTTTGTGCGTCTAGATTCACTGTTTTTATTCTTTTCACTCTTTTAATCAACTTTTGGGCTATAAACATGTATTTTTAGCAAGTGATTAATATGAGGAGATAAACCCCAACACTGGGATGACGGAGGAAGCCCTATTTCACGCATGTGGTAATTCTAATAATTCTTTTATGACTATTTGCATTGATTTTTAATCGATTTATGATTTTTATTGAATGGGTGTGATTTCGTTTGATGGTGTATGCTTGGTCTATGTATTTTTGATACATCATGCTTTTGATTTACAATCATTACTTTTCAAAAATCTACTTTTTGGCAAAGAATAAGAGTCCATATTTTTAATGTTTGATCTATAATTGATTGGAATTATTATTTGAATCACATGAATGAAATTTGGTGGAATCCTGAGTTTCAGTCTCTCTCGACATTGTGACAAACCTTTTGAATATATTTTTAGTATTTTTATTCTTAGTTCTTAAATCAAACTTTTACACAATACGAGTTGAACGAACTTTACTACCACTTTCAAAACTACATCAACAGCCATGCCGGATCTGCAAGAAAAAGAACCATCAAGCAGAAAAATGTTGATTTAGGTATGAAAAACCAAACAATAACCAGAAAAATCCACCTGCAACTTACATTGCTCTTCCTGGAGGTGAACATGACAATCAGTGGGTGACTGATACTGATCTACTCATCACCTAACTGCTGATTTGAGGAACTTGACTATTCATCATGAATATGATGGCACTGAGCAAGTGCATGTTGGTAATGGCAATGCTCTAAATATTGCTAATGTTGGTAATGCAACTTTCACCTATAACTCAAGAATGTTTAGCTTAAATCATATTTTTCATGTGCCTCAGATTAAAACAAACGTGCTATCTGTTTCACAATTTTGCAAAGATAATGGTGTTTTCTTTGAGTTTCACACTTCTCATTTCTTTGTAAAGGACAAGCACACGGGAACAATGCTGCTGCGAGGGATGAATAGGAATGGACTGTACATTTTTGAGGGCATAGATAAACTAGACAAACCAGTAAAGCCTCAAGCTCATGTTGCATCTTCCTTCCAAATTTGGAATCAACGCATGGGTCATCCAATGATGCGTACTATATCTAGCATCTGTCATAGGTTTTCCTTACCAGTTTCTAATAAATAGTTTGATTATTGCAATTCCTGTCATGTTAGCAAAAGCAAAAAATTATCTTTTTCTCTTAGCAGTACGAGTTATGATAAACCTTTGAGTTTAATTGTTTATGATATTTGGGTATCACCAAAATTGTCAAGAACTGGTTTTCATTAATACATGTTAATCATGGATGTTTACTCACATTTCACTTGGATTTTTCCACTTGTTCAACGTTTTTTCAATTCCGCAAGTGATTGTTTTTTGATGATGTTGTAGTAATGAGGTTCAAACTCTCGGACTTGTGAAGATTAAATTTAAAGATTTAAAAAAATATTAACAAAGTGCGCGAGAGGTAACCAAGACACTAGATTCCACTATGACGCAAAATTGAATGTTACATATTTCAAAACTCTAATTATCTTTTAAGACTCTTATTTCTTAATTCACAAATAATCTGGCAAATTATCAAAAATTAATTGTATCCCCTAAGCATAGATTATCTAAACAACGTATAACCTATCCAATTGAATCACAACTAATGAAAAAAATTATGCAAACAATTAAAAACTCCGCAAAGGCGGTGATTGAGTGAATTATAAATTATAAATTAGAGGAAATAAATGATTACCAATTATTCATGCGTAAATAGCTTCCTCATTGCCTTGGTTGTGGGAGAATTTAGCCTCTCATCAATTTGTTCGAAACACGCTCAAAAATCATTATTATTGCTCAAAGGGTGTTTACAAATGATGAAAAGGGAGAAATAATTCAAAACCGGGTTTGTAACAATTATATTTGTTACAAACCAGAGAACTACGACCCTCGGCTGTGGGTCGTTACCACTGTAACATATAAGACTGTCCATCGACTGTCGTATTCACTGTAGCATAAACGACTGCTTGTGTGGGTCAATGTTCTTCGCGTTCTTCAGCACCAGCAGCAGCAGGAAGCTTGCTGTTCGTCTTGATTTCTCACTCCTCAGCCCTTCTAAAGCCTCCCAAACTCTCGACCCCCGTCCATGATACCTTGTGAACATATTTATACGTGATTGCGACATTGAATCTCCTCCATTAACTCCAAATAATCTTCATTTACTCGGGTTATTTTCTTTTCATTTTTATCACTGATATTGATTTTCACGCGTTTTGAAGCTTCCATATTGCCATATTTAACTTCTTCACACTCCAAATAGTGGTTAGGTTCCAAACACGAGCATCACACGTCTAACTCGTTGTAATCCCGTGGATATCTTCTTCCATGTACGTGCTTCCTTGTTTTCTTCTCACGGATGTTTCAGCCAAATTTGATCGAAACAAACACCCATACCATCTTTGTTATGACATATCACGTCTACCCATTAAGTTTCACCCCTTTAGTTACCCATAACTCCTTCAAGAATCGATCGAAAGTTACACAGTTGAGAATAAAATTTTCCAGCCAAAACGAATTTTTGAAATGTTGAAGATGGTGTCCCCCTAACCAAACTGGGGGTGCGAATAGCAGGTGCCCAGCTGAGGTGCCCCTTATCCAAATTGAGGGTGCCTTTAGTACTTTTCTCCGGGAGTCCAAATAACACTTTTTGAGCAACTTTTTCCACACAAGTGTATTTCTCCAAAAACACCTACAAACACACAAAGTATCAAAATTAGTACAAAAATCGAGTACTAACAATACAAAACATTGAGGACAAATTAGACACAAAAATGTGTCTATCAGCAAGCAAGTTGAAAATCTCACAGATCATAGGATTAAAATATTTCAATCAAATAATGCATTAGAATATAAAACGTTCACTGCATATCTAAATGATTCTGGCATGCAACACAGATTCCCTTGTCCTCATACATCTCCACAAAATGGAATTGCAGAAATACGTATTCTTCATGTCACTGAATCTGGCTTAGCACTTTTGTTTCAGGCACACATAACTCTCTCCTTCTGGTATGATGCGTTTACTACAACCCGCTATTTAATTAATCGGCTTCCAAAATCATCCACAGAATCCAAAACTCCATTAGAACTCCTTTTTAACAAAGAGCCAGATTACTCCTTCTTAAATTTTTTTGGGTATCTAGCATATCCTTGTCTAAGACCATATAACTCCAACAAACTTGAACCAAGGCCATTACCATGTGTGCTTATAGGATACAGTAATGCACATAAAGGTTATTTGTGTCTACATAGAGAAACTGGTAGAATTTACATCACTCGTCATGTCAGATTTGAAGAAAAGTCATTCCCGTTCAAGCCAAAGCAGCAACAAGTACCAGTGCCATGTTCAGGTAATGTGCCATCTGATACTAGTGTATTCTTATCATCTCCTTTTCGAAATAGAAGCTTACCTTGCACACAGCCAACCGTTGCTTCTCAATCTCCAGTTCTATTAACAACAACTGATGCATCTGATACAATGGCTTCTCCTGTGGTTTCTGAGGCATCACCAGTTCAATACCTTCAACAACATACTGCGTCACAGGATGATTCAGCAGCATCTGCTACATCAAGTACTGCTCCACAAGTTCATTCAGTTGCGCAATCCTCTCATACTGAGCTTGTTTCTCGTCCTATGCAGACAAGAGCCAAGTCTGGAATCAGCAAACCAGTTCAAAAGCTATGTTTAACTACTACACCCTCTGCAAGATTCAGATTTCATGGAGAAATGCCATGGATATTCAAATCAATGCACTTATATGCAATGGAACGTATTCACTGGTTAAGTACGAGAAGGGTATGAATGTTGTCGGTTCAAAATGGGTATTCCGTGTGAAACAAAATCCTGATGGCAGCATAGAGGCGCTACAAAGCACGTCTTGTGGCTAAAGGGTTTAACCAGCAAGAAGGGGTTGAATATGGAGAAACGTTTAGTCCAGTGATAAATCCATGTACAATTCGGCTTGTTCTATCAATAGTTGTAATGAACAATTGGTCTTTGAAGCAGCTGTATGTGGAAAATGCTTTCCTGCATGGCCAACTGGAAGAGGATGTCTACATGAAGCATCCGGCTGGTTATGTAGATCCTAATTACCCCAACCATGTGTATAAGTTACACAAGTCCTTATATGGACTCAAACAGGCGCCGCGTGCATGGTTTTCAAGGTTAAGTGGCTATTTGCTTCAGCTAGGCTTCAAGGGATCAGTTGCAGACTCTTCATTATTTGTCTTACAAACACCTAAGTCTATAACATATGTGCTTGTTTATGGGGGACTTATCCTTCATTATTGTCACGGGATCTAATTCAGATCGCATAAGTAAACTCATCTCAGACCTTGGAACAAAGTTTTCTATTAAGGATATGGGGAACTTATCCTTTTTCTTGGGCATAGAGGTTATCCGGCAGGGACGTGAAATAGTTCTCACCCAAAGAAAATATGTGACAGATCTTCTCAAAAGGACTAAATTGGATGGAGTAAAACCAGTTTGCACTCCAATGGCTCCAAACATGAAACTACGACAATAAGGCTCTGAGAGGTTTGCAGATCCCACATTGTATCGCAGTGTGGTGGGAGCTCTACAATACTTACACCTTACCCCAGATATATCAGTAGCAGTTAATAAGGTATGTCAGTACATGCACGATCCATATATAGATCATTGGGAACTTTTTAAACGCATCATTCGTTATCTCAAGAACACGGTGGACTATGGCCTGCATCTCAAGTCTTCTCAAGACTTCTCCCTTCATGCCTATTCGGATGCGGACTTGGATGTCTATCTAGATGATCGCAGGTCCACAAGTGGTTACTGTGTGTATTTTGGTGGTAACTTAATATCGTGGAGTGCAAGAAAGCAGAAAACAGTTTCAAAGTCCATTACAGAAGCAGAATATAGAGGAATTGCCATTGCAACTTCAGAGTTGATTTGGAAAAAATCCTTACAACTTGAACTTGGAATATCTATCTCAGCTCCTGTGTTATGGTGTGATAACTTGGGTGCAACATATCTCACAGCTAATCCAGTGTTTCATGCTCGCACCAAGCATATAGAGATTGATTACTATTTCATCAGGGAGAGGGTTGCAAGTAAGCAATTACATGTACGGTTCATCGGTTCAAGAGACCAACTGGTTGATATTTTTACTAAAGGTCTTTCTTCACCAAGGTTTCATATTCTTAGGTCCAAGTTGCACATTCGTCAACTCCAGTACAACTTGAAGGGAGGTGTTAAGGCAAATGCCAGTCTTCCTAGAAACTGTCAGCAACGTCAGTCACTGGAGGAATGTAATAACTCTAGTCTATAGGCTTGTAGCTCGGTCTTTAAGTTAGCATTAAACTCGTTCTTTGTTTGTTAAGCAATAATTCAAAATTTGTAACAACTTTGTAACAGTTCTGTTGAACTCTTAATATAAATAAGAATTGTATCTCCATAAGTTAAGTGTGGAAGATATTCTACCCAAATATCAAGTTCTAATTGTAATTTCTTAACCAACTCGCATTTTGAACATGTAGTGGTAATTTAAGGAAAAACCCAAATCCGTTGTAGTCTCGGTTGTTAGGATACTCAGCTCTCACCCGAGAGACCCGGGTTCAAGTCCCGGCAACATAACATTTTTTTCCCGGAAAGAAAAATAAAGCACGAACTTGGAGACCCAGGGCTTGAATCTGTGTCACAATCCAACTTAACGTTTGTCAGTAGCTATCACACCCCACAAGCCACAATCATATCCCCATTGTCAAACAATTAGATTCATCTTCAAACTCCAATCCCTTATTCTTCCTATTCCCTTTAGTTTTTCAGTACCTACATGGCAAACAGTTTGTCGTCTAGGATTTTATTTTTATTTATTTATTTTTTGTAAGTTTATTAAATAGTTTTTTGAAAAAACTAAAATATCTTAACATTCCATTCCATAGTTTACGAAACCACCACTTCTTCAAGCCTTCATACTTCGTTTCGAAACAGATATAGTGTTAAGACACTACATCCCACAACCCTTGCTCTTTTAAGAGAATAACATGTCCCTATTGAAGCAACCAGAATGGGAGCTCTGCCTTTGGTACTTTCTCTGGGGACGTTTTGGAAGCTACCAAGGTAAATTTTTAAATGAGCTCTATAACTTTTTTAACATGTGTATTTTTTTTATTGTAGACATATAAAACATGACAAGGATAAAGTACTTTATTGTTAAATGAACCCCATAGGCCACAATCATATCCATATTGTCAAATAATTGAATTCATCTTGAAACACCAATCCCTTATTGTTCCTATTTCCTTTATATTTTCAATATGCAGTATTTATATGGAGAACAATTGTTCGTTTATGATTTTATTTTATTTATTTATTACTTGTAAATTTATTAAATAGTTTTATGAAAAATATCTTAACATTCCATCCCATAGTTTGCGAAACCACCACTTCTTCAAGCCTACATACTTCGTTTCGAAACAGATATAGTTTTAAGACACTACATCCCACAACCCTTGCTCTTTTAAGAGAATAACATGTCCCTATTGAAGCAATCATAGTGGTAGCTCTGCCTTTGGTACTTTCTCTGGGGACGTTTTGGAAGCTACCAAGGTAAATTGTTAAATGAGCTCTATAACTTTTTTAACATGTGTATTTTTTTTTTATTGTAGACATATAAAACATGACAAGGATAGAGTACTTTATTGTTAAATGAACCCCATAGGCCACAATCATATCCCCATTGTCAAATAACTGAATTCATCTTGAAACTCCAATCCCTTATTCTTCCTATTTCTTTTATATTTTCAGTATGCAGTATTTATATGGAGAACAATTGTTCGTTTATGATTTTATTTTATTTATTTATTATTTGTAAATTTATTAAATAGTTTTATGAAAAATATCTTTACATTCCATCCCATAGTTTGCGAAACCACCGCTTCTTCAAGCCTACATACTTCGTTTCGAAAGAGATATAGTGCTAAGACACTACATCCCACAACCCAATTGCTCTTTTAAGAGAATAACATGTCCCTATTGAAGCAACCAAAGTGGGAAATCTGTCTGTGGTACTTTCTTTGGGGACGTTTTGGAAACTACCAAGGTAAATTGTTAAATGAGCTCTATAAATTTTTTAACCTGTGTACTTTTTTTTATCGTAGACATATAAAACATGACAAGGATAAAGTACTTTATTTTTAAATAAACCACATAGGCCATAATCATATCCCCATTGTCAAACAATTGAATTCATCTTGAAAATCCAATCGTCAACAATTTGTTTTGTGGCATTCCTTTTGTGGTAACTGGTGTCATGCAGGTTCCCAATCGTCGACAATTTGTTGGGAAGAATTTGTATTCTTACTTCGTTGACAGGTAATACGTTTTCTTCATTGTGCTCCTTATGTAATCAAGTGAATGAGTCTTGTGATCACTTGTTTTGGGGTTTTCATTATACCAATTAAATCTGGGTGTACTTATGTGCTCAAGCCGGCATCCAGTTGCTTACGTTTTTGAATTTGCTTGATTTGCGCAAGAGTTGACCTGTTTACCATGGTTCATCGGTTGTTAAAGTGGTGTGGAAAGGAATTCTTGCAAGCATTTGCTGGAACGTCTGACTAGAGATAAACTTGCGTTGCTTCAATGCTAAGAAACGTACAGTCGATGCCATTATCGTTGGATGCAAACTTAGATCTTTTCATTGGTCTTCCGTCAAGCTCAGGTCCAACTTAAATAGTGTATGTCTTTAGGATGTAATTGTTAACTTGAAACTTTTGTTGTTTGTTCCTCCTTAGTAGTACGGATTTTTAGGATTTACTTTTCTTCTTGGTTTCCTTTTTTCCTTGGTTTGAATTTTGGTGGCTTGTTCGTTGCACTGTTAATTTTTAACTAACCTTCTTTCTTAGTATAATTTATATTTATGAGCAGAAAAATAAATAAACATAGCACTAGTACAATCTTTGCTATAAATCAACTATCATAATGTTGCGGAAGGATTATTTTCTAGAATGTGTTATGGGATAGTTTCTTTGTCATCGGTGGCTTAAATTTCCCTTGCGTATGTTATGGATTTTTTGGTTTGTTGTTTTCTCCCTATTTTTCTCATATTTGACTTTTCAACTTAGTCATATTTAATATATAGTTGTCGACTCAATGGAATATCGACAACTTTATCCATCTAATAACACAACATGATTTTGAATATGAAAATGTTGTTTAAACATAGATAAAAACGGTGAAAAAACGACCACTCACAACAACTTGGACCGAAACGCACCCCTGTTTTTCCATGTGGGGCTAGTTTCCGAGTGGTCGGTTTTTTCACAGTTTAATTATCAACCATGTTATACCAGTTTTAATTCTGGCTTAAAGCATATAATTCAGGATTCTTTAATCGAAACAAATTAAAAAGGTAGTAAAAACAGTATTTTGGGTATTTATGAGGGCTTGAGTAGGGTAAGACAAACCCTAGTTCCGCCCCTACTCCTAAATGTCACGAGACTCGATGTGGACCATATCATAAACCTTACCATCAGTTTGAAAATTCCGAGCCCATTTATCCATATCATTTATAAGTTATAATGTCTCAAAAAATATTTTGCAGAAAGAAACTTGAAATTTCCACCCGTGGATCTTATTCGTTTTCTTTTCTGATGATTTTGTACAAGAAAAATGTTAATGTATAACATATTCTAATGTTAAATACTAAATAGGAAAAAACTTATAAAGAAACAGAGAGACACATCAACCAAGCTTTTTTTGGTAACATTCGTTCTAATTTATAAGATAAAAATTAAAAAGATTCATTGGTCGGCCGAAGGGAGACCTTTTATATGGTCACTCGACTGTAGTTTTCCCACGACATTGTTGTTTCCCATGATGATGCTTATCTTCACGCTGTTCTCAGTACACCTTTGTAAAATCCTTTAAAAAAAAACATGAAGAGGTTTGTGTGGTGTTTTATTTTACCAATTCGAATATGCGCATTAGAACGAGTAGAAGTTAAGAATAGCTGGTTTTAGGGGTACATTAGTATGTATAGATTTTTCGTATTAGTTTCACATTTGTCACAAATAAACAACAATTCATTTATGTTTACCTAGAGGTTTTGAACATGTTACTGAAATTATCTGGGTAAAAATGTCAGTTAAGTGTGGGCATGGATGTAATGTTGTGAAGTTTATCTGCTTAATTTAATGTGGGTGTAATGTTGTGAATTTTGTCTTACCTTTTAAGATTAGGGTTTGTGATAAGAAATCATATTTTTGCAGTTTAAAGATTAACATATTGGATTTTGATAATCATCGTTATAATATATAGATATATTAAGTTCCTAGTGTTTGCTTAATCATAGATTGAAATCAATTACTGGAGGCAATCAACTAAGGGGATGTGAAATCACTTTTGAGTCGTGTATGGATTCTTTTTACAAATCTTAAATTTTTAGATGCATGATTTTCGTCTCATAATAAAAGTATATTATGACTTGTGACTCTTTTTTTTTTGGGTCAATCAACAAATTTCAGTTTATTCAAATCAAAAATACTGATTACATGATCGCTTACAAGGATAACAAAAACATCAAAGTACAAGATAATTGAAACCTTAATACAAATGAAGATATTAAATACAAGTAACTCGCGAAGAGAAAGAGCTATAAACCTCAAAGAAATATGTTCCTAACACAGTTCCGTACATTTGATTTATTCATAGCTAATCCAAGTGCATCTAGCTCGTGCCAAAGTGAAGTATAACCAGGTTTTAGTAGGAAGAAAAAAGTTAGAGTTACACCTTTGGTATCACTACAACTCCTATTTTGTTTGAAAAAGAAGGATCAAAATTAAAACAGATGTTCAAAAATAACAATTAATCAAATATCAGCTCGTAACTAAAGAAAGGAAACAATATACACTAGTTAATAAGATCATCTTCTTAAACCTTTAAACGTTGCTAATAACTTCTAGACTTGGAAAAGCATAATCCATCTTCTTATGTTTAAAAGAAAACACACATAAATCCAAATCCGAATTTATTACTACTAAATATATAAAGAAAACTAAAATAAATTAGAACAAGTTCTCGATTTACTAATACAAAACCTAGAAAACGACAGATCCATATAAAGAAAACTAAAAACATCAGATCAAGATCTCGATTTACTAATTTACTACAAAAATACAAGGAAAACTAAAAAAATAAGTGACGAGATTCACAAACAACAAACAGTAAATCAAAACAAGGAAACCCTAATATACCTTTAAGTCAGAAGACTTTCTGTCAAGTTAGAGTTCACAAGATACCGACATAATAATTTAAACACATGCTAAGAAGAGGATTATGGGTAGATTTACCACTTATATTTGGCATATCATTCTTATGCGTGTATTTTCTCGAACTTTCCTTAAGATGTGTATTATTTGTATTGCAGTTTTTAAAGGAACATCATGCTTGAGAGCTTGCACCTATTTATTGATTTTCTCAAAGAAACTACAATAGGAAGGTAATAGTTGTACGTATGTGTATTTTTGTGCTTTAAAAAAACCTGCACTGCGATCCCAAAATGTCGATGTTTATTTCATTTTTATTTTTCAGATGAGGATGCTGAATGACATAATACAAACTTGTTATAAATTATACTCCCTTCGTTTATTTTATTAGTCCGCTTTGAAAAAGTCAAAATATTAAGGAGATCGGAGAAATATCCAATATTACCCCTATTAGATACTATATTATACTAAAAATAAAAAAAACAACATGTGTAGTAAATTATATTTATTAATGTATAAGAAAAATATATTTGCTATCCAAAAAGGTATGTAAGGAAAATATATATTTATTAATGTTATTATTTATAGAAATGTTGAAAAGAAGACAAAAGAAAATATCTTTATGGTTAGATTATGAAATCAAATAAAATATCCTTTTCACTTATGGTACAAAATAGTGTTCTTTTTTAAAATGGTGCACAGCTTGTTTCGAGACTCCCAACCAGTTTCTTGTAATATAATTTGGTTCTTTTAAAATGGAATGATAATAAATTGGATAAATATTACGCAGATTTGTTTCTTATTTATGAAGATATCATTTAAGATATTAAATTGGGTTATATTAGAAATGGTTTTTGATTATAAAAAACTAAAGGATACATATGAGAGTTTGACTAAAAAGTAGACTATAAACATAAACTGGCCAGTACTTGAAGACAGACAAAAATAGAATAACGGACGGAAATAAAAAGACAATAGGAGTATTAAATTAGACATGTAGCTCAATTTTGTTGTTGCTGATGTATCTGGGGAAAACAATAAAAAGGAGACATGGGATGACGTTGTTGCTTCCCACGACGATGTTGTTGGCCACGATGATGTTGATCTTCACCAGTATACAGTCCTTCAAAAAGAAACCTGAAGAGGTTTGTCTGGTGTTTTTTTTTTCCAACCCTTATATGCTCATTAGTACGAGTAAAGGTTAAGAAGAGCTAGTTTTGGGGGTATATTAGCATGTATATATTTTTCGTATTAGTTTCGCATTCTGTCACAAACAAACAAATCACAATTCATCTGTGTTTATCTAGAGGTTTTGAACATGTTAATGGAATTATTTGGGTAAAAATGTCAGTTAAATGTGGGCATGGATGTAATGCTGTGAAGTTTATCTGCTTAATTTAATGTGGTTGTTTGTTTGTTTTCCATTTTAAGATTAGGGTTTGTGATAAGATATCAAATTTTTGTAGTTTAAAAATTAATATATTAGATCTTGATAATCACTGTTATAATGTACAAATATGCTGAGTTTGTAGTGTTTTCTTAATCATAGATTGAAAATAATTACCTACGGCAATCAACTAAGGGGATGTGAAATCACTTTTGGGTCGTGTACGAAATTTTTTGAGGAATCTAAATTTTTTAGATACATGCTTATTTAAATCAAAATAGTGATGATATGATCTCTTATAAGAATATAATAAAAACATCAAGGTACAAAATAATTAAAGACCTAATACAAATGAAGATATCAATTACAAGTAAAACGGAGCTGTTCTGGCCTATTTAGCTGTTCTGTCCTATTTTGAATATCCTAGAACAGTGATATGTGTCATTGATGTTATTCGAGAATGTTTCGAATTGATTATTAGAGAGATATAGAACTACTGTTAATCTGGATACAGGACAGTATGCATACCAGTTCACATATTGGGAGAACTGTTATAAGTCCGAGCCATAGTACATGTACCAAATAAACGTATAGGCATAGCTATAGTTCGGCGACGACTTTGTGGTACGCATACCATGTATCCATACCACAAAAAGTTTGTGACTCGTGAACCAGGAAAAATATGCATACCCATTATGAAAACTAGAAAAGATCTATTGGTTTTAATATCGAACATGGTACACATACCTGGTATGCGAACCATAAAAGATCTGTGAGTTCATGTACGCGCTTTTGTCTGAAGGGATCCGTACCCGGTACACGTACCATGACAAAGACATTCACGAACAGGTATAATACACGTACTTCCATATCGAATATTTTCATATGCATCAATATTATTTCCATGAGATAATAAACATTTGATCAACTCTCTGAAAACACTATCTAGACATTTTTGATCATATGTGTGATTCAAGAAAAGTCTTAAAGTGTTATATAAAAATGATTAAGTATATAGTTCAATTGGATAGTTTCGGCTAACCTACATGAACAGGTCACTATACACGGTTCGGTTGCGGTCCATCCTAACCAGAGTGCATATTCTGCTATGTTAATCTCAAGTCAAGTGTTTCATCTAATGGTGATTATTGATTGCTTTGTTCTAAAACCATCTTAGCTTAAACCTAAAGCAAACTTGATCTTGAAAGTCTATAAAAAGAGAACCTCTAACAACTCGGATCTTTGAATCCCTGACACGCTATTCTTGTGTGTCCAGGTGGTAAAACTAGAGTCGTCATCTCCTTTAAACCCTTATAAGGTTTAGCGACTAAAAAGACTTCACCTAGGGATTCGTAAAGCCAGGTCCAAATATCTTTATATTAATAGTTCGAGTATCCTGATCTTGTTTTGATTGTTAAATTTCCAACTCAAACAAGATAGATAGAAATCATAAAGTATCTTCGTCTCATACTCTGTGATTCCACAAGTTTCGACTTGTAAGGTGATGAGTGCCAAATGTTGTATATATTTGCACCCTTTTTATTGGCATTTAACTCATCTTTTGTGCATTAATTCTAGATTTTATCCCATATTCTGTATTTTCATTGTTTTCAAAAATAAATATTTTTATTAATTAATTTTGTATTTTTAGGTACTAAATAAAGATTGGATGAGTTGCGGAGCAAAAAGAGCAAAGGAACGACAAAGAATCCGGCAGAAAGATAGCGCAGATTGTGGTATGGAAGACTCAAAGGCTAGCGATGGGCTTAACAAGGAAGAAATTGTTCTTAAAGAAGAAATGGGCTCAGAATTATCCCAAGCCCAACTTATCTCCCAAGCAAAATCTCAAACCCAAAGCCCATTCTCATGTAGCCGTCAGATTGGATCCACAGATGCATCCAACGGTCGCTTCATCGATGTGCATCAGATTTCGATACGTCGGACTCACACTACAACACCTAACTCCATCTTGGACCGTCAGTTTTGATGTATTCCATCATCCAACGGTCGCTCCACGCCTGTTTCCCTCGTGCCGTTCGATTCAATCCAGATGTGATAATCCAATACTCATCCTCGTTGTTCATCAAACCCTGCTGCTCCGCCCAACACCATAGCACCTAAACCTATTTCACCCAAAACAGAACCTAATCCCTAATTCTCATCGACTTCTTCTCCTTCTTCTCTCCCTCTCCTCTTCAACTGCTCTCTGCAGAGAGCTCCATCATCACCACCACTCCCTGTCGCCACCAAATCATCTTACAAACGTAACCCATCTTTACCACCAACTATCCATGATATATGTCAACTAATTTCAGCAACGTCACATCTTATCAGTGACGTGTGAGTTGAAGAAATTGGTTGGAAGATATCAATGATGGAAGAGATAAAAGCTAGGGCATGGAGATGGACCAGGAGAGGCAGACGAAACATGGGTCGAAGAGCAATTGTCCCATCTAATTAGGTAAATTCGAAACCCTAGTTTACTGTTAAATTTGGGGAAGAACACAAAACCCTAATTTTGTAAATTAGGTATTTTGGGGAAAGTACTTGTAACTATAAATATGGGTTGTGGGTGTTGTGTTGAGGGGATGCCTGGGCTAGCCATAACTTCACCCAAGAGGACTGGACTAGCCAGTTCCTCAACTGTGTCATTTTCAATTGTTTTGCACTGTCAATTATGTTCATGATGTTTTAATTCCATCTGCTAGGGTTTAGATGAAGCTCTAATGTGTTACTTATTATTCATGCTAATGGCATTAATCTTGTTGTGCTTAAATGTTTAAATTGAAACTCAGTCTTAGGGCTTCAACACTAACCTTTCACAGTGAATGTCATGCATCCATTGTAGTTAGAACACTCCAGTGTTGTAGAACTGCAGCTCATGATTCATTACACATCTTGAACCTTTGATCAGCTGTGCCTTAGACAGACAGTTGATGCTTTGGAGAAGATACCTTAGCTGTTGTGATTGATTTATTCATATAGGAGTTACCTTAGATACACAGAAGACTTGCATCTCCCATGTTATCAACTATAAGGACAAGGTTAGGATCACTAGTAGAATAACTAGTATAAGTTAGTGGTGGATTCACTGCCCTAGTACCTTCATTCTTAGTGTTTACACTCCGTGTTCTTTGGCTCACTGCCTTTGTTTCTTTATCACTGCCTTTGGCTCACTGCCACTGAAGTTCACATTCTTGTTTACTGTCACTGCTTAGTTTAGAATAGTTTAGGAAACTTCAACTTACACACACAAGTCTTTGTGGATCGACTCGCACTTGCACACACTACATCACGACAACGTGCACTTGCGGTTATAACATGTAGGCTTCTTATTCTCTTATTTTACACACATTCCCAAGCCTACCATAAGGTGAATAATACTCTAGGCTTCTCTTCGGGAGTTATAAGACCACATTTTGAGGTTTGCTAGACTTTGTCTATTGCAATCGATTTCCTACCTCACCTTGATCTTTGATTAGAACGAAAATCACAAATAGGCTTATCTATGGGAGATATATTGGCTTAAAGTCTTCAATTATGTTGAAGCAACTCTTAGGCTATAAAGGACGTTAGCTAAGGGAATCAATTGCTTGGAGTCTTGTTGGGATTCGAGAGGCGTAAGGAGCGCGAATTTAGTTGAATCGATGTGACGGTTTAATTCGGTCCGAACTACATTTTAGTCCGAAGTTTGGATGGTAGGCTAGTGTCTGTAGCGGCTTAATACATTTTGGTGTTCAAATCTGGACTAGGTCCCGGGGTTTTTCTGCATTTGCGATTTCCTCGTTAACAAAATCCTGGTGTATGTGTTATTTTTTTTAAAATATCTTTAAAAATAAAATATCACATGTTGTACGTTAATCAATCAAAGTAGACACATTCATCATTGTTTGTTGGATACGACTTTAGTGATTCTTAGATAATGATCTTTGGAATCGTCCAAGTACTCTCACACATAATCAGGTTCACGGACCTGCTTTTGTAAACTTTCTAATTGTGAGAGAAAGAGATATAAGCTCTTTGTATATTTCTTTGATTGGGATTCATTAAGTTGAACTCTCGGAATCGTACTCGAGTTTAGTCCATACAGATTGCCTAAGAAAAAGTTGGCGGTGTATCTTGGTACCCCCACTTTTTCAATTGGTTCCGAGCAGGACAAAACAGAAAACCTAATAAGTTTGTGTTAGTTTGATCCTGAAAGTATATTCTTATGGGAAACTACTTTGGGATGTTCCTTTTGTCCTGTAACATATTCTTATGCAAGGTGTTCCAAGAATCTTTAAGGAATCTTCACAAGAATGTCTGTAAGATCAGATCCAAGGTAAAAGGTATGCAGAAAAAATTAATTTCTTTGGGTGCAAAGATAGCTCTTTTCAGTGGTCTTCCGTCAAGATCAGGTCTAACTTAAATAGTATGTTAACTAAAACTTTTGTTGTTTGTTCCTCCTTAGTAGTAGGGATTTTTGAGATTTACTTTTCTTTTTGGTTTCCCTTTTTCCTTTGTTTGGATTTTGGTGGCTTGATTTTTGCACTTTTTATTTGTAATTAACTTTCTTTCTTAACATAATTTCTATTTACGAGCAAAAAATAAATAAACATATCACTAGTACAATCTTTGTTATAAATAAACTGTCAGAATGTTGCGGATGGATTAACTTCTATGTATGCAATGTGGGGTAGTCTCTTTGTCATCGGGTGGCATAAATTCCCCTTGCATATGCTATGGATTTTTCAATTTTGTTGGTTTCTCCCTATTTTTCTCGTATTTGATTTTCAACTTAGTCATATCTACTGTATGTAGTTGTCGACTCAAGGGAATATCGACAACTTTATCCATATAATAATACTGCGTGATTTTGAATATAAAATTGACGTTTAAACCAAGATAAAAATGGTGGAAAAAATGACCGTTCACAACAACTCGGATTGATATGCACTCCTATTTTTCCACGTGGGGCTGGTACTTGCGAGTGGTCGACTTTTTCATAGTTTGGATATCAACCCAGGCTCGATCAGTTCTCATCTTGGCTTCAACCTATGATTTAGTTATCAACCCAGGCTCGGCCAGTTTTCACTTTGGCTTAAGCCTATAATTTAGGCTTCGTTACTCGGCCCGACGTAAAAAGGTAGTAGAAAATAATATTATGGGGATTTATGAGGGCGTGAGCTAAATTAATCCAACCCCTAGTTCCGCCCATTTCCTGACTGTCATGAGACTCGATGTGGACCATACCATAAACCTTATTATTAGTTCGAAAACTCCGGGCCCATTTATCCATATCATTTATAATTTAACGTATTCTAATACATAAACACTAAATAGGATAAAATTATAAAGAAACAGAGAAACACATCAACCAGGCTTTTTAGCTGACATTCGCTTTAATTTATAAGATATAAATTAAAGTGATTCATTGGTCGACCGAAAGGAGACCTTCTATACGGTCAATCGACTGTAATTTGCCCACAACGACGTTCTTTCCCACGATAATTGTTGATACATGAAAAAAATCCCCTAACGGGCTGGGAGTGCTCCTAAAGGATAAAGATGAGTTTGGCTTAAAGTATGGGGACTTGAGGACTGAACCCAAGCCTAAGTGGAAGATACCCAAAAGAAGGGGAGGACAAAAGGAGGAATTAATGAAGAAGAAGGAGGTTATGTTAAGGAATGACATTAAGAGTAATTAAGAGATGTTAGGACATGTGTCATAATGTAGTGAAAAGAAGGGATTTTAGGAAAGCCTATAACATAAAGGACAAGGTACAATGGAAATGCAACTCTCTCCCTCTTACCATATTTGGAATTGTGAGGTCATTTGGTGTGGCTAGGATGTGTAGAACCAGAATTAAACTCACCCTTCAACATTTGAAGACCACACCCGGAGGCTCGTGCCTAGCTCACCATGACACACCCAGAAGGCGCGATAGAGAATCCAAACATCCCCCCACTCAACCCTGAAGGCGAGAGGGTATGAATAATAACAGACCCAATCACATAAATAAGAAAACTAGGAGCCACTCGCGAAGAATACAAACAACAGGAAACCGAGGAGGAGCCACCTATCCAGCCCTCCTCAAAGAAATGCAGAAGGAGCTAGAAGACTACATACGCAGGGAGCAAGAATTGAGAAAGCTCATGAAGACAGCCAACGCTTCGAAAAGCGCCAAGGAAACAACGGAGAACGCAGAGGAAAAAGAGGAGTAACCTATAGCTATGACACAGGAGGAGATGGCAAGATACTTGGAGATGAACTACATAGTCGTAAAGCAAGATAACTACAACTTTATGGCGAGCCCTTACTCTTCCGAAATCACAGAGTACCAGTATCCAGAGGATTACACATCACCAAAGTTCAAATTCTACAACGGACAAGGTAACGCGAGGGAACACCTCAGTCGATTATTATCCGCTATGAACGATCGGGCAACTGATGGGAAACTATGTCTCAGAGAATTCCCAAAGTCGTTAACTGACACAACATTCTCGTGGTACGATAACCTGAGGTCGGGAAGATCATCTCCTGTACAACCATGTCCACACTCTTTCTCAGAAAATTCTATTCAGCAAAAAGGAAAGTCACGACCATCGACTTGAGCAAGTGTAACCAGCGCCCAGGCGAGGAAATAGGAAAATACATTGCCAGATTCCGTCTCCTCACTCAGGACTGCCACGAAGATGTCAAAGAGGAAGCTCTGGTGGATATTTGTGTACAAGGAATGACTCCATCCTTCAAGAAAAGTTTAGTCAATTTCCGCTTTCCCACGTTCGTAGAGCTAGAGGAAGCAGCCGCAAGAATCGCCGATTGCATCGAGGAACCGAGCTCAGATTACATCTGGCGGAACTCGGTCAACACCGTATTAGCCGTGCCTAGAAATACTCTTGCAAATAATAACCGAGAGGGTTGGGGAACACAGGCGCTTCCACCGCCCCTGCCCTGTAGCAAGGAACATATCATAGGATTGTTAGAACAATGGATAGCGAACAAGTTCAACTTCCTCCGACAAAGATGGATCCGAGCACCATCGACGCAAGAAATGCTAGATATTGTCATTTCCACCGCAGGATACAACATCCCACAATGACTGCTTCAACCTGCGGAGAATGTTCCAGAAAAAATTGGAAATAGGCGAGATTGAGATGAGTAACCCGGAGGGTAGTAAAGCGGTCCAACATCAAGTCATGATGCTCACTCACGACCCAAGCGGAGATGTCTGTAAGCCGTGGGATGATGACGAAGGAGAAGCATGCGCAGTTGAAATAGAGAACCCAGCATTTGCAAACACAGAAAGCGTGGCTAGCCAGTTCGCTAACACGGTACTGGCCCAACAGTTCTTTGAGTCGCTCGGATTCAGCAAAGACCAAACCAAAGAAGCGTTCAAAGATATAGCATCTATAGAAGCGGGGAGGCCTTGCGGTCTCCTTCCCAAGGAAGCAATCGTATTCACAAACGAAGACATGTGCTACCCGGGGGAGCACCTCAGACCACTACACCTCACAACGCATATCAACAGGCAACCACTGAAGAGAGCTTTCATCGATGGGGGCGCGTCCTTGAACTTAATCTCGATAGATACACTAGAAATACTAGGAGTACAACGGTCCGAGATCATAATGCTAACTACAACAGTTAAATGGTTTGGAGGCCACGTGCAAACAACCATCGAGATCGTCAACCTGGTCATGAAGGGCGAGGTTGGATGCTCAACCACAAGGTAGTTGCGTCAACATACCACCAATGCACGAAAACCAATATCAGAGGCAAACAGTACCGAATCCCCGCCACAAGCAACCCCTTCGATCCATAGGAAACATACATGGCGGATGCAATTTTCTATGACGTGCCAAAAGAAGAAGACGAGGTGCCGGAGGTACAGCTTATCCCGCTACCAAAATGGGGAGAAGAAAAACCGGAACCAGTCAAGTCCGTGTTTAGTCCATCCATACTAGTATTCCCAACAGAGAGGAAGAGAAAGCAAGAAGAGAAACTGTATATGGTGGATTTTCGACAAGGGATAAAATCGTAAACTCATAATTATATGAAGCTCTGATCCAGAAATCATACGTGAGTATTGAGACAGGGGTCTCTCATCGAATTCTCAACGGAGAGTACTTTCTCTCAGAGTACATGTAGATATGTAGTCTCACGACTGGACAATGGCATATCTCATGAATACTGAACACTTTCAGTGATTATTTCTATATAGTATCACGAGATGGACGGCTCCTAGACAGCTTGCTCTGCTAGTATAGAGCGATAACGTCTTCAGGAACAAACAACGAGTTTACCCTGACTATATAAAGGATATGACTTACCGACAAGCTCATATCGGGATAATTAATGCTCCTAGACAGCTTGCTCTGCTAGTATAGAGCCACAAAGTTAATTATTCCTAATTAAGATTAATTCTGTCGTGACATTCACTACTGAATTCCCAGAATAATCTATTATTGCTCCTATTCCATGGTCGAATCCACGACTGGTCCCATGGAATGGCAATAACAATTGCTCCTATTCCATGGTCGAATCCACGACTGGTCCCATGGAATGGCAATAAACAATTGTTATGATTCTATGATCGAATCCACGGCTTGATCTCATAAGATAGCAATAACTATATTATCTCATTACTCCGATTTCATGATCGAATCCACAACTGGTCTCATAAATGGTAATAGATAAATCTTATTACTCCATGGTCGAATCTACGATCCCATGGAATGGTAATGATCGCTTTATTATTCGTAGTCGAATCCTCAGCTGATCCTATGAATTAATAGTAAACGTCTATTTATTTTATTACTCAGTTTCATGAATTATTCTCCACAGAATTTCATAAATTAATAATAAATAATCAACAACCGGGCGTCTGAGCTACCTCTAAGTAAGCCCCGATTCAAATGGTGAAGGTGTATTCAACGACGATACAGTAACAGTCACCGCACGAACGAGTATTTCAAAATACAACGAAACGATGAACCTATGCAAAATAGGGAAGAAAATAATAAATAATTAAAAATATTGACCAGGGTGCTGGGAGCACGGACACACGGCCGACCGACCGTGTCGTGGTCAATCCCACGCCAGTTTTATATTTTTAATGCATTTTTATTATTTTCCATGATTTGATGAAAATTCTCTCGTTTTATCAAATCTCCTTCGTCTCGAGGAAACTCCTCGGCTTCATGGTGTTTTCATAAACCCATGAAAATAATATAAAATTAAGAAAAAAATAGTGTGGGGCGTGACCATTTCCCAGCCGACTATGCCTTGGTCCCATCCGGCCCCACACATTATGGTTCCTCATTATTTTATTATTATTATTATTATTATTTTCCTGATTTCATGAAAATTCCTTCAAATCATGGTATTTTCAAAATACATAAAAAATAATAATATAAAATTAGGAAAACAGTGGGACCGGGCCCAGGCCAGCCGGCCATGCCTCAGCCGGTCTCACACGCCCATGTATTTTATTAATTATTTTTAGGATTTTCTTCATCCCATGAAACTCCTTGATTTCATGGTATTTCTCTCAAATTAGGAAAATCCCTTCAAATCATGGAAAAATACATTAAAAATACATAAAAATTAGGGAAACTCTTGGGACCGGGCCCTAGCCAGCCGGCCACGCCTCCACGGTCCCACTTTTTATTATTTTTAATATTTTTTGCTTCCCTGAACTCATGAAAACTCCTTCGATTCATGGAAACTCCCTAAATTCATCAAATATCTCAAAATTCATGAATTTTTCATAAAATCATCAAAATATTATAAAATTAAGGAAAAGGCACCACGGGACCGTGGCCACGACCGGCCGACCATGGTCAAGGCATATTTTCATCATCTCATGGTGTTTTCCTCAGTTTCGTCGAAACCCTAATTTTGGCATATTTTCTCGAATGGATGCTCAATTGCACGCCAGAAAATATCAAAATTCTCGGGACTGAGACGCGGACGCCTTGGGGACATGAGCACGCTATATTGACTGACCAAGATTGGCTCTTTGGCTTACAGAAGCCGGTCCCATCAATTTTCACAGTTTTGACCTAATTTGCACAATTGCACGTATTAGGTCCAAGACTCTTCCAAACACTTTGGATTTTCATGAAGTGATCATCAGGAGGTCACGTGACTACCCAGGGTCGGTTTCATGACCCATGGTCGGTCCCTCACTCCGTCATAATTAATTAGGTTTTCTCACCTAAGGCTCAGACGAGCATTTTCGAATAAATGATTAAACCAGCATTTGATCATTCTTTCACCAACAAATCGTCAACTCTTCAGGAGTTCTTTGTATTTTCTCACGTGAGCATATGGACACTACATGGTTGATCCAAGGTCCCATGTAGTCGCTCCCTCCTTCGTCCTATAGTTTAAATTCTGACGAACCATGAATTGATCATCAATTAATCAAATTAGGGTTTCTGAATTCAAGGATCATCATTCCAGATTCCAACCTTAATAATTTTACGACGACCTCATGGTCATTAATCTTATAAATTATGCTCGGTTCAAAAACCAGTACTTTAATTAATATTTTGGTCATGCCGCCAATAATCCATCAGATGAACAACACATGCTCAGACGATCAAATATTCAACAATTCATCACACGAGCAACACTTGCTCAGATGATAAATATTTGCTCAAACCAAGGAATATTGGTTCAACAATCAGTATTCAACAGTCCATCGAATGAGCAATACTTTCTCACTTCATCGTAAGAACTATACCTCTGTCTCATGACATGTTCAATTCATGAGTTTCAGAACATCATGTTCAACTCAGCAACTACATGGACTCATCGTCCCATCAAACCACGAAGTCATCAATTGACTAACAAACCATGAGACGTCAATCGTGTCACTTGGGGTTATTACTTAGGGTTTTGGTCTGGCGGTCTATGGGAGGTGTGTTCAAACACACGATGGAATGTGAGTAAGTCGTGCAATCAGTTGAAGGAATTCACGAGGTAGTGGGTGGAAAATCGACCAAGTATCCACAGGTTGAGCAACTGGTCTCAAACACGATCTCCACTTCCCCACTCCTTGATTCCATCAACTGTCACACTTCATGGAATCATGGTGTCTAAAATTCAAGCAATATAAATAAGTCTCTGAATCATGGTTGAATCATCAGCATCATCAGTATTATCAATCTCACGTCAAACTGACAACACGAGATCATCAACTCATCAATTGAGCAACTACTCTCAATTGAGAAATTTCAATCATTTAGAGCTTATCATATTCAGAACTCACACACCCACAATCTTTGATTACCATTTATTCCACGCATTTCTCAGCTTCCCTCCTACAGATAAACCCATCCTCTCTTGTGACCGAATTTACTCTGGACGGTCATTGTCTTGATTTAGGCCGGAGTACTATAGATTGATCTCTCGAATCTAAAGCACCCCCTTTGCAGCGATGCATCTGTGTGAGGTTTAACATTTCGCTCGGTTCGAGGAGTCTCCTCCGTACGGTCGTCTCCTCAATTCCTTAAAAACCAGCAAATCATTTCTCCCCATCTACAGCTACGCAGTTTTCAACGGTTTTTCAGGCCAGATGGGGGGCATGTATACCGCTTATAGAAATTAGCCGAGGGAGCGCTCGCAGATGAACTAGGTTACACCGATACGATAATGAATGAAGCGGAGGCTCCCGATGAGAGCGCAGAATGAAGTCTGTCCGAACTCCTTTATAACACAATTGATGATGAGGAACTACAAAACCAGTTGATGGAAGCTACTATCAAGACCACTGGAGAGCGAACACCAGAGGATCTCACTCTGGATGGGACGGAAGAAGTCAACATAGGAACACAAGAAGACGAGCGCCTTATCACGATAAGCAAGAGTCTAGACGAAGGGGAAAGGACAGCTCTGATCGCGCTACTCAAGGATTACAAGGATGTCTTTGCATACGACTATGACGAGATGCCGGGTCTAGACAGCAATCTTGTGGTACACAATCTTAGAGTCTCGCCAGAATTCAAGCCCGTTAAACAAAGGAGCAGGGAGTTTCCTAGGGCCACCGCTCTTGCGATAAAAGAAAAAGTGAAACGATTGCTTAAGGCCAAGTTCATCAAGCCTATCCAACACCCCACCTGGCTAGCCAACATCGTGCCCGTCACAAAGAAGAATGGAAAACTCAGATGTTGTGTATATTACAGATACCTGAACCGAGCGTGCCCAAAGGACGATTTCCTGCTTCTAAACATCGATATGACGCTAGACGCGACAGGAGGGAAGGGGAGGTATTCCTTCATGGATGGCTTCGGCGGATATAACCAAATAAAGATGTTTTAGAGCATAGATCGGTCGACCTCGCATGCGTTGCTATATCAAGCATGTTTGTCAATGTTAGTGATCAAAACTATGAGTCTTGATTTCTAGTCTATTATAGCTAAGTCTCGGACTAGGATAGAAAAGTGTAGTGAGCTCAAGGAATTCATGGCGATTTATCATACAATGACGAAGATCTATACAAGGAACCGTGGAACTTCATCAACAAAAAGGTATGTGGAGACTTGAACTTATCTATCACTCAAAAGTTTGTCTCTTCTATCTCCGACTTCTTATGAGACAAAAGTTGTATGCTATATAGACTGGATCATACACATTTGATATTTCGAGCCGAGTATATCTCGCCTATCTATATCTCGAAATCATGTGTTGGTAAAGAATTTCGCTTTGATCAAGTTTATCTTCACCTAGTGACGAAAGTCATGAAAAGTTTCAGTTACTTTGAGAATTGTTGTGACGTGAAATGATCTGTGAATAACGACTATATAACGTCCTCTGAGAATGTCTCAATTATTGGAATGAGAGTTTAGATTACATAACCATGTATTCCTTAATCCGAAGTTTTCGAACTTTGTTGATTGAGAGAAACCGGAGGATTTGGCTTTGCCAAGTCCGCGAACTGACCGAAGTTCTCTTGCCGAGAATTCCTGCTGGGTTTTTCCAAAAACTCGTTTGCATGTTTAGTCCGCGAACTGGCGGAAGTCTCTTTGCCGAGATTTTCTGCTGAGTTTGGAAAACTCTGCCAGTTTCCTTAAGTCCGCGAACTTGTTTGTGATCTTAAGTGGTTATGATCTAAAGATGTGCTCTGAACATGAAACCTAAATTACTAAGAATGTTTTATGCAAACTGTGGCTATAAAGTCCATGAGCCGATTCATCTAATCGAATCATGTTTGTTTCAATTGTGTCTTGTGTAGTTACATAAGATCTCATAGTAATTGAACAACTCTCTAACTAGTTCATTTGAGTCAATTGAACTAGTTATGGTGAAGAAGAACTAGGTTAATATGAATTGCTCATATGGTTAACCTTTTGGGTTACTATGTGGAACCAACATACACGTACACGTCATCAATTGGAAATCCAACCTTTGGTTGTTGATTGATATTTATTGATCGTTGGATATTGGTCTTTGGTACCGTCCAAGTTATTCCTTGTATTTGATAAAGACTTGCTATTGTTTTTAGCTTGAGTAAAAATCAAATCAAGTGAGAGATATTAACTCCTTGAGATATTTTAATCTAGATTGAGTCTGACTGTCTAGTTGATTCTCTAGCAAAGTATTTCGGAGTTAGTCCATATAAATTGCTAAGCGAACTATTGGGTGGTGTTTTTAGACCCCCGCTTTTTCAATTGGTATCAGAGCAGGCAAACACTTTTAAAGACCTCAAAAGTCTTTGTTTGTGGCGATCTGACTATATGGACCATAAAGTCTCAACCGACGCTTCACCAGGTAAAAAACAACCGTAGGAAAAGGTCTGATAAACTGTTTACTCTTCAAAAGAGATTGGAAGAACAAATCCGGATCTACTCTGGTCTTGTTGCAGAAATTGCAACTCTTAAGGATTTGATATCTAGTAAGAATCTCTCGTTGAATCTGAGAGAATCCAGTTGTTCCTTTCTAAAGAATTGTCACCATTCAGATAATGCTCAACGATTGTTTGTTGAGAAAACTGATGTGACTAGGAACCACTCATACAAATGCCAAGGGTATGGCTTATATGGATGCTCATCCAATCATCATCAACAAGCCTGTATGTTTTCTTTAAAGAGTCTGGAGGCTGCGAGTAATTCTTGCAAGAATACTTTGTAAACTTGTGTTGCTCAAAAAGGACATACAATTCTGTCAGGAGATTCCAAACAAAAAAAAAACTGACAATATGGGTAATCTTGCCTTGTGTTCTTCCTCTTCCCTTCGATGGTGTAGTGACAGTCATTGTGGTCATTTTGTACATGTGTTACGCGATTCTCAACTTTGTGTGTCATCTATCGTTTCTAAAAGTGAAGAAGACTCTACAATCAGAACAAGAGGAGAACTTCCGGTTGATTGTTATTCTTCCCAATTAGAACCAGAAAATATTGATATAACTCTAAATAACCTCTCTTGGTAAAAGACAATAAATGATGAGTTAGATCAACTTCATAGAAGTTGTGTGGAATCTTGTACCGTGCAAGTTCAAGGTCTATAATATTGGTTCTATATGTGTATCCAGGAATAGGGAAGATTATTTAGACAGTTTCAGAGATAATCTCAGGCTCATTCCTCAAGGACACTCACAAGTTAAAGAATTTGAGTCTAAAGAAACGTTTGTTACTACGGAATGCTCCTTGTCCTTTCAACCTACTTATAACTATAGCAAGTCCTATGTGACAAATGCTTCCAGGAACAAAAGAAGAAGAATCTATGCTCATGTGTCTTACCTTAGAAAGTCACTATGGGATAAAAAAGGGGAGCTTTTTGGTCCCATCGTTTCTACCTAACCCTAGACGTTCGCGTCCCCATGTTTGTCTTGAGAAAATGGGGATTTGCGTCTTTTGTCTCAAGGAGTGTATTTTTGGTTATTTTTGTTTTTATCTATATAAATCTCTAAAAATACAAACGCTTTTGTTTGTCCAGGGTTTTAGTCGTTCGCAAACGGTGAGTCTCAAAAGTTTCTGTTCCATGGTACCTGTTACTAGATGCAGCACAAGCAGGAATGCAACTCTGGAAGCTAATGTACGTCGGTGTACTGGAATTCCCTCCACAAGTTTGAAGAAAGTGAAGGCTGCAATTAATGGTAAAAATCCTTCCTTAAACTGGTTCTTGTCTTCTTATCAAAGTGATGAAAATTCCAGGAACCTGGTAAAAGATTTCATCAGCAAAAGAAACAACTTAAAATCTCGGATCATTGCATCCTTAGAAGATATAATTCACTATGAACGAATGTTGTCTTAATCTACAAACACTGTACGAAAACTAGTAAAAGAACTTAGTAAGTTGACAGTGTTTGCAAAAGATTTGGAGGAGTTGAATGATCCCTTTGTCAATGGACTCTTCAATAACGAGAAGGAGTTCTCTGAAGAAACTTTGGAAAAGTTCATTAATGCCTAGTACGTCTTCTTTTTGGATTAGTTGGAAGAATAACTAGTGCTTTGAATAGCGAAGATTGTGACTACACATAGCTATCTTTGTTTTATCTTCTTATGTTTATATTTTAGGTTTATTGGTTTTAAATTCTAAAAATATTTGAAGGATGATATTATTGCAGTATTAATCTGTTTTGAAGTATTGCAATACTTTTATGGGATATGTATTGTTTGCTTCCGTGAACTTGAAGGTCCCATATTGTGTCAAAAGTAAAGTCGTTCATAAATTGATATTCGTATTGATGAAATGACGAATGGACTTTTGACAATTACAAAAGTTATGCCTATGCAATCATTTATTTGATGGAAAATAGGATGAATTTTTTTTTTGACAAGGATAAAGTCTATTATGTCGTTATGCAAATAGTGATGGAAAATAGAATAGATCCTTGTATGTTATCCACGGTATTGATCTTCATTGATCCTGAAAAAGCGGGGGTCTAACAACACCACCCAATATTTCGCTTAGCAATCTGTATGGACAAACTCCAACATACTTTTTATGAGAATCAACTAGACAGTTAGACTCAATCAATAAAAAGATATATCAAAGAGTTTATATCTCAATCTCTCGATTTGATCTTTACTCAAGCAAATGGAAATATACGAGTCTTTATCAAGGAGAGATAACTTGGACGGTGCCAAAGACCAATGTCCAAGGATCAATCAATATCAATCAACAACCAAAGGTCGGATTTCCAATTGATGATCTTTAACGCACAACCTGTATTATTTCAATTATATAACAAATATAATGCGGAAAAGAAATAACACAGACACCATAAATTTTGTTAACGAGGAAACTGCAAATGCAGAAAAACCTCGGGACCTAGTCCAGATTGAATATAAACTGTATTAAGATGCTACAGACACTAGAATACTCCAAGCTAACTTCGTACTGGACTATAGTTGAACCCCAATCAGTCTCCCATCGATCCAAGGTACAATTTTACTCCTACGCCTCTGATCCCAGCAGGATACTGCGCACTTGATTCCCTTAGATGATCTCACCCACAACCAAGAGTTGCTGTAACCCAAAATTGCAGACTTGATAATAAACAAATCTGTCTCACACAGAAAAGTCTATCAAAGGATAAATCTGTCTCCCACAGATAAACCCTAGGTTTTGTTCCGTCTTAAGATATGAAATCAAGGTGAACATGAACCAAAATCCGGTCTTATATTCTCGAAGAACAACCTAGATTAATCAATCACCTCTCTACAATCATTCCTAACTACACAGGCGGTTTGTCGAGGAATCACAAACAGTGAGACGGAGATGTTTGTGACTTTTCTATCTTGCCTATCGGAGAACTCTCACGATCTCAAGCCAATCAAAGATTGTACTCGTACGATAAAAGATGCAAGATCAGATCACACAACTACGATAAAATAGTATCGGTCTGGCTTCACAATCCCAACGAAGTCTTTAAGTCGTTAACCTGGTTTTAGAGAAGAAAACCAAAGGTTAAAGGAGAATCGACTCTAGCGAGCGCACTAGTATCACACAGACGTGTGGGGATTAGTTTTGCACAATGCTAGATGTCTCTTTTATATAGCCTTCAAATCAGGGTTTTGCCTTAGTTACAAAGCAATCCATATTCATAGTTAGATGAAAACCTGATTTAGATTCAAGCTAATATTTCTCAACCTTTAGATCGAAAACTTAGCTTGTCACACACACTTGGATAGACTTTTACTGGGTTTGTGAAAACCATGCCAAACGTGTACGTGTATGTTGGTTCAACATAGTAACCCAAAAGGTTAACCATATGAGCATTTAATATTAACCTTGTTCTTCTTCACCATAACTAGTTCAATTGACTCAAATGAACTAGTTAAAGAGTTGTTCAATTGCTATGAGATCTTATGTAACTACACAAGACACAATTGAAACAAAGATGATTCGATTCGATTGAATCGACTCATGAACTTTATAGCCACGGTTTTCATAAAGCATTCCTTAGTAATTTAAGTTTCATGTTCAGAGCACATCTTTAGATCATAACCTCTTAAGCTCACAAACAATTTCGCGGACTTAAGACAACCGGTGGAGTTTTCTAAACTCAGCAGAAAATCTCGGGAAAGAGACTTTCGCCAGTTCGCGGACTTACACGCAAACGAGTTTTTGGAAAATCCCAGCGGAAATTCTCGGTACAAGAGCTTTTGTCAGTTCGCGGAATGGGTTCACGGACTTGGTAAAGCCAATTCCTCCGGTTTCTCTCAATCAACAAAGTTCGAAAACTTCGGATTAAGGAATACATGGTTATGTAATCTAAACTCTCATTCCAATAATTGAGACATTCTCAGAGGACGTTATATAGCCGTTATTCACAGACCGTTTCGCGTCAGAGCAATTCTCAAAGTAATTGAAACTTTTCATGAATTTCGTTACTAGGTGAAGATAAACCTGATCAAAGCAAAATGCTTTACCAACACATGATTTCGAGATATAGATAGGCGAGATATACTCGGCTCGAAATATCAAATGTGTATGATCCAGTCTATATAGCATACGACTTTTGTCTCATAAGAAGTAGGAGATAGAAGAGATAGACTTTTGAGTGATAGATAAGTTCAAGTCTCCACATAACTTTTTGTTGATGTAGTTCCACGGTTCCTTGAGTAGATCTTCGTCGTTGTATGATGAATCGCCATGAAGTCCTTGAGCTCAACTACACTTTTCTATCCTACTCCGAGACTTAGATATGTAGGCTAGAAATTAATACTTATAGTTTTGATCACTAACATTGACAAACATGCTTGAGATAGAAACACATGCGAGGTCGACCGAGCTATGCTCAAACAATCTCTCCCTTTATCAATTTTAGTGACAAAACTATTAATACATATGGAATACAAAAAAGATAAACTTTAGTGTCTCCTATTCCATAGTCTAATCTTCAACGTTCCTTGAAATCTTCGTCCTTCCAAGTACTCCAATGATCCCAAAGGTTGTAAGTTTAGCACCATCGTTGTTGAAGATCCGTAGCTATAACAATGAGAGAAATTGAGATTCTCGATCATTATTATATAGTGTCATAGTATTATTATATAACATCAAATTCCAATTGTATCACAACTTTAACAATAATACTACGGTGATATGTATCACTCCCCGTTAGTCAATACTCCATCTCGATCATGGAAACCACTCCCCCTTACACATTGATCCGAAAACCATATGTATTTGTAGTGTGAACTAAAATATTTCTCCCCCTTTTTGTCAATAAAATTGCAAAGGTACAAGAATGGGATCATAATGAATTTTCCACAAGAGACATTTCATTACCAAAAGAAAAATACATACCAACTTAATTTAGATGCAATCTAATAGCCGATGCTAACAGCATTCATCAAGGAGTTTTAAGATACAAGATAACCCCTATAAAATTCCACAGCCGCACTCCCCGCAAGATATTACCATTAAGCACAAGTTCAAAAGAACTCTCCCCCATTTGATGTCATTCCCGAGAGAACAACAAGAGCAAACTTAATTTCGAAAGAAAAAAAAAAATTTATTGGACACTAAAAACCATAGGAATGATTTTCTATATCCAAAGCTCAACCAAATTAACCACAAGTAAACCCATGATTAATTTAATTGGAATATGCAACTAAATCAAACCACAAAAGTAATCAATTTAATTGAAAGTGCTCAACATAAGTAAACTCACGGAGCTACGACTAAGTCAATCATATGGAGATGACTAACTTAACCGTTCAAATACTTAACATAAGGAAAACCTTACGGAATATATGACTATATTAACCAAAGAACATGATAGTGTAGCCTTTCATATACTCAACACAATAACTTGTGGAAAATATGAAAATTCAACTAGATTAATTACAAGAGAACCTATAATTAATATAATTGGAATACAAACAACCAAACTAAACACCGAAATAATTAATTTAATTATTTTGGGCTCGACATAAGAGAACTTATGGAACCTCGACTAAGTTCATCATAGAATATGACAACCTTAATCGTACATGTACTCAACATAAGAAAGAAAACTTATGGAGTAATAACTAAATAACCAAACTAGTTGATTAATTTAGTTCCTAATGCTCGACATATAGCATCTTATGGAACAACCAACAAAGCCAAGGTAAATCGACTTAGTTGTAAGGTGCTCAACATAAGACACACAATGGAGCCTTCACGGTAAAACAGAATACAATGGATCAATGAAGATCAATACCGTGGATAACATACAAGGATCTATTCTATTTTCCATCATAACAACATAATAGACTTTATCCTTGTTGAACAAAAGATTTTATCCCATTTTCCATCAAATACATGACTGCATAGGCATAACTTTTGTATATGTCAAAAGTCCAATCGTCCTTTCGTCAATACGAATACCGATTCATGAACGACTTTACTTTTGACTGCAATATGGGACCTTCAAGTTCACGGACGAAAACAATACATATCCCATAAAAATATTGCAATATCACAAACTATTAAAATACTGCAATAAACATCATCCTCCAAATATTTTTAGAATTTAATACCAATAAACCTAAATAAGAAGATAAGAAGATGAAAACAAAAATAACTATGTGTAGTCATAATCATCGCTATTCAAAGCACTAGTTATTCTTCCAACTAATCCAAAAAGAAGACATACTAGGCAAATAAAAATATGCATTACTCATCACCTTCATCATCAGACAATTTCCAAGTAGCTTGAATTGAATCCAACTCTTCCTTGAGCTCGGGACAATTGGTTCTAATTAACGACACTTGATTTTTAAGCACTTTACTCTTGCATTTACCTTGCACACACCCTTGTAAACTTTTTGAATAAGCCTCAAGGTGGTAGGGTCTTCAACATCAAGAGAAGTACCTCTTTGTCGCTTGCGAACATTTTCCCTTATACGCCAAAAAGTACATGAACGAACAAGTTTGGGAACCCCAAGACAATTTCCAATAAAATCAAGTCCACGATCACGGCAAATTTGTCTAATCAAACAAGGATAGCCTAACATCTTGATGTGAGAAGTCATCGTCATCATTTGAAAGATGATAAAGCCACAAATATGAAGATCTGTATTGTCGGATGCAAGGAAGAAGACCAATTCTGCAAACTCATTACTCCACCAAGAATTCTCAATTGTGGAGGGACAAAGATTAGAGATACCGAGTTTTCCAAATGCCATTAAAGCAATACTAAGATCATTAGTAGGAAACTTTCCTTGACTCCAAACAACCTTCTTTCCACAAAGTCCAATAGAGATATCATCATATGAAGGACATTCATCACTTGGTCTAGGTAACCGTACGTTGCCCAACGGTATTTTGGTGACCCTTGAAATTAACTCTCTATTTACAAGAAACCTTTCTCTATTTATCATGGATTTGAATTCCATCTTCTTAAAATCAACATCATGAATGTTGGCATAAAAAATCCTTGTTAGAGAATCAAAACTTCACCGAGGCCATTAAAGATATTCCCAAGATTAAGCTTTTTGAAGCAAGCTAAATCCTCTTCATATCCACTAAAGGTTTCCAATTTCTTTTCTAGAATAAAACCTTTGGAAGCAATCCTATCAAAAGTTCTAGCACAAGAATCATTCACAAACCTAATTCTAAGAGAATTTTGATCACAAGGTGGATTCAAGCTAGAGGATTTTGAGCTTTTAGAACTCTTTTTCATGATTCTAGAAATCATCATAAAGAGATACTCAAAAGGAGATTACTTACTTGAAGAAAACCTCAAACACCCTTCCTTTTGATTTCTTCAAAGAAGCTTTAATGGTGGAGAATCACAAACCCTAGTTCATGTACGCGGACGGAAGATGAGAAAGGAGAAGGTTCGCGGACCACCAACATATATATATATCCCTCATTCATGGGCTTGGGATGTACACGAACCGTGATCCACAAGACTTAAGGAAGAATCTTAGCCCTTTCCACATAAGTGGTAAACAACCAACAAATAGTGGAAGAAAAAGAGGTAATAGAAAGTTAACCAAACAACAACACAATTGTACACAACTCAAGCCATTTATTGCCCCACATCAAGATATGTACAAATGGGGAAACGCCAGTCTTGTTACCAAGAGGCATAATGCGCAGAGGAATTCTCATGTGACACATCTGGTTGATAGGTGTGAACAGTCCCTGTAGTATAATCAAAATAATGATGATAGTCAGGGAAGCTGGAGCTTTCTATCCTTCGTTGGTTCGGGCTATAAGAAAGATATTTCCGATATCTGGGTTGTTCAGTATTAAAAGTTTTAACACGACCAACACCCTTTCCGGAAAGACTCTTAGACTTAACAGAATTAAGTTTTTCTAAGAATTTAAAAACGCATTCAAACGCTTTAAACAGATCTTTATCAATTGATTGATCACGATAGTATTCCTCATAGAGATCAAGAGTTAATCTAGTGAGGTTCCATATCCCTGAGCGTATTGAACGTTTTCCCAATTTTTCTTTCCTTTTATTTTTTCCTTCAGATTGCTTCTTAACATCTAAATCTCCCCTTTTAGATGAAGTAAGATTATCATGAGAACCCAGAGGTTTTAACCATAACAATCTTTGAACAATCTTTAAGGAATTCTTGCGTGCGTTACAAATGTCAGGAGCAAGTTTTCTAAAGAAATTTTCCATAGGGAAATTTATATGGAATGAACAAACACAAACTTATTAGGTTTACCGTGTTTGCCTGCTCTGATACCAATTGAAAAAGTGGGGGTCTAACAACACCACCCAATATTTTGCTTAGCAATCTATATGGACTAACTCCGAAATCCTTTGCTAGAGAATCAACTAGACAGTCAGAGTCAATCTAGATAAAAGTATCTCAAGGAGTTAATATCTCTCTCTTGGTTTGATTTTTACTCAAGCTAAAAAAAATAACGAGTCTTTATCAAATACAAGGAATACTTGGACGGTACCAAACACCAACGTCCAAGGATGAATCAATATCAATCAACAACCAAAGGTTGGATTTCCAATTGATGATTACGAACGCACAACCTGTATTATTTCAATTATATAAAATATAATGCGGAAAAGAAATAACACAAACACCAGAAATTTTGTTAACAAGGAAACCGCAAATGCATAAAAACCCTGGGACCTAGTCCAGATTGAATACACATTGTATTAAGCCTCTACAGACACTAGCCTACTGCAAACTAACTTAGGACTGGACTATAGTTGAACCCCAATCAGTCTCCCACCGATCCAAGGTACAGTTGTACTCCTACGCCTCTGATCCCAGCAGGATACTGCGCACTTGATTCCCTTAGCTGATCTCACCCACAACCAAGAGTTGCTGCAACCCAAAATCACAGACTTGATAATAAACAGATCTGTATCACACAGAAAAATCTATCAAAGGATAAATCTGTCTCCCACAGATAAACCCTAGGTTTTGTTCCGTCTTTTCATATAAAATCAAGGTGAACAGGAACCAATTGATAATCCGGTCTTATATTCCCGAAGAACAGCCTAGATTAATCAATCACCTCTCTACATCCTTCCTGACTACACAAGCGGATTGTCGAGGAATCAAAAACAGTGAGACGAAGATGTTTGTCACTTCTTTATCTTGCCTATCGGAGAACTCTCACGATCTCAAGCCAATCAATCGATTGTACTCGTACGATAGAAGATGCAAGATCAGATCACACAACTACGATAAAATAGTATCGGTCTGGCTTCACAATCCCAATGAAGTCTTTAAGTCGTTAACCTGATTTTAGAGAAGAAAATCAAAGGTTAATGGAGATCGACTCTAGCGGGCGCACTAGTAGCACGCAAACATGTGGGGATTAGTTTTGCACAATGCTAGATGCCTCCTTTATATAGCCTTCAAATAAGGGTTTTTCCTTAGTTACAAAGCAATCCTTATTCACCGTTAGATGAAAACCTGATTTAGATTCAAGCTAATATTTATCAACCGTTAGATTGAAAACTTAGTTTGTCACACACACTTGGGTAGACGTTTACTGGGTTCGTGAAAACCATGCCCAAACGTGTACGTGTATGTTGTTTCAACATAGTAACCCAAAAGGTTAACCATATGAGCATTTCATATTAACCTTGTTCTTCTTCACCATAACTAGTTCAATTGACTCAAATGAACTAGTTAAAGAGTTGTTCAACTTCTATGAGATCTTATGTAACTACACAAGAGACAATTGAAACAAAGATGATTCGATTCGATTGAATCGGCTCATGAACATTATATCCACGGTTTGCATAAAGCATTCCTTAGTAATTTAATGTTTCATGTTCAGAGCACATCTTTAGATCATAACCTCTTAAGTTCACAAACAAGTTCGCGGACTTAAGTTAATCGGCTGAGTTTTCCAAACTTCCGCCAGTTCGCGGACTTAGGACACAAACGAGTTTTAGAAAATCCAGCAGAAATTCTCGGTCGAGAACTTCCGACAGTTCGCGGACTGAGTCTGCAGACTGGGTTCGCGTACTTGGCAAGCCAATTCCACAGTCCTCCCGATTTATCTTGATCAACAAAGTTCGAAAACTTCGGTTCAAGGAATACATGGTTATGTAATCTAAACTCTCATTTCAATCATCGAGACATTCTCAAATGACGCTATATAGCCGTTATTCACAGACCGATTCACGTCAGAGCAATTCTCAAAGTGATTGAAACTTTTCATGACTTTCGTCACTAGGTGAAGATAAACTTAATCAAAGCGAAACGCTTTACCAACACACGATTTCGAGATAAAAGATAAGCAATGGATGCTCATCTCGAAATGTCAAATGTGTATGATCTAGTATATATAGCATACGACTTTTGTCTCATAAGAAGTAGGAGATAGAAGAGATAGACTTTTGAGTGATAGATAAGTTCAAGTCTCCACATACCTTTTTTTTGATGAAGTTCCACGGTTCCTTGTATAGATCTTCGTCGTTGTATGATGAGTCGCCATGAAGTCCTTGAGCTCAACTACACTTTTCTATCCTAGTCCGAGACTTAGCTATGTAGGCTAGAAATCAAGACTTATAGTTTTGATCACTAACGTTGACAAACAAGCTTGAGATAGCAACGCATGCGAGGTTGACCGAGCTATGCTCTAACACGGCTGTGGAATTTTATAGGGGTTATCTTGTATCTTAAAACTCCTTGATGAATGCATTTAGCTTCGGCTTTATGATTGCATCTAAATTAAGTTAGTATGTATTTTTCTTTTAGTCTATGAAATGTCTCTTGTGGAAATTTCATTATGATCCCGTTCTTTTACCTTTGCCAATTTTATTGACAAAAAGAGGGAGAAATAATGTAGTTCACACTACAAATACATATGGTTCTCGGATCATTTCAAGGAACGTTGAAGATTAGACTATGGAATAGGAGCCACTAAAGTTTATCTTTTTTGTATTCCATATGTATTAATAGTTTTGTAACTAAAATTGACAAAGGGGGAGATTGTTAGAGCATACCTCGGTCGACATCGCATGCGTTGTTATATCAAGCATGTTTGTCAATGTTAGTTATCAAAACTATGAGTCTTGATTTATAGTCTATTGTAGCTAAGTCTCGGACTAGGATAGAAAAGTGTAGTTGAGCTTAAGGACTTCATGGCGATTCATCATACAACGACGAAGATCTACTCAAGGAACCGTGGAACTTCATCAACAAAAAGGTATATGGAGACTTGAACTTATATATCACTCAAAAGTCTATCTATTCTATCTCCTACTTCTTATGAGACAAAAAGTCGTATGTTATATATATAGACTGGATCATACACATTTGACATTTTGAGCTGAGTATTCACTACTATCTTTTTCTCGAAATCGTGTATTGGTAAAGCGCTTCGCTTTGATCAAGTTTATCTTCACCTACTGACGAAAGTCATGAAAAGTTTCAATTACTTTGAGAATTGATCTGACGTGAAACGGTCTGTGAATAACGGCTATATAACGTCCTCTGAGAATGTCTCAATCATTGGAATGAGAGTTTAGATTACATAACCATGTATTCCTTAATCCGAAGTTTTCAAACTTTGTTGATTAAGAGAAACCGGAGGAATTGGCTTTTCCAAGTCCGCAAACTCAGTTTGCGAACTCAGTCCGCGAACTGACGGAAGTTCTCTTGCCGAGAATTTATGCTGGGTTTTTCCAAAAACTCGTTTCCGTGTTTAGTCCGCGAACTGGCGGAAGTCACTTTGCCGAGATTTTCTGCTGAGTTTGGAAAACTCTGCCGGTTGCCTTAAATCCGCGAACTTGTTTGTGAGCTTAAGTGGTTATGATCTAAAGATGTGCTTTGAACATGAGACGATTCATTGAATCGAATCATCTTTGTTTCAATTGTGTATTGCGTAGTTACATAAGATCTCATAGCAATTGAACAACTCTCTAACTAGTTCATTTGAGTCAATTGAACTAGTTATGGTGAAGAAGAACTAGGTTAATATGAATTCCTCATATGGTTAACCTTTTGGGTTACTATGTGGAACCAACATACACGTACACGTTTGGGCATGGTTTTCACAAACCCAGTAAACGTCTACCCAAGTATGTGTGACAAGCTAAGTTTTCGATCTAACGGTTGAGAAATATTAGATTGAATCTACATCAAGTTTTCATCTAACGGTGAATATGGATTGCTTTGTAACTAAGGAAAAACCCTGATTTGAAGGCTATATAAAGGAGACATCTAGCATTTTGCAAAACTAATCCCCACACGTTTGTGTGATACTAGTGCGCTCGCTAGAGTCGATTCTCCTTTAACCAGGTTAACGACTTAAAAACTTCATTGGGATTGTGAAGCCAGACCGATACTACTTTTATCGTAGTTGTGTGATCTGATCTTGCATCTTCTATCGTACGACTATAATCTTTGATTGGCTTGAGATCGTTAGAGTTCTCCGATAGGAAAGATAAAGAAGTCACAAACATCTTCGTCTCACTGTTTGTGATTCCTCGACAAACCGCTTGTGTAGTCAAGAAGGATTGTTGAGAGGTGATTGATTAATCTAGGATGTTCTTCGGGAATATAAGACCGGATTATAAATTGGTTCATGTTCACCTTGATTTTATCTTAAGACGGAACAAAACCTAGGGTTTTTCTGTGGGAGACAGATTTATCCTTTGATAGACTTTTCTGTGTGAGACAGATTTGTTTATTATCAAGTCTGCGATTTTGGGTTGCAACAACTCTTAGTTGTGGGTGAGATGATCTAAGGGAATTAAGTGCGTAGTATCCTGCTGGGATCAGAGGCGTAGGAGTACAACTGTACCTTGAATTAGTGGGAGACTGATTGGGGTTCAACTATAGTCCAGTACGAAGTTAGCTTGTAGTAGGCTAGTGTCTGTAGCGGCTTAATACAATGTGTATTCAATATAGACTAGGTCCCGGGATTTTTCTGCATTTGTGGTTTCCTCGTTAACAAAACTTCTGGTGTTTGTGTTATTTCTTTTCCGCATTATATTTTTTATATAATTGAAATAATACAAGTTGTGCCTTTAAGATCATCATTTGGAAATCCAACCTTTGGTTGTTGATTGTTATTTATTGATCCTTGGATATTGGTCTTTGGTACGTCCAAGTTATTCCTTGTATTTGATAAAGACTCGCTAGTGTTTTTAGTTTGAGTAAAAATAAAATCAAGTGAGAGATATTAACTCCTTGAGATACTTTAATCTATATTGAGTCTGACTGTCTAGTTGATTCTCTAGCAAAGTATTTCAGAGTTAGTCCATATAGATTGCTATGCGAAATATTGGGTGGTGTTGTTAGACCCCCGCTTTTTTAAGATGGATCCCTCGGACGCCAGAATGACCGCCTTCCAAACCCCATATGGCAACTTCTATTATGCGGTAATGCCGTTCGTCCTGAAGAATGCCAACGCCACATACCAATGAGCTATGACGTCCATATTTCATGACTTTCTACACCAGACGGTAGAGGTATATGTAGACGACATCGTGGTTAAGACACAAGAGGCCGAAGATCATACCTCCCACCTAAAAACGGATTTTGAGAGATGCAGAAAGTTCAAACTCAAAATGAACCCCCTCAAGTGCGTCTTTGGGGTAACATCTGGGAAGTTCCTAGGTTTCGTGGTGACTAATGAGGGAATCCGAGTGGATCCAAGCAAAGTCGAAGCGATCACGACGATGACGCCACCATCAAACACAAAAGAACTGCAAGCTTTCATAGGACGGATATCGTACATAAGGCGCTCCTGGCGCAGTTAATGACGGCGTTCCTCTCACTACTAAAGAAAAATACCCCGTTTGTGTGGGGAGAAGTTCAGCGCGCTGCGTTCGAAAAACTAAAACAATGCCTTGTAATCCCCAAAATTCTGAGACCCCTGGTACAAGGAATCCCCCTCTACCTTTACACGGCATTTAACGGTTCGGCGATAGGCGCAGTCCTGGCGCAAGACATGGGAGGAAATGAGCTATCACCTATCTACTATGTCAGTCGATTCCTACGGGATGCAGAGTTAAGGTACCCACGCGTAGAACAAGCATGCCTAGCCTTCATATACGCAACGCAAAAGCTAAGACCTTACCTTTTGACGCACGAAACTATCATGGTGTCCGCGGCAAACCCCATAGCCTACTTAGCTTCAAATCCCGTCCTAACGGGGAGAACTTCCCGTTGGTTGTTACAACTGTCGGAGTTCGAGTTTAAGTATCAACGCCGGAACGCGGTGCGAGGACACGCGATAGATGATCTCGTAGCTATGTTTCCAGGAGAAGGAGATGATGAAGTACATGAGTACGTACCCTGGGAAGTGGCGGCTACAGACGTTGACAACCTTGGACTATGTTCTTTGACGTTTCATCATATGGCACCGTCGGAGGAGCCTGAGGAGTATTCGAAGCGCCACGAGGAGAGCTGCTCTCACACTCATTTAAGCTGGACTTCCCCTGTAGAAACAATGTCGCAGAATACGAAGCGCTGATCTTGGTACTCCGGATGGCAAAGCAGCTCAACCTGGGAAGCATAAAAGTCAAAGGAGATTCGAGATTCGTAACAAACCAGGTGAACGGCGATTTTCATGTCAAAGAACCACACCTAGCACCTTGTCGGGCGGAAGCTCAAAGATTTATGAGCCAATCGGGATCAACTCTGGATCATACTGGAAGGGGCGGAAACAAACACGCGGATGCCCTAGCGACCCTGGCAAGAAAAATATAAGTGAATAGCAAGGAAGAAGGCACAGTCACGATAAAAAGAAAGGAGTTGCCGAGTACTTGGAAAGAAGACCTATCTTTTGAGGAGGCGGATAATTGGAGACGGGTATGTATCGAAGACCTAACCCGGATGGAAGAAGAACGAGTGATACTCGTTCAAGCTCTGAAGCAATTTGTAATGATTCAGGGAGCCTTGTATTACAGGGCAGCTGGGGGATCCCTCGCGAGGTGTGCAAATAAAAGAGATGCTGAGAAGCTACTACAAGAACTACACGCGGAAACATGTGGACAAACCGACGCTGTCCACCTTTACAGGAAACTCCAAAGAATGGGTGTGTATTGGCCAAGCATGTCAGCTCAAGAGTCAGCACTCCAAGACAACTGTGCTGATTGTCAGGCCCCACCGCAACCAGCGAAAGTCTGCACTGTCGAAGAAACAGATTGGAGGCAACCTTACGTCGATTTCATCCAACACAGGAGATTACCGAGTGACAAGAAGGCGGCCCTAAAAATACAAAAGAAAGCAGTGCGTTTCTTTATACACGAGGGTGTACTTTACCGTAAAAGCTACGGTAACGTCGCGCTGCGGTGTTTGTCAGAACAGGAAGCGGTAGAAGTCATGACCCGGCCCACGATGTTGAACATCAGGGGATGCGAAAACTTTTCCTACAACTTTATGAAGGTGGATTCTACTGGCCAACTATGGAAGGCGATACCGCGAAGTATGTCCGGAAATGTTTGCACTGCCAGACACATGGAAACCTGATCCAAGCGCCTCACACTCTACTGCACAACATAGTGATTCCTTGGCCATTCCATAGCTGGGGACTCGATATCATAGGTCCGATTAACCCGCTTTCCTCAAAACGCCATAAATACATCATAACGGCCACACAATACGCGTCCAAGTGGGTCGAAGCAATACCCCTCAAAGATTATGCCGGTACTACAATAGTCGCGTTCATCAAAGAGGATATCATTTACAGATTCGGTGCGCCCATGATAATCAGAGCAGACAATGCAAAATCATTCGTAAACAAGGACGTGATCGACTTGCTCCGCGAATACAACATAAGGCTTGATGAGTGCTAAAAAGTGCATATTTCTATATATTTTTCTTGGCATTTAACTCATCTTTTGTGCATTAATTCTACATTTTATCCCATATTCTGTGTTTTCGTTGTTTTCAAGAATAAATACTTTTCTTAATTAATTTTGCATTTTTAGGTACTAAATAAAGCCTGGTTATCTCACGGAGCGAAAAGAGCAAAGGAACGGCAAAGACTCTCGCTAGGAGGAAGCGAAGAATGATGTTTGCAAGAGCCGGATCAACTAGAAGTGGGCTTGAAGAGGAAGAATTGTTCTTAAAGAAGATATGGGCTTGGCATACCCAAGGCCCAAAACCCTTACCCAAATCCATTTCCATTATCCATACCCATTTCCATGAGAGCCGTCAGATTGGATCCATCTTGTCATCCAACGGTCGCCTCATCATTGTGCATCAAAATCCGAAGCTCCTGTCAAACACTATAGTACCTAACTCCATCTGAAGCCGTCAGTTTTGTTGTATCTCATCATCCAACGGTCGCTTCTATCGCGTCGTTGGATCATTCCATCACCTTTTCATCCTACACTTTCGCTTTGCTGAGCATCAACCTTTGATACACCCACCTCACACCTTAGCCATCGAACCCATCGACCTAAACCAAACACACCCTTCTTCCCAAACATCGAGTTCTTCTCCTCCACTCCGTCTGCAGAGAAAACTCTGCCATCTCCATCACCACCATCTCTTCCATCTCCACCTCGAACACCACCACTACCACCTTCCCCCGACAAACTCAGTATTCCATCACCACCCTTGTCTCTTCCTTTCTCGTCTGTAGCATCGAGTCCTGATGCTACAAACTCGACAGTGAGAGAAGCTAGGGTTCACAGAAGTCTAGGGCTAGGCCAACAGCGCAACAAGAGCAGGAAGAGCATCAGAAGAACATTAAGAAGCATGGGTCGAAGCCAATTTACACATGGGTATGTCGAATTTGATTTTCCCCAAAAGTTAGGGTTTGCAAATTTAGGGTTTTGTGAAATTAGGGATTTTGTTGTAAGCTATAAAAGGGAAGCTGTAGAGAATGCAAAACTTGTTCTTGGGTCATCCGAGAAACCCCCTAATTGGGTTAATTTAATTCTCAATGTCAATTTGATTTCACTGTTAATTTTTAGGGTTCTTCATTTGCAATTTTCATTCACTGTTTAGTTGTTTAAATGCAATGTTATTTCACATGATCATGTTTAGTTCCATTTTATTAATTATGTTCTGAGTTCACTGCTAGGGTTAGATGAAACCATTAATTCATTGTTAAGTTCAGTTCAAGTTTTGATATAGTCTTGTTGTGCTAAGAATGCTAGGATTGAAATTATCCTTCAGGATTGCTTACTCATCTAAGTGATTGATCTGCGGTTAGTTTGTTTTGTGAGAGGACAGCTAATACGAGGATTAGATAATTATCTTAGTGATACTAAACCATCCTCCTGAAACAACCCTTTGATGAGCAGCAGGCTTGAACCTTCACTGCCATCTAGATAGTCAGCAAGCCTAGAAGCTCACTGATATCTACACCATGGACAAGAACATAATGGAACTAGGATGACTTAACTTAAGTTAGTGGTGGATTCAATCCCTAATTCTTTATTTCTTTGTTCTAGTGCTTCACTGCCATTACTTCCTTGGTTCTTTATTTCTCACTGCCTTAGGCTCATTGCCTTTGATTCTTTGCCACTGTCAATCTTTGCATCTTTGGCTCACTGCCACTGTCACTTACTGTCACTGCTTAGCTTAGGAAACTTCAACTACACACACAAGTCCCTGTGGATTCGACCCGTTCTTGCACAAACTACAACCGACACCGTGCACTTGCGGTTTAACAAGTAGGCTTTCTTTTACTCTTATTTTCTACATCTTTAAGAGCCTACCAAGTTTTTGGCGCCGCTGCCGGGGACTTGGTGTCGTGTAGTGAAGTCTTTGCATCTTAGTATAAGCATTTAGTTCATCATAACTTGCATTTTCATCTTTGCATAATTTTTCATCTTTGCATCATTTTCCCTTGCTGTTCTTGCTGTTCTTGACAGCTTCTGTTGAGCTTTCCAGGTGCTCCTGTTGCTGTGTTGTTGTGACTCTGTTTTGCTTGGCTGAGCCCTTGCTGTTGCTGCTGATTGAGTTGCAGCTGGGCCTGCCACTTGCTGCTACTTTCTTCCTCTTTCCTGTTGCTGCTGCTAGCCTCTGCTGCTGCCAAGACTACTGCTGTAGCTGTTGTGGTGCTCCTGCTTGTGCTGCCTCTGCTGTTGCTGGTGAACTGGTGGAACTGAGGCTATTAGTTTCCCTGTTGCTGCCTGCTGCTGCCTTCTGCACCTGTTGCTGTGTGACCTGACCCAAAGCCTGCTGTTGTGCTGTTGCTGCTGCTGCTGATCTTCTCCTGCTGCTAGGCCTGAAGTGGTGCTGCTGCCATTCATAAGCCAAGCCCAACTGGGCTTCAACAAGAGCTTAGGATGATCCAAAGCCCAACTGGGCTTTTGCAACCAAACTGAACAGCTGGGATGTGCTTAAGCAAGTAAGCCTAAACCCATTAAGAGAACCCAACCTGTGGGCTTCCATTTTTAATTTGTGGGCTTGTAATAATTTTTTCCATTTTTCTGTTGGGTTTGTAATTAATTTCTTGTGGGCTTGTTTGTGTAATTGCTTGTGGGCTTGTGGTGTTAGATTGATTTGGGCCTGTAGTTTTAAATTAGAAAAACTGAACTTTTAAAAGCCCAACTGGGCCTCAGACCAAACAAGCAACGGTTGGGCTGTTTCAAAAGCTACATTGGGCTTCAGTTTGCATACACATTGTGGGCTTAGTTCACCTTCCCTTGGCAAAGCAATTTCTCCCACCAATGTGGGCTTGCTCCCAACACTAAAACCAAAATTCTTGCTCCCAATACTAAAACCAAAATTTTCTACCTCTTTAAAACCAAATTTGCTCCCATCAAAACCAAAAGCTCCCAAATGGGCTTTGTCTTCAAAGTCTAAAACCAAAGTTTTCAAAACCCAATAAACCAAAGTGTTTTCTTTTCCCATTAGGTCCAAATTTTCTAAAACCCATTAAAAACCAAATTTCTTTTTCAAACCCGACAAAACCAAATGTTACCCATAAAAACCAAATTTTTCCCAAAAATCCAAACCCATTAAAAACCAAATTTTGGGCTTTGTAACATAGTTACTTAGCTTTTGAGCCCAATCATGTCTAGATCTTGGTCTACAGTTGGGGAATACAACAAATCCCTTAGAGAACTTGCGTATGGACATAATCCACGTTATGAACCTCCCATAGACCATGATGTCAATAGTCATAGGAATTATAATGGACATTTTCAGAGTCCCGAGCCTCAATACATGAACCCCTAATGACTATTCACACATGCATCATTCATCACAACGTGAAAATGAACATTTTGCTAGTGCCTCACTCACACTATCATCACTGATCGATCAATTAGAAGCTCGAATCGCAGCTTTAGAAATGCAATCACATGAGGAATCTGTCACATCTAATTTTCTTAGGCAACCTGAAATCTATGCATGTCCCGCATGTGGTAGTTTAGACCACCCTGTTGAGAATTGTCATATTTTGCATAATTTTAGGCAATCTAGAGAAAATCCAAGGTATGAAATGCCCATAAATTGTGAGAATGGTAGTCATTGGGACCATAATCAATCCTTTGAGGGTTGCGATCAATATTTTGTAAACCCTAATGACCATGCACACATGTACCATTCACCACAATTTGAACATGAAGAATTTTGTACTCCCATGAATTTAGACTCCACCACAGAAGCTTTAAGACTCAGTAAGCAAAACTTTGATAGATCTACATCACGAATTCATGCATATTTAGATCAGATTTTGCTTCACCTACAAAAGGAGGAAATTCATGAGGAAATGTATGTTGTCCCTAATGAAGTGTCTAGTCCCATTCTGTAAATGATGTTGAATATGAACCTAATTTAGAGGAACATGAATCGACTAATGACACCACCACTGTTAATGAGGACCAATATGCATGCTACCATGATGATGATTATGATGATATGTTAGAAGAACATGAAAATATTGTGGAACCTGTTGGTTCAATAACATATGGCTTCTCGCCCTCGACCTTCATGAATGTTGTTTTTTCTAATACTCATTGTAATTCATATGATTTTGATATTGACATGGGATTCGTACAATTATTCTGTGAAGATGAGCATGACATAGGAATAGTTGAATCTTCTGTAGACACTAATGTAATATGCATGAAAATATATTTGATGTGTCTGATTCTCTACCTAGGTCACATTGTGATATTTCTCCTGATTTGCCGATGCATGAGAATAAATTTGTTGATGATGTTGATGACTCTGATTGTGATCTTGCCAATTTGTTTGATGATTGTGAGCATGTTGTGACACGTGTAGAAGACTTAGGAGATGTTGATGTGATTAGTAATGATGTGCCTATCGTCCTACATAAGTCACAATCTGATGGCCTTCCACCCAACCTAGATTTGGTTTGTACCCATATTGTCAAACCGACTTTTCTGAGAGTCCCTAATCTAGGTTTGGAACTGTGTGCTTCCCAAGTCCTTTTGGACTATTTTGCATCTAAGTATAATATCTTTGAGGAGCCACAGTTGGAATTAGCATGTTTGCCCGTCCCTAGCAAGTTCATTTCGAGCTAGACCTTGTGCATGATGAACCCCCAAAACTGCGAGATTTTGTTTCCAAAATTTTATCCGTTGAAAAATCCAGGTTTGGGGGTAGCTCATTTTGTTTCACAGTTTCACTTGCGTTTATTTCCTGTTATATTTGTGTGAAGCTGTTGAAACCTCTACACTTTTCTTTTGGGTTGATCCTCAACTCTTTAGATTGTTAGTGTATGGTGAATTTTTGTATATAATCCAGTAGATAAAATTTCTTAAAACCCTTTTGTTCCTTTTGTATATATTTTGCTAATCCAATATGATCTCGGCTGACATATGTTGGATTCTTGCCTTGAATAACGGAGTTCTAATATTGCTTTCGCCGAAATCGGGTATTCTCTTTCCTTTTTCTCTACTCAACATGATCCTCTTCATATGTTGTATTATAATTTTGTTCATATTTTGAAACATTGAGGACAATGTTTAGTTTAGGTTTGGGGGTGAAAAGTAGATACTTTGATAATGCCATAATTGAAAACAAGAACTCCTTCTTTTTGAAAAAAATGAAAAAAATAAAAAAAAAATTAAAAATTGAAAAAAAACATAAAAATGGAGCTCATTTACCTTGAAATGTTGACTCTTGTGCAAATATGTATTATTAGGAGTCTTAGTCTAGATATTTAGGCACCCTGATTCTAGCACAATTCACATAGTGATAAGAAATTTGCACGCGCACGATCTACCAATACATGTATAGCCTCATCTTCAGGTGTTTATCGGAAGTCAGTTGCCAATCACTTTAGAATACTGAACGAAACTTGACTAGCTTGTTCTTTGGTTGGTTGGGATAGAAGGTGGAGGTTACATTAAGAAAAACCATCGAATTTAACTGGGTGCATCAAAAAGGGCTACCTCTTGCAAAGTGTCATGTAATTTTTTGTTTCCTTTTGTATATGTATCAAAAGTGTTTCCTTAAAAAAAAAAAAAAAAAAAAAAAAAAAAATTCAAAAAAAAAAAAAAAAAAAAAAAAGATGATATAAGAAAAAAATGAAAATACAAAAATCAAGTATTTTCAATTCCATCCTCTCTTGTTCCAAAAATAAAAGAGAGTAGTCAATGTAAATAAGAGTCATGTAAAGAGTCATTTTGTTGTTTCATTGTAATAAGCAAGGAGGGTGTATGCCATTGATGTACAACGCGAGTAATTGTGAAACCTCCAACTCATTCACAATTCTCGTAAAGTCCGGACAGCTAGCTAGATTTCGACCTTGGTTCTTAGCCTGAGAAACTATCTCTTGGTGATTAGTAGTCATAACATCCGATCTTTCTTTACACATGTGTAGATACACTTTACACTCTTATCACATGTCTTTATTTGTTATCAGTGCTAGGATTGTGCCTTGGATAGCTAGATTGACATCTCCATTTTGCTGTGAGCTTAAACTGACTTGCACATGTCACATTTGATGGAATCTGAGCTTATATTTTGGCCTAGAACTTTGTAGGTACGTTCTAAGCAAACCTTCACGAGACTTCACTCGTCCACTAGGGACACTTAGTGGTTTAAAAGGCTTAGTGCATATGCTAAATGCATTCGAGAGACCAGCGACAGTGGTATAGGTAGGATTTCCTTAGTTTTGTTTTACTTGAGGACAAGTAAAATTCAGGTTTGGGGGTATTTGATGAGTGCTAAAAAGTGCATATTTCTATATATTTTTCTTGGCATTTAACTCATCTTTTGTGCATTAATTCTACATTTTATCCCATATTCTGTATTTTCATTGTTTTCAAGAATAAATATTTTTATTAATTAATTTTGCATTTTTAGGTACTAAATAAAGCCTGGTTATCTCACGGAGCGAAAAGAGCAAAGGAACGGCAAAGACTCTCGCTAGGAGGAAGCGAAGAATGATGTTTGCAAGAGCCGGATCAACTAGAAGTGGGCTTGAAGAGGAAGAATTGTTCTTAAAGAAGATATGGGCTTGGCATACCCAAGGCCCAAAACCCTTACCCAAATCCATTTCCATTATCCATACCCATTTCCATGAGAGCCGTCAGATTGGATCCATCTTGTCATCCAACGGTCGCCTCATCATTGTGCATCAAAATCCGAAGCTCCTGTCAAACACTATAGTACCTAACTCCATCTGAAGCCGTCAGTTTTGTTGTATCTCATCATCCAACGGTCGCTTCTATCGCGTCGTTGGATCATTCCATCACCTTTTCATCCTACACTTTCGCTTTGCTGAGCATCAACCTTTGATACACCCACCTCACACCTTAGCCATCGAACCCATCGACCTAAACCAAACACACCCTTCTTCCCAAACATCGAGTTCTTCTCCTCCACTCCGTCTGCAGAGAAAACTCTGCCATCTCCATCACCACCATCTCTTCCATCTCCACCTCGAACACCACCACTACCACCTTCCCCCGACAAACTCAGTATTCCATCACCACCCTTGTCTCTTCCTTTCTCGTCTGTAGCATCGAGTCCTGATGCTACAAACTCGACAGTGAGAGAAGCTAGGGTTCACAGAAGTCTAGGGCTAGGCCAACAGCGCAACAAGAGCAGGAAGAGCATCAAGAAGCATGGGTCGAAGCCAATTTACACATGGGTATGTCGAATTTGATTTTCCCCAAAAGTTAGGGTTTGCAAATTTAGGGTTTTGTGAAATTAGGGATTTTGTTGTAAGCTATAAAAGGGAAGCTGTAGAGAATGCAAAACTTGTTCTTGGGTCATCCGAGAAACCCCCTAATTGGGTTAATTTAATTCTCAATGTCAATTTGATTTCACTGTTAATTTTTAGGGTTCTTCATTTGCAATTTTTATTCACTGTTTAGTTGTTTAAATGCAATGTTATTTCACATGATCATGTTTAGTTCCATTTTAATGTTAATTATGTTCTGAGTTCACTGCTAGGGTTAGATGAAACCATTAATTCATTGTTAAGTTCAGTTCAAGTTTTGATATAGTCTTGTTGTGCTAAGAATGCTAGGATTGAAATTATCCTTCTGGATTGCTTACTCATCTAAGTGATTGATCTGCGGTTAGTTTGTTTTGTGAGAGGACAGCTAATACTAGGATTAGATAATTATCTTAGTGATACTAAACCATCCTCCTGAAACAACCCTCTGATGAGCAGCAGGCTTGAACCTTCACTTCCATCTAGATAGTCAGCAAGCCTAGAAGCTCACTGATATCTACACCAGGGACAAGAACATAATGGAACTAGGATGACTTAACTTAAGTTAGTGGTGGATTCAATCCCTAATTCTTTATTTCTTTGTTCTAGTGCTTCACTGCCATTACTTCCTTGGTTCTTTATTTCTCACTGCCTTAGGCTCATTGCCTTTGATTCTTTGCCACTGTCAATCTTTGCATCTTTGGCTCACTGCCACTGTCACTTACTGTCACTGCTTAGCTTAGGAAACTTCAACTACACACACAAGTCCCTGTGGATTCGACCCGTTCTTGCACAAACTACAACCGACACCGTGCACTTGCGGTTTAACAAGTAGGCTTTCTTTTACTCTTATTTTCTACATCTTTAAGAGCCTACCAAGGCTCCACACATCGACTCCCTACTATCCCAAAGGGAACGAGCAGGCGGAAGCAACAAATAAGACGCTCAACCGGATCCTTAGTAGAACAGTGCATGACCATCATAGAGAATGGCACGAACAATTGTCGGTGGCGCTCTGGGCATACAGGATTTCGAAGCGCAGATCCACAGGAGCATCCCCTTATTCACTCATCTACGGAGAAGATGCAATCCTGCCTGTGGAAATAGCGATCCCATCTGCGAGAGTAGCAATGGCCAGTCACACCACACCCGATGAAATAAGCCGCTTTGCCCAACTAGACACAATAGAGGAAAGTAGAACACGAGCGGAAAGATCCATGGAAGCTTATAGAAAGCGCGCAGCTAACTATTATAACCAGAGCGTAAAATAAAGAACGTTTAAGGTGGATGAGTTGGTTTAAAAATCGCATCACACGTACAAAGAAATGCTAGTGCTGGAAAGTTTGCCGCAAATTGAGAAGGCCTGTTCATGATAAGGAAAGTAGAAGAAAGCGGATACTATAATCTTAGACGTATCAATGGAACCAAAGTCAAGACGCCTATCAACGACAAGTGGTTGAAAAAATTCTATGCATGAGTCGTACCATGTAAGCAGCCGTCCTGAGAAATAAAAGTAAGTTAATGAAAATAGTGTGTCTGCAAAAGGTCTCAGGGAAGCCAAAGGCGTCTGATTGACTGACAAATTCACAAAAGGTCTCAGGGTAGCAAAGGCGCCTGATTGACTGACAAATTCACAAAAGGTCTCAGGGCAGCGAAAGGCGCCTGATTGACTGACAAATCCACAAAAGGTCTCAGGGCAGCCAAAGGCGCCTAATTGACTGAAAAATTCACTAAAGATCTCAGGGCAGCCAAAGGCGCCTGATCGACTGACAAATTCACAAATGGTCTCAGGGAAGCCAAAGGCGCCTGATCGACTGACAAATTCACAAAAGGCTTCAGCACAGCCAAAGGCGCCTGATCGACTGACAAATTCACAAAAGGTCTCAAGGTATCCAAAAGCGCCTGATCGACTGAAAAATTCACAAAAGGTTTCAGGGCAGCGAAAGGCGCCTGATCGACTGACAAATCCCCAAAAGGTCTCAGGGAAGCCAAAGGCGCCTGATTGACTGACAAATCACAAAAGGTCTCAGGGCAGCCAAAGGCGCCTGATCGACTGTCAAATTCACAAAAGGTCTCAGAGCAGCCCAAGGCGCCTGAGCGACTGATAAATTCACAAAAGATCTCAGGACAGCCAAAGGCGCCTGATCGACTGACAAATTCACAAAAGGTATTAGGACAGCCAAAGGCGCCTGATCGACTGACAAATTCACAAAAGGTCTCAGGGCATCCAAAGGCGCCTGATCGACTGACAAATTCACAAAAGGTCTCAGGGCAGCCAAAGGTGCCTAACCGACTGAAAAATTCACAAAAGGTCTTAGGACAGTCAAAGGCGCCTAATCGACTGACAAATTCACAAAAGGTCTCAGGGAAGCCAAAGGCGCCTGATTGGCTGACAAATCCACAAAAGGTCTCAGGGCATCCAAAGGCGCCTGATTGACTGAAAAATTCATAAAAGGTCTCAGGGCAGCCAAAGGCGCCTGATCGACTGACAAATTCACAAAAGGTCTCAGAGCAGCCAAAGGCGCCTAATTGACTGACAAATTCACAAAAGGTCTCAGTGATAAGCACGTAAGTGCTACATTTTATACCCATATTTATATTAGCTAGGACTCGATATTTTAGTTACTAATACTATTTTAGTGCTTTTGTAGAAAGTACAAGTGAATTCGATCATCCGGCGAATAAACAACAAAATGTGAGACTTAATGGTCTTTGCGACGAAAATGGCCAAATGTGGTTGGCCTGGTATTTTCATGAATCAGCAGAGGGGTTGGCCTGGTATTTCCATGTATCAACAACCACAACGATCAAATATGCTGGCCTGGTATTTCTATATATCAGCAGCACATGCGCCAGCTCGACACCACCTGCTTGGTACATAGGCGGCCAGGGAATGATGGAGTGAGCCAAAGAAGTTTCGCTCTATGTACGTGTCGTCCACGAAGAGATTAACATCCACGTGTCCAGCTCTCCTTCTCGGTGGAAAGTAAAAGAATTTAACACTCTTTTCTTTGTCATGCTTGATTAAAAGAGGGTTGCATTTCCCAGTTCAAGCAGCTGCAGGCTAAACGAGGTAGAGAAAGTGTTGCAGCCGAGATGGAGATTACTGGTAATCTCTGGTACTTTAAGTGAGTCTCAGGCCTGGTGATGTACAACAACAACAAAGAAGTAAATAGTGTTGGTTGAGATGGTCGCAAATTAACAGAAAGAGGAAGTGAATAGATGGAGCGACTGCAACGGGAATTCAGAGATGGACTGTACATTGTTGATCTGTTGCAGTCAGTGGAGTTGATGGGTTTTCGTCTGCCGTTAACAAGAGAAGCAGAAGTTGTGTCGATAGTTTGATCGAATAGCAGCAGGGAATCGAAGAATCAAGGGAAAGTAGTGGTGTTTCACTCTAGCATCTTTGCGTCAATGAAGTAATGAGGAGTATAGCTCGACTGACGGAGTTTTCAGCGTGAGTATGGCTCGTTCGAACTGTGTATCTGATCTCGATTGAGCTTGCCAAAGAGATGTGGATTTTATACTCTCAAGCTGGTGTTGGCTGTGGTGGCAATGACGACAGGAGTTGTGAATCGATGATCGGAAGCGAATAGATTATTTGAGCTGTTGGTGTTGGAAGGGCCTGAGGTTATCGGTTTGGTTATAAAATGAATGGTTGTTTTCTAGTACCTGCAATGGAGCTGGATGCGTTCGACGGAACGGGTTATGTATGATTGGTCGGAGTTGGGAGATGGATCTTCTCGGTGGACTTATGGTTGGACGAACGGACAAAAATCATAACAAGGTGATGGGTCGAGACGAAGCAATGACGGCAGTTGTTGGCTGAGATGGGCGATTGAAGTTAGTGGTGATAAACCAGGCAGGTGAAATGATTGCAGCAACAGATGCCGATTGGGTTGGAGAAGGGTGTGCGAAAGGAATACAAGGAACACCGAAACTGGTTGTGCGGCTGGCCTGGTATGCTGATATAAAGAATTTATCTTTATAGAGTCAAGCACCTGAGCCGAACTCAAGGACAAAGATGGGAGACGTGGCCAACTCTTTACCACATTTCTGTGCGGTATTTATTCCTCGTAACAACAACAGGATCTTCCGTTTTTGTCAAAGCAAAGAGATTTCATTTCTCATTCGAGAAGCTACTGCCATCCTTCACTTTGTAATGGGAGATTGAGACTTCGCAGAGGGGTACAATGAACAGCAGATGGAGATGTCATTCCACATAACGACTCAGTCCATGAAGATTACAGTGATGGTATAATTTGGGGTCTGTTGATCAAGACATTATGAAGAGAGTACAGGCATGAGCTGTGGTGTTGAGTGACAAGTTGTGTTGGCTGTACCGGTTATAAGATGGGTTTGATCTGAAATGGATGCTGGTGGCGATGGACTCTGTCTGGGGTTTATATGCAGCCTGAGATTGGATCTAAAGTGAAACTGTGACCAGCAAGGAACGAGATATGAACGCAGCTGAATGAGGTGATCGGTGCAGTGGCCTGAGAGAAAAGAAACGAGTGAGAGGAAGAAAATGGAAGCAAACATATGCACTGGACTGTAAGCTGTTAAAATGCTTGCAGGCAGTGCTGGTATTAATTGATGGCTGTGTTTGAGGCGTAATTGGAGATGCCAGTTCCAATCAGTACTTCAGTGGCTTTCTACTCGGTATAACTGGGGTCTGGAAATTGGTGTTGGCTGCAGTCGGTGGCCGAGACTGAGATAATTGCAGTTAGCAGTGACGAGATTCAGGAGGGCAACAGATGGACAGAAATTAAGATGCTTTTGTTGCTTTCATGGCCGTGAGCAATGGAGCAGTCAAGCTCTCGCAATTAAGAGACGAAGTGATGCTGTGATTTTGGCCTGAGATGATCTCGATTGTGAATCAGTCAAGATGGGTTTGTTTCGGTGATAATTATTAGTTTAGCCAGCAGTGGTGCTTCGTGGCGATGACGTTGTGTGTTGGCTGAAGTGGTGATCGGATAGACAAAAGTTGGGCTTAGGTGCTGGAGCTAGTAATGGACCGGTGGTTCACTGGGCCTTGCAGAAATTCGCTAGGTTTGATTTCTCGCAACACCTATATGAACCGAAAAGAAACAGATGAAGGAGGAGGTCGGTGACAGAGGCTGGAGGAGCCGCAACTTGGAGAAAGAGAGAAGGTGGACGGCCGCGGCACAGAGCCGTGAAGAGGGAGTAGGGTTTGAGGATTAATTTCTCTCATTTTCGTTTTTGCTTGGCTAGTGTTGATTTTTCCATTTTGTTTATGGTTTTTGAGAAAGTCATGACTAGCTAGAGCCATGTAGGGTTTAGATAGAAACCAATTTATTTATATGAACTCTACGATGATATTTCTAATAATGATTCATTGATTAGTGATTTCTCTTCATATGGCTTGGTGTTTTATCGTTCATGTAATTTTCTAGATTATTTATGCTTTTGAATTGATATTTCGTGCTTCGGTTAAATCCCTAGACGAGGTATGCAAGGATTGATAGGTAATGCTTTAGAATCACTACCCATGAAGCGAAGGAAGTTACAGCAGAGAAAGTATACTTTAAAATTTAATATAACATCTTCCGGGACATGAGATTGATTTCGAAATTTGTCTTGAGTAATAAATAGAGATTAGTAAAGTTTTATACGATTGAATCGGTGGAAATCGAAAACCCTAGTAACCCTTTCCTGTTTTGTGTATTCTCAGAATCATTATTATTTTATTTCGTCCCAATTATCTTAAACATCGTTAAAACATCATCTTATTCGGTTAGTTAATTGTTGGTATTAGTCAGTAGTAGTATTTCACACTCCTCGTGGGAACGACCTGTACTTGACATTGCCTACTAATTAGACGATGTGCACTTGCAATATTTTATTGTGGGTTTTCGAACCTATTAAGTTTTTGGCGCCGCTGCGGGGAGTGGTTGCATAATACTCTCTGGTTGATATCAATTTTTGTATATAACTTTTTTTTTTGTACATAATTTATTTTTGTTCTTCTTTGAGATTTCTTTTGGTTCTTTCTACGCATTTTATTTGATTTTTTTTAGGTACCTTAGCCTGAAGTGTTGGAGGCGAAAAGAAAGTATGCACTCGCAAGACATTTGCAAGAGCCACTTGGGAGATCCATTAGAGGTTTTCTTAGCTCATTTTGGGTATGATTTTGATGACGATAGTGTTATTTGTAAAGTCAATTCCTTGTTAGACTCCACACCGTTGTTAGACACTAATAAATGGAAACTCAAACTAGAACCTCTAGTTTTGTCCGAGTCTCGACTAGTTCCATCAGTCGAGGATGCTCCGACCTTGACCCATAAGCCATTAAGTTATGAATTTTTTCGTCTTGATGATATTGATAATGAAACAGTTTTAGATGATAATGGGTCTATAAGTCGTGATATTATTACTCCATTGAGGCCTTGTTCAGAGAGTGTATTTGAACCAACATATGTTTGTGTGCCCGACTTAGCTGAATTTGAACCAATATCAGTCGTGGAAGTTATTTCCGCTGACTTAGAACCTGATTTAGGGAGTACAAAAAATGTTCAATTCTTTAAACAATCTTTACTAATTATCTGCGAACCTGATTTACTTCATATTCAAGGTTCGAATTATGTTTTCAATAAGACTGAATTCAGTTTTATCTCTCTGGGTACTAATATTTCTTACTGCAGGTTCATGTTTATGACTAATCATATTAGTTGAGTTGATCCCCAACTCTTCAGGCTTTATATATATGATTCACAGCTTACCTTGGGGTACCAACTCCACATTGTTTGAGAACGTGCTACTGGCAAGCAGTGAAACAAATACATTTCGCTTCATGGGAGTCAACCCATCATATTTGTTCCCTGCACTCTATCTTTTACTTTTATTGTATTTTAAAATTTCCCGCCTTAATTTTTACGCTGGATGACTCAATTACATTGAGGACAATGTAATGTTTAAGTGTGGGGGTGTGGCACTTTCGTTAGGATTTTTTAATAATGAAAAAAAATGTTATGACTAGCTGTGTAGCAGGTCTAAAAAAAATTAAAAAAAAAAGATGATCAGCTGTGTAGCGGGTTTTAAAAAAAAAAAAAAAAAAATAAAATCATTATGATTTTTAGGGTTATGACCAGCTGTGTAGCGGGTCTTATGTATGGTATTTGTCATGACCAGCTGTGTAGCGGGTCTTGGTATGGCATTTCAAATTTTCATTTTATGACCAGCTGTGTAGCGGCTCTAACTCTCTCATATGATATGACCAGCTGTGTAGCGGGTCAATTCTTTGTTTTGCTCGAGGACTAGCAAAATATAAGTGTGGGGGTGTTGATAAGCACGTAAGTGCTACATTTTATACTCATATTTATATTAGTTAGGACTCGATATTTTAGTTACTAATACTATTTTAGTGCTTTTGTAGAAAGTACAAGTGAATTCGATCATCCGGCGAATAAACAAAAAAATGTGAGACTTAATGGTCTTTGCGACGAAAATGGCCAAATGTGGTTGGCCTGTGATAGACACATTTTTGTGTCTAATTTGATCTCAATATTATATATTGTTGTCTCTCGATTTTGTACTAATTTTGGTGTTTTATGTGTTTGTAGGCATTTTTGGGAATAAAACATTTTTTTGAAAAATTCGGCTCGAAAAGTTGATTTTGGCACCCGGAGGACACATGTTATGCGGACTCTCTGCTTTGGATAAGAGGCACCCACTTGATAAGGGGTGACCACTTGCTATTCGCACCCCTGAACTGGATAGGGGGAGGTCATCTTCTTTGTTTGAATTTGGTTTTGGCGGGAATACTTACATGCACGCTGTTGATTTTGGGTCGGATTGTTGGAGGGATTTCAGCGAGATTCAATCGCTAGAAACGATTGGGCTAGGCCTGAATACACTAGACAGGATTAGTATGGTCAATTTGATCGAGCAAAATGGGCCAGCAAAGCCGTGGGATGAAGATAAAGCTAAACAGGGAAGAGAAGATAATATCGATTCTGTTTGATTCTAACTTGGAATTTACGTGGCCAATTAGTTAGAGAATATCTTGTCTTTGATTGTTGCTCTATCTTAGGAAGTTTTACAACCAACAGACGCGTGAAAAACGAAATTTGGAAGAAATATATCCGAGAATATTTTCTTCATCAATGCCGAGTAATGGAGGATTATATGAAGTTATGGCGAGATATTTCGGTGCTGTTGGGTTATAAATAGTTGCTGAGGTATCCTAGCGAAGTTTAGAGAGAATTGGGAGAGGTTTAGAGCACTACAGAGCAAAAAAATCCAAGTTGCAGAGATTCTGGTTCTGCTACTGCTGCTGCTGCTGCTGCGAGGAGGAAGAACGTGAAGAACAGACTCTCCAAGACCGTCGTTTATCAACAGTGACATCGACTGTCAACTGTGGCTCGTAGTTTCCCAACGACAACAGCACTTCAGCTCTGTCGTTGACTCTGGACGCCTTCTGTGGGTCGCAAATTCACTGTTTTATTATTTCATCTCCATTTTCATCCTTGTAAACACCCTTTGAGCAATAAATAAATATTTTGAGCGTGTTTTTATCATGATGAGCTAAACCCAACACTGGGACGACGGAGGAGGTCGAATTTCATCCATGTGGTAATTTCATTAATTCTTTTATTTACTTTTTGCACTAATTTTAATTGAATTAAGATTTTAAATTAATTACTTGTGATTTCATTTGATGGAGTATGCTTAGTCCTAGGAATTTTTGATATTTCATGCTTAAGAAATACAAGTAATATTTTATAAAATCTATCTTGCCAATAAACTAGAGTAAATATTTGTTTTGTTTTGAACCATAATCGCCTAGATTTAAATTCTGAACCACTTGAAAATAAAAAATGGCCGAATCTCTAGTCCCAGTTTCTCACACCAGTGTTAATATTTTTATTGTATACATTTGTCTTTTTTATTAAGTTTAAAAAATTATCCTTCACAGGTCCGAGAGTTTGAACCTCATTACTACAACCCACGAAAAACCTTCAATCATTTTGGCGCCGCCGACGCGGACCTGTGCTTAGGTAGAATTTTTTTTTAGGTTTATTATTTTTTTAGAATTGTTTGTTCCTTTTTACGTTTCTTTTTGTCTTTATTTTGCAGGTTCAAAGTGAAAACTAAGGACTTGGAGAGGAAAAAGCTTAAAGCGAAAAGCGAAAAGAGAAGAAAAGAGGACAATTTTAGGATTTAATTTTTAATTCTTTTAGAGTGTGTGAGGAAAACTGTAATTTTATTTTATTTTTTCTTTTCGAACTTTAAATTGGACTGGACATTTGGACATTATTTTTAAAACCCTACGGAAGGGTAATAAATTAAAAAAAAAATTAAATACAAACTGTTTGCAGGGAAGGACGACGATTACTATATCGTCTCGGCCCCTCGGGCTCGTACATGACATAAGAGTCGTGGCCCGAGTCGACTTCAACGGTTCATCCCCCGTCTGGTACGATAGGTAAGTCCATCGAAACACTCGCGAATCTCCTGTCAGCTGGTTTACTGTATTCCTTAAGGTGATTCATTGATTGAGGACGAATTTGGACTGTTTTTAAATTCCTAGTAAAGGGAAAGGCCTGGAAAATACAAGATAAGGGTTCGGATTTCATCACCGCTCCCTTCTTGCCCGCCTTAGGAAAACGAAACCTAACGCGAACCCAAGCTTAAAATTTGGAATAGAACGAGACCGATAGGGTAACGAGCTTAATAGGAAACTCGTTCGAAAAATATTGGTTGCTCTTTAAGCACACTCCAAAGTTCATGATGGTTTCTGTGAGTTGAAAGCGTGATTGCGCCGCCTTGTGATAGCGGTGAGGCCTTGGTTATCAAATCTCCACTGAGCTTCCCTCGCCTCAATTCAACTTACTTTGACTCGGATTGATTCCAGAGGGGTTTGCTTAAATTTTAACGAATTCCCTTTCGAAAGATAGAAGCTGGTCTAGAAACAATCTAAGTGGAGCCATCATGCTTTTTGTTTGCTAGATTTTATAGGTTTGATTTGGTCGAGTCAGCCTTGTTTGTGATTGTGTAGAACTGAATGTCGAGCTGGTATGATAGAAGCCAATACAATGAATATCGACCTGAATTTGAATATGGACATCATCAGTTTTATTACCATGGTGGGAATAGTGGTTGGGAACGCCAAACTTTTCAAGGTTATGGTTCATACCATGGTGAGCCCAATCACTATCCTCACAACCACCAGTCATACGAGAAAAATTCTGCTAATTCCTCTTTACTTGAGTCGACACGTAAGTTAGCTGAGACAGCACGTAAGTTCGCTGAAATGAATAACTTAGTTATGGACGAAAATAATGCAATGAGTGAACTTTCTTTACCTGATTTCCTAGATTACGTCAGGAATTCATGTGAGTCGGCCCAAAAGCTTTTGTTAGAGACCCAGAATAGAACTTCTCTAAAAGATCTAAATTTCCAAAATAGTGTTTCCAATTTTACCCTTGATGTAAATAGTGAATATTTGCCTAATCTAGAGGACGAGGTTAGAATAAAAGACACTACTTATTTAGATAAGGTTCAATCATCTTCGTACTATGATGATGAGGATAGCAGTAATGAAGAATCTGAAATATGTAGGCATAGTGATCAAGAATCTAGTAATCCAATTGAGTTGTATAGTGATTATATATATCTAGTTCAAATCCAAATAATTTTTATGATTATTCACCTATTCAAAAGGACGAGGATTTGATTAGGGATATCACCGTTTTAGACGATGTAGTTTTTCCTTTTGATTACGAAGCCGATAGTGGTTTAGAGGAACGGGTTCATTTCGAAAATACTGTTTTAGAGTCTAGCGACTTAGAAACAATAGTCTTGGAAGAAGAAGATATACCCGTAGAGATGAGTAAAGATGCACTACCTGATAATAACTTAGAAGAATCTCTTGAATATTTTAAGGACTCTGAAGATACGGAAATTCAAGAAATAATTAGAGGTCTATTTAGAGACACTGAAAACTCTAAGTTTGGGGGTGATTATCACTTTCCTAGTGCCTTACCTTTAACTCTCAGAAAGTCCCCACACTTAGGATTAGATATCTCTGCCTCGACCATTTTGCAAGATTACCTTCATACTCGTTTTCCCGAACCTAATGATGTCCAGGAAGAAGTTCAGTCGTTAGAAACCCATCCTCTGGTTGATGTGGTTTTCCCAGGCTATGATACCCAGATTGACTTTGTTTTCCCACCAAATAGTTTTCTTCCAAATGTGGGAACGTTTATATTTCAAATGTGTCGAATATTAAGTTGTGAGACTAAACCTAAATGCTTTAGGAAATTAGAATCGACACATTTGCTTAAGAATGACCACTACTCTCATTTTGGTCAATATTGTAAGTCAAATCTTATTGACTTAGAGGATCCTTAGTTATTTAGGTTATTATTGTGCGCTTCTAAGATCATATCTGAGTTTTTCCAGACTCTAGGACCTAATGATTCGGATCCCACCTATGAAGAAACACAACCTATGAAAATATTTTATTTAGACCCTTTCTTTGAACCTGAACCTGAACCACAATTAGATGTAAATATCTTAATCAGGAAACTAAGTAAGGGCATGCTATTCTTGTCTATTTTCTTGGTTCACTGCAGTTTCTTATGGTCAGCTCTTTTTGGTTTTGAAGACCCACGGTTATTTCGACTGTTACTTTATGGTTCGAGTTGACCAATCCTTTTCTAAGTCTGGCTGAAGACTTTAAACTTAGCACTTCTTGGGAGGTATCCCATGCTCAAGCGACACGGTAATATCTTTCCTTATGTCTTTTTCTTCATTGGTAACAGTTTCTCCTTGTTCATGCTTTTAATTTCATCTTTAGAACATTGAGGACAATGTTAGATTTAAGTTTGGGGGTATGGGAGAAACTTTTTAGTTGCATAATAAATAAACTCCAGAGCCTAGAAATTTATGCTTATTAAGGATTGCACTAACTAATCTAAGTGGATGGAAGCATTTTGGTTGTAGGAGTTGAGGAACCAATCTGATTAGATGGAAACATCTAAAGAGTCTATTCATAAAAGCACAGAGCTCAGGTGTTAGAAATAACATGATAGTTTCACCATATCCCGTTGAGTCCTTTTCACTTCTATTTTTATTTTATTTTGTTTTTAAACTATGTTTCTCTAAGTGATTAGGTGGGGCTCACGATTCAAGTTGTTACCAATGCTAGGGTGAATTAGAGTGATTGAGATACCAAAAAAAAAAAAAAAAAATGGTAGTTACCAAAAAGTTGAAAAAAAAAATTATTATGAAAAAAAAAAATTGAGACCAGACCATTTGACCAAAAGGAATAAATTCAATTAAGTCAACCACTGGTACCCTTGTATATGCCAGTTGTGTTGACCTAGAGTTAGGTTATCGACCACTGGTTCCCTTGTATATGCCAGTATGTTGATATTAGTCAGACTAATATCTCAATCCATTAGGATAGGTTCATTTTGGCGGAGGCCTTCAGATAGATATGGGAAACGCCGTTCACTTAGTAAACATCAAAACCATCTACATTTTTCTATATCCATCTCTTTTTCTATCCATGTGATTAGACTGACTCCGAGTATGATGTCCATCGTGAAACTACCTTAGTAGAGCTCTGTCACTTATATGAATTTTAGTATGCTTGAGTGAAAACTCGTGTACAGTAATTGGAATTTCGCATCAGGGTACTTCCTCCTGTAATTAATAAGTATGCCAACCAAGGAGGTTCTTTAGTGCTTTCCAAGATTTTGCGTAAATAGCTAGGGTCTGGAGTATTGGTTTTGTGGGTAAACCTCTGGTAAACCCTCCGGAGACAACACTCCTCCACTAGGGCCACCTAGGGGTTCAAATGATTTTCCTTTATAGATTCCTTTATAGAATAACGTGCTACTGTCATTGTTGTTGTCCAAGTCTCGACTAGTTCCATCAGTCGAGGATGCTCCGACCTTGACCCATAAGCCATTAAGTTCTGAATTTTTTCGTCTTGATGATATTGATAATGAAACCGTTTTAGATTATAATGGGTCTATAAGTCGTTATATTATTACTCCATTGAGGCCTTGTTCAGAGAGTGCATTTGAACCAACATATGTTTGTGTGCTCGACTTAGCTGAATTTGAACCAATATCAGTCGTGGAAGTTATTTCCGCTGACTTAGAACCTGATTTAGGGAGTACAAAAACTGTTCAATTCTTTAAACAATCTTTACTAATTATCTGCGAACCTGATTTACTTCATATTCAAGGTTCGAATTATGTTTTCAATAATATTGAATTCAGTTTTATCTCTCTGGGTACTAATATTTCTTACTGCAGGTTCATGTTTATGACTAATCATATTAGTTGGGTTGATCCCCAACTCTTCAGGCTTTATATATATGATTCACAGCTTACCTTGGGGTACCAACTCCACATTGTTTGAGAACGTGATACTGGCAAGCAGTGAAACAAATACATTTCGCTTCATGGGAGTCAACCCATCAGATTTGTTCCCTGCATTCTATCTTTTACTTTTATTGTATTTTAAAATTTCCCGCCTTAATTTTTACGCTGGATGACTCAATTACATTGAGGACAATGTAATTTTTAAGTGTGGGGGCGTGGCACTTTCGTTAGGATTTTTTAATAATAAAAAAAAATGTTATGACTAGCTGTGTAGCGGGTCTTAAAAAAAATTAAAAATAAAGATGATCAGCTGTGTAGCGGGTTTTAAAAATAAAAATAAAAAATAATATCATTATGATTTTTAGGGTTATGACCAGCTGTGTAGCGGGTCTTATGTATGGTATTTGTCATGACCAGCTGTGTAGCGGGTCTTGGTATGGCATTTTAAATTTTCATTTTATGACCAGCTGTGTACCGACTCTAACTCTCTCATATGATATGACCAGCTGTGTAGCGGGTCAATTCTTTGTTTTTCTCGAGGACTAGCAAAATATAAGTGTCGGGGTGTTGATAAGCACGTAAGTGCTACATTTTATACCCATATTTATATTAGTTAGGACTCGATATTTTAGTTACTAATACTATTTTAGTGCTTTTGTAGAAAGTACAAGTGAATTCGATCATCCGGCGAATAAACAACAAAATGTGAGACTTAATGGTCTTTGCGACGAAAATGGCCAAATGTGGTTGGCCTGTGATAGACACATTTTTGTGTCTAATTTGATCTCAATATTATATATTGTTGTCTCTCGATTTTGTACTAATTTTGGTGTTATATGTATTTGTAGGCATTTTTGGGAATAAAACATTTTTTTGGAAAATTCGGCTCGAAAAGTTGATTTTGGCACCCGGAGGACACATGTTATGCGGACTCTCTGCTTTGGATAAGAGGCACCCACTTGATAAGGGGTGACCACTTGCTATTCGCACCCCTGAACTGGATAGGGGGAGGTCATATTCTTTGTTTGAATTTGGTTTTGGCGGGAATACTTACATGCACGCTGTTGATTTTGGGTCGGAGATTTCAGCGAGATTCAATCGCTAGAAACGATTATGCTGGGCCTGAATACACTAGACAGGATTAGTATGGTCAATTTGATCGAGAAAAATGGGCCAGCAAAGCCGTGGGATGAAGATAAAGCTAAACAGGGAAGAGAAGATAATATCGATTCTGTTTGATTCTAACTTGGAATTTACATGGCCAATTAGTTAGAGAATATCTTGTCTTTGATTGTTGCTCTATCTTAGGAAGTTTTACAACCAACGGACGCGTGAAGAACGATATTTGGAAGAAATATATCCGAGAATATTTTCTTCATCAATGCCGAGTAATGGATGATTATATGAAGTTATGGCGAGATATTTCGGTGTTGTTGGGTTATAAATAGTTGCTGAGGTATCCTAGCGAAGTTTAGAGAGAATTGGGAGAGGTTTAGAGCACTACAGAGAAAAAAAATCCAAGTTGCAGAGATTCTGGTTCTGCTACTGTTGTTGCTGCTGCGAGGAGGAAGAACGTGAAGAACAGACTCTCCAAGACCGTCGTTTATCAACAGTGACATCGACTGTCAACTGTGAGTCGTAGTTTCCCAACGAAAACAGCACTTCAGCTCTGTCGTTGACTCTGGACGCCTTCCGTGGGTCGCAAATTCACTGTTTTATTATTTCATCTCCATTTTCATCCTTGTAAACACCCTTTGAGCAATAAATAAATATTTTGAGCGTGTTTTTATCATGATGAGCTAAACCCAACACTGGGACGACGGAGGAGGTCGAATTTCATCCATGTGGTAATTTCATTAATTCTTTTATTTACTTTTTGCACTAATTTTAATTGAATTAAGATTTTAAATTAATTACTTGTGATTTCATTTGATGGAGTATGCTTAGTCCTAGGGATTTTTGATATGCCATGCTTAAGAAATACAAGTAATATTTTATAAAATCTATCTTGGCAATAAACTAGAGTTAATATTTGTTTTGTTTTGAACCATAATCGCCTATAATTAAATTCTGAACCACTTGAAAATGAAAAATGGCCGAATCTTTAGCCCAGTTTCTCGCACCAGTATTAATATTTTTATTGTATATATTTATCTTTTTTATTAAGTTTAAAAAATTATCCTTCACAAGTCCGAGAGTTTGAACCTCATTACTACAATCCACGAAAAATCTTCAATCAGCCTGGTATTTCCATGTATCAGCAGCCGGGTTGGCCTGATATTTCCATGTATCAACAACCACAACGATCAAATATGCTGGCCTGTTATTTCTATATATCAGCAGCACATGAGTAATTAACAGAGAAGTAAATAGTGTTGGTTGAGATGGCCGCAAATTAACAGAGAGAGGAAGTGAATAGATGGAGCGACTGCAACGGGAATTCAGAGATGGACTGTACGTTGTTGATCTGTTGCAGTCAGTGGAGTTGATGGGTTTTCGTCTGCCGTTACCAAGAGAAGCAGAAGCTGTATCGATAGTTTGATCGAATAGCAGCAGGGAATCGAAGAATCAAGGGCAAGTAGTGGTGTTTCACTCTAGCATCTATGCGTCAATGAAGTAATGAGGAGTATGGCTCGACTGACGGAGTTTACAGCGTGAGTATGGCTCGTTCGAACTGTGTATCTGATCTCGATTGAGCTTGCCAAAGAGATATGGATTTTATACTCTCAAGCTGGTGTTGGCTGTGGTGGCAATGACGACAGGAGTTGTGAATCGATGATCGGAAGCGAATAGATTATTTGAGCTGCTGGTGTTGGAAGGGCCTGAGGTTATCGGTTTGGTTATAAAATGAATGGTTGTTTTCTAGTACCTGCAATGGAGCTGGATGCGTTCGACGGAACGGGTTATGTATGATTGGTCGGAGTTGGGAGATGGATCTTCTCGGTGGACTAATGGTTGGACGAACGGACAAAAATCATAAGAAGGTGATGGGTCGAGACGAAGCAATGACGGCAGTTGTTGGCTGAGATGGGCGATTGAAGTTAGTGGTGATAAACCAGGCAGGTGAAATGATTGCAGCAACAGATGCCGATTGGGTTGGAGAAGGGTGTGCGAAAGGAATACAAGGAACACCGAAACTGGTTGTGCGGCTTGCCTGGTATGCTGATATAAAGAATTATCTTTATAAAGCCAAGCACCTGAGCCGAACTCAAGGACAAAGATGGGAGACGTGGCCAACTCTTTACCACATTTCTGTGCGGTATTTATTCCTCGTAACAACATCAGGATCTTCCGTTTTTGTCAAAGCAAAGAGATATCATTTCTCATTCGAGAAGCTACTGCCATCCTTCACTTTGTAATGGGAGATTGAGACTTCGCAGAGGGGTACAATGAACAGCAGATGGAGATGTCATTCCACATAACGACTCAGTCCATGAAGATTACAGTGATGGTATAATTTGGGGTCTGTTGATCAAGACATTATGAAGAGAGTACAGGCATGAGCTGTGGTGTTGAGTGACAAGTTGTGTTGGCTGTACCGGTTATAAGATGGGTTTGATCTGAAATGGATGCTGGTGGCGATGGACTTTGTCTGCATGTCAAGAAAAGAACAGGAACTTCATTCTACGCAGCACCAACAAAGATGGTGTTTGGGGTTTATATGCAGCCTGAGATTGGATCTAAAGTGAAACTGTGACCAGCAAGGAACGAGATATGAACGCAGCTGAATGAGGTGATCGGTGCAGTGGCCTGAGAGAAAAGAAACGAGTGAGAGGAAGAAAATGGAAGCAAACATATGCACTGGACTGTAAGCTGTTAAAATGCTTGCAGGCAGTGCTGGTATTAATTGATGGCTGTGTTTGAGGCGTAATTGGAGATGCCAGTTCCAATCAGTACTTCAGTGGCTTTCTACTCGGTATAACTGGGGTCTGGAAATTGGTGTTGGCTGCAGTCGGTGGCCGAGACTGAGATAATTGCAGTTAGCAGTGACGAGATTCAGGAGGGCAACAGATGGACAGAAATTAAGATGCTTTTGTTGCTTTCATGGCCGTGAGCAATGGAGCAGTCAAGCTCTCGCAATTAAGAGACGAAGTGATGCTGTGAGTTTTGTCCTGAGATGATCTCGATTGTGAATCAGTCAAGATGGGTTTGTTTCGGTGATAATTATTAGTTTAGCCAGCAGTGGTGCTTCGTGGCGATGACGTTGTGTGTTGGCTGAAGTGGTGATCGGATAGACAAAAGTTGGGCTTAGGTGCTGGAGCTAGTAATGGACCGGTGGTTCACTGGGCCTTGGAGAAATTCGCTAGGTTTGATTTCTCGCAACACCTATGAACCGAAAAGAAACAGATGAAGGAGGAGGTCGGTGACAGAGGCTGGAGGAGCCGCAACTTGGAGAAAGAGAGAAGGTGGATGGCCGCGGCACACAGCCGTGAAGAGGGAGTAGGGTTTGAGGATTAATTTCTCCCATTTTCGTTTTTGCTTGGCTAGTGTTGATTTTTCCATTTTGTTTATGGCTTTTGAGAAAGCCATGGCTAGCTAGAGCCATGTAGGGTTTAGATAGAAACCAATTTATTTGTATGAACTCTACGATGATATTTCTAATAATGATTCATTGATTAGTGATTTCTCTTCATATGGCTTGGTGTTTTATCGTTCATGTAATTTTCTAGATTATTTATGCTTTTGAATTAATATTTCGTGCTTCGATTAAATCCCTAGACGAGGTATGCAAGGATTGATAGGTAATGCTTTAGAATCACTACCCATGAAGCGAAGGAAGTTACAGCGGAGAAACTATACTTTAGAATTTAATATAACATCTTCCGGGACATGAGATGGATTTCGAAATTTGTCTTGAGTAATAAATAGAGATTAGTAGAGTTTTATACGATTGAATCGGTGGAAATCGAAACCCCTAGTAACCCTTTCCTGTTTTGTGTATTGTCAGAATCATTGTTATTTTATTTCGTCCCAATTATCTTAAACATCGTTAAAACATCATCTTATTCGGTTAGTTAATTGTTGGTATTAGTCAGTAGTAGTATTTCACACTCCACTTGGGAACGACCTGTACTTGCCATTGCCTACTAATTAGACGTTGTGCACTAGCAATATTTTATTGTGGGTTTTTGAGCCTATCACTCAGCACATCGAAAGGCGCCTGATCGACTGACAAATTCACAAAAGGTCTGAGGACAGCCAAAGGCGCCTGATCGACTGACAAATTCACAAAAGGTCTCAGGGCAGCCAAAGGCGCCTGATCGACTTACAAATTCACAAAAAATCTCAGGGAAGCCAAAGGCGCCTGATTGACTGGCAAATTCACAAAAGGTCTCAGGACAGCCAAAGGCGCCTGATTGACTGACAAATGCACAAAAGGTCTCAAGGCATCCAAAGGCGCCTGATTGACTGACAGACCTAGGAGAAACCTCTGGAACGCCAAGAATGCTCGATCAGCCTACTACGGCCCAGGAATGCCAAAGGCATCCGATTAAGCAATGATCACAAAAGATCTCAGGAAAAACAAGGAGAAGGTGCGTGTAACAAACGCCCTCCCTACCCACAATACCTCTGGATGAAAAAGGGGGGGGGGGGAGTAGGCGCGTTTAACAAACGCCCTCCCCACCCGCAATCCCTCTGAATAAGAAAAGGGGGAGTAGGCGTGTTTAACAGACGCCCGCCCCACCCACAATCCCTCTGAATTAAAAAAAAAAGGGGGGCGCGTTTAAAAAACGCTCGGCCCGCCCGCAATTCCTCTGGATAAGAAAAGGGGGGGAGTAGGCGCGTTTAACAAATCCCCGCCCCACCCACAATCCCTCTGGATAAGAAAAGGGGGTAGGCGCGTTTAACAAACGCCCGCCCCACCCACAATCCCTCTGGATAAAAAAGGAGGGAATAGGCGCGCTTAACAAACACTCTCCCCACCCACAATCCCTCTGGATAAAAGGGGGGAGTAGGCGTGGTTAACAAACGCCTGCCCCGCCCGCAATCCCTCTGGAAAAAAAAAGAAGGGGGGAAGGAAGAGTAAGCGCGTTTATTAACGTCCTCCCTACCCGGTAATCCTTTGAGAAAGGAATAGACCACAGTTACGCCAAAAGCATGACACACTTCCACACAAACGAATATAAAAATATCTTCAAGTTAAAAAGCAAAGACTATTTACACCGATTCATAAAAAAAAAAAGAAGAGAAAACAGAGGAGAAAAAGAAAAGGAAAAAGAAGCAAAAGAACTCGATGTCAAGACCAAAAGACACCCCACAAAGGGACATACAGCCTAAATAGCCATTAATACCCGACACCGAGGAATGTCCGCGTCCAACGCCTCCACCATCAAGCGGCCATCGTCGCATTGCGCAGTAGAAAAACGAAGATCCTAATCAGCTTCATTCACCAATTTAAGGATGTCCTGAATAACATTACTCTCAGATCCGGCCCCACGGGCAACTGAAAGAGTATCCTCATGATCGTCGTATACCTTGCGCACCTTATCCCGATGAATCAACCTAAGCGTACACAGTAGACCCGCTTCCTCCTTCAGAATCAATAAACGGGCCAACTCGTCCTCGAGATAAGAGTAAGATACAAGCGTAGATGCAGCCGCTAAGGTCAGGGTATGTCCAAGAAGTGGTAAGCCCCCCTGATGAGAAATCCAAAGGTGGCAATCTGAGATGGCGTGATCCATAGTAGCTACAATCATCAGGGAATCCGCGAACAATTGGTTGGCCACATCACGAGCAGTTACAGCCTCATCCAACGCCCGCTGAATCTCCAACGACACCCGACCAGACGATTCGGATTGCTGAGAAGCTTGGTACACCTCATACTGTGCCCTGAAACTTGCACGTTTAGCATCCCTATTCACCTTTCTCTGAGCCCGAAGCTCATCAATCTCGGCCTTTACGAGCAGCAGTCGTTTCAGCTCGTCCCGTTTAAACGTTTCCGAGACTAACATGGGAATGGGTTCCAAGGATAACATATACCCGTGAAGAGAGTTAGCCATACTGGCGACTCGCAGATCGAAAATACATATATGGCAACCTAAACTGAGGAACAAAAACCACATACGAAGATATATATATATATGTATAAGAGATGGTGGCGTGGGTTACGATGCAATTACTCACGTTCCCCTTTGCATGCCAAGATATGTGTCAACCCATACTAAGGGAAAGGTGGTGAAAATGTGGGGGTATAACAACCACACCCAATATTTCGATTAACAATTTGTATAGACTAACTCCAATATACTTTATAGAGAATCAACTAGACAGTCAGACTCAATCTAGAGAAAAGTATATCGAGGAGTTAATATCTCTCTCTTGATTTGATTTTACTCAAGCAAATAGAAATCTCCGAGTCTTTATCAAATACAAGGATAATAAACTTGGATGGTACCAAAGACCAATATCCAAGGATCAATCAATTTCCAATCAACAACCAAAGGTTGGATTTCATAATTGATAAATACAAACACACAACCTGTTATATTTCAATTATATAACAAAATATAATGCGGAATAGAAATAACACAGACACCATAAATTTTGTAAACGAGGAAACCGTAAATGCAGAAAAACCCTGGGACCTAGTCCAGATTGAAAACCACACTGTATTAAGCCGCTACAGACACTATCCTACTACAAACTAACTTCGGTCTGGACTGTATTTGAACCCTAATCAATCGCACACTTATTCAAGGTACAGTTGCGCTCCTTACGTCTCTGATCCCAGCATGATACTACGCACTTGATTTCCTTAGCTGATATCACCCACAACCAAGAGTTGTTGTTAGAGCATAGCTCGGTCGACCTTGCATGCGTTGCTATATCAAGAATGTTTGTCAATGTTAGTGATCAAAACTATGAGTCTTGATTTCTAGTCTATTATAGATAAGTCTCGGACTAGGATAGAAAAGCGTAGTTGAGCTCAAGGACTTCATGGTGATTCATCATACAACGACGAATATCTACTCAAGGAACCGTGGAACTTCATCAACAAAAAGGTATACGGAGTCTTGAATTTATCTATCACTCAAAAGTCTATCTATTCTATCTCATACTTCTTATGAGATAAAAAGTTTTATGCTATATAGACTGGATCATACACATTTGACATTTCGAGCTGAGTATTCACTACTTATATTTTTCTCGAAATCATGTGTTGGTAAAGCATTTCGCATTGATCAAGTTTATCTTCACCTAGTGACGAAAGTCATGAAAAGTTTCAATTACTTTGAGAATTGCTCTGACGTGAAACGGTCTGTGAATAACGGCTATATAACGTCCTCTGAGAATATCTCAATGATCGGTATGAGAGTTTAGATTACATAACCATGTATTCCTTAATCCGAAGTTTTAGAACTTTGTTGATTGAGAGAAACCATAGGAATTGTCTTTGCCAAGTCCGCGAACTCAGTTTGCGAACTCAGTCCGCGAACTGACGGAAGTTCTCTTGCCGAGAATTTCTGATGGGATTTTCCAAAAACTCTTTGCGTGTTTAGTCCGCGAACTGGCGGAAGTCTCTTTGCTGAGATTTTCTGCTGAGTTTGAAAAACTCTGCTGGTTGCCTTAAGTCCGCGAACTTTTTTGTGATCTTAAGTGGTTATGATCTAAAGATGTGCTCTGAACATGAAACTTAAATTACTAAGGAATGCTTTATGCAAACCGTGGCTATAAAGTTCATGAGCCGATTCAATTGAATCGAGTCATCTTTAGTTCAATTGTGTCTTGTGTAGTTACATAAGATCTCATAGGAATTGAATAACTCTCTAACTAGTTCATTTGAGTCAATTGAACTAGTTATGGTGAAGAGAAGAACTAGGTTAATATGAATTACTCATATGGTTAACCTTTTGGGTTACTATGTTGAACCAACATACACGTACACGTTTGGGCATGGTTTTCACAAACCTAGTAAACATCTACCCAAGTGTGTGTGACAAGCTAAGTTTTCGATCTAACGGTTGAGAAATATTAGCTTGAATCTAAATCAGGTTTTCATCTAACGGTGAATATGGACTGCTTTGTAACTAAGGCAAAAACCCTTTTTGAAGGCTATATAAAGGAGACATCTAGCATTGTGCAAAACCAATCCCCACACGTCTGTGTGATACTAGCGCGCTCGCTAGAGTCGATTCTCCTTTAACCTTTGGTTTTCTTCTCTAAAACCAGGTTAACGACTTAAATACTTCATTGGGATTGTGAAGCCAGACCGATACTACTTTTATCGTAGTTGTGTGATCTTATCTTGCATCTTCTATCGTACGAATACAATCTTTGATTGGATTGAGATCGTGAGAGTTCTCCAATAGGCAAGGTAAAGAAGTCACAAACATCTTCGTCTCACTGTTTGTGATTCCTCGACAAACCGCTTGTGTAGTCAAGAAGGATTATTGAGAGGTTATTGATTAATCTAGGTTGTTCTTCTGGAATATAAGACCGGATTATCAATTGGTTCCTGTTCACCTTGATTTTATATCTTAAGACGGAACAAAAACCTAAGGTTTTTTTGTGGGAGACAGATTTATCCTTTGATAGACTTTTCTACGTGAGACAGATTTGTTTATTATCAAGTCTGCGATTTTGGGTTGCAACAACTCTTAGTTGTGGGTGAGATCAACTAAGGGAATCAAGTGTGAAGTATCCTGCTGGGATCAGAGGCGTAGGAGTACAACTGTACCTTGAATTAGTGGGACACTGATTGGGGTTCAACTATAGTCCAGTCCAAAGTTAGATTGTAGTAGGCTAGTGTCTGTAGCGGCTTAATACAGTGTGTATTCAATCTGGACTAGGTCCCGGGGTTTTTCTGCATTTGTGGTTTCCTCGTTAACAAAACTTCTGGTGTCTGTGTTATTTCTTTTCCGCATTATATTTTATATAATTGAAATAATACAGGTTGTGCGTTAAGATCATCAATTGGAAATCCAACCTTTGGTTGTTGATTGATATTGATTGATCCTTGGATATTGGTCTTTGGTACCGTTGAAGTTATTCCTTGTATTTGATAAAGACTCGCTATTGTTTTTAGCTTGAGTAAAAATTAAATCAAGAGAGAGATATTAACTCCTTGAGATACTTTAATCTTGATTGAGTCTGACTATCTAGTTGATTCTCTAGCAAAGTATTTCGGAGTTAGTCCATATATATTGCTAAGAGAAATATTGGGTGGTGTTGTTAGACCCCCGCTTTTTCAATTGGTATCAGAGAAGGCAAACAGTTTAAGACCTAACAAGTCCGTGTTTGTAGAGATCTGACTCTTTGGACAGAGGTGTTATCTCTATTAACGTACCACCAGTCTTCTATGGCTCCAATTACTTATTGTGGAAAATTGTTGTGCGAGCTTTTCTTTAATCGCGTGATTTTCAATCATGGGTATACGTGGTTAATGTCTATGATGCTCCCGTTGTGGCAGTTAGTGATGTAAACGTTCCCAAACCTATTGGTGAATACACCGCTGTTGAGATAACTGATGCAAAGCAAAATTCCGACGGTTTGAATGCTATCATACATGCCATTACCCCAAATCTTCAGCATCATGTGACAAACTGCACTAGATCTAAAGATGCTTGGGATATCTTAGAATCCGTATTTTAAGGTAACTCCAGTGAAAAGGATGCTAGGCTTCAAAACCTTAATTCCGATTGGGAGAAACTTCGTATGGAAGATGAAGAAACATTTGATGAGTTTAATCACAAAGTGTCTGAAATTGTTAATGCATCTTTTGCATTGGGTAAGACTATTCCTGAAAAGGACATTGTGATGAAAATTCTCAGATCGCTGCCATCTAGATACGAGTCTAAGAAGCATGCCATCGTTGAGGGGAATAACCTCAATAATATTTCCAGAAACACCTTGGTTGGAAAACTTAAGATCTTTGACCATGATCATACATCCAAAGTCGGTAAGGATGTTGCCTTTAAATCTCAAACAAACACTAAATTACTTGTCAAAGGTAAGAGTGTTCATGTCTCTGAGGATGATCAGTCTGAGGATGATTTTTCGGATGAAGATCTTGACAAATCAGTCTCCTTGATCACAAGAAAGTGTAGGGATCTTCTGTTGAAGAGAAGTAAACGGTTTTCAAGAGACAAACCTAAGTCATCAGACAAACCTCACGGTCGCGTACCTCCTAAAAACAGGGATGCTGACGAGGCTGATGACGAGGACATGCCTCAGTGCTTTAAGTGTAAGGGTTTTGGCCATTTTGCTAACGAATGCCCAAATCGTAGAAAATACACTGGGAACAAAGGTATAGCTGTAACACTTGATGAAATGTCTGAAACCTATGATTCCGATGAAGATAGGAAATCAAGTGTAGGGCTTCATTGTGAAAACATCGATTTTGATACTTGTAGCAATACATATATCAACCTCAATGGATTCGGATAAGAGGGAAACCCAATCAAGCTGGAAGATTCACTGAATCCGATAACTGGAAACCCTATCATTGATGTTTCAGGATCAATTGTATGTCTAGTTGCTTGCACATCTCAGATGCCTGAATACTATCCAAGATTGACGTGCTCGTTTTGTTCGATGAAGGGACACGAACTATCAAGGTGTTACAAATACAAGCACCAAATAAGGCACGCCAGCAAACTTCAACGAAGAGCAGATCGATTAGCAAGGAAGCTGAAACTTGCTCAGAAGACCGCCGAGGTATGTAGGATCTTATCTTCGTCTAAGAAGTTGGTTTCCAAGGATAGAATAAGACCATTTGAAAAGAAAATATGGTCAAATCGTTTTGATAGACAGAGATCAGAGGATTCCTCCCATGAGGAAAAAGATGGACAAATCGTTGTTCATCGCAACACAACTTGATTGTGTTGTTGGGAAAATCTTGTCTCATGTGCATGTTCGAAAAGAGACAAGATTGAGTGTTGATCCAGGTTTCATAAAAGTTTTTCTTTCTTTTCTTAGACTTGTTATTTTTTTGTCTATTCAACAATTCTACTCTTTATAGGGTTTTTAGAGTTGGGGTATACGAACCTGTCAATAGGTTTCGAACCCTACATTCCTTTTTTCCTTTTGACATCCTTTATAAGACTGCTTATTGAGTTAAGTGATTCCATCACACAAATCCAGTTTTTCATAACTGTTCTCAAAGCACATTGACGTCAGATGGAAATGATGTCAACATGATTTTTAAGTCTTCAATCAAGGAAAAAGAGAAATCTCCTGTTTCTAAGTCCCTGAAAAGAAAAAGAAGGAATACAAGAAAACCCAGGGTTGTTCCTTCTAACTCTCAGAAGTTTTCCGATGTTCTTGATGAGTCAAAGGAAATAAGAAGGGAGATTTATGAAATAAAGACGTTCGTGTCTAAATCTTTGGAAATTCAGAGGATCTTAATTCGACCTCTTCAGCCAAGACAGTTCGTGGGAATTGACACTTATCTCCATGAACCTTATGTCCCGATGGTTGTCGATAACAAGGAGTTCGGGAATGATAAAGAATTTCTCCAAGGAATTGTTGCCTAGTATGTCTTCTTTTTGGATTATTTGGAAGAATAACTAGTGCTTTGAATAGCGAAGATTGTGACTACACATAGTTATTTTTGTTTTCATCTTCTTACGTTTATTGGTTTTATTTTCTAAAGGAGGATGATATTATTGCAGTATTAATCTGTTTTGAAGTATTGCAATATTTTTATGGGATATGTATTGTTTGCGTCTGTGAACTTGAAGGTCCCATATTGTGTCAAAAGTAAAGTCATTCATAAATTGATATTCGCATTGATGAAAGACGAATGGACTTTTGACAATTACAAAAGTTATGCCTATGCAGTCATTTATTTGATGGAAAATAGGATGAAATCTTTAGTTTGACAAGGATAAAGTCTATTATGTCGTTATGCAAATAGTGATGGAAAATACAATAGATCCTTGTATGTTATCCACGGTATTGATCTTCATTGATCCATTTTGTTATGTTTTACCGTGAAGGCTCCATTGTGTATCTTATGTTGAGAACCTTACAACTATGTCGACTAATATTGGCCTTGTTGGTTGTTCCATGAGATGCTATATGTTGAGCATTCTTGAACTAAATTAATCATCTTGATTGGTTATTTAGTTATTTGCTCTGAAAGTCTTCTTTTGTCGAGAAAAATCTTTTGACAATTAAATTGATTGCTTCGGTGATTAGTTTGGTTGTGTATTCCAATTAGATTAATTATAGGTTCTCTTGTAATTAATCTAGTTGAGTTTTTCATATATTCCACAAATTCTTGTGTTGAGTATATGAACGGATATACTAATCATGCTCTATTGGTTGATGTAGTCGTATATTCCGTAAGGTTTTCCTTATGTTGAGTATTTGAACGATTAAGGTAGTCATCTCTGTGTGGTTATCTTAGTCGTAGCTCCGTGAGTTTTCTTATATTGAGCATAATCAATTAAATTGATCACTTTTGTGGTTTGATTTAGTTGCGTATTCCGATTAAATTAATCATGGGTTTACGTGTGATTAATTTGGTTGAGTTTTGGATATAGAAAATCATTTCCATGGTTTTTGGTGTCCAATTAAAAAATCCTTCTTTTCTTTCGAAATTAAGGTCGCTCTTGTTGTTCTTTCGGGAATGACATCATATGGGGGAGAGTTCTTTTGAACTTGTGCTTAATGGTAATATCTTGCAGGGTGTGCGGTTGTGGAATTTTATAGGGGTTATATTGTATCTTAATACTCCTTGATGAATGCATTTAGCTTCGGCTTTATGATTGCATCTAAATTAAGTTGGTATGTATTTTTCTTTTAGTCTATGAAATGTCTCTTGTGGAAATTTCATTATGATCCCGTTCTTTTACCTTCGCCAATTTTATTGACAAAAAGGGGGAGAAATAATGTAATTCACACTAAAAATACATATGGTTTTCGGATCATTGTGTAAGGGGGAGTGGTTTCCATGATCGAGATGGAGTATTGACTAAGAGAGAGTGATACATATCACCATAGTATTGTTGTTAAAGTCGTGATGCAATTGGACTTTGATGTTACATAATGATACTATGATACTGTATAATAATGATCGAGAATCTCGATTTCTCTCATTATTATACCTACGGATCTTCAACAACGATGATGCTAAACTTACAACCTTTAGGATCATTGGAGTACTTGGAAGGACGAAGATTTCAAGGAACGTTGAAGATTAGACTTTGGAATATGAGCCGCTAAAGTTTATCTTTTTTGTATTCCATATGTATTAATATTTTTGTCACTAAAATTGACAAAGGGGGAGATTGTTAGAGCATAGCTCGGTCGACCTCGCATGCGTTGCTATATCAAGCATGTTTGTCAATGTTAGTGATCAAAACTATGAGTCTTGATTTCTAGTCTATTACATCTAAGTCTCGGACTAGGATAGAAAAGTGTAGTTGAGCTCAAGGACTTCATGGTGATTCATAAAACAACGACGAAGATCTATTCAAGGAACCGTGGAACTTCATCAACAAAAAGGTATGTGGAGACTTGAACTTATTTATCACTCAAAAGTCTATCTATTCTATCTCCTACTTCTTATGAGACAAAAAGTCGTATGCTATATAGACTGGATCATACACATTTGACATTTCGAGCTGAGTATTCACTACTTATCTTTTTCTCGAAATCGTGTGTTGGTAAAGCATTTCGCTTTGATCAAGTTTATCTTCACCTAGTGACGAAAGTCATGAAAAGTTTCAATTACTTTGAGAATTGCTCTGACGTGAAACGGTCTGTGAATAACGACTATATAACGTCCCCTGAGAATGTCTCAATGATTGGAATGAGAGTTTAGATTACATAACCATCTATTTCTTAATCCGAAGTTTTCGAACTTTGTTGATTGAGAGAAACCGGAGGAATTGGCTTTGCCAAGTCCGCGAACTGACAAAAGTTCTCATGCCGAGAATTTCTGCTGGGATTTTCCAAAAACTCGTTTGCGTGTTTAGTCCGCGAACTGGCAGAAGTCTCTTTGCCGAGATTTTCTGCTGAGTTTGGAAAACTCTTCTGGTTGTCTTAAGTCCGCGAACTTGTTTGTGAGCTTAAGTGGTTATGATCTAAAGATGTGCTCTGAATATGAAACTTAAATTATTAAGGGATGCTTTATGCAAACCGTGGCTATAAAGTTCATGAGCCGATTCAATTGAATCGAATCATCTTTGTTTCAATTGTGTCTTGTGTAGTTACATAAGATGTCATAGCAATTGAAAAACTCTCTAACTAGTTCATTTGAGTCAATTGAACTAGTTATGGTGAAGAAGAACTAGGTTAATATGAATTGCTCATATGGTTAACCTTTTAGGTTACTATGTTGAAACAACATACACGTACCCGTTTAGGCATGGTTTTCACAAACTCAGTAAACGTATACCAAAGTGTGTGTGACAAGATAAGTTTTCGATCTAACGGTTGAGAAATATTAGCTTGAATGTAAACCAGATTTTCATCTAACGGTGAATACGGATTGCTTTGTAACTAAGGCAAAACCCTGATTTGAAAGCTATACAAAGGAGACATCTAGCATTGTGAAAAACCAATCCCCACATGTCTGTGTGATACTAGTGCGCTCGCTAGAGTCGATTCTCCTTTAACCTTTGGTTTTATTCTCCAAAACCAGGTTAACGACTTAAAGACTTCATTGGGATTGTGAAGCCAGACCGATATTACTTTTATCGTAGTTGTGTGATCTGATCTTGTATCTTCTATCGTACGTGTACAATATTTGATTGGCTTGAGATCGTGAGAGTTTTCCGATAGGCAAGATAAAGAAGTCACAAACATCTTCGTCTCACTGTTTGTGATTCCTCGACAAACCGCTTGTGTAGTCAAGAAGGATTGTTGAGAGGTGATTGATTAATCTAGGTTATTCTTCGGGAATATAAGACCGGATTATCAATTGGTTCCTGTTCACCTTGATTTTATATCTTAAGACGGAACAAAAACCTAGGGTTTTTCTGTGGGAGACAGATTTATCCTTTGATATTCTTTTATGTGTGACACAGATTTGTTTAATATCAAGTCTGTGATTTTGGGTTGCAGAAACTCTTAGTTGTGGGTGAGATCATCTAAGGGAATCAAGTGCGAAGTATCCTGCTTGGATCAGAGGCGTAGGAGTACAACTGTACCTTGAATTAGTGGGAGACTGATTGGGGTTCAACTATAGTCCAGTCCGAAGTTAGCTTGTAGTAGGTTAGTGTCTGTAGAGGCTTAATACAGTGTGTATTCAATCTTGACTATGTCCCGGGGTTTTTCTGCATTTGCGGCTTCCTCGTTAACAAAACTTCTGGTGTTTGTGTTATTTTTTTCCGCATTATATTTTATATAATTGAAATAATACAAGTTGTGCCTTTAAGATCATCATTTGGAAATCCAACCTTTGATTGTTGATTGATATTGATTGATCCTTGGATATTGGTCTTTGGTACCGTCCAAGTTATTCCTTGTATTTGATAAAGACTCACTATTTTTTTAGCTTGAGTAAAAATCAAATTAAGAAAGAGATATTAACTCCTTGAGATACTTTAATCTGGATTGAGTCTGACTATCTAGTTGATTCTCTAGCAAAGTATTTCGGAGTTAGTCCACACAGATTGCTAAGAGAAATATTGGGTGTTGTTAATAGACCCCCGCTTTTTCAGTTGCTACGACCCAAAGTCGAAGACTTTAGTAAACAAATCTGTATCATACAGAAAAATCTACAAGGATAGATAAATCTGTCTCCCACAGATAAACCTAAAAGTTTTGTTCTGTATTTTGATAAAAATCAAGGAGAACAAGAACTAATTGATAAGCCAGAATTATATTCCCGAAGAACATCCTAGTACTATCAATCACCTCAAAATAATCCAAATCGTATGGTAGCGAAACTAGATATTGCAGAATCACAAACGATGAGACGAAGATGTTTGTGATTTCTTTTTATCTTACCCTATAGGAGATATAATCTCAAGTCAATTATTCAATTGAACTCGTACGATAGAAAATGGCAAAATCAGATCGCTCAACTACAAGAGAAGTAGTTTCATCTGGCTTCACAATCCCAATGAAGTCTTTAAGTCATTAATCGACATGGTCTTAAGAAGAAACCTACAATTAAAGGAGAATTGACTCTAGCAAACCAACTAGTATCACACAGGAGGTGTGGGGATTAGTTTTGCACAGTTGCTAGACGTCTCCTTATATAGTTTTCAAATCAGGGTTTGCAATTTAGGTTACCTTGGTAACAAAGCATTCAATAATCACCGTTAGATGAAAAACCTGATTTATCCAAGCTAATATCTTTCAACTGTTAGATCGAAACTTATCTTTTCATACACACAAATGAAATGTATTCATTTAGGTTTGAGCAACCGTACCTAACCCTGTACATTGGTTGGTTCACAAATGGTTGACCAATGGTTATCCATATGAGTGCTTTCATATTAACCGTATTCATCTTTCTTATAACTAGTTCAAATGACTCATAAGAACTAGTTCAAGAGTTGTTCAATTGCTTAGGTCTTTATATATAAACACAATTGAAACAAAATCGGTTTGATTCATTTGAATCAATTCATGAACAATATACCCAAGGTTTGCAAATATTGCAGTCCTTATAATTTATTGTTTTAAGTCCATGAACTACCGATTTGAGAAATAACTAGCTTGGGTACGCGTACGGGTATGTGTACCTTAGCTACCGGATTTTGAGTTGGTTTTAGTTTCCAAACTCAGCAGACTTTTTCGGGTGAAAAAGTTCCGCCAGTACGCGTACGGGTACGCGTACCTAAGGTGACTGGTTTTTAAGTTCGTAAACTCCAAACTCAGCAGAATTTCACGGACGTGAATTTCCGCCGGTACGCGTACGAGTACGCGTACCCAACCTGTCTCCTTCACCAATACCGCATGTACACATATGCACGCACTTGGTTTCCGACACATGGATTTATACACTAATGTGCGAACACACTATATGCTTAAATCCATAGGGTTACATATTCTCAACTCTACATTTCAATCATTATAACATTCTTCTATAATGTTATAACAGTCGTTAGACATAAAGAATCGACTATCGTCATCAAAGCTATTTTCAAGATTGAAACGTTATGATGACTTTCGTCATGGGTAAAGATGAAGATGGTTAAAGCAAAAGCTTACCAACACGTATTTCGAGAAAAGATAGGCGAGTAAACTCGACTCGAAATAGAAAATGTGTATGTATGAAAACTATCATACTTATATGACTTTTGTCTCAAGAGTAGGAGATAGAGTAAATAGACTTTTGAGTGACAAGATGAGTTCAAGTCTCCATATACCTTTTGGTCGGATGAAGTTCCACTGGTTCCTTGAGTAGTTCTTCGTCTTTGCAAGATAATCGCCATGGAGTCTGGAGATCAACTATTCCTAACTATCCTAGACCAAGACTTAGTCATAAGTATACTAGAAATTAAGACATATAGTTTTTATCACTAATATTGACAAACATGCTTGAGATAGAAACGCATGCGAGTTCGACCGAGCAATGCTCTAACAGGTGGAAACCCCAATATAAACCGCATATAAACATCGGGGACTCAGGAATCAAAGCCCAAAGCCAGCATGGCAGTATCCATGAGATTAAAGATAAGCAATCAACCAAAAGAGAAAAGTTTACAACAAACAACGAAGGGAAATAAATACAAGGATCAAGAAAGGAAAACTCAAGGGTAAGCGCGTAAAAGGAACAATAAATAAGAGTCGTTTTCAAAGTAACACGTAATTTAAACGATTATCAACGTGTGACAACGAGTGATGTCCATGTACACAGCCTCCACCATGAGCCTACTCTCATCACACCGACTATTGGCTTGAGACATCCCCCAGTTGGCATCACTCAGCAATTTACGGATATCCCGAATGATCTTCCCCTTAGCCCTCGCCTCATGATCTAATGCAAAAGTGCTTTCGTGTTCATCGTGATCTTGACGTGTCGCATCCCGGCGGACTTGCCTAAAAGCAAAAAAAGATAAAGCAAAACTACATGAGAGTCTTCCTTATGCACAACTGCATAAGAATCTACATGTTAGCATGCTAAGCACATGTACAAAAGTGTGAACATATATAAGAAAAATAAGATAAACCATGCGTTGTTAATAAAGTGATTAGCGAGCATTAGATACGATGGATGAGATATCTCCAAAAAAGTAAGTCGACTGCTGACCAGACTAGTCATTTTTGATGCACTTCTTTGGATGAAGCACGTACCCTCCAATTCCAACATCTTGAAAGGTTGAAACAAACTTGTTAAGTTTCAGGACTGGTTCATTTGAGAGGAGAATCTTGTCCAACATTACCTTTCCAAGATTAGATGGTACAATACAGCCGCGACACATACGTCCCATGGCACCAGTGCACAGCCTACCAACAGCAATGAATTCATCATCAATGTTCAACAATGCATCTGGAGGCATTTCAGTACCTGCTACTGATGATCGAGTTGGTGAAGGTGTTTGATCTGGTGAAGATGTTTGAGCAGGTGAAGGTGTTTGAGCAGGTGTAGGTGTTTGAGCAAGTGAATCATTCTGAACAAGAGAAGTTGCGGTGTGACGTTGTGAACAACTGCTGTTGTTTGATGTAACAACTGACCCTGGCATTGCAGTTTGAATTTCCTTCACAATGTTACATACTGATCCTAAACCTGTGATCAGAACCTCAACCTTGTTACCTAGCTCCTCCAATTGTTGCTTAACAGCTCCATCCTTGGATTTCAGTTCTTCTACTTTGGCACGCGCAGGAGCAGAACAATCATATTGTGTACGAGTAACAGGACCAACAGCACGAACCTGTCCTCTACATTCCTTCCCAAAAGCTTTAGTCACTACATCTTTGTCTGGTACAGGAATACCCACAGCTTTTTTCTGGTTGATATCTTCTTGCACCTTCGTAAGCTCATCCTGCCATGTTGAGCATAACAATGTATGTGTCAGATATAAAGTATATAAATGACTAGTAGATAGTATACATATGAGTACTAATTTAAATGAAACACAAGCTGACTCACAAAGTGTTTTTGCGCAGTAGGTAGAATTGCCCCTCCCTCTTGAGTATGAGCTTTAATCCACACATCAGAGGTGGTGATTTGCACACCAGGATTCTCGCTCTCCTACAAATATAACGAGTCTATTTGTATTAATAAATCAAAACAAGGATAAGACTAACCAGAATGGCCATATTTTGAGATTCATAAATCACAACAGAACTGAAATCAATATACATACCAGTTCAGCTTTGACCAAAGTATGAGATTTACGACCGGTGGTGTGAGAGTGGTCATATAGTTGTCGCTTCCTCTTGTGCTAATCTCTACTTTCCTGTTGTTTAAGATTGTTTTCATTCTCACATAATTCAACCCACTCCTCTTCAGGTACACCAGGAGGAATATGTGCAATCTTTTGCTCATGAGTTGGATAGGGATCATAATAAGCATATCGTAACTCATGCTTGCGTCTCCTCCATATAGGAGCCATCGACTTAACCATGATAATCTTAGAAGACTCGGGTATAGGATATACTCTCTGAGAAAAAAGAGTTATTTAAAATGTATGTAGAGCCATCTAATACATTTATGTCTTAATAAAAAGTGTGAACAGAAATCATATTTGTACCTGCAGTTCCTTCCAAATATCATCTTTGTAAGTATCGGGCACATGCTTCCATGTTTTGAATGAGATGGGGACATGAGTACGAGTTAAGGCGCCTTTCAGGTGGCCGTGTGATGTTGAATTTTCGGAATTGGGAAGACCATTCTCATCTACTTCAACTCCTGCCATAATAACCTGTAAAACAACGACCAAGTTCTATGTGAGAAAGAATTTAAACCTATAACATCTAGCCTTTGTAACTATCCACATAAACATATCAAACAGAAGCTATAAAGAATGCGCAAGTGATAACACAAAAATTAGGAGAAAAGAGAACAAACATAACATATAAGATAATCCGCAAGTGGTAAAACAAAATTTATCATAAAAAGAACACAAACAAGCAAGTCTAAACTATCATTGTCACACAGAGCTTTAAACCACAGAATCGACATATATAAGCTTCTCTAAACTCTCATTGTCATTAAGAGCTGACTGATAAATACTAGGAATTTCAATACTATCTATAGATGAATTCAATCCTTGCAATGAATGCAACAACAGTTCTTATTCAAACTCTAATGAACTGAACTTCAGCTCTTCAATCTTGACAAACCCTAACATGGAGAAAAAAAAAAGGCATCAGATTCAGATAAAGAACAAACCATAAAATGGAAAGAAAATATAAAAGGAACCAAAATAATCAAAACAATTTCATAGTTATATACCTTCTTAGTTCTTCCTTCTTCTTCAAACTCCGATGAACTGAAAATGTATTACAACAACAAACCATAAAATTAGTTTATAGTTTACAACCCAAAAATACAAATTAAACCCTAAACTGAAAATACATCAAAATCCCTAAAAAAAAGTTAACATAAAACAATATATCAAACTTATACCTTCATTGTTCTTATGATCTCCAAAGTACTTCAGTTCTTCAATCTTGACAAACCCTAAAATGGAAACAACAAAATCGTATTAGATTCACATATGAAACCCTAAAACCGAAAGAAAGAGAAGAAATCGAAAACTGAAATCGAAAGAATCAGATTCACAAATGATATCGAAAAACTGAAATCAAATATTAAACCCTAAAATCGATGGATTCGATAAACTTAAATCAAAATCTCTAAATCCTAGAAATCAAAGTCTCTGAGTCTGAACCCCGAAACTCACAACTGAAACCCTAAATATATCAAAATCTGTAAACCCTAACATAAAAAGTCAAGATTATACTTAGACGATGATAGAGTTCAGAGATTGAGATGGAGATGGAGATGTAGATGCGGAGAAGAAGATTGAGATGTAAACCCTAAATAAAGAGCAGCTCAGCTGAGCAGATGGAGATGCAGATGCAGAGAAGAAGAGAGAGTGAGCCGACAGAGTCTCTGCTTGTGGCAGAGAAAAAATAAAATGAAATGAAGAAATAAATGGATTAAGGGAAGGATATACCTGGATTGGGATTAAGGGTGGAAAAAAATAAAAGAAGTCTTGACCGAAGTTTGACTGGGGCGTGTTTATAAGTCCTAGTTTTCCCGACCGCGCACGCGGTTCACACGCTTGAGCATAGCGCAGTTGCGATTCGCAACCTCGCTTGTGAGGTTACAAAATTCGAAATGGCCGATCTCTGTTGCGAAAAAGAAGGTCGTTGCAATTAGCAACTAAAATTTGCAACGGCTCTTATGCCGTTGCAAACCTGGGTTGTGAATCCCTAAAAATGGTGTAGTGTAAGATAGAGTCGATTCTCTTTTAACCTTTGGTTTCTTCTTCTAAACCAGGTTAACGACTTAAAGACTTCATTGGGATTGTGAAGCCATACCGATACTACTTTTCTTGTAGTTGTGTGATCTGATCTTGTTGTTTCTATCGTTATGAGTACGATTGTAATAATTGGCTCGAGATTTTATATCTCCGATAGGAAAGATAGAAAAGAAGTCACAAACATCTTCGTCTCATCGTTTGTGATTCCAAGATATCTTTTTTCGATGCGTCGATTAAGATTATTGTGAGGTGATTGATAATACTAAGTTATTCTTCGGGAATATAAGTCTAGTATTATTGATTGGTTCTTGTTCACCTTGATTTATCAAAAGACGGAACAAATCTCATAGGTATATTCGTGGGAGACGGATTTATCTATTACCATAGACTTTTCTGTGTGATACAGATTTTTTTATTAAAGTCTTCGACTTTGGGTCGTAGCAACTCTTAGTTGTGGGTGAGATCAGCTAAGGGAATCAAGTGCGCAGTATCCTGCTGGGATCAGAGGCGTAGGAGCATAATTGTACCTTGGATCAGTGTGAGATTGGTTGGGGTTCAACTAAAGTCCAGACCGAAGTTAATTTGGAGTAGGCTAGTGTATGTAGTGGCTTAATACAGTGTGTGTTCAATCTGGACTGGGTCCCGGGGTTTTTCTGCAATTGCGTTTTCCTTGTTAACAAAATTCTGGTGTCTGTGTTATTTCTTTTCCGCATTATATTTTTTTATATAATTTAAATATCACAGGTTGTGTGTTTTTCAATCAATTAGAATATCCGACCTTTTGGTTGTTGATTTAAATTGATGGACACTTGTATATTGGTCTTTGGTACCATCCAAGTTATCTCTCTTTGATAAAGACTCGAAAATTTCTATTTGCATGAGTAAAGATCAAATCGAGAGATTGAGATATAAACTCTTTGATATACTTTTCATTGATTGAGTCTAACTGTCTAGTTGATTCTCATAAAAGTATATTGGAGTTTGTCCATACAGATTATTAATCGAATTATTGGGTGTGGTTGTTAGACCCCCGCTTTTTCAATTGGTATCAGAGCTGGCAAACACGTTCAAGACCTCACAAGTTTGTGTTTGTAGCGATCTGACTCTATGGACAGAGGTGTTATCTCAATATACGTACCACCAGTCATCAATGGAGGAAACAAACCTCAACACCCTCTCCAAAACTACCTCTCTTGGAAAGGTAAAAATACTTGATCCAAATTCTGTTCAAACTCTTGCTGTCAATGCTGTTTCCGACAAAAGTGAAACCTCTAACTTGTCTTGGGCTGATGAATGTTGTTCAAATAGTGATTGGTTTGACAAACCATTGATAACAGAAAGGATCAAGGATTTCGTAAAAAGAAGCATGAGATGTGATAAACATCCTCAGTCATCCTTTGCTGCTAATGATTCTGAGAAAGAAAAATCTTTAAGTGTCAATGCTTTGAATACGTCTGATGGATGTGATGAACCCGCAACTCTCGCAGCAGAAACATCCACATACTCAAAGTCTGATTCAGAAATTGAGTCTGACAGGAAGATTTTTGAATTCTTGAATAAAGAGGTTCTTCAAGAAAATCTTCAATTAAAAGCTTCGTTGAAGAAATTAGAATCATTAATCCAGGTGAAAGATCTTGAGATAGACTGTCTCAATAATAAACTTGCCAGAACCATTGTTCTAAAGGAAAAAGAGATTAATACTCTCAAAGATGATCTACAACGATTGTCTGGAAGTTCTGACAAAATCTCAGCAATGTTATTTGGTCAGAAATTCTTTGTAAACACAAATGGTTTAGGATTTAAAAGCAAGACTGCAAGTATCGTCAACCCTGTTTCGAAATGTTATGGAAAATTAAAGGTTGACAGTTGTGAGAAACAGAAGGCACTTCAACAAGACAAAGGATCCTCAATTTTTTCTTTTTCTGGAAGTGAGAATCATGTTCAAAGCACGTGTTGGAGGTTCAAGATGATCAACAAAAGAATGTCCAGTCTGCAAAAGATGAATCTGGATAATCAACATAGGTCTCATAAAACCAATGCTTCCAGAATCAGAAGAGGTAGGAAACCTGTTTATACAACAAACCTTGGTAAATCACAATGTGATAAACAAGGGGAGTGTTTAGCTCACAACATCTTTGTCTAGTCCCAGAGATGTTCGCATCCTCATCTTTAACTTGAGAAAATGAGGCTTTGCATCTTTGTGGCTCAAGTATTGTATTTTTTTTGTTAAAAAAATAATAATAATAATAATATATATTCTCCTAACATTATTGGTATTGAATCTTTAAACAATGGAAGACTTATTCTTCTAGGGTTTAGACTTTCACAAGTCTATTTATTTCATTTGTACACTCCTTTCTTTTTTAAGAAGATACAGTTTCATGGCTCCTGTAACTAGAAGCATCACGAGCAGAGATGCAGTCGAAGCAATCAACGTATATCTGTGTAAAGGAATCTCTTCCTCAAGGGTAAAGAAAGTGAAGACTACAAACTGTGGAGAATGTTCTTCCTCTAACTACCTTTTTTATTTTTATCATCATGATGATAACTTTAGGGGTTTTGTGACATATTTCATCAAAAAAAGAAACAATTTAAAATCTCAAATTGTTTCATCTTTATAAGAGATAGCTCACTATGAACAAATGTTGTCTCTAACCAAGAACACCTTGCGTGAGATAAAAAGAGAACTTAGTGAGTTGACTGATATTTCTGAAGATTTGGAGGAATTGAACGATCCCATAATCAATGGGTTTTTCAATAATGAGAAGGAATTCTCAGTAGAGGCTCTAAGAAAGATCTACAACGACTAGTAAGTCTTCGAATGAGAATTATATGTTCTTGTTTTTATTAGAAGAATAACTAGAGTTTGGAATAGCCATTATTGTGATTATACATAGCTATGTCCAACGTTTTCATCTCCATGTTTTTAGATTTATTGGTTTAAATCCTAAACTTGTTTGGAAGATGATTTTTGCAGTATTAAGCTTTATGATTTTATATATTGCAATTTTTTATGGGATATGTGTGTTTGCGTCCGTGAACTTGATTGTCCCATATCTTGTCAAAAGTAAAGTCGTTCATGATTGATATGCATGTATTGATGAAAGAATGAATGGACTTTTGACAAATACAAAAGTTAAGCCTATATTGTCAATTATTGATGGAAGATAGGTTAAAATCTTTTGTTTGCAAGGATTATGTCTACTAAATGTCGTTATGCAAATAGTGATGGAAAATAGAATGAATCCTTGTGTATTCCGCAGTAATTGATCTTCCCTGATCCATATTTTATGTATTACTGTGAGGCTCCGTAAAGTGTCTTATGTTGAGCATTAAACAACCAAGTTGATTATTTTTTGATTAGCTATGTTGTTGTTCCGTGAGGTACTTTATGTCGAGCATTTTGAACTAAATTAATCATCTTGTTTGGTTATTTAGTTATGACTCCATAAGTCTTCTTATGTTTGAGCATTCATGACTGGGTTGATTGTTTAATTTAGTCATTGCTCCATAGAATCTCTTATGTGAGTATGACTAATTAAATTGATTACTTTTGTGATTAGTTTGATTGTGTATTTCGATTAGATTAATTATGGGCTTTCTTGTGATTAATCTAATTGAGCACTCTTAAGTCTCCATAAGTTTACTTGTGTTGAGCATTTTTAGTTAAATTAATCATGAACTTCTTGTGGTTAATTTAATATTTTGGATTCAAATTCATACTTGTATGTGATTTGTTATGTCCAAAGAAATCCTTCTTTTCCTTCAAAATTAAGGTCGCTCTTGTTGTTCCCTTGGGAATGACATTTTATGGGGGAGAGTTATTTTTGAACTTGCGCTTAGTTGCCAAATCTTTGTGGGGAGTTGATGAGTGCTAAAAAGTGCATATATTTATCCCTTTTTGTTGGCATTTTAACTCATCTTTTATGCATTAATTCTACATTTTATCCCATATTCTGTATTTTCATTGTTTTCAAGAATAAATATTTTTATTAATTAATTTTGCATTTTTAGGTAATAAATAAAGTTCGGATGAGTCGCGGAGCGAAAAGAGCAGAAAAGTAGTGAAAAGCCGGGAGAATTTACGCAAGGAAGCCGCGAAGAATGGTGCGCACAACCTCATTTTCTACACACAAAAGCGCCTCCGTTCTCAGCCATCAGATCAGTTCTCAGAAGCATCCGACGGTCGCTCCTGCATAGAGCATCAAAATCTGAAGTCTCTGCCAAGCACCACAGCGCTGAAATTCCAAGCCTTCAGATTAGATGGTAGTTGAATCCAACGGTCGCTCCCTTGCTGTGCATCAAAGCTTGATATCTCCGCCTAACACTACAACACCTAACTCCATCTGGCATCGTTGATTTTGTTGTATCATATAATCTGACGGTCGCTACAAGCTTCACTTCACATCACCGTCCGATCTACCTACCAGCTTCGCATCCAGTGACTCAGCATCGCAGAACATCAAACTCGATACGCCCGCCTCACACCCTAGCGACCGAACCTATACCAGCTAACCAAACACGCCTTCTCTGCCAAACCATCGAGCTCACCCCATCTCCTTCCCCATTCCCTCTGCAGAAACCATGTCCGCCACCAGCTCCGCCTGCCTCTGCCTCAACCACCACCACACATCTTCCAAAAAGCCATCATGGCTATCACCTACACAAAACCCATCATCCCATACTGCAAAACCTATTCACCTAGCCAAAATTATTTCATCAAACCCACACTCACGCCACTGAACCCTAGGGTGTGGAGTTGATGAAGCAATTCAAGCTAGACACGGCAATTGACAGCGGAACAGGGAGCAGGAGGCGAAGTACAAGCATGGGTCGAAGAAAAGGAGCAGTTATCAGAGAAATTAGGTAAAAATTTTGTAACCCTAATTTTACTGTTTTAGGGATTTTTTGGGGAAGAGCATATGGAACCCTAATTCATAGTTTTGGGTATAAATAGAGGAGGTGTTGTATGTGTAGGGTGTTCTTGGTTAGCCGAGATACCCCCTAATTGGGTTAATTCCAATGTCAATTTTACTGTTAATTTAGGGTTAATTTTTAATTTGCAATTTCAATTAATCTTTATGTGTATCATGTCATCCATTAATGTCTAACATGTTATAGCTTTACTTGCTAGGGAATGGATGAATCTTTAATCTCTGCTGTGTAGTACATTGTCATATTGCTCTTGAATGTTAAACCAGTTTAGGAATCACTTGAACTAGGTTCGTCATCACCTTACTTTCACATTGCATGCCATGTATGCATTGTAGTTAGATGCATAAGCTGTTGATAAATTGCAACTCATGCTAGATAGATAAGCTTTTGACTAGTTGTGCCTTAATCAGACAATTAGTGCTTTGGAATCATATCATAGTTGAGTTGGGTTTAACTTTCTATAGGAGAATACATTGTAGAAGTTAAGGTGGATTCAAACCCCTAGTTCTCACCTATTCCATCCATAACATCTTCATTCATCCACCTTCACTGTCCACTTTTGTTTTTCTGTTTTCCTTAATTTTTTTTCTCTTGTTCCATTGCTGTCTTTACAGCCCATCAATTGTCCACTGTGGTGTTAATAACACCACACAACCTCATTGTTCACTGCCCCTAAGAACAAGTTAGCAAAAGAAGCAAGAAACTAAAAATAGCAAATATTTGCCCACCTTGTCCCTGTGGACAAACCCTGCTTGCCCTGTTCTATACACTAGACCCTGTGCACTTGCAGGAATCATTTCTGTGACTCTTTTAGAGAGCCACCAAGTTTTTGGCGCCGCCCGGGGACGGTAGCGGCGAAATTGCTTTTTCTTTCTTTGCTCTTGCTCTTGCTTGCTGATTCTTCTCTTCTGAAACCAACAGGTGCATTGCCTTGCTGCTTGCTGAAACTCCTGTTGGGCTGTTACTGTTAGGCATTGTTGCTGCACTGAACTGGTGTTGTTTCTCTTGCTTGTAGCTGCCCTTGCTGCAAGTGTTGCTGAAGCTGCTGTGAAGCTGCTGCTGTGAAGCTGCAGTTTCTGCTGGAGCTGTAACTGTTGTACTGCTGCCTGCTAGGCTGCCCTGGTGCAGTTGGAGTGAACCTGGTGCAGCTAGCCATTCTTGCTGGTGCTGCCTTCTCCAAGCTGCCTGTTGCTGTTGGGTTGACCCAACTGGGCTGTAAGCTGCAGAAGCTGCAGAAACTGAACCAAAGCCCAACTGGGCTGTAAGCTGCACAAGTTGACCAAAGCCCAACTAGGCCTCAGAAAAGCCAAAGCTGTGTAGGACGATCCAAAGCCCAACTGGGCTTTTGCAACTAAAACTGAACAGCTGGGCTGTGCTATTCAAGTAAGCCTAAACCCATTAAGAGAACCCAACCTGTGGGCTTCCATTTTTAATTTGTGGGCTTGTAATAATTTTTTCCATTTTTCTGTTGGGCCTGTAATCTTAATTACTTGTGGGCTTGTTTGTTTAATTGCTTGTGGGCTTGTGATGTTAGACTGATTTGGGCCTGTAGTTTTAAATTAGAAAAACTGAACTTTGAAAGCCCAACTGGGCCTCCGACCAAACAAGCAACAGTTAGGCTATTTCAAAAGCTACATTGGGCTTCAGTTTGCATACACATTGTGGGCTTAGTTCACCTTCCCTTGGCAACACAATTTCTCCCACCAATGTGGGCTTGCTCCCAACATTAAAAACCAAATTCCCCAAAAATCCAAACCCATTAAAAACCAAATTCTGAGCTTTGTACATTCTTTACTTAGCTTTTGAGCCAATCATGTATAGATCTTTTTCTACAGTTGGGGAATACAACAAATCCCTTAGAGAACTTGCGTGTGGACAAACTTCACGTTATGAACCTCCCACAGACCATGATGTCAATAGTTATAGGAATTATTATGGACATTTTCAAAGTCCCGAGCCTCAATACATGAACCCTAATGACTATTCACACATGCATCATTCGCCACAACGTGAAAATGAACATTTTGCTAATGCCTCACTCACACAATCATCTCTTGTGGATCAATTAGAAGCTCGAATCGCAGCTTTAGAAATGCAATCACATGAGGAATCTGTCACATCTAATTTTCTTAGGCAACCTAAAATCTATGCATGTCCTGCATGTGGTAGTTTAGACCACCCTGTTGAGAATTGTCATATTTTGCATAATTTTAGGCAATCTAGAGAAAATCCAAGGTATGAAATGCCCATAATTGTGAGAATGGTAGTCATTGGGACCATAATCAATCCTTTGAGGGTTGCGATCAATCTTTTAACCCTAATGACCATGCACACATGTACCAATCACCACAATTTGAACATGAAGAATTTTGTACTCCCATGAATTTAGACTCCACCACAGAAGCTTTAAGACTTAGTGAGCAAAACTTCGATAGATCTACATCACGAATTCAGGCATATTTAGATCAGATTTTGCTTCACCTACAAAAGGAGGAAATTCATGAGGAAATGTATGTTGTCCCTAATGAAGTGTCTAGTCCCATTCATGTAAATGATGTTGAATATGAACCTAATTTAGAGGAACATGAATCGACTAACGACACCACCACTTTTAATGAGGACCAATATGCATGCTACCATGATGATGATTATGATGATTATGATGATATGTTAGAAGAACATGAAAATATTGTGGAACCTGTTGGTTCAATAACATATGGCTTCTCGCCCTCGACCTTCATGAATGCTGTTTTTTCTAATACTCATTGTAATTCATATGATTTTGATATTGACATGGGATTCGTACAATTATTCTGTGAAGATGAGCATGACATAGGAATAGTTGAATCTTCTGTAGACACTAATCATGAAAATATATTTGATGTGTCTGATTCTCTACCTAGGTCACATTGTGATATTTCTCCTGATTTGCCAATGCATAAGAATAAATTTGTTGATGATGTTGATGATTCTGAGTGTGAACTTGCTAATTTGATTGATGATTGTGAGCATGATGTGACATGTGTAGATGATTTAGGAGATTTTGATTTGATTAATAATGATGTGCCTATCGTCCTACATAACACAATCTGATGGCCTTCCACCCAACCTAGATTTGGTTTGTACCCATATTGACAAACCGACTTTTCTGAGAGTCCCCAACCTAGGTTTGGAACTGTGTGCTTCCCAAGTCCTCTTGGACTATTTGCTTTAAATATAATATCTTGAGGAACCACAGTTGGAATTGCATGTTTGCCCGTCCATAGCACAGTTCACTTTGAGTAGACTTGTGCATGATGAACCCCCAAAACTGCGCGATTTTGTTTTCAAAATTTATCTTCTTGTAAAATCCAGGTTTGGGGGTAGCTCATTTGTTTCACAGTTCACGTGCTTTTCTTTCATGTGTGAGTTGTTGAAACCGCTACACTTTGTCTTTTGGGTTGATCCTCAACTCTTTAGATTGTTAGTGTATGGTGAATATTTTTTGAAATAATCCAGTAGATAAAATTTTAAAAACCCTTTTGTTCTTTTTGTATATATTTTGCTTATCCAATATGATCTCGGCTGAAATATGTTGGATTTTGCCTTGAATAACGGAGTTTTAGTTTCCTTGCTTTCGCCGAAATCGGGTATATTCTCTCTCCTTTTACTCTACTCAGCATGTCCCTTTCCATATGTTGCATTTTAATTCTTCCATATTTTGAAACATTGAGACAAGTTTAGTTTAGGTTTGGGGGTATAGAGTAGATGCCATGATAATTTGCTATATTTGAAAACAAAAAACTCCATCTTTTTGAAAAAAAATTGAAAAATTCCAAAAAAAAAAATTAAAAAAAGTCAAATTCAAAAAAAATAAAAAATGAAAAAATCATAAAAAATGGAGCTCATTTACCTTGAAATGTTGACTCTTGTGCAAATATGTATTATTATTAGGATTTAGTCTAGATTTAGGCACCCTGATTCTAGCACAATTCACATAGTGATAAGAAATTTGCACGCTCACGATCTCAATACATGTATGGCCTCGATCTTCAAGGTTTGATAGGAAGTTACGATTGCCAATCACTTTAGAATATGAACGAAACTTGACTAGCTTGTTCTTTGGTTGGTTGGGATCGAAGATGGAGGTTACATTAAGAAAAACAACATCGAATTTAACTGGGTGCATCAAAAAGGGCTACCTCTTGCAAAGTGTCATGTACTCTTTGTTTCTTTATTGTTATGTATCAAAAGTGTTTCCCAAAAAAAAAAAAAAAAAAAAAAAAAAAAAAAATCAGAAAAAAAAAAATCAGAAAAAAAAATCAGAAAAAAAAAAAAATTCAGAAAAAAAAAAAATACCAAAAAAATCAAGTATTTATCAATTCCATCATCTCTTGTTCCAAAAATAAAAAGAGATTTGTCAAGAGTCATGTAAAGAGTTATTTTGTTGTTTCTTTGTAATAAGCAAGGAGGGTGTATGCCATTGATGTACAACGCGAGAATTGTGAATACCTCCAACTCATTCACAATTCTCGTAAGTCCGGACAGCTAGCTAGATTTCGACCTCAGTTCTTAGCCTGAGAAACTATCTCTTGGTGATGAGTAGTCATGACTTCAGATCTTTCTTTACACATGTGTAGATACCACTTTACACTCTTATCACATGTCTTTTTTTTGTATCAGTGCTAGGATTGTGCCTTCGATAGCTAGATTGACATCTCCATTTTGCTGTGAGCTTAAACTGTTTTGCACATGTCACGTTTGATGGAATTGAGCTTATATTTTGTCCTTAGGTTTTGTAGCACACCTCTGGTAAACCTTCACGAGACTTCAACTCGTCCACTGGACACTTAGTGGTTTAAAAGGCTTAGTGCATACGCTCAATGCATTCGAGAGACCAGCGACGTGGTATAGTTAGGATTTCCTTAGTTTTGTTTTACTTGAGGACAATAAAATTCAGGTTTGGGGGTATTTGATGAGTGCTAAAAAGTGCATATATTTATCCCTTTTTGTTGGCATTTTAACTCATCTTTATGATTAATTTAATTTATCCCCATATCCCGCCTCCTTCCTGTATTTTCATTGTTTTCAAGAATAAATATTTTTATTAATTAATTTTGCATTTTTAGGTAATAAATAAAGTTCGGATGAGTCGCGGAGCGAAAAGAGCAGAAAAGTAGTGAAAAGCCGGGAGAATTTACGCAAGGAAGCCGCGAAGAATGGTGCGCACAACCTCATTTTCTACACACAAAAGCGCCTCCGTTCTCAGCCATCAGATCAGTTCTCAGAAGCATCCGACGGTCGCTCCTGCATAGAGCATCAAAATCTGAAGTCTCTGCCAAGCACCACAGCGCTGAAATTCCAAGCCTTCAGATTAGATGGTAGTTGAATCCAACGGTCGCTCCCTTGCTGTGCATCAAAGCTTGATATCTCCGCCTAACACTACAACACCTAACTCCATCTGGCATCGTTGATTTTGTTGTATCATATAATCTGACGGTCGCTACAAGCTTCACTTCACATCACCGTCCGATCTACCTACCAGCTTCGCATCCAGTGACTCAGCATCGCAGAACATCAAACTCGATACGCCCGCCTCACACCCTAGCGACCGAACCTATACCAGCTAACCAAACACGCCTTCTCTGCCAAACCATCGAGCTCACCCCATCTCCTTCCCCATTCCCTCTGCAGAAACCATGTCCGCCACCAGCTCCGCCTGCCTCTGCCTCAACCACCACCACACATCTTCCAAAAAGCCATCATGGCTATCACCTACACAAAACCCATCATCCCATACTGCAAAACCTATTCACCTAGCCAAAATTATTTCATCAAACCCACACTCACGCCACTGAACCCTAGGGTGTGGAGTTGATGAAGCAATTCAAGCTAGACACGGCAATTGACAGCGGAACAGGGAGCAGGAGGCGAAGTACAAGCATGGGTCGAAGAAAAGGAGCAGTTATCAGAGAAATTAGGTAAAAATTTTGTAACCCTAATTTTACTGTTTTAGGGATTTTTTGGGGAAGAGCATATGGAACCCTAATTCATAGTTTTGGGTATAAATAGAGGAGGTGTTGTATGTGTAGAGGGTGTTCTTGGTTAGCCGAGATACCCCCTAATTGGGTTAATTCCAATGTCAATTTTACTGTTAATTTAGGGTTAATTTTTAATTTGCAATTTCAATTAATCTTTATGTGTATCATGTCATCCATTAATGTCTAACATGTTATAGCTTTACTTGCTAGGGAATGGATGAATCTTTAATCTCTGCTGTGTAGTACATTGTCATATTGCTCTTGAATGTTAAACCAGTTTAGGAATCACTTGAACTAGGTTCGTCATCACCTTACTTTCACATTGCATGCCATGTATGCATTGTAGTTAGATGCATAAGCTGTTGATAAATTGCAACTCATGCTAGATAGATAAGCTTTTGACTAGTTGTGCCTTAATCAGACAATTAGTGCTTTGGAATCATATCATAGTTGAGTTGGGTTTAACTTTCTATAGGAGAATACATTGTAGAAGTTAAGGTGGATTCAAACCCCTAGTTCTCACCTATTCCATCCATAACATCTTCATTCATCCACCTTCACTGTCCACTTTTGTTTTTCTGTTTTCCTTAATTTCTTTTTCTCTTGTTCCATTGCTGTCTTTACAGCCCATCAATTGTCCACTGTGGTGTTAATAACACCACACAACCTCATTGTTCACTGCCCCTAAGAACAAGTTAGCAAAAGAAGCAAGAAACTAAAAATAGCAAATATTTGCCCACCTTGTCCCTGTGGACAAACCCTGCTTGCCCTGTTCTATACACTAGACCCTGTGCACTTGCAGGAATCATTTCTGTGACTCTTTTAGAGAGCCACCAGGAGTGCGGCTGTGGAATATTATAGGGGTTATCTTGTATCTTTATAAACTCCTTGATGAATGCATTTAGCTTCGGCTTTATGATTGCATCTAAAGAACAAGTTGATATTTTTGCTCTCTTTTGGTCAAGAAATGTCTCTTTCGGAAGTTTCATAAGGATCCCGTTCTTGTACCTTTTCCAATTTTATTGACAAAAAGGGGGAGAATTAATATGGAGTTCACACTACAAATACATATGGTTTCGGATCATTATGTAAGGGGAGTGGTTTTCATGTGAGATGGAGTATTGACTAAGGGGGAGTGATACATATCACCATAGTATTGTTGTTGAAGTTGTGATACAATTGAACTTTGACGCTTTGTAATGATACTATGAAACTGTATAACAATGATTGAGAACTATTGTTTTCTTGTTGTTATAGCTACGAATTTTCAACAACGATGATGCTAAACTTACAACCTTTGGGATCATTGGAGTACTTGGAAGTGACGAAGATTTCGAGTAATGTTGAAGATTAGGCATGTGGAATAGGAGTTACAAAGTTAATTTATTTATTTTTTGTATTCCATATGTATTAATAGTTTTGTCACTAAAATTGACAAAGGGGGAGATTGTTAGAGCATTGTTCGGTCAAACTCGCATGCGTTGCTATCTCAAGCATGTTTGTCAATGTTAATGATCAAAACTATAAGTCTTGATTTCTAGCCTACATAGCTAAAGGTCTCGGACTAGGATAGACAGTGTAGTTGAGCTCAAGAACTCCATGGCAATCATCATACAAGACGAAGGACTACTCAAGGAACTGGTGGATCTTCATCGACTAAAAGGTATGTGGAGACTTGAAATTATCTGTCACTCAAAAGTCTATCTATTCTATCTCCTACTCTTGAGACAAAAGTCGTTTTGATATATAGACTTTCATTATACACATTCGTTATTTCAAGCCGAGTTTATCTCGCCTATCTATTTCTCGAAATATGTGTTGGTAAGCTTTCGCTTTGGCCGACCTAGTGACGAAAGTCATGTTATGTTTCAATCACTTTGAAAATTGCTCCGACGAAAAATGGTCTGTGAATAACGGCTATATCCGTCCTCTGAGAATGTTTCAATGATTGAAATGAGAGTTTAGATTACAAAACCATTGATAGGATATAAGCATTGTTGTGGAAACACATATATGTATAAGTCCTTATTCCTTGAACCAAAGTTTGTGAACTTTGTTGATCAAGAGAAATGGAAGTGGCGTGAACCAAGTCCGCGAACTGGCGGAAGTTTTCGACCCGAGAATTTCTGCTGGAGTTTGTGAACTCCTTCCATGATCTTAAGTCCGCAAACCCAGTCCGCGAACTTGAGTAGGTTATATCTAAAACCGGTTGTTCTTGAACTCATGTTTATTTAAACTAAGGAATGCTTTTGCAAACCGTGGTTATAAAGTTCATAAACCGATTCGAGTGAATCAAATCGTTTTTGCTTTGATTGTGTCTTGTGTAGTTACATAAGATCTAAGCAATTGAACAACTCTCTAACTAGTTCATTTGAGTCATTTGAACTAGTTATGGTGAAGAAGAATATGGTTGATATGAAAGTGATCATATGGCTAACCATTTGGCTGATTTTGTTGAACCAACAAATGTTAATGTTTGGGTACGGTTCATAAACCCAAAATTGGACATTTCATTTGTATGTGACAAGCTAAGTTTTTGATCTAACAGTTGAGAAATATTAGCTTGAATCTAATCAGGTTTTCATCTAGCGGTGAATATTGAATGCTTTGTTACTAAGATAACATTGATTGCAAACCCTGATTTGAAAGTGTATATAAGGGAGAATTTTAGCAACTGGGAAACCTAATCCCCACACATTCTGTGTGATACTAGTTGTGCTAAGATAGAGTCGATTCTCCGTTAACCTTTGGTTTCCTCTTCTAAACTAGGTTAACGACTTAAAGCCTTCATTGGGATTGTGAAGCCAGACCGATACTACTTTTCTTGTAGTTGTGTGATCTGATCTTGTTGTTTCTATCGTTACGAGTACGATTGTAATAATTGGCTCGAGATTTTATATCTCTGATAGGAAAGATAGAAAAGAAGTCACAAACATCTTCGTCTCATCGTTTGTGATTCCACAATATCTTTCTCGCTGCGTCGATTAAGATTATTGTGAGGTGATTGTTAATACTAAGTTGTTCTTCGGGAATATAAGTCTGGCATTATTGATTGGTTCTTGTTCACCTTGATTTATCAAAAAACGGAACAAAACTCATAGGTATATTCGTGGGAGACGGATTTATCTATTATCGTAAACTTTTCTGTGTGATACAGATTTGTTTATTAAAGTCTTCGACTTTGGGTCGTAGCAACTCTTAGTTGCGGGTGAGATCAGCTAAGGGAATCAAGTGCGCAGTATCCTGCTGGGATCAGAGGCGTAGGAGCATAAATGTACCTTGCATCAGTGTGAGATTGGTTGGGGTTCAACTACAGTCCAGACCGAAGTTAATTTGGAGTAGTCTAGTGTCTGTAGCGGCTTAATACAAGGTGTGTTCAATCTGGATTAGGTCCCGGGGTTTTTCTGCATTTGCGGTTTCCTCGTTAACAAAATTCTGGTGTCTGTGTTATTTCTTTTCCGCATTATATTTTGTTATATAATTGAAATATCACAGGTTGTGTGTTGTTCAATCAATTAGAATATCCGACCTTTTGGTTGTTGATTTAAATTGATTGACACTTGGATATTGGTCTTTGGTACCATCCAAGTTATCTCTCTTTGATAAAGACTCGCAGATTTCTATTTGCTTGAGTAAAGATCAAATCGAGAGATTGAGATATAAACTCTTTGATATACTTTTCATTGATTGAGTCTAACTGTCTAGTTGATTCTCATAAAAGTATATTAGAATTTGTCCATACAGATTGCTAATCGAATTGTTGGGTGTGGTAGTGAGACCCCCGCTTTTTCAATGGCTATTCCAAACTCTAGTTATTCTTCCTAAGACATAATAAATAAATTGTCATAAGAAGACTTTTTAGACATTGATATCTTTGAGAAATTCTGCATCGTTCCCGAACTCCTTGTCGTCAACAGCCATTGGAACATAAGGTTCGTGGAGGAAGGAGTCAATACCAACAAACCTTCTTGGCTGAAGATGTCGAACCAGGGACTTCTGAATTTACAAAGATCTTAACACACAAGCCTTTATTTGTCGAGTATCCTTTCTTGTCTCTTTCAACTCATCAAGAACATCAGAGAACTTCTGAGAGTTAGAAGGAACTGCCCTTGGCTTCCTCACATTCCTTCTTTTTCTTTTCAAGGATGGAGACACCGAAGATTTTTCTTTTTCCTTGGTGATTGATGGCTTAACAATCATACTGATATCTTTTCCATCTGAAGACATGATGCTTGGAGTATCCATGAAAGCACGGTTGTGTGAGAGGAGTTCACAATTCAACTTCAACAAGCAGTCTTAAACACGTTCGTACACGTCCAACTCACAACCCTATAAAGAGCGGAATTGTCGATAATAACCCTCTTCTTTTGGCAAATCGGTCCCTTCCAATATCAATAGTGATATGAAGAAATTTCAAGGCCACACAACTCAAAGCTAAAATATATATTTATTTATTTATTTTAAAGCCTTAGGTGTATAAGATCTTGTCTCTTTTGAACAGGCACATGAGACAAGATGCACAAAAACAACACAATCAGGTTGTGCTGTGGTGAACAATGATTTGTCCACCATGACCCTTTTGTACGGAATCAATGGAGATATGCGTTTCCGCATGTTTAGACCAGGTTTTCCTCTCTAATGGTCTATATCTTTCCTTGGAAACTAGTCTTTTAGAAGAGGACAATATCTTACATACCTTAGTTGTTTTCTCCGCGAGTTTAAGCTTATTGGCTAGAAGATCTGCTCTTCGTTGAAGCTTGTGGACATATCTCATCTTGTGTTTGTACTTGAAACACTTTGAAAATTCATGTCCCTTGAGAGAACAATAGGAGCATGTCAATGCAAAGGATGGTTCAGGGGCCTTTGAAACGCAAGCTGCTAGGCACAAAGTAGATCCTGAAACATTAAGCAAAGAGTTTCCAAAAGACAGGTCAATTGATTCTTCCATCTTGATTGGGATCTCTTCTAGAAGATTATAAAGATTGATGTATGTATTGCTAAAATTATCAAAATCAATATTTTCACATAGAAGAGCAACACTTGATTTTTTGTCTTCATTAGAATCATAGTTGTCAGACATCTCATCAAGTGTCGCAGCAAGACCTTTGTTCCCAGTGTATTTTCTATGATTTGGGCACTCATTTGCAAACCAAATCCTTTACACTTAAAGCACTGAGGAATATACTCGTCATCAGTTTCATCTGTGTCCCTGTTTTTAGGAGGAATACGATTATGAGGTTTGACTGATGCTTTTGGCTTATCTCTGGAGAACCGTTTACTTCTCTTCAACAGAAGATCTCTAAACTGTCTTGTGATCATCGAGACTGATTTTTCAAGATCTTCATATGATGAATCTGTCTTAGAGTGATCATCGTCAGAGATATACACATTTTTACTTTTATCAAGTAATTTTGTGTCTTTCAGTGCTATGAACGCAACATCCTTAGATTTGGACGATTGTTCGTGATCAAAGATATTAAGCTTCCCAACCAGTGTATTTCTGGATATATTATCAAGGTTATTTCCCTCAACGATGGCATGTTTCTTAGAATCGTATCTAGATGGCAGCGATCTGAGAATTTTCATCATAATGTCCTTTTCAGGAATAGTCTTACCCAATGCAAAAGAAGCATTAACAATTTCAGACACTTTGTGATTAAACTCATCAAATGAATCTTCAACTGACATACGAAGGTTTTCCCAATCGGAATTAAGGTTTTGAAGCCTACCTTTCTTTTCATTGGTATTTCTTTCGAATACGGTTTCGAAGATATCCCACGCATCTTTAGACCTAGTACAATTTGACACATGGTGCTGAAGATTTGGGGTAATGGCATGTGTGATGCCATTCAAACCGTCAGATTTTTACTTTGCAGGAAGTATCTCTGCAGCATCGTATTCACCAATATTTTTTGGAACATTAACATTACCTAATGCAACAACGGAGCATCATAGACATTAACAACATATACCCATGATTGAAAGTCACGCGCTTGAATAAACGCTCGCATAAAAATTTTCCACCATAAGTAATTAGAGTCATCGAAGACTGGTGGTATGTTAATAGAGATAGCACCTCTGTCCATAGAGTCAGATCGCTACAAACACAGACTTTTGAAGTCTTAAACGTGTTTGCCTGCTCTGATACCAATTAAAAATGCGGGGGTATAACAACCACACCCAATATTTTGATTAGCAATCTGTATGGACTAACTCCAATATACTTTCTAGAGAATCAACTAGACAGTCAGACTCAATCTAGAGAAAAGTATGTCGAGGAGTTAATATCTCTCTCTTGATTTGATTTTACTCAAGCAAATAGAAATTTGCGAGTCTTTATTAAATACAAGGATAATAAACTTGGATGGTACCAAAGACCAATATCCAAGGATCAATCAATTTCCAATCAACAACCAAAGGTTGGATTTCACAATTGATCGATACAAACTCACAACCTGTGATATTTCAATTATATAACAAAATATAACGCAGAATAGAAATAACACAGACACCAGAAATTTTGTTAACGAGGAAACGACAAATGCAGAAAAACCCCGGGACCTAGTCCAGATTGAACACCATACTGTATTAAGCCGCTACAGACACTAGCTTACTACAAACTAACTTCGGTCTGGACTGTAGTTGAACCCTAATCAATCTGACACTGATTCAAAGTACAGTTGCTCTCCTTACGTCTCTGATCCTAGAAGGGTACTACGCACTTGATTCCCTTAGGTGATCTCACCCACAACCAAGAGTTGCTACGACCCAAAATCGAAGACTTTAGTAAACAAATCTGTATCACACAGAAAAGTCTACAAGGATAGATAAATCTGTCTCCCACAGCTAAACCTAAAAGTTTTGTTCTGTCTTTTGATTAAAATCAAGGTGAACAAGAACTAATTGATAAACCGGGCTTATATTCCTGAAGAACAACCTAGTATTATCGATCACCTCACAATAATCTAAATCGTATAGTAGTGAAACTTGCTATTGCGGAATCACAAACGATGAGACGAAGATGTTTGTGATTTATTTTTATCTTGCCATATTGGATATATAATCTCAAGTCAATTATTTAATTGAACTCGTACGATAGAAAATGGCAAGATCAGATCGCTCAACTACAAGAGAAGTAGTTTCGTCTGGCTTCACAATCCCAATAAAGTCTTTAAGTCGTTAATCGACAGGGTCTCGAGAAGAAACCTACTATTAAAGGAGAATAGACTCTATCAAACCAACTAGTATCACACAGGAGGTGTGGGGATTAGTTTTGCACAGTTGCTAGACGTCTCCTCATATAGTTTTCAAATCAGGGTGTTACCTTGGTAACAAAGCATTCAATAATCACTGTTAGATGAAAAACCTGATTTATCCAAGATAATATCTTTCAACCGTTAGATTGAAACTTAGATTGTCATACACACAAATGAAATGTATTCATTTAGGTTCGAGTAACCGTACCTAAACGTGTACATTGGTTGGTTCACAAATGGTTGACCAATGGTTAGCCATATGAGTGCTTTCATATTAACCGTATTCATCTTTCTTATAACTAGTTCAAATGATTCATAAGCACTAGTTCAAGAGTTTTTCAATTGCTTAGGTCTTTATACATAGACACAATTGAAACAAAATCGGTTTGATTCATTTGAATAAATTCATGAACAATATACCCACGGTTTGCAAAGATTGTATTCCTTATAATTTATTGTTTTAAGTCCATGAACTACCTATTTGAGAAATAAATATCTTGGGTACGCGTACGGGTATGCGTACCTTAGCTACCGGATTTTGAGTTGGTTTTAGTTTCCAAACTCAGCTGACTTTTTCGGGTGAAAAATTTCCGCCAGTACGCGTACCTAAGGTGACTGGTTTTTGAGTTCGTAAACTCCAAACTCAGCTGAATTTCACGGACATGAATTTCCACACCAATACCGCATGCACACATATGCACGCACTTGGTTTCCGGCACATGGATTTATACACTAATGTGGGAACACACTATATGCTTATATCCATAGGTGGTTACATATTCTCAACTCTACATTTCAATTATTGAAACATTCTTCTATAATGTTATAACAGTCGTTAGACATAAAGATTCAACTATCGTCAACAAAGTTATTTTCAAGATTGAAACGTCATCATGACTTTCTTCACGGGTAAAGATGAAGATGGTTAAAGCAAAAGCTTACCAACACGTATTTCGAGAAAAAGATGGGCGAGTAAACTCGACTCGAAATAGCAAATGTGTATGTATGAAAACTATCATACTTATACGACTTTTGTCTCAAGAGTAGGATATAGAGTAGATAGACTTTTGAGTGACAAGATGAGTTCAAGTCTCCACATACCTTTTGGTCGGATGAAGTTCCACTGGTTCCTTGAGTAGTTCTTCGTCTTTGCTAGATAATCGCCATGGAGTCTGGAGCTCAACTATTCCTAACTATCCTAGACCGAGACTTAGTCATAAGTATACTAGAAATCAAGAAATATAGTTTTGATCACTAATATTGACAAACATGCTTGAGATAGCAACGCATGCGAATTCGACCGAGCAATGCTCTAACATGTGGCATCCCTAATATAAACCGGATATAAACATCGGGGACTCAGGAATCAAGGCCCAAAGCCAGCATGGAAGTATCCATGAGATTAAATATAAGAAATCAACCAAAAGATAAAATTTTACAACAAACAACGAAGGGAAATAAATACAAGAATCAAGAAAGGAAAACTCAAGGGTAAGCGCGTAAAAGAAACAATAAATAAGAGTCGTTTTCAAAGTAACACGTAATTTAACCGGTTATCAACGCGTGACAACGAGTGATGTCCATGTCCACAGCCTCCTCCATGAGCCTAATCTCGTCACACCGAATATTGGCTTGAGACAGCCCCCAGTTGGCATCACTCAGCAATTTATGGATATCCCGAATTAGAGCTGGCAAACAAGCCCAAAACCCGCGGGTTTACCCGGCCCGGCCCGTAAAAACCCGAACCCGGCTCGGCTGGTTTCTAAACAAGCCGGGTTAGGGTTGGCAAAATGCCGGCCCGTGCAAAAACGGGTAAACCCGTCCCTTCCCTTGTACCCGCGGGTTCAGACCGTCAACCCGTCATGGGATACTTGTGACGCGTGGCCCCTCCCATCTATACGTGTATGTCTCCAACACCTCCTAGCCCTAGGTATAACAAGAAAAAAAACTAGATAATTCTCTTGCTCTACTTCAATTCTCTAACTTCTCTGAATCTCTTTCTCTAACTTCTCTGAATCCCTTTCTCTACTTCTCTAATTAGTAAACCAGGAATGATAATAAACCATTTTCATGTAATGGGTTCTCTAATTTATCATTTTCATGTAATGGGTTCTGCAAATTTTATCAACAACAGTAGATATCTTTAGCTATTGATGGAAAACCTAAAAAAGTCACAAAATTTTTCTGTAATTTTGTAAGTTTTTGATTCAATAACACATATTTTGAGTTCTTAACGGAAAACCCATGTCTTTTTTATCATCAGAAAATGAAAATTTGTGATGGTATTAGCTTTAATTTAAATTCATATATATGTTACAGGAAGTAGAAATATTTGTTTTTATCTCTAAATTTAAGTTAGGGCAAGAAGAATGAAACATTTAGAATAGTCAACTATGGGTGTTTAACATTATCTTTTAGAGCCTAAGTGCCTTAGACTATAGGTTTTGATTTGCTGATTTGATTTCCATACACTAGATAGTGGATAAAAGAAGAAAAGAAATTTAAATTGGGTCCTATTTAATTTTGGGGATTTTTGATTTTAGATCTTTAATTTTGGTCTTTGATTTTCATGATGATTTTCATCATAATTTTGGTCTTTTTGATGATTTTGTCTCTGTAGCTCATTATTCCTGAGAGTTGTTTCGTTTGATGCATGCGGAGGAATTGCAATAAACACAGATCTTCTTAAGGAGAGGATGAATCTAACTTGGGACAGCTACGGGATGGTGGGAGATGAATGCGATGGCTGCTGTAAATTTGGAGGAGATCAAAAGAAAAATTCAGTGACTCAGCAATATTTATTTCCATATCTTCGAGAGCATACTCAACACTTCAGTTATCAAAGGACGATCCAGTGAATTCATACACCACAAACCTACTATATCGATCATCTTTTTATGGTAGCCTCTTCTCTTCTTCAGTCATTACCCCAGCAACCAAGAACCGGATCTGGGAAATACAGTCGTGAAATGAATGATTAATTGTCAGTAGTTAGCGTTACTTTGATATTCTGCAATTCAAACGGATAATATGTCAAATTACATGTTTGCATCTTCTATGTGTGGTTTATTAATGTATTAATTGCTGTAATTTCAACTACATTTTTGGTAACCTGGTTGATTTTAAGAGATGGAAATTGAAATGTTGGAAATTAAAATTTTAAGAGATGGAAATTGAAATGTTGATGATGCCCATTGCCTTTTGAAACTTTTGTTATGATTTTAGTATGTCTGTAACTGTGATAAAATCTGCTTTTTGTTGAGTTCGTGCTGGCATATAAAATTTTTCTTTTAATGCTACAACGCATTCCTCAAGAACTCCATGTAGGTTGGTAATGGGCGCTCATCTTTTGACATGGCTTGATGATGCTCTAACCCCTCTTCTGGAAAACATTTTGCCTTTCTATGAGATAATTTAGATGGCCTGAATGTAGCCGGAAATAGCCCAGAAATCGATTTCTGGCGAGTTGACTCAACAAAAACCAGCTAACCCGTGAGCTCCCGTGAACCCGCAAGCTTTACCCGGGACGGGCGCGGGTTGGAGAAATGACCACCCGTGAAGAATTTCAACCCGCAAGCTTAGGCTTGTATTAACCCGTAACCCGCAGGTTGGTCACAAGCCAGCCCCGGCCCGCCCGTTTGCCAGCTCTATCCCGAATGATCTTCCCCTTATCCCTCGCCTCATGAGCTAATGCAAGAGTGCCTTCGTGTTCATCGCGATCTTGACGTGCCGCATCCCGGCGGACTTGCCTAAAATCTCGCAACACACCTATCTCCTCCCTCAATACCAACAAGCATGCGAGTTCATCTTTAAGATAAGATGGGTTCACAAGCGCAGAAACAACAGCCAAGGATAGAGTGTGCCCGATAAGGCGGGGAGCCGCATGACCAGACACATGCGAGTGACAGTCGACAATGGCATACTCAATGGTTTCCTCCATCGACGAAGACTCGATGAGTAATGAAAGAGCAGCATGCCGAGCTGTAACAGCATCGTCCAGAGCATGCTAAATTGCGGAAGTCAATCACCCGGCCTCCTCGGAGACTTGACGTGCTTCGTAACATTCTGCAAACTGAGAGCTCATGGAATCTCTTTTAGCCAACCTATGTTCGCAAAGCGCCTCAAACTCGGCATCTACCAGCAAAAAGCGCGCCAATTCCAACCTTTTGAACATCGAAACCAACGCTGGAACTGGCGCTAGAGTCAACACGTATCCGTGAAGAGAATGAGTCATTTGAGTAAAGCGACCGGCGAATAAGGGGAAAGTGAAGATAAAATCTTGAAGTTGATGACCAAAACTGGAAGCCCAATGTTACTATATAAGGGGAAGAGTGTCATAAATGATCCGGCAACCGCCTTGTCCCCAGCGACACCATAGTGTAAAAAGATACAATAATTGACCCAATAGTCAGGGGACTAATGTTGATACATGAAAAAACATCCCCTAACGGGTCGGGAGTGCTCCTAAATAATAAAGATGAGTTTGACTTAAAGTATGGGGACTTGGGGACTAAACCCAAGCCCAAGTGGAAGATACCCAAAAGAAGGGGAGGACAAAAGGAGGAATTAATGAAGAAGAAGGAGGTTATGTTAAGGAATGACATTAAGAGTAATTAAGAGATGTTAGGACATGTGTCATAATGTAGTGAAAAGAAGGGCTTTTAGGAAATCCTACAAAAGAAATAACAAGGTACAATGGAAAGGCAACTCTCTCTCTCTTACCATATTTGGAATTGTGAGGTCATTTGATGTGGCTAAGACGGATAGAACCAGAATTAAATTCACCCCTCAACAATAATGATGATCTTCTCGCTGTTCTCAGTACACTATTGTACGATCCTTCAAAAACAAACCTGAGGAGATTTGTGTGGAATTTTTTTTCCAATCCTAATGTGCGCATTAGTACGAGTAGAAGTTAAGAAGAGCTAGTTTTATGGGTACATTAGCATGTATAATTTTATATTAGTTTTGCATAATGTCACAAATAAACAAATCTCAATTCGTTTTTGTTTATCTAGAGGTTTTGAACATGTTACAGAAATTATCTGGGTAAATATGTATGTTAAGTGTGGGCATGGATGTAATGTCGTGAAGTTTGTATGCTTAGCTTAATGTGAGTGTTTGTTTGTTTTACCTTTTAAGAGTAGGGTTGTGATAAGATATTATTAAGTTTTCGTAGTTTAAAGATTAACACATGAGATTTTAATAATTACTGTTATAATGTATATATATGTTGAGTTTGTAGTGTTTGCTTAATCATAGATTGAAATCAATTACTAGTGGCAATCAACTAAGGGTATGTGAAATCACTTTTGGACCGTGTGGGGATTTTTTTTATGTGTCTGGAAATTTTAAATACATAAATTTCGTCTTATAAGATAAGTATGTTATGATCAGTGACTTTTTTTTTGGTTAGTCAATAAATTTCAATTTATTCAAATCAAAATAGTGATTACATGATCGATTACAAGAATAACCAAAACATCAAAGTAAAAAATAATCAAAAACCTAATACAAATGAAGATGTCAATCACAAGTAAAGCGCAAAGAGAAAGAGCCATAAACTGCAAATAATATGTTCCTAACACAGTTCTGTACATTTAATTCATTCATAGCTAATCCTAGTGCATCCAGCTCGTGCCAGAGTAAAGTGTAACCTGGTTTCGGTGGGAAGGAAAAAGTTAGAGTTACACCTTTGGCATCAACTACCGTAAATCCTACGGCTCCTATTTTTTTTGAAAAAGAAGCATCACATTTGAATTGAAGATTAAAAGGAGAATCAAGAGAAGATATCGTTGGGCGTTTAATAAGTTTTGCAAAATTAGCATTTAGGAATAAGTTAGCATTTAGGAAAATCAGGTTTCGACCCATGTAACCCAGGAATCGGATTATCTCTATCTCCTTGATTCAGAACCAACTTCCATCTATCTGTATCTGTGTTGCGCCGATACCTAAGACTAGGTTCAGTACCAGAATCGTACCGATACTGGTACAGATACAATTCCATTCAGTACCAGAATCGTACCGATACTGGTACAGATACAATTCCTCCCGATTCGGGTACAGATACAATTCCAGATACAATTCCTTCCTATTCGGGTAAATAACCTAAAAATTTTACTATTAGGGTTTGGGTTCCTTATGACTGCGGTAGGCAGTAAAGTAGAGAACTCCCAGAAAAATTATAGTGGAGGTTTCTACTTCTCATTGCGCTAGGCAACGAAGTGGAGAAACACTTGAAAAAAGATGGAGGAGTTTAGTCTTCTTATATAGGGAGTTTCGGTGAGGATTTTAACATTTGCAAGCGATGTGGGACTGAAGGTTTTGTAGGAGAGGTCTTACAAAGACTCTGTGTGGTGGTAAATAGACGGTATAAGTTAGTAAAACTTAACATGTGGTGTATATTAAGAGGTGCATGTTAGTAGATTAGGATAAGGGTGTGATTGGTATATGTATTCTTGTTTTTTTTTATCTATCATCAACCTCACTAGTACAATATTCCGTTCATAACAACCTCAATAGTACAATATACGATAAATGAAATTATATTTTGGTAGTAACGTTGAATTTATGTTTTCTAATATATTATTGAATCCCATATAATTGTATTTACAAAATGTTATATATGCGGTATCAGTATGTATCCGTATCGGCCACTTTCGGAGATGTGAATCTGATTCTCCGATACGTACCAGAATCGGATACTCGTACCAGTATCTGTGCAACCCAGATCTGTATGATTATTATAAAGTATTCGAAAAGTTTGACTCTCTATTAACACGGAACCTTGATCTGGTTGTTGTTGCTGGTGCATTTTGAAACTTTTGAGAAAAGAGTGTTCTTAAATTTGAGAAGAAGTGGATTAATTTGATATTCATAACTTCGTTATTCATAATAGTCTTCATTACCCGAAATGGATTCAAATCTTTAAGCTCGGATTTTTTTGTTTTGAGATGAGAAGAGCAAAACTAATATTTGTTCACCGAAATAGCTTCAAACCTTTGAACTCATTTTTTCCGAGCTGAAAAGAGCAAAACTAATATTTTTTTCCAAGATTTGTAGAGACAGCCGTAAAAAAATCAAAGAAAATGAAGAATCGAATCAAAGATAAAGAGACTTAATAGCGAGATAAGAGTGTAGCACCTAATTGTTTCGATTAATGCCTAATCGTTTTGTCTATAACATGACCGATATTTTATTAGTCCACTTTGAAAACATCAAAATATTAAAGAGATCGGAGGAATATCCAGTATTACCCCTACCAAATACTATATTATTACTAAAAATAAAAATAAACATGTGTAATATATGATAAAAAATATATTTATTAATGTTATTATTGAGTCCATTTATGTGCACCCCTACTTAACTAGGGGTGCGCATTCCTCCCATCACGATTGGCTTAACTTTTAACCCTAATTGCTTTCTTTATTACATGGAAAATTGGAGAACCAAAAATCGAAAAATCGGAGCAAATTAATACTCCAGTTTAAGAAAATTAATAATTTACACTTCTGATTTTCTTTCTTCTTATGAATGTTATCTTTATAGAAATTCGATTTTCTGATTCGATCTTCATAAACAGCTCAAAAAAAAAGAAACGGAAGAAAGATTCTTTGGATCTAAAACAATCCACTATTGTAAGTTAAAAGCAAAATTATAAAATTATAGAGGTCTAAGTCAGAGTTTTATAAATTAAACGATAGTTTTTCCCTAAATTGAAACAACATGTGAATCCTTAAACAGTAAAGAAACATAACATAAGAATGACTGCAAGCCTACAACCGTACCAAAGAAAAAACATTCCTTTTCATTCTCAATAACTCTGTGTATTTATCATTGTTTCTTTTTATTACCTTTCAACATCTTTTCCTTACCAAAAAAAGAAAAAGAAAAAGAAGAATAACAAAACGATCTCTCAAACTATTTCTCTTTATAAGATAATTTAGCTTCTTTTCTGTTCATGTAGAAAGAAAAAAATGATTCTTGATCCAACTTATGATACCGATTCTATTAGTGTTACCATTGATTCAACCTGTACCGGAAGTGTTTCTACTGATTTTATAGCAAAACCCATTCTTAATGCAATCTCTATAACTATTTCTTATGATTATGCAACACAATCCATTAATTCTGATGTTTCAATCTGATCCGTAGATTCAATATTCTCACGTGGAAGTATTTTTACTAATTTTAAAGCAAGCCCATTGGTTCAATCTTCTCTAATGAAATTATTTATACTGATTTTGAAGCAAACCTATTGATAATTGATGAAGCAAAAACCAGTGATCCATCTTTGAAAAGGATGTTTCTGATAATAAGAAACAAGTAATGAAAATTTTAAAAGAGGGAATACAGAGAACTAGGACTACGTGGAAAAAAAATAAATTGGTTTCTCTGATTCCCATGATTTCCACCGTAAATATTTTACTTTTAATAATATCTAGAGAAATTATAAGCAAGATAGATAATTAGGAATGTGCACCCCTAGCTAGTTAAGTAGGGGTGCACATAGATGGACTCGTTTTTATTCATAAAAATGTTGAAAAGAAAATAAAAACAAATATCTTTATGGTTAGATTATGAAATCAAATAATATATCCTTTTAACTTATGGTAAAAATAGTTTTCTTTTTCAAAAATTGAATGATAATAAATAGGATAAATATTAAGCGGATTTATTTCCAATTTATGAAGATATAGATTAGGTTATATTAAAAATGATTTTTAATTATAAAAAAAGGGCATATTTGAGAGTTTAACTAAAAATATGACTATAATGAGAAGTCTGCAAGTATTTTAGGACAGACGAAAATAGAATAGAGGACGGAAATAAAAACTAAAAAGACAAAAGGAGTATTATATTAGATATGAAGCTCAATTTTGTTTTTGTTGATGTACTGGGGAAAATGATGAAAAGGAAACATGGGATGACGTTGTTGCTGCCCACGAACATGTTGTTTCCCACGATGATGCTGATCTTCTCGTTGTTCTCAGTACACCATTATACAATCCTTCAAAAAGAAACCTGAAGAGGTTTGTGTGGTGTATTTTTTTCATTCCAATCCTAATATGCCCATTAGTACAAATAGAAGTCAAGAGGAGCCAGTTTTGGGGGTACATTAGCATGTATAAATTCTCATGTTAGGTTTTCATTCTGTTATAAATAAACAAATCATAATTCATCTATGTTTATCTAGAGGTTTTGAACATGTTACTGAAATTATTTGGGTAAAATGTCAGTTAAGTATGGGCATGGATATAATGTTGTGATGTTTATCTTCTTAAATTAATGTGGATATTTGTTTATTTTACCGTTTAAGATTAGGGTTTGTGATAAGATATCAACTTTTTGAAGTTTAAAGATTAACACACTAGATCTTAATAATCAATGTTATAATGTATAAATATGTTGCTTGTAGTGTTTCCTTAATCATAGATTGAAATCAATTACCGGTGGCAATCAACTAAGGGGATGTGAGATCATTTTTGGATCATGCACGAATTTTTTTTAAAGAATCGGAAATTTTTAGATACATGATTTTCGTCTCAAAAGAAAAGTATATTATGACTTGTGACTTATTTTTTTGGTCAATCAACAAGTTTCAATTTATTCAAATCAAAACAGTGATTACATGATCGCTAACAAGGATAACAAAAACATCAAAGTACAAGATGATCAAGACCCTAATACAAATGAAGATATCAATTACAAGTAAATCGCAAAGAGAAAGAGTCATAAATCGTAAAGAAATCCAATTTTGTAAATGTAATAGGGAATGATGATGGTATAATCCGGAATTGGTTCTGACCATTTAATCCGACTTTCTTCTTCTTGAATAAGAGATGTTCCTAGAAGAAAGAAGTATTTTTTTCCCATAATCTTGTAGATCCAAACGAACCTGGACGTCCTAAATTATTTGATTGAATATAGATCCAAAGCAATACCGTGTTGAATAGTCGATGTTCTTGAATCGAGAAAAGAAAGTCATGAACCAGAGATCAAGGTTCAATAAATCTCTCTCAAAACGAAGAAAATTTCGCTCTAAATGGCGAAAAAATCGCTTCGAATAGGGAAGAAATATGTCAAAAAGCATCAAAACCAAAGAAAACTAACTTTATTCAATTAAAACTTAAAAACAATACAAATGTTGCTCAAATCTGGTCCAAAAAGGACTAAATCTGAACAAGAGGTTAATGGAGGTTAGAGTTTTCTTTTTCCTCTTAGAGGGAAGAGGAAATGAGAGGAGAGAGAAAGTTTGAATTGTGGCATGTGACTTTTGCAGTATCATTTAACTGGTTCTTAAAAGTGTCGCTACTTTGTAATCATGCAAATTTGTTGTGTGACCAAAAGAAATGTGACCCATCACTAGCTTGATATTTAAAAAAAAAAAACGGTGAGCGTCCATTCACTAAGAATTTTTTGGGTTATTAAACTGTCAGTTTTCTAACTCTCTGTCATGCAATTCTCAATGCACAATCATTGTTTTGAAATATGATGTTGTCCATGAAAACACTGTTTTTGGAGGCATTGGACCTTAATATCAAGCTAAACTGAACCTTCTGCCCCCATCATTCTCTATTTTTGCAGGCATTGGATGTAACTCGGGCATCTGACGAGTAAAGCTTAGAGTAGGGAGTTTGAGTTGAAGCAAAAGAAAGATGTCCTTACATGATTAAGTTTCATTGGTTTGGATGGCAATTTCTACAAGAATTTACCACTTGAATGAAATTTATACTCTGTTTCGGATCTGTCAAGGGGTTCTGTCCTCCTTGCAGCATTGAAGTAGTTACAGGACGCAACATATCTTTTTTGCTTTGCGCAGTGATTGTAAAATAAATTCTGGCTTCTGCAGTGAAAAGTCATTACACAAGTTTTGATTTTCCAGACTCATTTTGAGAGTGTGCACATCACACTTTTATACCCACCTAATCAAACAATGAGTCATAAGTATGTGGTGCCCTTAGGCTAAGTCATATGGATGCTAATCTAGCAGCTAGATTAGCAGTCAACGTCAGCTAGGGCAACCTTCTAAGTTCTATGGGAGTGCAAATCTATCAGCTAGATTAGCAGTCCACGTCAGCAGGGACCACTGCCCAGCGCTGCTTGGTTTAGCGCTTTAAATTTGAGCCGTCAGATCAAACAATAAATCGCCCAGCGCTGAACTTTTCAGCGAAAAGGTGATTTTTGTAACGCTGCTATCTCGCTACTAGTTCAACTGCGAGCAAATGCTAGGAGAGAGAATTAATGTTAACAAATAAGCCACACTTTTTTTTTTTTTTTGAAAGGCAACCCTTAATTGCTAATTTAGCATCTCAATCTATCCCATTCCCATAGGACTTAGCCTTATCCACTCGGTAAATATAAAAAACAACAGTGCAGGGATCATATTTTTCACTTTCAGACATTGATTTGGGTGCAACTGTAAGCCCCATACCCTAACCCTAGATAAGAAGAAGCTTGATGGAGAGAGTTGAATCAAACAGAGTAAGTTTGTCCGTAAAGAAAATATGGAAGAAGGTGTTGCAAGAAACAAATCGAAGTTGTTGTTTCTAATGACTCGAAAGACCAAAAAGAAGAAAAGGAAGATCTACATCCCATACTGCTATGTAGTTCTGAGTATTGAATTTTTAATGCATGTTGCTAACTGTTTGATTCTCAGTCAATTTGTGCATTTCATTATTTGCTAATTTCAATTGAAAAATAATGTTAATGTGAATGTGTTGATTCTGAAAATGCTACTTACTAGTTTCCAGATAGCTATTTTAAATTAAAATGTGCTCAAGTCATTTCTGGTAAACCCGAGTCTATTTCAGTAAAAGTATTGGGATACATTTGATTGCATGTTTTAGGTGATGTTGGATTATAGAAAAGGGATTGGACCAGTAAGAGAATTTTATATGGCTGATTATTATAGGAAACTACTTGTGTTTCCGTTCCTTTTTTTTTTTTGAAGACAACACTGGTTAGAATGAACTTGTAAACGTCTTATGTTTGGCAAATTTTGGGATTTTTGCTCTTGCCAAGTATATATACGTTGGCTGTGTTGTTGTAGAATGAAATAGAAATGATATGATTCTTGAGTTACTATAAAACTCTAGCTCACGGCTAGGTTAGTATTTGTTGGTAATAGATTTCTACTATTGGTTAAATAGTGGTTGATATCTAGTATTAATAGAGGTTGATACTGTAATTAAGAAGTTCTGGTTAATGAAATAGAAATGATATGTAGGTTAAATATTGGTTGATATCTACTGTTAATAGAGATTGATTGTGTAATTAAAAAGTTGTAGTTACATTTATTGTTGAGACTTGCAGTAATTTCTGAGTTACTCTTGAACAAAGGACACCGAGGAACCCAATGGAGTTCCAAGGTCGCGAAGCAGATTTCCGTGGGTTCTACAAAACGTGCAGAATTGCCCCTTGATGCTTGGGCGCCTACTACCTTAGGGAAGTAGGTAGAACTTTGAAGTTATGGTAGCTAGTGGTATCTCATGGTACTATTCTTCTCCTTATGACAGCTCATGGACAACAATTTTTTTTTTTGATATTTAGGATACTAGACTGTCAGCGAACATGGTTTCCTTTCCAGATTTCCTGGAAGGAAACAGCACACTGATAACTTTTTGTGACTCCCCGGTATCTAAATGTGGATTTGGTTAATTGCTGTTAGTGTTAGGTATAAGTTACTTCAGAGCCTGTCTGTCTTATTAGAATGGCTCGGCCACTAATCTATTCTAAACATATAAACAATTTTGTTGATATTTGGTCTAGCCCTCTTAAATCTAAAACATTATTAGAAGTAATGCGTATTAGTATTATGCAGGAAAAATTGACTTAGCTAAGAGAGCAAGTGCTGAAGGGAGAGTCTAACCTGAGTCCATAGCAGATAGATGAGATGGTTATGAATCAGAAACGTTTTGATCTTAAATGTCTCCGCAAGGTAGCTGGTGATCACATATCTTTGTATGAGCAGAATGATGCCCTCATGTAATGCAGTTGGATTCTGAGCGGAAAGAGCAAAACAGGCTGCAAAGCGGATACAAAGGCTCAAGAAGATAGAGGCAAAGCTGAGAACGTCTATAAATGCTGCTCTTGAAAAGATGGACATGATACAATCCCTAGCGATAAGGAGAGTGACACTGAATTTGTGGATGGGGATGCGGGATTCTGATGCTGGTTCTTTGGGGAAGTCAATTGGTTTCAATGTTGAGCAGGAAGGCAAAGGCGAAGTCGCAAGCTCAGAATGGACATTCGAGGAGACTCTGATGTCGAACAGATTGAACATTCCGACAACGGTATGTAGTTTTAAGTGGTTCTGAGTATTGATTTTTAGTTCATGTTGCTAACTGTTCGATTCTGAGTCACTTTGTGCATTTCATTATTTGCTTTTGCTAATTAGTAATTTGAATTCGAAAGATTGTGGTGCATATTTTGATGAGCTATTTGTTTATGAAAATGAAGTTGAAGAAGTATACTCAACAAATGAAATGCAATTTTTTTTACTTCACACCATCATTTGATCAACACTTTCAAGGTTATCGATTTCACATTGTGTTTCGGAAATGTACTTTCCCATATTGTATTGCATTTGCAACTACTAAAAGCTTGATTTTTAGGTTTTGAAACTGCATAACAAGAATCAGTACTACAAATTTCAGTTACTACTTTAGTCACATTGTTGTGTATAAATGCCTCTTCTTATTAATCGCATTTCTACAGTTACCAGTGGGTTTTTATACTAAAAAGATAGAAAAAAGATGTTGGTAGTTAATATAGTTATATGGAACACACATATAATTTGCGCCACCCAAACTCTATTTGGCATTTGATAGTTAAGATTTTGAGTCCAAAGTGCTAATTTTTAAAACTATAGATAAAAAATTGTAAATTTTATGAAATTTACAATTTTGAACATGCTTTATGAAATTGTAAATTGGTTATTTAAGTGGCTATCTCCATCTAACAAACACCAGTAATATGCATGAAAGTGGTTCTATCCACTTCAAGTGCTTGATTACCATCTGATTTTTTCTGTTCTTTTATCACTTAGTCATGTTTATCATTTGAGCATACTCATATTAAGTTCACTTATAAATGAGGGGAAAAAAAATCAAACTGTTGAGTACTGAAGTTGCAAATATGGATAACCCTGTAGTGCATGTTTCTTGTAAAGCCAAATCAGTGGGTTATAAGACTTTTAAATGTATGATGTCTATTGGTATGTGGGTAGGGCAGTGGGAACTTCCCGCTTATTGCGCCTTCTTTTTGTTGGAGAAATGCCTTGGCAGAATGTCCAAAAAGTGGCTCAGCTTGTCATACGCCATGTTGGTTTGTTTAGACCCCTTGAATCACCTTCTAAAAACACATAAGATTAGATTTTGTGGTATTGATCTAGTGGTCAGTAAGCTTACTTATATGTACGATGCCGTTATCTTGTAGAGGAAACACTATTTTTTCTGACGCCATTGGGGCTGGACAGACCATTAGGATATAGGGTGAACTTACTAAGCAGAGTGTGCAATTTTATTCTTCTTTCGATTATTAGCAAGTGATGTGATTAGCTGTAGAAGTTATTGGATAAGTGATCATAGAATAACCATTTCTTCAAATTAAGTTTGCTTGTTTTGTGTGACTTATCCTGAATGACAAGCTTATTGTTATATCTATATTTCAGGATTTCTCTGCAATACATGAACGATATAAATGGAAATCACATCAATATACACCCCACCATACAAATTCAAGACATCTTGCAAGTAAACCTGACGCATAAAGCGACACTGAGTGAAAGGATCTTTTGTAACTTTAGGCTACTGAAAAGCATCAGGTAAAGAACTTCAGAACTCTATCTTGTTTGACCCAGTAATTTTTTTCTTTACATTCATGTCTAATTATTTCTGACTGTGTGTTCGTAAGGTACTTTTCGATCGCAATTCAAGAGTAGAAGGGTTGGAAAAATTTACCTCGACGCAGAGCCAAAATGGTAAGTATTTCGTTCCTGCAACTTGTAAGCTATTCGAGCCTCGAGGTTTTTTTTTGTCTTGGATTTGACTGTTCATGGTTGATATATTTCTAGTATTGTCTGTGTCAAACATTACAAAGCTTGTTAAGAATGGGAACACCGTATGCCAATAGACTTTGCGCGTGCTGCACCATGTTTTACGGCTGCAAAAATATTATGCAACTTCCGTTCTTTAACATTTACTTGCATAGTACTACCTACTGAATCTAAATGCAAGTTTTAACCATTCAAACTAAAAACATAATTCATATACTACAAGTAGAGTGCAATCTGATTTATTCTTTTATATTTCTTTATGCAGACTTATGAACCAAATCAGGATGCTGTGGCTGTCTAAAAGCGAAAAAAAGAGTATGGTTCATATGAGACATCTTATATACCCAATTGGTAAGCGAACAAGAACCTTTTATAACACTACTAGCTCAGGTTATTGTAGATTCAACATGGGCAAAGTCAAGTGGCGCTGGAATTGCTCTAAACCTCATTGCAGATTTACTAATTGTGTGAATTGTGATAGTAAAAGTAGAGGCCAAATGTGAATTTGAAGCAGAAGCAATTGTATGTGTGATAGACACATTTTTGTGTCTAATTTGACTCAATACTATATATTGTTGGCACTCGATTTTGTACTAATTTTGTTATTTTATGTATTTGTAGGTATTTTTTGGAAATAAATATTTTTGGAAAATTCGGCTCGAAAAGTTGATTTTGGCACCCGGAGGACACGTGTTATTCGGACTCTCGCTTTTGGATAAGGGGTAACCTAATTAATAAGGGGCACCCCAGGACACCTCTTCTTCATTTGAATTTCGATTTTGGCGGGAAAAAAAGAGTAGCTCTCTGGTGAATTTTTCGATCGAAATTTGAAGGATTTCTGGGTAGACTAAAGGGCTGAAACTTAATGGGTAGTTGTGATATGTCCTAACAAAGCTGGTATGGGTGTTTGTTTCGATCAAAATTGGCTGGAAAATTCGTGACAAGAAAACAGGGCAGCCCGTGCATGAGAAGAATAATTCACGAGTTTTTGAAGATTTATGCGTGTTCTTCTCCTGTATGATGACTCTAGCAACACTCTGGAACATGTAGAAGGAAATTAAGGAAGGTTGGACAGCTGCAGATGCTCGGATGAAGAAAAAATATCCGGAAAATATTTTCTTTAACTGCCGAGTTTAATGAAGAATATTGAGAATTTTGGCGTAATTAAATGGGGCTAAGGAGTATAAATATGTTGAAGGGATCATAGAGAATGGCGGTCGAGAGTTTGGGGAGGTTTGGAGGCGAGCAGAGAGGCGCAGGAGGAGTTGCAGAGAAGTTACCTGCTGCTGCTGCTGCCATTAACACGCCTGAAGAACACGAAGAACGGACTCGCAGCAGCAGTCGTTCTTCAACAGTGAAATCTACTGTCGCTTGTGGGTCGTAGTTCTTCAACGACAACAGCACCTCAGCTCTGTCGTTGATTCTGGACGTCTTCTGTGGGTCGCAGAGTTCTGTTTTACATCAATTTCTTGTATTTCTCTTCATTGTAAAACACTTTTGAGCATCAATGAAATATTTTGAGAGCATTTTTACTATGATGAGTTAAACCCCAACACTGGGGCGACGGAGGAGGCCGAGCTTCATAAATGGGTAATTTTATTAATTCTTTTTAAGACTTTTGCATTAAAAATTAAGTGAAATATGATTTGATTAAATTGGGTGTTATTTGATTAGATGGGTCATGCTTAGCTTAGGTGATTTGATGTTCCATGCTTAACATTTACAACCAATGTTTTGAGAATCGACTTTGGCAAAATAAGAGTCCATATATGTTTTGAGCTATTATTGTTGAGAATAAATCATTAAGCCTTATGTTATGAAGATTGGCCGAATCATTAGTCCCAGTACCTCTCTACCAATTTGTCAATATTTGTATATATATTTATTTTCTAAAAAATTATCCTTCACAAGTCCGAGAGTTTGAACCTCATTACTACAACCACGGAAAATCTACAATCATTTTGGCGCCGCCGACGCGGATTTGTGCTTAGGTAGAATTTTTAGGTTTATTTTTTTTATTATTTGTTCCTTTTTACTTTGTCTTTTTGTCTTTGATTTACAGGTTCGAAGTGGAGCACTAAGGACTTGGAGAGGAAAAAGCTTAAAGCGAAAAGAGAAGAAAAAAGGACAATTTTAGGATTTAATTTTTAATTTTTATTTTTTTTTTAGAGTGTGTGAGGAAAACTGTAAAATTTTTTTTTATTTATTTATTTTGGACTTTATTCTGGACAATTGGACTTTATTTTTTTTTAACCCTACGGAAGGGTATTATTATTATTAAAAAAAAAAACATATATAAACTGTGTGCAGGGAAGGACGACGATTACTATATCGTCTCGGCCCCTCGGGTTCGCACACGGCATAGGAGTCGTGGCCCGAGTCGACGACAACGGTTCATCGCCCGTCTGGTACGGGAGGTAAGTCCAATCGAAACACCCGTGAATCTCCTGCAAGCGGGTTACTGTCTGCCTTAAGGTGATAATTGTTTGAGGACGAACCAGACTGTCTTTATTTTCCTAGTAAAGGGCAAGGCCTGGCCTAAATAAGATAAGGGTTCGGATTTCATCACCGTTCTCTTCTTGCCCGCCTTAGGAAAACGAAACCGAACGCGAACCTAAGCTTTAAAATTTGGAATAGAACGAGACCGATAGGGTAACGAGCTTAATAGGAAACTCGTTCGAAAAATATTGGTTGCTCTTTAAGCACACTCCAAAGTTCATGATGGTTTCTGTGAGTTGAATGCGTGACTGCGCTGCCTTGTGATAGCGGTGAGGCCTTGGGTATCAAAGCTCCACCGAGCTTCCCTCGCCTCAATTCAACTTACTTTGACTCGGATTGATTCCAGAGGGGTTTGCTCAAATTGCAACGAATTCCCTTTCGAAAGATAGAAGCTGGTCTAGAAACAATCTAAGTGGAGCCATCATGCTTTTTGTTTGCTAGAAATCTTTAGGTTTGTTTTGGTGGAGTCGAGTCGTCCTTGTTTGTGGTTGTGTAGAATTCCCTTGCAATTAAGAATGTCGAACTGGTATGATAGAAGCCAATACAATGAGTATCGACCTGAATTTGAATATGGACATCATCAGTTTTATGACCATGGTGGGAATAGTAGTTGGGAACGCCAACCTTTTCAAGGTTATGGTTCATACCATAGTGAGCCCAATTACTATCCACACACGAATTGGTCTTACGAGCAAGAAAATCAGGAATATTATAGTACTAGTCATGTGTTTTTGAAAAATTACTTAAAAACTAGTCCTGATTATGACATTTCTGAACATGTTCAATCTCTAGAAGAAACCTACCAACAAATTCGAAGGGAGTATGAACGTGCAGTTAGTTCAAGAGAAGAGAGTACACAATGGTCTAAGATATTCAATGAGACATGTGAAAGTATAAGTGTTACGCTCAGTGAAATTCAAGCACGTTTAGAGGCAGAAAATGAACAGTTAGCTAATACTGCTCGAAATAATCTAAATTTCCAAAATAGTGCTTCCAATTTTACCCTTGATGTAAATAGTGAATATTTGCCTAATTTAGAGGACGAGGTTAGAATAGAAGACACTACTTATTTAGATAAGGTTCAATCATTTCGTACTATGATGATGAGGATAGCGATGATGAAGAATCTGAAATATGTGGGAATAGTGATCAGGAATTTGTTACCCCAGTTGAGCCTTATAATGATTATATTATTTCTGGTTCAGATCCTAATAATTTTAATAATTATTCACCTATTCAAAAGGACGAGGATTTGACTAGAGATACCACAGTTTTAGACGAGGATTACGAAGCCGATAATGGTCTAGAGGAACGAGTTTATTCTGAGAATATTGTTTTAGAGTCTAGCGATTTAGAAACATTAGTCTTAGACGAAGAACATGAACTCGTAGAGATTTTAAATATGAGTAAAGATGCACCACCTGATAATAACTTAGAAGAATCAATTGACCATTTTCAAGAATCTAATGATCCAGAAATTAGAAAGATTGTGACTAGTCTAGCTAGAAACACTGAAAACTCTAAGTTTGGGGGTGATTATCACCTTCCTAGTGCCTTACCTTTAACTCTTAGAAAGGTCCCTCACTTGGGACTTGACATATGTGCCTCAACCATTTTACAAGATTACCTTCATACTCGTTTTCCTGAACCTAATGATGTCCAGGAAGAAGTTCAGCTGTTAGAAACCCATCCTCTGGTTGATGTGGTTAACCCAGGCAATAATACCAAGATTGATTTTGTTTTCCCACCAAATAGTTTTCTTCCAAATGTGGGAACATATAGATTTCAAATGTGTCGAATATTAAGTTGTGAGACTAAACCTAAATGCTTTAGGAAATTAGAATCGACACATTTGCTTAAGGATGACCACTACTCTCATTGTGGTCAATTATGTAAGTCATATCTGATTGACTTAGAGGATCCACAATTATTTAGGTTATTACTTCGTGATTCTAAGTTCGTATTTGAGTTTTTCCAGACTCTAGGACCTAGTAATTTAGATCCAATCTATGAGGAAATGCATCCAAGAAAAATATTTTATTTAGACCCTTTCATAGAACCTGAACCACAATTAGATGTAAATATCTTAATCAGGAAACTAGATAAGGGCATGTTATTCTTGTTCACTTTCTTGGGCTGTTGTAGTTTCCTTTGGTCAACTCTTTTTCGTTTTGAAGACCCGCAGTTATTTCGACTGTTACTTTATGGTTCGAGTTGACTAATCCTTTTCTAAGTCTGGCTGAAGACTCTAAACTTAGCACTTTTTGGGAGGTAACCAAATCTCATGCAACACGGTAATATCCTTCCTTAACTCTTTTGCTTCAAATAGTAACTGTTTCTCCTTGTTCATGCTTTTAGTTTCATCTTTAGAACATTGAGGACAATGTTAGATTTAAGTTTGGGGGTATGGGAGAAACTTTTTAGTTGGAATAAATAAACTCCAGAGCCTAGAAATTTATGCGTATTTAGGATAACACTAACCAATCTAAGTGGATGGAAACATTTTTGTTTTAGGAGTTGAGGAACCAATCTGACTAGATGGAAACATCTATAGAGTCTATTCATAAAAGCACAGAGCTCAGGTGTTAGAATTAACATGATAGTTTCGCCATATTTCGTCGAGTCCTTTTCACTTTCTATTTTTAGTTTTCTTTTATTTCAAGTGATTTGGTGGGGCACACGATTCAAGTTGTTACCTTTGCTAGGGTGAAGTAGAGTGACTGAGTTACCCAAAAAAAAAAAAAAAAAAAAAAAAAAGGTTATTGTTATGTGTAGTCAACTGCTGGTTCCCTTGTATTTGCCAGTTTGTTGATCTAGATTTAAGTTATTGACCACTGGTTCCCTTGTATATGCCAGTGTGTTAATATTAGTCAGACCGGTATCTCAGTCATTTAGGTTAGGTTCATCTTGGCAGAGGCCTTCAGACAGATATGGGAAACACCGTTCACTTTTCAACCATCTACATTTTTCTTTTTCCATCTTCTTAATCTTTTCATGTGATTAGTCTGACTCCGAGTATGATGTCCATCGTGAAACTATCTTAGTAGAGCTCTGTCACTTATATGAATTTTAGTATGCTTGAGTGCAAACTCGTGTACAACAATTGGAATTTCGCATCAGGGTTCTTCCTCTTAGAGTCAATAATTGTATGCCAACCAAGGAGGTTCTTTAGTGCTTTCCAAGGTTCTGCGTAGATATCTAGGGTCTGGAGTATTGGTTTTTGTGGGTACACCTCTGGTAAACCCTCCCGAGATTAACTCGGTTTTATTTTTTATTTTTGCTCGAGGACTAGCAAATAAAAAGAACACGAAGAACGGACTCGCAGCAGCAGTCGTTCTTCAACAGTGAAATCTACTGTCGCTTGTGGGTCGTAGTTCTTCAACGACAACAGCACCTCAGCTCTGTCGTTGATTCTGGACGTCTTCTGTGGGTCGCAGAGTTCTGTTTTACATCAATTTCTTGTATTTCTCTTTATTGTAAAACACTTTTGAGCATCAATGAAATATTTTGAGAGCATTTTTACTATGATGAGTTAAACCCCAACACTGGGGCGACGGAGGAGGCCGAGCTTCATAAATGGGTAATTTTATTAATTCTTTTTAAGACTTTTGCATTAAAAATTAAGTGAAATATGATTTGATTAAATTGGGTGTTATTTGATTAGATGGGTCATGCTTAGCTTAGGTGATTTGATGTTCCATGCTTAACATTTACAACCAATGTTTTGAGAATCGACTTTGGCAAAATAAGAGTCCATATATGTTTTGAGCTATTATTGTTGAGAATAAATCATTAAGCCTTATGTTATGAAGATTGGCCGAATCATTAGTCCCAGTACCTCTCTACCAATTTGTCAATATTTGTATATATATTTATTTTCTAAAAAATTATCCTTCACAAGTCCGAGAGTTTGAACCTCATTACTACAACCACGGAAAATCTACAATCAATGTGTCGGTGGAATTTGTCACTGGCGAATGAGTGCAGAGGGAAGGGAGGTGCTGCTGCCTCCACTGCATTGGACTGAATTTGGAGTTATCATCCATGAAAATGTTGAAGGGAGCTGTGGTTATCAACAAAAATGGAGCTAACTTTAGTAAGGATAAGAAGTTCAGAAGGGACATTTTATTCTACTGTGGATGGCAAGCAATTCAGTATATGGCACAAGAATTCACTGTCATGGTTGAAATACTACCTGGAACGATTGCCAAGTTACATAGTTCTTCATGGATCCTAACAGAGCAGTAAAAAAACTCTTTGAACTGTTAATATGTTCAATTTCTTGGCATATACCCTTTCTCTTGTGACTTGCGTCCGGCGACCCATTACACTCGCGCACCATTTCAAACCGCGTATCTTTTTGTTGGGTGTTTTTCACTAGAACGCACATCTTCTCTTTTGCTTTCTCAATAACCCACTTGACCGCGTCGTCTTTTTCCTTCCACTCCAAATCATTAGCATAATGTGCGGAAGTATCAGGACCCCTAACATTGTGAGTTTGAAGCTGATCCGTCATCGGTACCAATGCAATCTACAAAATATCACAAGTTAGTTGATATGAACTACAATAGTCGGCAGGTATAAAACAACACCGACTAAAGAAAATCCAGCATGGTCTAAGAATAACACAGTGCCGACCAAACTGTAGTCGGCATGGACGACGTAGTCGCAACACTGCCGGCTTAAACATTTTCAAAACACATCTCCTGTGTTGCAAAAAATTCATATAGTCGGCAGGTTCAAATTTTCGACCTTGCCGACTAAACACTTCTCATGAAAAGTCGGAGCATTATGCAATGAATACCACGTCGGCGCTAACAGTCGGCATGATCGACAATCGTCGACCTTGCCGATACTGGGCAGCAAAAGTTAAAAAAAAAAAAAAAAACCAAAATCGATCATTTGATGGAAAAATCACAATCTTCACCACGTAAGTTGTGTACCTGATTACTTGCAGCTCTATTCTCTTCTTCTTGGTCATTGGATTCTAAGTTTGGCTCAAGACATTCATCACTTCCATATCCATCTTGAGTTTGACGAAAATAAAAGTGAGGATCATGCATGTAATCCATTTGATCATGATTTGGTAGATCATCATACAAGTACTCATCTGTAGGAGGAAAGTTAGAAGACTCCCCCACTTCAAAATCAGGATTAGAATCTCTTTCCCCTCCCCCACCCCCCCAAAAAAAAACTTCTTTTACTACTTCACTCTATCTCTCACTCTCAATTATTTCCAAATCCACTCATATAAATCAACTAACTAATTTAACTAATCTAATCATTCAATTAAATTAGTGTTAATCATTAGAGGGCAATTTAGCCATTTAGAAAATATATGGTTAAGGGGTGGTTTCTTTTACTTCAAAATGACCTAACTTTTGTCTTACTAGGTATACCCTAATTAATCTGGGTATACCCCAATCAAGCCAGGATCTAAAAAACAAAATTTTATGCTTTTTGACTTTACCTCAAATGTCCTGAGGAATTACTTCAAGCTGCTGCTCTTGATAATTTTCGCCAGCTGCTGGTTTATTCTCCTCTATACCAATCAACGGCATCGGAAGCAATGCTGCTATACCTGCGTGTAAAAATACAAGTTGTTTATATAAAAAAAAAATTATAGTACAAGTACTGCTTGTTAACAAAATTTTAAGAAGGGATATCAAAAAGTACTGCTAGATATCAAATAAATAGGGATATCATCTAAAAATAAATAAATTATGCTTTTGACTTTTATCTCCAATGTTCGGAGGAATCACTTCAAACCGCGGTTGCTGCTCTTGGTGTTCTTGCATGTATATACTTTATAGGTTGCATTGTTGGGTGCTACAAGGTCACTTCAAAAGGATCTTGACAAGATTGCATAGGTTGCAGATACGTCGACCCGGATAACCTTTCTTCATTGTCTACAATTTATGCGGCCAAGGAAACTATCAAAAGAATTGAATGGGATGGAAGAATCACAATGGTTGGCACACAATTACAACTACACGTTGAGACACCATGAATCATCGGAGGGGAAGGTGGATCGTATTTTTCTTGCGCATCCCGATATGATTCAATTGGGCCGGTGCTTTTACCAAGTTTTGTTCATGGATTGTACTTATAAGACGAATAGGTACAACATGCCTTTGTTGAACATTGTAGGAAAAACCTCGGATAAGCAATCGTTCATGGTGTCATGGTGTTTTATGGATCGTGAGAAGGATGATAGCTATATTTGGGCGCCATTGGAAACTTTGAAGCTTCTCTACCATGAAGACGGGACTCCCGGGGTTGTAGTGACCGACAACGAGCAAGCAATAATGAACGCCGTGAGGATAGTTTTTCCCAATGCACAAAATTTTCTTTGCACTTGGCATATACAATGCAATCTTAGAAAGAATTGTAGGAGTCATATCCAAAGGCCAGAGGCAAAGAAAGGTACTAAACGTGAAAAGGAGGAAGATGAACGTCTTAGTAAACTAACTAAAGAGGAGAGAGAGAAAGAGAAGAAGAAAGAAGAAGAAAAATGGAAAGAAGGTGAGATCAAGTTTGGGTTATTCATGAAAGTGTGGGATAAGTTGGTTTGGTCGATGAGTGTGGCAAGATATGAGATAAACTTGAAGGAGTTCGAGGATGATTGGGGCACTAATTGTTAGAGCACTGCTCGGCCGAACTCGCATGCGTTGCTATCTCAAGCATGTTTGTCAATGTTAGTGATCAAACCTATAAGTCTTGATTTATAGTCTACTATTAGCTAAGTCTCAGACTAGGATATAAAGTGTAGTTGATCTCAAGAACTCCATGACGATCATCATACAAGACGAAGAACTACTGAAGGAACTGGTGGAACTTCATCGACTAAAAGGTATGTGGAGAATTGAACTTATCTATCACTCAAAAGTCTATATACTCTATCTCATATCTTGAGACAAAAGTCGTTTTGCTATATAGACTATGATTATACACATTTGCTATTTTGAGCCGAGTTTATCTCGCTTATCTATTTCTCGAAATATGTGTTGGTAAGCTTTCGCTTTGGCCAAGTTCACCTTTACCTAGTGACGAAAGTCATGTTATGTTTCAATCACTTGAAAATGGTTAAAATGGTTTGTGAATAACAATCATATAACGTCCTCTAAGAATGTTTCAATGATTAAAATGAGAGTTTAGATTATATAACCATGGTTGGATATAAAAATTGAGAGGTAACTCATACATGTATAAGTCCTTATTCCTTGAACCAAAGTATGCGTAATTTGTTGATCAGGAAAACCGGAACAGAGTCCGCGAACCCAGTCCGTGTACTGTCGGAGGTTCTCTTCCCGAGAAAATCTGCTGGAGTTTGTGAACTATTTACAAACTCATTCTGGGTACTTAAGTTCGCGTACCAGTCCGCGTACTTAAGTTGGTTATTTTCTAAAAACGATTATTCGTGAACTTAAACTTGTATAAACTAAGGAATGCAAGTTTGCAAACCGTGGATATAAAGTTCATGAATTGATTCGAGTGAATCAAATCGTTTTTGTTTTAATTGTGTATATTATAAAGATCTAAGCAATTGAAAAACTCTCTAACTAGTTCATTTGAGTCATTTGAACTAGTTATGGTAAAGAAGAATATGGTTGATATGAAAGTGCTCATATGAATAACCATTTGGTTAACTACTGTTGAACCAACTAGATGTACAAGTTTGGGTACGGTTACACGAACCTAGATAAACGTGCATTTCATTTGTGTGTAACAACCTAAGTTTCGATCTAACGGTTGAAATATATTAGCTTGAATCTAATCAGGTTTTCATCTAATGGTGAATATTGAATGCTTTGTTACTAAGTTAACATTGATGGCAAACCCTGATTTGGAAGACCATATAAGGGAGAACTCTAGCAACTGGGAAAGCTAATCCCTGCATCTCCTGTGTGACACTAGTTGTATTAGCTAGAGTCGATTCTCCTTTAACCTTAGGTTTCTATCGAGACCCTGTAGGTTAACGACTTGAAGACTTCATTGGGATTGTGAAGCCAGACCGATACTGCTTTTCTTGTAGTTGTGTGATCTGATCTTGTTGTTTCTATCGTACTAAGTACAATCGTAAGGATTGGCTTGAGATTAATTTATCCGATAGGCAAGATATAAAAGTAATCACAAACACCTTCGTCTCATCGTTTGTGATTCCACAATAACTTGTTTCGCTAGTCGATTAAGTTTATTGTGAGGTGATTGATAATACTAGGTTGTTCGTCGGGAATATAAGTTCGGTCTATCAATTGGTTCTTATTCACCTTGATTTATCAAAAGACGGAACAAAAACTCGTAGGTATTTCTGTGGGAGACAAATTTATCTATTACCATAGACTTTTCTGTGTGATACAAATTTGTTTATTAAAGTCTTCGACTTTGGGTCGTAGCAACTCTTAGTTGTGGGTGAGATCAACTAAGGGAATCAAGTGCGTAGTATCCTATTGGGATCGGAGACATAAGGAACACAATTGTACCTTGAATCAGTGTGAGATTGATTGGGGTTCAACTACAGTACAGACCGAAGATAGTTTGTAGGAGGCTAGTGTCTGTATCGGCTTAATACAGTGTGGTGTTCAATCTGGACTAGGTCCTGGGTTTTTTCTGCATTTGCGGTTTCCTCGTTAACAAAACTTCTGGTGTCGATGTTATTTCTTTTCCGCGTTATGTTATATAATTGAAATATCACAGGTTGTGCGTTTGAATCAATCAATAGGGAAATCCAACCTTTGGTTGTAGATTGAAATTGATTGATACTTGAACATTGGTCTTTGGTAACGTTTAAGTGATTTCTCTCGTATTCAATTAAACTCGCAGACGTCTATTTGCTTGAGTAAGTATTGAATCGAGAAGGAGAGATATAACTCTTTGATATACTTTTATTAAGATTGAGTCTGACTGTCTAGTTGATTCTCTTAAAAGTATATTGGAGTTAGTCCATACAGATTGCTAATCGAAATATTGGGTGTGGTTGTTAGACCCCCGTTTTTTCACTAATTACCCCAAAGTAGTGGAATATTGCAAGAGACAATGGTTGACGTCACACAAAGAGAGGTTTGTGTATGCTTTTACTTACGACTATAAACATTTCAAACTTGAGTCCACAAGTATGGTAGATCAAGCTCATGGGAGACTAAAAGGTCTACTTTTTACGAGTGAAAATGGGATTGTGACAGTGCAACATGTTATCCATGAGTACACTAATAATGATATCGATAAGATAAGAAAGCAATTCGAAGAAAGTATGTTCCGGAAGTTGAAGGAGTTTAAGTAGGATGATTGGTTGCTTTTTGGTATACATAGAAACGTCTCGCATTGGGAAATATGTTTCATGATGAAACATCTCAAGTTGTATCGAAAGTATGATGACCCGAGCACTCCTTGTAAGTGTAGGATAATGAAGGCTATCGGACTTCCATGTCGTCATATGCTTGATAGGTATAAACCTCCCATTCTGATTGAAGATATGGATCCTTATTGGAAGCAACTATCTTTCAAACCGGCTTCAAAAGAAGATCCCGGTGAAGAGTTTGGCGACATGGAAATTGGGAGAATAATCCTCGATAAGTACCCCACGTTGAATAGGTTGGACAAACAAACTATGAAGCACAAGTTGATGCCGATTGTTTACCCTTTTATTGAAGAACTTGAAGAACCGGGGAAAAAAGATCCAACGGGTAGACCACCTACCACAAAGACAAGTGCGGAAGAAAGGGAACAAATTAAAGAGTATTTGAGTACAAAATGCGATCCATCCGGACATGACTATACCGAGGCGCAATACAAAGAGGAGCCGTCTAAAAAGAAAAGAGGTCGTCCGATGAAAGAAACAACTACACCAATGGTTTCAAACTTGAATCCAAATGCAACTCCACCTCTTGAGAGTCAAGCAAGTGTTGTAAAGAAAAGGGGTCGGCCGAGCAAATAAAAAACTACACCAACCGTTTCAAACTTGAATCCAAATGAAAATCCACTTCTTGAGAGTCAAGCAAGTCAAGGAGATGTTTTGGACAAAAGAGGTCGTCCTAGGAAGGTAGTAAAACCGGTATTGGAAGAGTATCGCGTACAACTCCCTCAAATTATTCGAGAGTTCGTTATTGGTACCGACGACGTCCAAAAGGATGGAAATTGTGGGTTTCACGTTGCCTCCAAACAATTGGGACACCTAAGTGGAGCGATTGAGGAGAATCTCACCCAATGTCAATACATAAGAAAGAAGATGGCCGCCCGACTAGAAAAAGACAAGGTGTTTCATATCTCAATGATGCTAGAAGGTTCCCTGGAGGACAAAGAAGCAACTTTCAAAGGTTTTCCAACTAGTGTTAAAGGCCCGGAGGGAAATGCACCGGTCAAATGGGAGCATTGGTTGAGAATGCCGGAGTGTGGCCATCTATTGGAGAATACGTGGAATTACGTGGTACATTTTTTTAGTAAAGGACTAAGTGTAGCATTTGCACCGAAACATGCGGTTTGTGTGGAGCAACTCAGGCATAGAAGAATTGTTATGGCTTTGGTTGATGATAATCATTTTATTGGTCTACAACTCAACAAGGAATGTCCATTACCTCCTCTTTGTAGGTTTAGTTTTGGAAAAGTTCATATTCAACAAGAGCAGGGAATGGATTAAAATTTATGAGGACAACATGCACCTTTGGAATGCTTTAGATGAGTCTATAGATTTGACTATAGGAGGTTCAATATATTTTAATGAACTCCCTCCAATAGATTTGAGTGATGAGTGATTATGATTAGGGAATAAGGAATCTTTTTGGAGTACTTTTGTAATCGCATTCGTGTTTTGTGTAATGTACTTTGGAGTACTACAAATGAATGAAATGGATGTGTTTTTTTTTGTGCATACTTCTTTGGTCGGCATTGTATTTATCACACGACCAAGCCGGTTGTCCCAAGGTCGGCAAGATTTGATTTCGTCAGGTTGTCGGCTGTACTGCATGACAACACAGGAAAAAAGGCCTGGGACGGTCGGCAAGGTCTTGATTTCGTCAGGTTGCCGGCTTTTTTGAGGTCAGAAGGGTTTATGAGGACAACCATGCCGACCAAAACAGAAAAAAAAATTGTTCCTGGATGTTCTTCACACATTGTAGTTGGCAGGGTTTATGAGGACAACCCTGCCGACTATACTTTCGCCGGCTACGTTAATAAACTGTTAAGTACCGACTGTTAAGCAGCCGACACGCTTTGAATTTTGTATAATTCCGACTAACATGAAAATTACCATAACTTTAACAAGTCTAAAACCATAATCTAAGAGTTCAAAACATAATGAAAGAGTTCAAACCACAATCTAAGTTTCGAAACCAAGTGAAACATAATAAAGTTTAAAAATTTCATGGATCCTTCTCATTGTTGTTATATTCCTCCACATCACAACTTTTTCACCATCACTAGCTTTTTCACCAACATCAGCTTTTGCTTTTCCCTTTCCCTTCACTGAACCTATGTAGTCACCAGCCTCATTGTAATAGGGGTTCACTCTAGAAAAGTCTGATGCCTTGAAAAAAGTTCTTGGATCAATCTCCTCTGATGATGTGCATTCTTGATAGTTGAGGGGATTGCTAGGACTCTCCATAAACCTTAGTGTAGATGGGGAAAAACGATTTGCTGGTTTTTAAGGAATTGAGGAGACGACCGTACGGAGGAGACTCCTCGAACCGAGCGAAATTTTAAACCTCACACAGATGCACCGCTGCAAAGGGGGTGCTTTAGATTCGAGAGATCAATCTTTAGTACTCCGGCCTAAATCAAGACAATGACCGTTCCAGAGTAAATTCGGTCGCAAGAGAGGATGGGTTGATCTGTAGGAGGGAAGCTGAGAAATGCGTGGAATCAATGGTAATCAAAGATTGTGGGTATGTGAATTCTGAATACGATAAGCTCTGAGTGATTGAAATTGCTCAATTGAGAGTAGTTACTCAATTGATGAGTTGATGATCTCGTGTTGTCAGTTTGACGTGATATTGATGATACTGATGATGCCGATGATTCAATCATGATTCAGAGACTTATTTATATTGCTGGAATTGTAGACACCATGATTCCATGAAGTGTGACAGTTGATGGAATTAATGGTGCCCTTATCTTTAGAGTGTCTGTACATATAATCTCTGCCATGTAACTACACGTGTATAGTGTAGTTTAGTGTCTCTTTATAAATTCTATGTTCAGACATCTCTTGTAATAATAATTTTCACTGATATTCATTATTAATGAAATATCTTTTTCTTCACCTGTCATTATGGTACTGAGAGCAGGTTAAGATTTAAGCTTTTTTTTGATCCTTCAATGGTGATTTTTTCTTCATCTTCAACAAAATTTTGTGTTCTTTTTCTCTTGCAACAGTGATTCACAGATACTCTCTTGGGTGAAGATTATTTTTCTTCGGTATTCTTTGTTTTTTCACTTCCTGCAAATTTTCTTTTTCATATCTATTTTTACTTTTCTTTCAAATTCGATTCTTCTATCAAGATTTCCTCAAATTCCTGATCAAATTTGTTCATCATACTAGCTTCTATCTTCATTCACTTTCGTTGTTTGTTCAAATCTTGTCTTCGATTTTTCAATTTTATCTCAAATCTTGATTTCTTTCAATGGATCAATGACCTACAGTTCGAATTCCACACTTCCGCTCAATACTATTGCTCATATAATCCCTTTGAAACTCAAGGATGATAATTTCATCACCTGGAAAGCTTTAATGTTACCACTTTTCAAGAAATTCCAGGTTGAAAAGTTTATCGATGGTTCTTTTCCATGTCCTGATCAAGGAACCACAAGAGCTCAACTCACTGAATATCAAGATTGGATTGCTGAAGATACAACTCTTCTTCTTTGGATTCAATCAACAATTTCTGATTCAACTATTGGTTATGTTGATGGTGCTGCTACTTCTAGAGGATTGTGGCTCAGCATTCAAGAAAGATTTGCTCATACTTCTGCAACTCATGTGATTCATATTCGTACCAAGCTTCAATCTCTCAAAATGAGTAGTTCTGTATCAAAATATCTAATGGAGATTAAAATCCTTCAAGATCAACTTGCAGCTTCAGGATCTCAAATTTCAGACACTGAAATGGTGGTAACTATTTTATCTGGCTTGCCTCTAGAGTATCATTATTTTTCTACTTCCATTAGAATTCGTAATCCGCCAGTATCAAGCAAGGAACTGTTTAATCTACTCATGAATGAAGAAATTGTTGTAACCAATACCAAAACTGATTCTGAAGCCAAAGCTTTTGCGGCTCAACATTATCAGCAGTTCAAACCTAACTCTAGTTACAATCCTAGACCTTCATACTCAAACTCAGTTTTTCATAGAGGTGGATCAAGAGGTCGAGGTGGTCGACATCCAAATACTAATTTCTTCTCAAGACCTTCCTATGGAAGAGGCAATACTTCTGAAATTGAACCTTGTCAAATCTGCAAAGGCAAGAATCATGATGCTACTGAATGTCACCAAAGGCTCAATTTCTCCTATCAAGGTAAACCTCCACCAGCAAATCTTCAGGCAATGTTAGCAGCTGCAGATATTTTTGATAATTCTCCCTGGTATGCAGATAGTGGAGCTAACAATCACATCACCTCTAATTATGCTAATCTGTCTACTTCTTCTCCTTATGAAGGTGCTGAGATGATTTCAACAGCTAGTGGCCAAGGTATGCACATCTCTCACATTGGCCACTCATTAAAAACATGTGAATGATCATTTCTTTACTCTCAATAAAATTTTAGTTGTGCCAAAAGCCTCTCAAAACCTTTTGTCAGTTCACAAATTTATAACAGACAACCACTGTTCTTTAACTTTTGATTTTTTTGGTTTTTATGTGAAGGACTTGACCTCTCAGAGGATCCTTTTGCAAGGGCCACATAAAAATGGTCTTTACCCTATTCAATTCAATTCACCCACTGCTCCTGCTGCATACTTTAGTGCTCTCATCATCAGTGATATTCTACACAAAAGACTTGGACATCCATCTTTTCAAACCTTGCAAAGATTGTGTCATCAATTACAACTACCAAATATCTCTAGCACACCTTTATTTTTTAATGACTGTAAACTTGGAAGAATGCACAAACTTCCTTTTAGTCTTTCTAATACTGTTGCTGCTCAACTTTTAGAGCTTCTTCATATGGACTTATGGGGTCCCTGTCATGTCAGCTCTCTTTCAGGCTCATACTACTATGCTAATGTTGTAGATGAGTACTCCAAGTATTGTTGGATCTTCCCACTAGTTAATAAATCTGATTTCAGACAAGTCTTCATTAATTTTGTCACTCAAATTGAAAACTTCTTTTCTTTGTCTATTAAATGCATTAGAACTGATAATGGTGGTGAATTTACTGGCAATCTTCTTAAAGATTATCTTACTCAAAAAGGAATACTTCATGATTTTTCCTGTCCCAAAACACCTGAGAAAAATGGTGTTGCTGAGGTAAAACACAAACATATTTTGGACATTGGTAGAACTCTTTTGATTCAATCTGGTCTTCCTGCCATGTTTACCTGTCATTAGGAATCAAGGAGTGGGGAAGTGGAGATCGTGTTTGAAACCAGTTGCTCAACGTGTGGAGACTTGGTCGATTTTCCACCCACTACCTCGTGAATTCCTTCAACTGATTGCACGACTTTCTCACATTCCATCGTGTGTTTGAACACACGTGTTGTAGACCGTCAAGCCAAAACCCTAGTGATATCCCCCCAAGTGACACGATTGACGTCTCGTGGTTTGTTATTCAATTGATGACTTCGTGGTTTGATGGGACGATGAGTCCATGTAGTTGCTGAGTTGAACATGTCATGAGACAGAGGTATAGTTCTTACGATGAAGTGAGCAAGTATTACTCATTCGATGGATCGTTGAATATTGATTGTTGAACCAATATCCCTTGGTTTGAGCAAATATTTATCATCTGAGCAAGTGTTGCTCATGTGATGAATTGTTGAATATTTGATCGTATGAGCATGTGTTGCTCATCTGATGGATTATTGGCAGCGTACCAAAAATATTAATTAGAATACTGGTCGTTTAACCGAGCATAATTAATAAAATTAATGACCATGAGGTCGTCGTAAAATTATTAAGGTTGAAATCTGGAATGATGATCCTTGGATTCAGAAACCCTAATTTGATCAATTGATGATCAATTCATGGTTCGTCAGAATTTCAACCATGGGACGAAGGAGGGAGAGACTACATGGGACCGTGGATCAACCATGTAGTGTCCATATGCTCACGTGAGCAAATACAAAGAACTCCTGAAGAGTTGACGATTTGTTGGTAGAAGAATGATTAAATGCTGGCTTAATCATTTATTCAAAATGCTCGTCTGAGCCTTAGGCGGGAAAACCTAATTAATTATGGCGAGGCGAGGGACCGACCATGGAGTCATGAAACCGTCCCTAGGTTGTCACGTGACCGCCTGACGACCACTTCTTGAAAATCCAAAGTGTTTGAAAGAGTTTTGGACCTAATACGAGCAATTGTGTAAATTAGGTCAAAACTGTGAAAATTGATGGGACCGGCTTCCGTGAGCCAAAGAGACAATCTTGGTCGGTCAAGATCGCGTGCTCGTGTCCCCAAGGCGTTCGCGTCTCAGTCCTGAGAATTTTGATATTTTCGGGCGTGCAATTTAGCATCCATTCGAGAAAATATGCCAAAATTAGGGTTTCGACGAAACTGAGGAAACACCATAAGATGATGAAAAATAATTATAAAATAAGAAATTAGGAGGCGTGGGACCGCCGTGGTCAAGGCATGGTAGGTCGGTCGTGACCACAGTCCCGTGGTGCCTTTTCCTTAATTTTATAATATTTTGATGATTTTATGAAAAATTCTTCATGAATTTTTGAGAAATTTGATGTATTTAGGGAGTTTCCATGAATTGAAGGAGTTTTCATGAGTTCAAGGAAGCAAAAAATATTAAAATAATAAAAACAAAGGCGTGTGGGACCGTGGAAGGCATGGCCGACCGGCTTGGGCCCGGTCCCACGAGTTTCCCTAATTTTTGTGTATTTTTCATGTATTTTTGATGAATTGAGGGAATTTTTCCTAATTTGAGAGAAATACCATGAAATCAAGGAATTTGATGAATTCAAGGACAACAAATAATAGTAATAAAATAATAAAACAAAAGGGCCTGTGGGACCGGCTAGGGCATGGCCGACCGGCCAAGGCCCGATCCCACAAGTTTTCATAATTTATTTTATTTTATTATTATTTGATGATTTGTGCAAAAATACCATGAAATCAAGGAGTTTTTTCATGAAATTAGAGAAATAATAATAATAATAAAATAGTAAGAAACCGTGGGGTGTGGGGCCGGTTGGGACCAAGGCATGGCCGGTTGGCCAATGGTCACGCCCCACACTCCTTTCCTTAATTTTATATTATTTTTTATGGATTTATGGAAGTACCATGAAACCTAGGAGTTTCCTCGAGACGAAGGAGATTTGATAAGATGAGAGAATTTTCATCAAATCATGGAAAATAATAAAAATGCATTAAAAATATAAAACTGGCGTGGGATTGATCACGACACGGTCGGTCGGTCGTGTGTCCGTACTCCCAGCACCTTGGTCAATATTTTTAATTATTTATTATTTTCTTCCCTATTTTGCATAGGTTCATCTGTATTTTGAAATACTCGTTCGTGCGGTGACTGTTAGTGTATCGTCATTGAATACACTTTCACCATTTGAATCGGGGCTTACTTAAAGGTAGCTCAGACGCCCGGTTGTTGATTATTTATTACTAATTGTGGAATTCAGTGGAGAATAATTCACAAAACTGAGTAATAAGATGTTTATTATTAATTCATAGGATCAGCTGAGGATTCGACTACGAATTCAGAATAATAAAGTGAGCATTACCATTCCATGGGATCGTAGATTCGACCATAGAATCGGAGTAATTAAGATTTATCTATTACCATTTATGAGACCAGTTGTGGATTCGATAATGAAATCGGAGTAATGAGATAATATAGTTATTGCTATTCTATGAGATCAAGCCGTGGATTCGATCATAGAATCAGAACAATTGTTTATTGTCATTCCGTGGGACCAGTCGCAGATTCGACCATGGAATAGGAGCAATTGTTATTGTCATTCCATGGGACAAGTCGTGGATTCGACCATGGAATAGGTGCAATTGTTATTGCCATTCCATGGGACCAGTCGTGGATTCGACCATGGAATAGGAGCAATTGTTATTGCCATTCCATGGGACCATTCGTGGATTCGACCATGGAATATGAGCAATTGTAATTGGGAATAATTAACTTTGTGGCTCTATACTAGCAGAGCAAGCTGTCTAGGAGCATTAATTATCCTGATATGAGCTTGTCGGTAAGTCATATCCTTTATATAGTAAGGGTAAACTCGTTGTTTGTTCCTGAAGACGTTATCGGTCTATACTAGAAGAGCAAGCTGTCTAGGATCCGTCCATCTCGTGATACTATATAGAAATAATCACTGAAAGTATTCAGTATTCATGAGATATGCCGTTGTCCAGTCGTGAGACTACATATCTATATGTACTCTGAGAGAAAGTACTCTCCGTTGAGAATTCGATGACAGACCTGTGTCTCAATACTCACGTCTGATTGATGGATCAGAGCTTCGTATAATTATGAGTTTATGATTTTAGCCCTTGTCGAAAATCCACCATCTACATTAAGTCCCCTGCTTGCTGAGGAAAGTTGTGTTCCTCAGTCAGCATTAAATGGTGATTTTGCGGCCGTAAATAATAATACTAGTAATTGAACTTAGTCGTAGGTTGAGACGTTACCGGATTTAGAGAGCATGAGCAAACCACGACTTGATGAAGGATTCACTGTCATGATTGGAGCGTCGTTTGATGAGCATAAATTGGTGTTGAACCGCTGGTTTGGACGACGAGTCCGTGGTCGGTTAGGATTCGTGGGCTGGGCCCAATAAGGAAATCCTTGTTTTATGAATAAACGCTCGTTCGTTAGTTAGTTTAAGGAACAAACAAAATAGACCTGAGTCTAATGATATAAAATTCGTCTATGAGCTTTCACGAAAACATGTGAGATTTCACAAAGTGGAATAAACTCTCGTTTCAAAGGTGGATGCTCGTACGAGAGAAAAGTTTTTTTTTTTGAAAAGACGTGCGTCTGTTAATAAAATTTTTGTCTATGAGCTTTCTTGAAAAATTTTATTTTCGATATGTGAGCGTTCACAAATTTTTGAAAATATACTCTCGCTTCAAAGACAGATGCTCGCGCGAAGGAGAAAAAGTATGTAGATATATTTTTCAAATTTACATGGATTTCACGTTAAATATTTACATATTTTGTAAAATCATGTTTTGATTTTGAACAACTGTTGAAAGTAGACAATTATACATGGTGAAATACTGTCTGTGAGTTTTCATAACTGTATAATAGACGTTTGTCCAATTTTCGAAAAACCAATGGATGTTCACTCAGTAAAAACTTTACATGGGTTGTCCACGGTTTCATGAAAATCAATTTATGATTTTTGAGAAATTGCTGGAAGCAAGCAATTGTATACATGATGAAATAATGTATGTATGAGTTTGGCGATATTATAGTGTATGCACACATGTAGAAAACCAGCGAGTATTCATATGAAAGGTTATGTGAATTATTCATAGTTTCATGAAAAGTCAGGTGCTGGTTTTAAATAATGAATTTTTCTCATCTTGGCAAGTTTGAAGAGGCGAGCAAGTTTTTCGAGGGTTTTACGTTATTATCACTAAGTTCGTGAAACGTAAATAGGTAAGAGTGGAGGATTACCATTTTTGTACACGCTATTGTGAGCACCTTTAATCCATGATTCATTGTTCTGTCGAATCATGCGCTTTGTATGAACGATGTGCTCTGAGTGGTGAGAGATCCTTTATACTGAGTTGTATTCCTGGTTATTCCGTTAGCTTTACCTTAGGATGATCATGTAGTGAGATTCCGGATCAATGTAGACTCCATGGAAATGGAGGAAAATCTACGGGAGCGGAGAGCCCAGAAGTAAGGACTATAGGGTGTTAGCAAATGACGTGCAGTCCCCAGCCGCTCCTTGTGTCATGACTTTACCCGTGTAATTAAGGTCATGAGATCAAGGTTTGTTACTTCTTTTCAGACTTTTGCTCCATCGATTGACGGTCTTCAACTTGTTCCCGGGTAAACAATTCATGAATCCAGCACTGATGAAAAAGTCGATGTAAGTACCCTTTTTCGTGCACGTGATCGTGGCATCTCCTTGAATGACATAATAATAATTGTTGTTGACGAACCCAGGAAGAAATCATGGTATATAAGCATTATGTTGATGAAGCGTTCTCTTCTTTGGTATATGAGAATATGGAGAGTTCCCAAAATCCCGAACCGAATGAAGATAATGGAGTTGCCAACGGAGATTCCAACATTGCCGAACCCTCAAATGGTTTAGAGACTCCCCTAATAAGTATATCTCCTGTGACCTCTTCATAGAAGTATGAAATTGCTGATTTGTGAGTGAATGAATGAAAACCCATGTGAATACACGAGTAATTTTGCCGAAATACGTCACCAGGAAATTTCAGACTTCAGCCTTTAGTAAAAACGCTGTAGAATCTTCGTTTGGGGTCGTATTTACGACATCTTCATATGTATCCTCAAGCCTAGGAAATTTCCAAGCTTTAACAAAGAATCATTTTGAGTTTAGAGCTTGTTTGATGTAGGATCAGAATCTCGCAACGATAAATTTTCAGCAAAATTATCAACAACACAATACAACAACGTCGCAGAACAATTTCAGGAAGAATAAAATAAATGACGTCAGCTAAGATCACGAGAAAGATATGATAGTCCTGCGAAAATTAAAGATCTTGCGAAATTAACATTTGTAGGGTTGCGAGAATGTCGCATACCATACCCGAAAATAAAGGACAGATTAGCTTTCATCCACTATGTATTTTCTTATAAATAGTCGTTCAAGTTGTAAAGAGAGGGAGAGATCTTTTTTGAGTAATAAACAAGTAAATAGGAGAGAGACATTCTAGAGCAGAGATCATTCTTGATTTCTTTATCTTTTCTTGTAAGAACATTCAAAGATTGATCAATAAAATTAAGAGTGTAAACCTAAAAATGAGTTGATTAATAATGAAATCGTATAAGGGGTGTAGTGTAGGATTTCCTGCAACTACATAATGGCGCTAGAAACAGGGAGGTATTGAAGATTATTCTAGAAAAAGATGAAAATTGATAATGAGATTTGTGAAAATTTAGAGTGATTGATTAAGAATTTTCCATAATTTCTTACAATATTGTTAACATTGAAGAAATGGCTAGAAGAATAAATACATCCGAACAACCGACTACTGTTAGAAGAAGCAACGGAATTGCTGGAAGAGAAAGAAGTGAAATGGAAGAATCTACTAGAATTAGAAGTAATAGAGAAAATCAAATTCAACCACCAATTCAACAAACACTAGTTCAAGGGATGAATACAGATTATGATAGGGTGAGCATATACACTTGGCAATCAACTTCGGCAGAAGAAGTAGAAGAAGAGCAACAAAATAGAAATTATAGACAGGAAGAGAGAAATCAAGAAGCAGATGAAGAAATAATTCATGGAGATGAGGAAATTGGAGCATTAGAAACGTTGAGACGAAGAATACATGAAGAAAGAAGAGCTGAGGCAGAAGAACGTGCAAATTTAACAAGGCAAAATCACGAATTAAGGATGGAGAATATAAGACTACAGAATAGAAGATCGAGAAGTATTACAAAATCATATTCAAGATCGACTAGAAGAGAAATGAGGCGAAACTCACCCACAATCAATGCTGGAAACAATATTCAAGAAGAAATATCAAATCCTAATGAAGAATATCGCGAAAATAGAGAAAGAGCTGATGATCGTTACGTTCCACAAAATGAAACTTTTGATGATGGGAAAAATGGTGGAAATCAAGAGAACGGACAACATCAGGGACGAAATGACCAAGATGGCGAAGGAAATCGAGAGGAAGGAAGAAGAATTTTACATGAGAGAGAAACTCAAAGAAATCAACAGACAATTGAAGAAGAAATTGAAAGACATTATGCTGAACAAACACGTTTAATCTGCGAACGTGAAAGATTGAGAGCGGAAATGGAAGAACAAGAGCTTCAGGAGAAAATTCGCCAAAACAATCACGACAATCGAGAAAGAAGGCGTACACAAAACTGGACTAACGGTAATCTCAATGAGGAGTATGATAGAGTAAAGAGGATGGCTGAAAGATAGCGAATTTAATTGATAAGAAATGAACAAAATCATGGAGGGGAAAATGAAAGGCATCATCATATGCGAATTCAAGATAGAGATGAGGAAGAGAATCACAGAAGAAGACGAGATGAGGATAATGAAGAAGAAATGCAAAATTTCGCGAGAGAAGATAGACATGAACGCAGAAGAAGAGAGGCGAAATTAAAAAGACCAATGGATCAAGATTCGGGTGTAAATAAACAAATCTTGAAAGAATTAGAAGAAATGAGAGGAATGCTAAATAATAGAGGAGAAGTAGGCAGAAGACAATTGGATGAAGCAATAGAAGAAGCTGCGAAAACTCCATTTATAAGGGAAGTACAATTAGGAGGAATACCACCGAAATGCAATTTTCCCGCATTAACCAGCATTTTTGATGGAACAACTTGTGCAATTCAACACATTAAAGCCTATGTGAGGTGCATGTTACAATGGGAAAATCATGATGTCGTATTGTGCAAATATTTCGCATCCAGCTTAACAGGAGAGGCATTAAAATGGTTTGAAGGTCTACCAAAGAACACAATAACCTCCTTCAATCATTTGCATACTACATTCTTGGGGGCATATATAAGTAATAATTCCTCAAGACCTGGTATAGAAGATGTGTTTGGATTAAAACAAAGGATTGGCGAAAGTTTGAAACACCTGACTAAAAGGTGGAGAACTATGTGTAGCGAAATGGCTGGCCGTGTAGATGAGAGATATCTTATATTATCATTTATCAATGCTATGTTTGCAACAAACCTATTGTATGTACAAATTTTCAGAGTCAAGAATACGATCACAATAACTGAATTGTGAGAACTTCAAGAAGAATACATTGCTCTAGAGGAAAGGCAAAATGAAATGGAATCATATCCAGTTGCGAACACCAGCTCACAAACAATGAATGCAAGCTTATTACCCAAGCTAATAAACGCGGTGGCGAATACTTCGCAAGTACAACAAGAGAAGGTGACAAGTAACAATCAACAGAAACTGGTGGCTATGGGAAGCCGAGATCAATAAGAGTATGAAAGAGAAAGAAATTTCTACAACCTTGGTGTAAACAACAAGATTCAAAGACTCAATCAACCGCAAGAAACTTATGGAGGTCAAAGACAAAACTATAATAGAGGACAAGGAGGTCACAAGGTGGTATGGGAAGAAATCAAGATGCCACCTCTAAATGCAAGCGTGGAGAAGATATGGGAATCTATAATCTTGATGGAAAAGATACCAACACCATGGAACATGGGAACGGAACCACCTCCAAATCACAGAAGCCATGAGTTTTTTTCTTATCATCATTTTCATGGACATACAACAAATGATTGCAGAAATGTAAAAAGAATTATTTTGAGAATGATAGATCAAGGAAAACTAAACGACTTTCTGGTAGGGCATCCACAATCTCAACCACTGCCACCACCACCAGAGCATCACAAAGTGAATACGATGAAAAAGAAAGAAACATTCTTCATAGAAGTCGGTGCCAAAGCAAAAAATCTATTCTGTCACTCTATCGTACATTCATATAAGACAATTGAAGATTTTCATGATAATTTTTTGAGTAGAGTGTTCGCAAGAGATAATGATGGAAGAGAAATTATGAATATTGCGAAAATCTCGCCACTAGAGGAATGGCAGAAACAGATCATTTCTTTTACCGCAGAAGAAATTCCCTAAGGAGAAGAGGTGCATGACAATCCATTGGTAGTAAAATTAGAAATTAATCTGAAACCGAAAGAAGATGAGGATGATGAAGCTGAAGATTCATGGGAAATCAATAGAATTCTAATCGATACTGGAAGCTCTGTGAACATCTTATTTTATCATACTTATAAAACCATGGGTGGAAGAGATGATGATCTTATACCATCAACATATAAGATATATGGTTTTAATTGTACTGCTAACAATCCTAAAGGGGAGGTTACTATGCGAATTACATTGAAGGGAATATCTTCTGAAATCTTATTTTGTGTCGTTGATGTAGAATCACCCTACAATGCGTTAATTGGTCGACCTTGGCTACATGGGATTCTAGGTGTAGCTTCAACTTTCCACCAGTGCATCAAATTCCCTCACCCCAGTGGTGTAGGAATCATAAAGGGAGATTAGGTTGAAGGAAAGAGGTGTTACGAAACTGAGATAGAATCTTGCGAAGGAAGAGCAAACAAGAAGGAAAACTGGTGACACAAAATCAAAGATACACAAAGAAGTGAGAGGTTGATGGTGGATGCAATCGAAAGGAAAGGAGAAGAGATGTTGCGAAACTAATGCTAGCTCAGAATAAAAATGATGAACATACCACTACTAAGGAAGCAGTAGCAGAAAATAATAAAGAAGCAGAGGATGACAAAGGTAATAAAAACAAAAAATATATGAATGATTAAGTTGTTGCGATACTCTCGCAATAAGCAAAATTCTCAAAAATACATTTGATAGAATGTCAAAATTGAGATTGCGAAATTCAGATACAATATGATGATTTTCGAGACTCTCGCAGAGATAATGAATTTTACAGAAAATAATCAGAGAAAAATGACAAAAGAGAAAGAGGCGAACCTTTATGGCGTACACCCTAGTTCGCGAATACAATTTCGCAAGAGGCAAATGTAAGACCTAAAGTACGTCATATAAGGGGGTACATGTTGCATGGCTCAGGGAAAGGCTACACCGCCACCGGAACCTGAGTCATGGAGATTTGGGGTCAATGAAGCCCATCCGGGAGAGGCACCTTGGATTCTCAGCTTAAGCATATGACTTAGGTTGGGAGACTAAGGTAATAAGGACTCTCCCAAGGAGTGCAAATCTGATCCAGGCGCCGAGGTACATGGTTGAGTCAGGAGTGCCAGAGACGTTTGAAGCGTACTTTGCCATTCTTGACAAGTCTTGGCTTATACTGCACTCGGCCTGAAGAAAACCCCACTTAGGGTGCAGTCTCGTAACCATAATCCCTATAGGTAAAAGGGATAAGAGGCTGCGAAAACAACTGGTTGTTGTTAAGACTGGATGGGAGGAGCTAACCTTGTATGGTAGAAGTATGCCTCCTTGAAGGGGCAACCAGGGGGAGATAAGGGCGACACCCTCCATAAGTGTCTTAAGACGCAAAAGTCATGAGGCTTTTTATTCGCAAGGATATTAAGGCTTGTCATATTTGTGCAACAATCCTGAAGAGGCCACAATACAAAAGAAAAGGATAAGACGAGATCAATGGGTTTTCGCATGAAAGTGCGAAGACGTCCTGCGATTTTGTCGCAAGACGGAAATGTCATGGGGCTTCATTTTCGCAAGAATATTTAGGCCTGTCATATTGTCGCAACATTCCTGAAGAGGCCATAATACAAAAGAAAAATTTAAGGCAAGATCAATGGGTTTTTGCATGAAAGTGCAAGGACGTCCTGCGATTTTTCGCAATGACAAGAGGTGGCATAATAAGACCTTTAATTAGGAAGGCAAAATAAGACCACACAGGAATGAGATTTTGAAAAGAAACAAAATTCACTTCGCATAATATTGCGAAGATATACATAATTAACCGCGAAATTGAGACATAAAATAAGAAAAATTTTATGAAATTTCTCATTTGAATTCAAATAACAGAGGCAAGTATGGGAATGTATGAAATTAGAAAATGTTATTTGTCTCCATATGATAGATTTACTCAAAGATTCAAGAATTAATGATTATATTGATTAACTGTATTGCAAAGAAGAATTGTTTTAATTAATGCAGGTCAAAATGAAAGAAAAACACAAATATACAGAAAGAAGAAATAAATGTACAAGTATTACAAAGAATCAAAGAAAGAAATAAAGACTACTTCTTAGTTAATCCTTCATTATCTTCATCAGACTTGTTCCCTTATTCGTCTGCATCAGAATCTTCATCACCATCAGAACCTCCATCACTATCAGATTCTTCATCGTCAACTTCGCTATCAGAGATAATCAAACTGGGAGTATTCTATGGGATTTCTTCCAAGAGACAAGGATAATCATATTGTGGGATATTATGATCGTCACATACCATTTGGATAGTTTTATTGCGAAAATGCATAGCATCATTCTTAAAATTCGCAACAGTGATCTTGATTTGATTCTTTAATCTAGAATACTTGTCGTCGCGAGAAGAAAGATTCTTTGCGAGTTCCTCCTTTTCAGCTTCGAGTTCTTCAATATTTTCACGATATCTATTTTCAGAATATGCAAGCAAAAGACAATCAATTATTAACTTGATGAGAATTCATAAGAAGTAAAAGATTAGTAAAGAAGAGCAGTTAGTAACCTTCTCTGTCATAAATCATATCTCTAATCAAGGCTGTATGCTCAACTTGGAGACTAACATTTACACCTAAATCTTTTCTAGCATCATCTAAGATTTTCGCATCCCAAATAAATTCATCCTCACTACTTATAAGAAGACGAGAACAAATTTGATTTTCCTTTTCGCAGAGTTCGATGTTCTTGCGGTTAGCTTCATATCGTTCAAGTTGAACTTCAAGAAGAGCCTCTTGGAATTTCGCCAAATCCTTGGCACCTTGATCAGAGATGCGATCCTTATCATCTATGAGACCGCTAATTTTGGTTCTTAACTCATTGGTTTTCTCTTTAGAATCAAGAAGGAGACGCTTAAATCGGTTGGCTAAGCCTAAACTAGATCTATGGTCAATTTCTAAGAGGCGAAATTTAGATCTAAGCTCATTTATAGAAAGAGATGAAATTCTATCATTTGAGAAGCTATTTAAGGAATTGTTAAGACGCTCAAGAAGGGTATCATTATCCAAGGCATTAGGAAATGAACGAAGAAGGGTAGCTTCATCAGAAAGACCATAAATGTCTGCAAAAAGGATCATTTAAATAAGATAAAACAACAGGATGAATGAATAAAGGGAAAAGAGAAAAGTAACATACCGTAAAGCTAATTATTATCTTGTTGAATACTAGAGATTTTGTTCTTATACGAGGAAGAATCAATTTCTAATTGTCTATTTTTCTCGCGAAGACCTTTAACTTCAGCTTCCAATTCTTCATTCTTTTTGCGAAATTGAAGATTCTTCTTCTCAAGATTTTCGCGTCTTCTCTCTAGATCTGAGGCAACATCAAAAGAAGCTTTTTCAGCCTGCGAGAAAATATAAAAAAAATTAATATAGAAAGAAATTTTGAGTTATAACAATGAAGAAGTAAAAGGATAAAAGTGTACCAGACTATTGAGAGAATGCAAGAAGTCGGGAGTCACTGATCTAGAAACTCCACGAAGAAAGCTATCACCATCCATTAAAGGGACATCGCAAAGGGTAGCGAGAGATTTGCAAGTATTTGCGAATTGGCTATCTCCCATTCCTTGTAGAGAATCAGAAAAGAGGCCAGAGAGCTTAGCCATAGAAGATTCAGGTGGAGAATCTTCGCTTGCAGCAAGATCATCATTGTCCTCATCACCCTTGTCACTTTCGGAATTTCTTTTTCTTTGGAAGAGGACCAGTTGATTTTTTCCTGCGAAGAGCACCTTTACCTTTATCACCAGTTTTCGCAACATCGGCAGATTCTTCTACTTCAGCAATAATCTTCACACACAGATAGAAATAAGAAATGGAAGCACGAAAGCAACAGTGTATTGTTTAAAATCATAAGAGAAAATTGAAGAAAATTTAAAATCATAACAGAAAATTTCTTACCTCATCTGTGTATGAGCGGTTAGAGTACTAGCTTTCCCACTCCTGTTATAATTATCTTTCAGTTTTTTGATCTGCGAAATGTCGCAAGAGTTAGCGAACAGAATAATAAAAATAAATAAAGAAATATAAAGTGAGTTAAATGGGAATAAACATACCTCTTTCTCCTTCTCGGGCCAAGAGAAACCCCAAGGTTGATAAGCAGCGAGATTTGCAGGAAGAACATTTGACCCGGCAATGTAGGATCCTTTTAGCATTAAAGGAAAAACACACCATTTATCATCTTTGGATTGGCGAGGAGTTGTGTTTTTACCAGAATGCCAGTCAATATCTTACATGAGAATTTTGGCTTCGTCAATGTTATCTTTCCTTTTTAAGCGAATACCCCAGCGAGTATTCTCTTTCTTCATGGAGATCAGTTCATAGTTCTCAAAGAAACTCGCTACTATGTATTTCTCAGCAATTATCTCTAAGTCTGCGAATTTAGGATCCCTAAGTTCTTTGGAGTATAGAGATCCTTTACCAGCACCACGGGTAGCGAATTCTAGCATCAGACGGATGCATTCCCCACTCAGTTGGAAGATAGCTCGCGAAAATCCCGAGTGAGCGAGAATTTCATAAAATAAAGGAAGATCTGGGTTATAAAGAGGAATAGGGAGACCTGCGAGAATCTGACCTAGCGAAATTATGATTGATTGATCATCACAATACTGATCAGAGAAAATTTTGACAGAAAGAATTGATATGGCATTTTCACCAGGAATGGTGGAGAGTGTGAAACCTTTATCAGCAAGATCTTTTTGGACATCTTTTAAACTCTTCTCATGTATATGACCACTTGGAGCCATATTTGAATATAGAGTATGGGAATGAATAAAAAGTAAGAGGATTGAAGGGGGGGAAAATTACAGCAGCAGAACTTGCAGAAGAATAACAGAGTTGCAGAGATGAGAAAATAAAAATATAAGAGAAAGTAAAAAGAAAAGTGGAAAGAAGAGTATATAAAGGAGATTTTTTTTACTCGAAGAAATAAATACCATTAAGACGAAAATACGTGAGCGGTTGAAAAGAAGCGGTTACAGAAGACGTGTCAAGAAACAAATGGAAGAAAGAATACGTGTGATAAATGCAGAATATGAAAAGATGAACAGCTGCGGTATTTCTCACATCATTCTATACTTTGCATAGAAGATATGAGAAGAGGCAAGATGTAGGATCAGAATCTCGCAACGTTAATATTTCAGCGAAATTATCAACAACACAATACAACAGCGTCGCAGAACAATTTCAGGAAGAATAAAATAAATGACGTCAGCTAAGATCACGAGAAAGATATGATAGTCCTGCGAAAATTAGAGAGCTTGCGAAATTAACATTTGTAAGGTTGCGAGAATGTCGCAGACCATACCCGAAAATAAAGGACAGATTAGCTTTCATCCACTATGTATTTCCTTATAAATAGTCGTTCAAGTTGTAAAGAGAGGGAGAGATCTTTTTTGATTAAGAAACAAGTAAATAGGAGAGAGAAATTCTAGAGAAGAGATCATTCTTGATTTCTTTATCTTTTCTTGTAAGAACATTCAAAGATTGATCAATAAAATTAAGAGTGTAAACCTAAAAATGAGTTTATTAATAATGAAATCGTATGAGGGATGTAGTGTAGGATTTCCTGCAACTACATAAGATCCGAAATCGACGAAACAGTAAACTTCCAGGAAACCTTCAGAAAATTTACAGCTAGCATGGGGTCCAATGTTTTGGCCACAACTCTTCGCTCGTTTCTCCAATTGTTGTGAATTTTGGATATGTTGTAGAGGAATCCATACGAAGAAAATGGTATATGACCTATACCTAGATTCTTCACCAATTGCTCCCATCTCGTCGGTTTGTACAGGAAAACATAAAATTATTTCAGACGGGCTTGTTGTAAAACACTCATGTTGCGTCTTTAGACCGTTCGCTTGTGTCTTGAACGGTTGCTGAAGGATTGATGCCATTTGATTCAATTGAGATCAGGACTCCTTGATTTACACATGAGCATGGTGCTTGATTACCACCTTGTTTCTGTCAGTCGTAGAAACATTACTTTTGAAACCCTGGTCATGGGACCATAACTGAGGTTGCTCTCAAAAGGGGATGATGTAATGACCATGGTTTCATGTCCCGGTGGTAGCATTGATTTTATGATGAATGATTAGCAATGGAGAGCTCGGAACCACGAGTGTTGGGCTGTGAAATTGATCGTCATGATCGGTGGACCGAGAGTCCCCCGTATATTGTTGAATCTCCTTCTTTCGTTTTCCCTTCTTCTGTCAAGACCTAGATAGGGACCCGGGTAGAAAAATCGATGTAAAGACCTAGGTGGTCGAAGTTGGAGGTACCTTAATGAAGGACTTAGCGAAAAGACCTGGTGGACACCGATCGACTGTGGAAGTTATGAATCCCGTCCACGAATCTCTGGTTGCGCGTTGTATGCTCTGGAAGCTGTAGAACCCTCATATGACGTCGGAATTCGATGCTTGACCCCAACTTTTGAAGGTAAGAGATTGAGTTATCACATGAGAAAAGAATCACTCAATTTGGAGTTGTAGAAGTCAACCAACAAGGCGTGCACATTTGTAATTTGTAATCCCGTACAGATTTTTCAGATCTCGTAGACCTGACATTAAAGGCCATATCTTTTAGCTCGTATGTCCGATTGATGCACCCTTTTGGTATGTTGTAGAAGAGACATATAAGAACATCTTTTGTTGAGGAAATATTGTCCTATTCCTCACTCATTGGTACGTTTTTGTAAACCCATGGGCTGAAGTATGTTGTACTTTATCTGTAGAACATCTTGTAGAAGACTTTGGCTTGTGACCGTCCACCATGCAAGCTTTTGGAAGATGCTCATGCTAACGTGTTCTCACGTCTAGATACCTTGATATGAATCATTAGTTCTTGGAGAAGCCCGCTTCATGTGTAACACTTCAGAGAACGGTTAGTTGATGAAGCCATGTCATGAGGATGTTTCTCCCGTTGTTGATGCTGAGATCACGATTGAGTTTTCTCCATATATTCTTATTGATGCTGAGATCACGGAAGGATTTCCACCAGATATCCTTGCTGATGTCGATGTTATGGTTAGAGCTGCTCCAGAGATCGAAAAAGGCTGGAACCATGATTATTCGTTGCTCCTCCATTCAGTGAGCATTTATATTGACGAACTAGTTAGTGAGCTGAGAATCCGGTATACTGGGAGTTCAACCTGAGTGCTCTTGAAAGCATGACTGTATCGTGAAGCGGCTTTGTAAGTGAATCCACATTGTTGCGGAAGATAGCAGCATAAAGCTCCATTCTGGAACGGTGAAGGGAAGAAGTTCCTCAGTCATGCAGGGTTTTATGATGTAGAGAAGTCCCCGTTGATGAAGTTTCACGGAATCACCTCAGGTTGTCCAGTGTATGTTGAAGGAGTTAATGCCATCCATGTATGAATGATGTTGCATCTTCTTCTGAAGTATTATCATGGGATAATAAAGACTTATCGATTGTAGTTTAGTAATACTTTGATCGTGCTGGTGTTGAATCAGTGTAGAGATATTTGTGTTGAAGCTAGAGGCGCCATTATCGAAGGTGTACTCTTTGATTGGGAGTACAATTTGAAGGCTTCTTAGATGCTTGATTGTTAAAGCATCATATCCCTTAAGCATCAAATGTCGTAGCTTTGATCATCTCGGCCCTGAGTATCTTCTGTTGATGCAGCATTCTTCTCGTTGCGGTAGTAAGATACAACACTTGTGCAGCCATCAGAGTTTTCTGATTTTGTGGCACACATGGACGCTCCTGCAAAGCTATGGAGAAACGCCCAAAGTATTCTTTGCCATGCTTGGACATCATCTCGGTAATGAATGTTCGGTGCTCGATTTGGAGAGGCTACCATTCACAACGTCTTGCAGAGTTTCTAGCAGAATTGAGTCCCCATGCTAGGATAGTATGTGAAGAAATAAATGACGTAGACACGGGAGGAATGAGACTTGCCTGAGTGTAGAACCTCTTTATTAATGTTTATGCATCTTTTGCAGGTTCTTGCTTCAATCTCGTCAAAGTTCGAAATTCCTCCAAGTGCTCTGATGATGGTATGTCCGTAAAATCTTCTGGATCAGAAATTTCTTCGTTAGAGAGATGTGTAACCAGAGGCGCTTTGTAGGTACCCATCTTTTCAGCGTGGATCCACGTTCTTCTGAAGGACATGTCATGTCCTGGATCTTCCTGGTTATGTGAAACATGGTTTCTGCCCAGTTTGGATTTATGTTCATTTTGAGAGTGATGTAGCCAGAATTATTTCCGAGCGCTCCTTCAAGGTCTCTAAGACGGAAGCATGAGCGGCTTCTTGTCGAGTGATTCCTGCGGATCTGATGGTTTTCAGTGGAATGTTGTTGATGGCGGTGCCAGCATCGATCAACGTTCTTGCAAATCCGTTTCTTCTGAGATTGACTGTGGTAAGCAGTCCCCGGTCGTGCATCTCCTTGTCTGTGGATGAAAGTTTCAAGGAGTTTTACAGGATGGAAAGACGTCTGACACAATATGATTCGGTGTTGTGAATATGTCTTTCCTTTGTGCCTTTGATGAATAGAGCAATTCACAAATATGCTCGATCGACGATTGAACTGCTTCTTCGACTGGTTGCTCGGAGAGTGTAAAGGTTCCGATTGAGAGAGGATTCTTGTGTACTCCTTCAGTCCCCAGTTGAAGCCATGGTGGATCCGCCTTATATGTTGCAGTTACTTGTTGGATGATTGATGAGTCTATGAAGACGGCGGTACCTGGGATTCTCCATTTTTCCTTCAATTGGCCCTCTATGATGAACAGTAGATTGCATCATCTTAAACCCAGAATTCCAGTAACTCGATCACTTCTTCAGTTGGAAGATGGCAGTTTGAGTCCCCCATCATTCCCCGTTCTTTGATGTCGGGTCGAGGTTTGTACATTTCAAGGTTGGTTATCTTTTGCGCCTTTAGAGGAGTCTGGGATGTTGGAGAAGCGATCTGATGCCGTGTATAGGATTTCCTTTCACTTGTTTCAGCAAAAATGTTTGTCGAAGGCTGGAGATTGCACTGACTACTGACTAGGCGTCGGCTGATTCGAGGTTCTTCGATCTTGCAGACTTTGCTTTTCAGGAAAGCAGGTGCAGTAGTCGCGGATCGTTTGGCTGCTTCATAAAACTCTGAGAAAGCATGGAACCGGAGGTTTTCCAGTAAGGCTCTGTAGACCGGAATCATTCTGTTGATGCACAAGTATACTAGTTGCTACGATGTGACGTTGGATCGTGGCAGTCCAAGGCTTGAACTCTGAACCTTTTCACATAATCATGAAGATGTTCGTTGCTCCTCTTAAACATCCTTTCTATATCAGAAAGAGTGACTTGCTCTGACACGAAGAAGTATTTTCTGTAGAAACCATTAATCATCTCTCCTAAATCGGTGATACTTCCTGGTGCGATGTTGTTGTACCAGGTGTATGATCCGTCTTTCAGATACTTTGAAAATTCCTTCAGACGAACGACATGGTTGTGCTCGTGTTCGCACAATAATTCAAGAAATTGAGAAATATGTTTTTGAGTATTGCACGTTCCATCATAAAGAATGAATGTTGGAGCGGTATAACCTTTTGGGAGAGGAATCCTCCGTATGGAAGCGGGATATGAAGGTTGACGAAGATGGACATATGATGTCTTGTCTTTTCCTCGATGTTCAAAAGAGTGCTCCAGGTTTTCACGAGTGATTGATGAAACTTGCAGGTTCCATTGCTGGAGAGACATTTGCAGCTTTGCGGGATTCTTCATCATGTACAACATGGATTGGAGAGATTTCAGGATCAGTAGTTGAAGATGTTTCTTTAACTTTTCCTTTCTCGCGCTGAGGTTGAGTTCGTTGAGACACAAGATTTTCTGTGAGAGTTTTGGGATAAGTACACAACTCTTTCTGTGCTACAGCCACATCAATCTGAACCTTCATGAGATCAACAATGGCAGGCTGATTTCCTCTGGTTTCTTCAGGAGATCAACGAAGAATAGATTGTTGATGGCGCAAGTGTCGTCACTTGCAAGGGTGATCACTGGAGCACCAGTGCTTGGAGCAGTAGTAGATTACGTCGGAGGAGTGGCATTAGTGGTACCACTAGAGCTTGCGATATTAGAATCGGGTTTTAACCCAGATTGGTAGACCTAAGACCGTCCATCCTTGTGAGAATTGAGATTGAAACCGAGAGAATGATCTCCCACTGTGGTCGCAAATATGTAGATGGGGAAAAACGATTTGCTGGTTTTTAAGGAATTGAGGAGACGACCGTACGGAGGAGACTCCTCGAACCGAGCAAAATTTTAAACCTCACACAGATGCACCGCTACAAAGGGGGTTCTTTAGATTCGAGAGATCAATCTGTAGTACTCCGGCCTAAATCAAGACAATGACCGTTCCAGAGTAAATTCGGTCGCAAGAGAGGATGGGTTGATCTGTATGAGGGAAGCTGAGAAATGCGTGGAATCAATGGTAATCAAAGATTGTGGGTATGTGAATTCTGAATACGATAAGCTCTGAGTGATTGAAATTGCTCAATTGAGAGTAGTTACTCAATTGATGAGTTGATGATCTCGTGTTGTCAGTTTGACGTGAGATTGATGATACTGATGATGCCGACGATTCAATCATGATTCAGAGACTTATTTATATTGCTGGAATTGTACACACCATGATTCCATGAAGTGTGACGGTTGATGGAATCAAGGAGTGGGGAAGTGGAGATCGTGTTTGAAACCAGTTTCTCAACGTGTGGAGACTTGGTCGATTTTCTACCCACTACCTTGTGAATTCCTTCAAGTGATTGCACGACTTGCTCACATTCCATCGTATGTTTGAACACACGTGCTGTAGACTGCCAGACCAAAACCCTAAGTGATATCCCCCCAAGTGACACAATTGACGTCTCGTGGTTTGTTAGTCAATTGATGACTTCGTGGTTTGATGGGACGATGAGTCCATGTAGTTGCTGAGTTGAACATGTCATGAGACAGAGGTATAGTTCTTACGATGAAGTGAGAAAGTATTGCTCATTCGATGGATCGTTGAATATTGATTGTTGAAACAATATCCCTTGGTTTGACCAAATATTTATCATCTGAGCAAGTGTTGCTCATGTGATGAATTGTTGAATATTTGATCGTCTGAGCATGTGTTTCTCATCTGATGGATTATTGGCAGCGTACTAAAGATATTAATTAGAATACTGGTCATTGAACCGAGCATAATTAATCAAATTAATGACCATGAGGTTGTCGTAAAATTATTAAGGTTGGAATCTGGAATGATGATCCTTGGATTCAGAAACCCTAATTTGATCAATTGATGATCAATTCATGGTTCGTCAGAATTTCAACCATGGGACGAAAGAGGGAGCGACTACATGGGACCGTGGATCAACCATGTAGTGTCCATATGCTCACGTGAGCAAATACGAAGTACTCCTGAAGAGTTGACGATTTGTTGGTGGAAGAATGATTAAATGCTGGCTTAATCATTTATTCAAAATGCTCGTTTGAGCCTTAGGCGGGAAAACCTAATTAATTATGACGAGGCGAGGGACCGACCATGGAGTCATGAAACCGACCCTAGGTTGTCACGTCACCGCCTGACGATCACTTCATGAAAATCCAAAGTGTTTGAAAGAGTTTTGGACCTAATACGAGCAATTGTGCAAATTAGGTCAAAACTGTGAAAATTGATGGGACCGGCTTCCGTGAGCCAAAGAGCCAATCTTGGTCGGTCAAGATAGCGTGCTCGTGTCCCCAAGGCGTCCGCGTCTCAGTCCTGAGAATTTTGATATTTTCTAGCGTGCAATTGAGCATCCATTCGAGAAAATATGCCAAAATTAGGGTTTCGACGAAATTGAGGAAAACACCATGAGATGATAAAAATAATTATAAAATAAGGAATTAGAAGGCGTGGGACCTCCATGGTCAAGGCATGGTCGGCCGGTCGTGACCGCGGTCTCGTGGTGCCTTTTCCTTAATTTTATAATATTTTGATGATTTTATGAAAAATTCATGAATTTTTGAGAAATTTGATGAATTTAGGGAGTTTCCATGAATTGAAGGAGTTTTCATGAGTTCAAGGAAGCAAAATATATTAAAATAATAAAAACATGGGCGTTTGGGACCGTGGAAGGCATGGCCGGCCGGCTTGGGCCCGGTCCCACGAGTTTCCCTAATTTTTGTGTATTTTTCATGTATTTTTGATGAATTGAGGGAATTTTTCCTAATTTGAGAGAAATACCATGAAATCAAGGAATTTGATGAATTCAAGGAAAACTAATAATAATAATAAAATAATAAAACAAAGGAGCGTGTGGGCCAAGGCCCGGTCCCACAAGTTTTTATAATTTATTTTATTTTATTATTATTTGATGATTTGTGCAAAAATACCATGAAATCAAGGAGTTTTTTCATGAAATTAGAGAAATAATAATAATAATAAAATAGTAAGGAACCGTGAGGTGTGGGGCTGGTTGGCCAATGGTCACGCCCCACACTCTTTTCCTTAATTTTATATTATTTTTTATGGATTTATGGAAGTACCATGAAACCGAGGAGTTTCCTCGAGACGAAGGAGATTTGATAAGATGAGAGAATTTTCATCAAATCATGGAAAATAATAAAAATGCATTAAAAATATAAAACTGGCGTGGGATTGACCACGACACGGTCGGTCGGTCGTGTGCCCGTGCTCCCAGCACCTTGGTTAATATTTTTAATTATTTATTATTTTATTCCTTATTTTGCATAGGTTCATCGTTTCGTTGTATTTTGAAATACTCGTTCGTGCGGTGACTGTTAGTGTATCGTCGTTGAATACACTTTCACCATTTGAATCGGGGCTTACTTAGAGGTAGCTCAGACGCCCAGTTGTTGATTATTTATTACTAATTGTGGAATTCAGTGTAGAATAATTCACAAAACTGAGTAATAAGATGTTTATTTTTAATTCATAGGATCAGCTGAGGATTCGACTACGAATTCAGAATAATAAAGTGAGCATTACCATTCCATGTGATCATATATTCGACCATAGAATCGGAGTAATTAAGATTTATCTATTACCATTTATGAGACCAGTTGTGGATTCGATTATGAAATCGGAGTAATGAGATAATATAGTTATTGGTATTCTATGAGATCAAGCCGTGGATTCGATCATAGAATCAGAAAAATTGTTTATTGCCATTCCGTGGGACAGTCGCATATTCGACCATGGAATAGGAGCAATTGTTATTGCCATTCCATGGGACCAGTCGTGGATTCGACCATGGAATAGGAGCAATTGTTATTGCCATTCCATGGGACCAGTCGTGGATTCGACCATGGAATAGGAGCAATTGTAATTAAGAATAATTAACTTTGTGGCTCTATACTAGCAGAGCAAGTTGTCTAGGAGCATTAATTATCCCGATATGAGCTTGTCGGTAAGTCATATCCTTTATATAGTCAAGGTAAACTCGTTGTTTGTTCCTGAAGATGTTATCGCTCTATACTAGCAGAGCAAGCTGTCTAGGAGCCGTCCGTCTCGTGATACTATATAGAAATAATCACTGAAAGTATTTGGTATTCATGACATATGTCGTTGTACAGTCGTGAGACTACATATCTACATGTACTCTGAGAGAAAGTACTCTCCGTTGAGAATTCGATAAGAGACCCGTGTCTCAATACTCACGTCTGATTGCTGGATCAGAGCTTCGTATAATTACGAGTTTACGATTTTAGCCCTTGTCGAAAATCCACCATCTACACTTAGAAATTCTTCAGGATCTTTCTTACCCATCAGAAGTAACTTTCTTACAGGACAATTCTTTTCAGTTTCATCTTTAGGATTGTCTAAAGTAGGATAAATCTTGTCAATAAATTCCAATAGCTCTGCTGTATTGCTAACAAGACAAGGCATATCTTCTAGGTTTTCCTTTGGGAACCTAAACAATACACAAATAAAAGATATGAAAATTCTACACATTGAAACATGGTTCTAGTCACCAAGTCGGGCATGATCGATAATCTAAATATTGTCGACTAAAACTTAGTCGGCGAGGTTATAATCATATACTAAGCCGACTAAAACACAGCCGGTATGGTTGTATTAAAGAAAGATGCCGGCTATTAACTCGGGAAAATCAGGTTTATGTGACACCAAGACGGAAGGGTACAATTTTAAGAATATGCCGACCAAAAGAAAGTCGGCAGGGTTGTTATTGAATATCATGCCGGCCCTGGTTAATCTTCCACAGTCGCCATGTCTTTCATGAAAAGTCGGCACGATGTTCATGTTATTACCTTGCCGACTAACACTAACATCCTAAGGTCGGCATCTTATTTTTAAAAAAACATGCCGACTAAGAATCCTGAAAATCATAGTTTTCGATTTCTAACCTAATATAACAATCAAAAAACACAAAACAATAATGGGTTTGAGTTTAGAAATCACTTATAGTCTTCTTTTCACTATTGGAGGGTTCTTTTCAACATTCTCAGGGATTGAATTTTCGGGTTTACTAGGTCCAACTTTTCCCTTACTTTGTTATCTGATTTGGATCTTTTGATACATCTTGTTGAATCTGTGTTGCTACTTGATCGTCTGGAATCAACCATTTTTCAGGAAAATCAAATTTTTTCGATTCGCAAGAAATTTTTTTTTTCTGAGTTTGATGGAAGGTTTAGATGAAGAAGAAGAAGAGAAGATTAACATTTTGTTAGGTTTTCAATTTTAGGGTTATGTGATTAAGTAATCGGGTTAATTACTTCAAGGGTAATAAAGTAAACTCACCCATATTTGTCCTCCCCTTAGTAAGGGAACTATGTCCATATAAATCTGGGTATACCCCAATCAAGCCAGGGTTTAGATGATACACCTATTTATTTATTTGTTTTTTTTTTATATCCCCATGTTGTTAACCAGTACTTTTATTGTTATGATATAAACAACTTGTATTTTTACACGCACGTATAGCAGCATTGCTGCCGATCCGGGAGAATGAACCGGCTTCCCCGACCCTTTCCCCCGAGGTGTCAGGCTTCTAGTCAATCTTCTGAAAGTTACTAAAGGCTTTATAGTATTATATACTTATTATCTTTTGTGATGAAAAATTCTTTTTTAATCTATGTAATAATTTATGATGGAAAATATTGTTTTAATCTATGTAATAAAGCATGTAGGTGTCTGTGTATATTGTTTGTCTATCTAATAAAATTTTCATAGGTTTTAATCAGTTCAATTTGCTTGAGCAATGACTGCATAAAGGTTTTCAAGGATGTGGATTTTGATAGTTGGAAGCGTTATTGTTTGAAAAGTTACTGTTAATAAGCATTGATATATAGGTTATCATCCTGATACTGTCACTTTTACTACATAAGTTTGGGCAATCGTTGCGGATCATGGTTGTCATCCTTTCCTTCACTTCAGGTGGTGTCGTTTTGTAACAATCTTTTTCAAGCTTCACGAACAGAGTTTCAGACAAGTTATCTAGAAGGTTATCAATTTTTGTATAAGGCTCCTTCTATGGATATTCACCCTGTGTGAGGAAAAAAACTTCTTCTTCAACCACCTGAACAACACCCACCACTTGAACCAACTGAACACCACCACCTTTATTAGGTACGATTAGGTAATAACCCTTACCAATTAACTCTAGATGGTGGACCCTGTATGACATAACTCCAACCTTAACGGAACTATGACCATTTTGAAAAGAGTTTGTAGCACTAAGATCTTTTTGTAGATCGGGTCCTAATACTATGACTATTTCTTACATTTCCCTTTTATTTTTTGGGTCTTTGGTACTAGTACTAGTTTTGTCTTCAGTTTTTCGTATTACTAACAATAAAAATCTTGTATATGTGATGTGTGTCGTAACTACAATAAATTAATTAATATTTTTCCATTTAATTAACAAGTAATATGGTGGTAGTTAAGTTCGTTACCACGAAGAGCAAGAGGTTTAAGTTGTCTTATATGTCACAAAAAGGGGGTTTTGGTTTTAGATTTTTAAAAGTAAAAGAAAATAAACAAAGCAATTAAAAAGATAAAGTTGAAATCAATAAGACAGATAAGACCAAGGAATCATTCTTCGTTTCAAAACAATGAGTCAAGTTATGTTCTTTTCCACTTTTTATTAGTCACAGACTATCAGCAACCGTAGGATAGCATGTTTGCTTAGCCAACCCAAAATTCCTCATTTCACTAAGTAACAGGTCCGTTTAGTTGTCAGATTATATTCAAAAGAACCACCTTGAGGTTTTCTTACAAGATGTAATTCGATCGAATGCATTAAGATTTATGAATTTAGGTTTAATACCAGTAATTAGACTCGGTTCGCTCGGTCCACTTTCTAACGTTTTTCACACACAATTGCTCCACAGAATCCCTCTGCAAGGTCTCGTGTTTTCTACTTGTGTAAAGAGTAAAGATACGATTACTTATTCCCTAACTTTCACTAGTTTTAGATCAAATTAACAAATCAATTTAGCGTGCACTCTAAAGAACCCATCAATCAATCATAAACACTCATATTAGTAAAAAAAAACGATAATCATGTGAAAAATTCAAAGTAGATTTAAAACAAAACTCAAAACATGTCAAGAACTAGGAATTCATCCTCAATAAATAATAAAATTAGCTACTCATGGTTTTAAAGTTCACAAAGAATAAAGAAAAGAGAAAGCAAACAAAAACCAAAGTGTAGTGTGTGTAGAGGTGTAAAAGTGTAGAGGTAAAAGTAGAGAACTTCTCTATTTATAGGCTTCAATTTCCTTGCAATCCTCTTAGGAATAGAATCCTTTTCCTATAATAGCTCAACTTCCAAATCCAAGTCTTTCTCAAATCCTTCCATCTTCTCTTTCCAAATACAAGCCCAATTCTTCACATCCATGAGAAAATCTCACACAAAATTCTGTTATTTTGGTCGCCGGAAAAGTCCTTAGGATCACCGGAATCCGATCAGAAACGGCACTGGAAAGTACTGTCGGTCACTGAATTCAAGTAACATCGTGCGTTAAAGTTAACGATCAATCCAGGTATTCTAACGGTCAAAGGGAGCAGGAGTTAGCGTAAGTCAGCTATCTAACTCGGTCTTACAAGGTCTTACTCAGTTTGAATCACTGAGTTATGCTACCGAGTCACTGTGTTGACTCATCTGAATAGAACTTCAGCCGAGTTCTGGTTGTATTTCTGATGTTTCCAGGCCAATTTCAGGCCTCTTTTTTTTTACTTCCTTGTAACAGTTCCCTACACATACATCTATACTCAATTTCACTCATAACCCATTCTCGAATCAGCAGCAACAGGATCTTCAATTTCTGATATGAGCTCTTCTTAATTCTTCACCTGTGTTCACAGTCTTTGCACCTCAACTCTCTAAACCCCCTGTCTCGACTTCACACTGTTGTTCCCTCCTTCAAACACCTATCATTCACTGCTTAGTTCAATCATCTCCATTTCTCGGCTAGAATTCTGCCACTGCCTACATCAGATCCAGTTTCCTTTTCTTCCTATTTCTGCCACCATATCTTAATTTATTCATCTCTGCAGTTTCATCCTCATGATCTCGATTTCAACAGTGCCACCACACAGAACCCATTCTGCAATTTCTGATTCAATTTCTGTTTAATTCATTCTCCTTCAAACCCTTTTGGATTCAACAACAACAAGATCTTCTTCTCCATCTTTCGGAAACAACGACAAAACCAATCAACCCCAAACCCATCTGCTCCATGTTCTTCATATCCCCATCTTATTCTCTCGATTTCACATAAGCAAAACCTAATTTCTCCTTCCTGATTTATTGAACTCCATCTTTCTAAGTTTATTCTTCTTATGACTGCGCCTCTATTTCTCTTTCTCAATTTTAGATATCGGTCCGCGAGTTATAACCCTAGAGGTGTCACCATCCTTCCATAAAAAACCCATCAAAACAAAAGTAACACAAAAACCCCATCAAAACAAAATTAACACAAAAACCCCAAATTTAAATGTTGGTTTCATCAAATTTTATTTTGGTTTCATCAAATTTTATAATGAAACCAACATTTAAATTTGGGGTTTTTGTATCAATATTTAAAAATTTGGGGTTTTTGTATAAATTTTGTTTACGATGGAGTTTTAATGGATCCCAACATTTGAGTGGGGTTTTTCTACCACAAGTTTTGTCACCTTGGGTTTTTATGACTAGTTTTGTTTAGATATAGAAAAGAATTGAATGTGTCTGAGCCAGTGTTCAAACCTTATTAGGTCATTGAAAATTTATTTAGACACCCCAGCACTTCCATAAAAGCCACCCAGATTGGGTGCCTTTAGTACCTTTTATGAATGCCCCTCATCCTTATCCCAGCTCCCAATAGTGTTTGCCCAGTGAAATGACATTTTTGTGGTTCTTGCATAATTTGGATGATTTCTTCTTCTTTTTCTCCGTATGACTCCATAGTACCTAATATATGAAACACAAGCGTAAAGTACATAATTTACAAGAAAAATAGCAAAGAAAACATAAACAATAGATAATAAATTGGGTGTATTCTATACCTATCAATATGTAACATAACAAACATCTTACAGAATATATGTTTCTTAAAATTTCATGTTTCTCATATGTGATTCATGTGATACATTTTATATGTTTAAAACTATAAAATATATGTGATTCATTTAATAATTTTTTGGATTTCAAAACGTAAAATGCCACATATATATTGTAATTGTATTTGAATAATTTTTTTTTCTTAGGTTTCTTTTGTTGAGTTTCTTACTTGGAATCACGATTTAGTTTTTATTGTTATAAACACGCGTGGCGTCAAAATTGTGTTTGTTGGGTGATGGACACAATTTTTTTTTTCTTTAGGTGTAAATGGTGATATATTAATATTATTAGGGCATCAAAACAAGACATTTATTAGTCCAAGGGATATTGAAGAATTAAAAAGTTGACTTTAAATTAGTTGTAATGGTGACATGTTTTCTACCTTATCCTTGTAAATCGGGGTGTACATTACCGACATATGCAGACATGCCTTGTATAATCTTATCGAAATAATAATAAAAGATTATTTCAATAAGGTGTTCTTGGTAACAGTAAAAGTTCAGATCGAACTAATAACTATGGGATAATGCAGAAGTAAAGTAAATAACACGGACACACAAGATTTTGTAACGAGGATGTCTGGCAGAAAAATTCCGGGAGCTACTCCAGTTTTAATACTCTCAGAATGAAGTTTCTATAAAAATTGACAACTGCAACTTTATATAGTTGAGATTATATGTGTGACAACATCTACTATACCAAGATTATGAATGAATCCAATTATTGCAATTGTCCAGGATACCTTTTTTAGCTTTTAGGGTATATTAAGAAATGAATTAATTAAAAAATATGAAGCGAGACTTACTCCCTCATATCCCAGGAATAACCGAAGAAATTTATCTATATTCACCAACATCGACATACAAAATTGAACTTTTCGTCGAGTGACAACCTATGCTTAAGACCAAAATATAGTTAAAAAGGGGATCGGCAAGGTCATTACTCATCAGTTACTTAAGTATACCTCCGCCAACAACCAATCTAGATTATGCACGTGAATTGTGATGGACCGGAAAATTATGCCTAGCGCGCCTGGGCGCGCAGGCCATAACTCCCCCGATGCGCCATGATGATGTTGCTAACCGTGCCTTCAAGCTAGGAAAATGCACGTTCTTTTGCCCTTGAAAGCATGCTCGTGGAGCATGATGTGGCTAACTTAGCTTCCATACCATTCCAACTTACCCTTGTTCTGCAAAGGGTTTAAAGTCTTGCCTCAACGTAGGAAATTCGTCACTGAATTTTCTATCTAGCTGAGTAACCATTATACTGCTTCTACTCGTAGCTTAGACATTACTGAGAGCTGCACTTGTCTTGCTCGTGCCAAGGGTGCATCAATCAGGGTCATGCCGTACTTTCCTTAGGCTTATGCAAGCTCCACTAACTTACATATCGATGTAGCTTACTTCTGAGGCCATTCCCAATGCGACATTGGTACATGCCTATGTCGAACGCCTTGACAGGAAGTATGAGCATCCAAGGAATAGCATGCAACTTACCTCATCAAGTTTGGCCACAATCATCTATTGCATCGCAATACCGAGCCAGATGATATGAGAGGCCAAAATGCCGTAATCATCTCTAGATTAGATGATATGAGAGACAACGTGCTGGACTGGAAATGCTGCAACTCATTGCGGCTGCCTACGTACCTTTCCCTACTCTAAAGGGATCAAGCACAGACTGTGATTCATCCATTAAGGGACAACAACTTAAACTAAACTCGTTTGCAAGGTTGTTTCCAAGTAATAATGGTAATGGTATAGTCCATGTAGGCCGTTATACATCCAAGTGATGCATATTTAATCCGATACATGGCATAGAGATGCCCAAGCATCCCATTCCCCATTGGCAAGGCGACACAACTATAAATGAGGCATAAGCGTCATTTATACTCTTTTGGCCAAGCTATGAAGCTTACTTGGTGCATGGTCCGCATATGCACCCTCAACCAACTACCTCTCCCTGTATACGTTTTAAAGACATTTTTACAACTTAAATTGGGGGAGCAAAAATCATTCATCAACTCCCAAGGCCGTGATGGATGTACATTCCTACCCTGGCCAACTGCAATGTACGGCAGTGATGGTTGTACATTCAGTTCTGGATCACAGGCCGGTTCCAATGTCCGACTTTGATGACTGAACTTTTCCTGGGCCAGGTCCAGTGAAGGGCCCTAATGGTTGTATTTCCGGCTTTGGCACATAGGCCACTCCAATGTCCAGCCGTGATGGTTGTACATTGCCAAGGCCATCCTGCTTTGGCATGATGCAACATAGTAATGAGATATTGTCCCTAGGTCAATGACATGGTAGTGTGCTATGTTAGCACTAAATTTTCTCAAGGCCATCTACCCAACTGGCCTAATGCATCCTTTGATGAGAAATTGGCCTTTGGCCAATATAGCTTACAACTTACACTCTCATTGTGCCATATTGACCTTGACCAATATGCCCATGCAATATGCCATTTTTGGCAGCGTATTGGCCTAAGCCAATGTTCCTTTTACTACGCAACGAAAGCTTTGGATGAAGCTTCATGGCGCATCTTTGAGCATGCGTCATGCTAAACACACTGGGTGTTACATCAATCGATCTCAAGACAGAGTCCACTATCTTGAGTTGCTTCACCAATGTGAAGACTTCTGCACTCAATTATTTTGGATCGTCACCGGAAATAGCAATGACTAAGTCTATTCCAATAATCAACTCAGTTATATCTATCACCCAAATCAATCTTTGGATCAGTGATAAAGCTGAGTAAGGGATCTTCCGTATATATCAATAAAGTCCTTTGGTCAAAAGATCAAATCAAAACAAAGATTATCAAAATAGTCAATATTGGCGAACAAGATCTATCAGAGCAAATTAATGCAACCAGACAGTTTATTTGATCTTCTAAAAGTCTTATTTATCATGATAAATTGTTTATGGATACCAAAGAATCAAATTGTTAAGAAGTACACAAAAAATCTGAAATACAAATAATGTGTTGATTCTTCGATTTCAATCTTCAAAATAACGACTGCAAACAACTTAATTCCACTATTAATCAATTCACTCAGGATGGAGTCTGTTAATGTTGATTGATCAACAATTCTATCAAATAGATCTAGAATCACTTCGGTGTATGTAATAGTCAAATCTCCAAACAAATTTGCACAAGCTTGTATTATCGGCTAGTGTACTATGTATGATATGGCAGACAAAATGATGTTAGGAATGAATTTCACATCCAACGTTGATCATTAAAGTCCCACCACAACCACCATGCATACTTCATTCGCGTCTATGACCAGTATAATCATGTATTTGTAGTTTTATCTTTTATGTACTAGTGTGTACATATAGTAAACCAAGCAGGCGAATGATTGTGGCTACAATTCTGCTAAGTAATTTTGTGACAGCTTTTTCTACTTATCAGTACCCGGCTACCCGCATGCGATGGTTCTATTGTACTTCACTGCCTTTGGCGGAATCAGACTTGGAAGCCCACTAATGGGAGGCACATAAAGGATTGAAAAACAATTTTATGTGTTTCTTTTTCCATACCTATATTTGCCCGGCGTCTTGACAAACAAGAGCTTCTGTCCAATGCACGTTTTAATCTCATAAAGATTCAAACTGGAAGGCCTTTTTTTATTAAAAAATAGGCGAAAACAACAAAATAGAATATTGAAAGTCTAATATCTCCTTCAAGAATGATTAGAGAAGAAGCAAGGCTGCTGATAGGGAGTACCATTTTGTTTGGGGATGTACCAACCCAGAGACAATTGTTTTTTTTGTCCTATATATATATTGGTACACCCCCAAGTAAAACGGTACCAATTAGCAACTTTGGGAAGAAGGGAGGACACTTTCACGACGAAATGATCTAAAACTAAAAATAAGCCCCCATGAACTTTAAACAAACTTGAGTTTTAAGGGGCACGATTCACGAGTTATATGCAGTAAAAATTAGCGACGGTGTTGATAAAAGGAACGACTGTGCTAGACATACCGTGAATCCACCGAGAAACACACCGAGTGAGGGAAACCCCTGAAACCCACCAGGAGATAAATAGGGGGTGGCGTTTTGATTTACTGTGGGCCCACCATTTTTGTGTCACGCAGTGGATTCACGGGATTTTATCCCGGGTAAATCTAGACTTAATGTAAAAGGAACAGATCATTTCTAGTTTTTCTTGATATTCCCTACGGGGGATATGCAGGACCAAATCCCTCTCTCTTGCTTCTAGAAACTTGTTGCTGTGGCCAGTGGGTTACCTAATCTCACTTACCAGCGGAGTAGCATTTTTGAGCATATACCAATGAGTAGTCCACTGGTGTGCAATGTTGTGACATATTTAAGCACAAAAATGATAACAGACGTTTATTAATTACTTCCTCCGTCCTAAATTATTAGTCCGCTTTGACTAAGTCAAGATATTAAGGAGGTCTTAGGAGTGTACAAAACTACCCCTATTATATGGTATATTTTTACTAAAATTAAAAAAGAGTATATGGAGTATGTAAGAAAAATACATTGGTAATTATAATATATATAGAAATATTTAAATAGAAGATAAAAATAAAAATCTTTATGGATTGATTTATTAGATTTGTTTCCCTATTGAGAAAGATATCATTTAATATTTAGCTCGGTGATATTTAAAATAATTTTATAATTTTAAAAGTTTGAAGGATATATTTGAGAGTTTTACTAAAAAGTATGACTATAAACGGAAACTGGACAGTATTTTAGGACAGACGAAAATAGAATAGAGGACAGAAATTTTAGGACAGAGGGAGTACTTGTCAGTGGTGAGTTAGCTAGAATTAGTAATGAGTGCGACGTGTTAATAAAATTCTACGTGCAACACTTTTGATCTTCTCTCGCTTTCCTATTGTTGTTGTTTCCTTCCTTTTGGTAAGTTGATGTTTATGGACTAAGAAAAAAGGAGGTAGACTTAGACTTCAGCTCCTCTACTGCTGTTTTTGATTTTATTGACTCTCTCCAAAATAGGTAAAAAAGGTGAGTAGGAACTTTGGATAGGTATTTTTCTTTTATTTTTGATAAAAAGGTTTGAAATTCTTAAAAGAAATATATAAGTAAAAATAAGATGGCTCAAAACATCGTTAGGTTACCAGTACCACTACGATTCATGGCCTTCGTCTTAGAAAGGAGCTAGTTCGAGCGGTCCCGAAAGATTAAAAATAAATAAATGAGAAAAACGGGCCCCTAACTCAGCTGGTCATCTCCGTTCCCCAAAATTTAATGCGTTCCAGGAGGTCATAGGTTCGAGTCGCCAATTGCGTAATATTGCAGGAATTAACATGAAAGGTCGTGTTAGTTTGCCCCCCTTGTGACACAATCTCAGCCCCCTCCTGCCGTTTCGATTTCCTTGGCTAGATTACCCATGAAACTCGCTGGTAGATTAGCACAGCAACCTGTTCAATTAATGTAATAGTATATCGTTGGAGTTTAGCTTGTTAAGCTTCCAACTAGTTTCATGTAATAATATAAAAAAATGAGAATAGTACAAAAATCTACAACCAGCCATCTCTATTGGAGGGGCGCCACAAAAAAAAAAAATCAAAGGCCGAAAATTATTTGCGCCAAATGGCTTCGTGCAAACTTTTCTTGTTCAGTTACTTGTTTTTTTTTCTTTTATTTTAAAAAGGCACAGTCGATGAACCATTTACCATTGACTCATAGGCTAACACATTAAGAAGTTTATTTAGCTTTTTCTAAATTATAATTACTAAATTTTTTATAATTATCATTCGCCCCGTATAATTCAGATATAGTTTCGGAAAAATTAATTTTATTGCTGACAGATTAGCTAACGTGATGCTTCTTTAAGTATGTGTCGGACTTATATTTTTACCTTATTTGTACGATTCAAGCTTATCATTGAATATATTTTATTCTCGATTCGTTTAAGATCGTATAGTAGACTTGTTTGGTTATTGATGAATTTGTCCATGGGTTGAACCAGGGCTTGACTTCCCATGATTCCAACCCCCAAAAGTGCTGAATATTGTTTATTTTGTGCTATTTAATGTACTACGAATGAAATTTAACAGCTAAAATTGGGGCTTAAATTAAACCAGGTATAATTTCTTTTTACAAACCCCAAACCACCCCCAATGGACCAAGTTATACGAAATGTTATTTGAACAACCAGTTAACATCACATCCAATGTGGCTGATATAGTTACCGGAAGATATATTTGTTTTTTTGTCCACAACTACTGCTCGGTCGAACTCGCAAGTGTTGCTATCTCAAGCTTGTTTGTCAAGTTTAGTTGCCAAAACTATAAGTCTTGATTTCTAGTCTACTTATAGCTAAGTCTCAGACTAAGATAGAAAGTGTAGTTGAGCTCTAGACTCCACGACGTTCATCATGCAAAGACGAAGAACTACTCAAGGAACTGGTGGATCTTCATCGACTAAAAGGTATGTGGATACTTGAACTTATCTATCACTCAAAAGTCTATCTACTCTATCTCCTATCTTGAGACAAAAGTCGTATTGGTATATAGACTTCGATTATACACAATTGCTATTTCGAGCCGAGTTTATCTCGCTTATCTATTTCTCGAAATATGTGTTGGTAAGCTTTCGCTTTGGCCAAGTTCATCTTTACAAGTGACGAAAGTCATGTTGATTGTTTCAATCTCTTGAAAATCGCTTTGATGAAAAGTAGAATGTGAATAACCTCTATATAACATCCTCTAAGAATGTTTCAATGATTGAAATAAAGAGTTTAGGACATGTAACCATATTTGTATATAAGCATATAGTGTTTTCGCACATTAGTGTATAAGTCCAAAACCGGGAACCAAATGTATGCATACTTGTGTGTGTACTATATGGTTGATGAAGACTGGTAAGTATGCGTACTCGTAGGCATACTGGCGGATGAGTTTCTGCTGAGTTTGGAAATCAAAACCAACTCAATCTGGTTACCTAAGTATGAGTACCCGTACGCATACTGGAGGAAAGTTCACATCCGTGAATTTCTGCTGAGTTTGTAAACCAAAACAAACACAAATCCGGTTATTTAAGTACGCATAAATGTACGCATACTTAAGTGTGTTACTTTCTAAAATTGGTTTGTTCATGAACTAAAACATTTATATAATAAGGAATGCAATTTGCAAACCGTGGCTATAATGTTCATGAACCGATTCGAGTGAATCAAAACCGATTTTGCTTCGATTGTTTCTTGTATACTTTTATAAGATCTAAGCAATTGAACAACTCTCGAACTAGTTCATTTGAGTCATTTGGACTAGTTATGGGGAAGGTGAATAAGGTTGATATGAAAGTGCTCATATGGCTAACCATTGGTTAACTACTGTTGAACTAACTATGTGTACACGTTTAGGTATGGTTACACAAACCTAAATGAACGTGCATTTCATTTGTGTATAACAAGCTAAGATTCGATCTAACGGTTGAAAGATATTAGCTTGAATCTAATCAGTTTTTCATCTAACGGTGAATATTAAATGCTTTGTTACCAAGGTAGCATTGATTGCAAACCTTAATTTGAAGATTATATAAAGGAGAACTCTAGCAACTGGGAAAGCTAATCCCCACACCTCCTGTGTGATACTAATTATATAAGCTAGAGTCGATTGTCCTTTAACCTTAGGTTTCTACCGAGACCCTGTAGGTTAACGACTTGAAGAATTTATTGGGATTGTGAAGCCAGACCCAACTATTTTCTCTGTAGTTGTGTGATCTGATCTTGATGTTTCTATCGTATTGAGTACAATTGTAATATTGGCTCAAGATTAATTCCTCCGATAGGCAAGATAGAAAACTAGTCACGAACATATTCATCTCATCGTTTGTGATTCCACAATATCTTGTTTCGCTAATCGATTAAGATTATTGTGAGGTGATTGATATTTGTAGGTTGTTCTTCGGGAATATAAGTCAGGTATATCAATTGGTTCCTGTTCACCTTGATTTATCTAAAGACGGAACAAAACTCGTAGGTATTTCTGTGGGAGACAGATTTATCTATTACTGTAGACTTTTATATGTGATACATATTTGTTTATTAAAGTCTTCGATTTTGGGTCGTAGCAACTCTTAGGTGGCATGCAAAGACAGTTTCATGCGGATTAATTCAGGAGGCATGCAAAGACAGTTTCATGCGAATTAATTCAGGAGGCATGCAAAGACAGTTTCATGCGGATTAATTCAGGAGGCATGCAAAGACAGTTTCATGCAGAATTAAACAAGGAGGCATGAATGAGCAGTTTCATGCAAAATTAAACAGGGAGGCATGAATGAGCAGTTTCATGCAGAATTCAACATGGAGGCATGAATGAGCAGTTTCATGCAAAATTAAACAAGGAGGCATGAATGAGCAGTTAATGCCATTTAAGTTTATATTGAAATTAGGTATTCAAATATATAAATAAGGAGGTCCAGAGGCTAGAAATGAGAGAAAAATACTATTGTAATTCTAATATCAATAAAATATCACCCCCTAAGGGGATTCGTCCGTGGATGCAGGCAAACCATGCCGAACCACGATAAATTTGTGTCTGTCATTCTTGAATATTTTCTGTTATTAGTCTTGTTTCCAACAACAACACCAAAATCATCGTGTTTAGTGCCTGGAAATATTTCTGGGTGCAAACATCGACGCCAATGTCTGCTGCAGTGCAATTTTTCTCGTCTCTGCTGCAGTTCAGCTGATCGCAGCTCCTGCAGTCCATATATGTTCGCAGCTCCTGCAGTCTAGCTGATCGCAGCTGCTGCAATGCAACTCTGCTCGTCGCTGCTGCAGTCCAGCTGATCGAAGTTGCTGCAGTCCATCTCTGTCCACAGCTCCCGCAGTCCAGCTAATTGCAGCTGCTGCAGTGTAACTTTGCTCGTCGCTGCTGCATTTCAGCTGATCGAAGCTGCTGCAGTCCATCTATGTTCGCAACTCCTGCAATCCAGCTGATCGCAGCTGCTGCAGTCCAGCTTTGCTCGTTTCTACTGCAGTCCAGCTGATCGAAGTTGCTGCAATCCAGCTCTATTCGCAGCTCCTGCAGTCCAGCTGATCACAGCTGCTGCAGACCAGCTTTGCTCAATGCTGTTACTACCCAATTTTTCTCGTTACTACAGAGGACAGTTTTTCTGTGGCCGTCGCAGTCCAATTTTACTCAATCACTGCAATCCAGTTCCGCAGCAACTACTGTGAACTAGTCGACATCGCTGCTGCTATCCTGATTCATATAACTATTGAAGACATATAAAGATCGATATCACATCCAGTAGCACATCCAGGACCATTGGAGATCCAACAACATACAAAATCTGTTACCATCTCAACTATTAAAGGGTCACACCCTTTCGCTCGCAACTACCGCGGCTCAGTCCGCAATTGACAACAACTTAATACCAATAGCTACTACTACCTAGTTTGGTCGGAAATTGTCGACAGTCCTGCAAATTCAAATTTCGTTTACAACAACAGCTCACACAGATTCCAACCGCCGAGTGACATCAAATATAACTCATCTTTTCCAAACAACAGTTACTAGTCAAGTTCTGCGCAACTACCACAGTTTAGTTTTACATCAACAATTACAACTCACTTTCAACACCACTCTTGTCCAGCATCACGCTTCCGTTGCAATCCGGTTCATCCTTCAGTCCTGTTTTTGCATACAACAATGGTTCATACTCAACTGTTTCCCGCCGATCCTCCAATCGCAATAGCCTCACTTGGGGGCGACTTGATTACGATTTCCACAATCAACGAAGGCAGTTTTCTTTGCGCTTCAACAACATTAATTTACTCTTGGGGGCGTCTCGATTTCCGCAAACGAACAAGGAAGGTTGTGATTTACTTCAAACGACAATAATCCACACTTGAAGGCGAATTTTATCATAGTCTGTTACTACAAAATGGAAAACTAACTTCTTAACCCCACAACAAGTTGGAGGTTAAGAGGGGGCGATGTTTGTACCATGAGTAAAATTGCCACATATAGGGCCAGAATGTCGCCTGGGCCGCTGTTCAGTTGTCATCCAAGCCTGCTAGCCAGTCAACCGAAGCATCCCACCAGCCTGCCCAGTATTACAATGACCGGTCAATGGTCAAAGTCAATGCTCGGTCAACGGTCAAAGTCAACCGTTGGTCAACTGTCAAAGTCAGGTCGCTCGTCGCACCTCTAGCCAATTTTCAGTCATGTTGCCAGCAATGCGGCTAACCAATTTTCAGCCAAATACTCCGCCGCCTGCCAACTAGTTTCTATCCATGCTGCCAAATGTGCTGCTAACCGGTTTCCAGCCATGTTTCCAGATACGCTGTCAGCCAGTCCCCATCCATGCTGCCAACCCATTATGCCAGTCAGCCATCAATCCAGTCTTCCAGCATGCGAATTAATTCAGGAGGCATGCAAAGACAGTTTCATGCAAATTAATTCAGGAGGCATGCAAAGACAGTTTCTTACGGATTAATTCAGGAGGCATGCAAATACAGTTTCATGCATAATTAAACAAGGAGGCATGAATGAGCAGTTTCATGCAGAATTAAACAGGGAGGAATGAATGAGCAGTTTCATGCAGAATTTAACATGGAGGCATGAATGAGCAGTTTCATACAGAATTAAACAAGGAGGCATGAATGAGCAGTTAATGCCATTTAAGTTTATATTGAAATTAGGTATTCAAATATATAAATAGGGAGGTCCAGAGGCTAGTAATGAAAAGGAAAGACTATTGTAATTCTAATATCAATAAAAAACCACCCCCAAGGGGATTCGTCCGTGGATGTAGGAAAACCATGCCGAACCACGTTAAATTTGTGTCCGTCATTCTTGACTATTTTCTGTTATTAGCCCTATTTCCATCAACAACACCAAAATCATAGTGTTTAGTTCCTGGAAATATTTCTGGGTGCAAACACTTTCCATTGGAAACTCTCTGTCTAATTTTTCAGGTACTACTATGTGTCTAACAGCTTGCACATCTAATTTTCCATTGGAAGTTAGTTTCCAAGGATAAGACAAGACCATTGGAAAGAAAGTTATGGTCTAAAAACTATGAGAAACAGGGTTCTATGAATTCCGATCAAAAAGGATGTGATGGACAGATTATTGTTCATCCCAGCACAACTTAAATTGTGTTAGTCAGTGCATCTTGTCTCATGTGCCTGATTAAAAGAGACAAGATTTTGCACATCTCAGGCTTTAAGAAAAGAAAAGTCTTTAGTTGTCTTGATTTTCTTTCTTTGTGTCTGATCGTTGAGCATTGCTAAGTCTGGAATTCATGTTTCCTTTCATATCTCATTGATATTGGAAAGGACTTCCCTGGTTAGTCAATAAAAAGAGGGTTAAAATAGACAATTCTGCCTTTTATAGGGTTGAGAGTTGTCTATACACGAACTTATGTTGAAGGTTTCGTGACCCTATATATTTTTTTCCTTCTCTAAAACTCTTTTTAATCAAAGATTACTTGTTGAGCTTATTTTGTGACTTCCTATCACAAACCCGTACGCATATGGATACTACAAGCATCATTTCTTCTGATGAAAAAGATGTTAATATGATTGTTAAGCCATCAATCATGAAGGAAAAAGAAAAATCTCTGATACCTCCAACTTTGAAAAGAAAAAGAAGGAATGTGAGGAAACCAAGAGTTGTCCCTTCAAATTCTCAGAAGTTTTCTGATGTTCTTGAAGAGATGAAGGAGACAAGAAAGGAGATTCAACAAATAAAGGCTTGTATTTTGAGAACTCTTGAAATTCAGAAGGCCATGGTTCGACATCTTCAGCCTAGAAGGTTTGTTGGAATTGACTCCTTTCTTCACGAACCATATGTTCCCATGGCTGTTGACGATAAGGAGTTCGGGGACGATAAAGAATTTTTCAAAGGTCTCAATGTCTAGGAAATCTTCTTATGAGAATTTTATTTTTGTGTTTTTAAGAAGAATAAATAGAGTTTGGAATAACCGTTATTGTGATTACACATATCTATGTCCAACGATTTTCATCTTCAATATTTTTAGATTTATTTGTTTAAATTCTAAAGTTTGTTTGGAAGATGATTTTTGCAGTATTAATCTTTATGGTTTTAAATATTGCAATTTGTTATGGGATATGTGTGTTTGCATATGTGAACTATGATTGTCCCATACTTGGTCAAAAGTTAAGTTTGTCGTATGTCGATATGCAAGTATTGATAAAAGATTGAATGAACTTTTGACAAACAAAAGTTAAGCCTTTTATATAATTATGCAAATATTGATGGAAGAAAGTATGAACTTTTGTTTACAAAGATTAAGTCTATTATATGTCATTGTGCAAATAGTGATGAAGGATAGAATAAATCTTTGTTTATTCCGCAGTATTGATCTTCCCGGATCCATATTTATTATGTATATACTGTGCGGCTCCGTAAGTTCTCTTATGTTGAGCATTTCAGATTAAATTAATCATGGGTTCTCTTGTGATTAATTCAATTGAGTATTTTGGATACAAAATCATGTTTCATGTGATTTGTTGATGTCCAACGAAATCCTTCTTTTCTCGTGAAAGTAAGGTCGCTCTTGTTGTTCTTTCGGGAATAACATTTTATAGGGGAGAGTTCTTAATTGAACTTGTGCTTAATTGCCAAATCTTTGTGGGGAGTGCGACTGTGAAATATTATAGGGGTTATCTTGTATCTTTATAAACTCCTTGATGAATGCATTTAGTTTCGGCTAGATGATTGCATCTAAAAAGTTGATATGTGCTTTCTTTTGGTCATGAAGTGTCTCTATGGAAATTTCATTAGGATCCCACTAGTTTTCGTACCTTTGCGAATTTTATTGACAAAAAGGAGGAGAATTAATGTGTAGTTCACACTACAAATACATATGGTTTTCGGATCATTATGTAAGGCGGAGTGGTTTTCGTGTGAGATGAAGTATTGACTAAGGGGGAGTGATACATATCACCATAGTATTGTTGTCAAAGTTGTGATACAATTGAACTTTGATGTTGTGTAATAATATTATGACACTGTGTAACAATGATTGAGAGCTTTTTTTTTCACATTGTAATGGCTACGGATCTTCAACAACGATGATGCTGCATTGAATATCTTTGGAATCATTGGAGTACTTGGAAGTGACGAAGATTTCGAGTAATGTTGGAGAACCAAGGAGATCATGCATGTGGAAGAGAAGCTGCAAAGTTTATTTATTTTGTATTCCATATGTATTGATAGTTTTGTCACTAAAATTGACAAAGGGGGAGATTTTTGGAGCACTGCTCGGTCGAAATCGCAAGCGTTGATCTCTCAAGCTTGTTTGTCAAGTTTAGTTTCCAAAACTATAAGTCTTGATTTCTAGTCTACTTATAGTTAAGTCTCGGACTTGGATAGAAAGTGTATTTGAGCTCTAGACTCCACGGTGTTCATCATGCAAAGACGAAGAACTACTCAAGGAACTGGTGGATCTTCATCAACTAAAAGGTATGTGGAGACTTGAACTTATCTATCACTCAAAAGTCTATCTACTCTATCTCCTATCTTGAGACAAAAGTCGTATTGCTATATAGACTTCGATTATACACAATTGCTATTTCGAGCCGAGTTTATCTCGCTTATCTATTTCTCGAAATATGTGTTCGTAAGCTTTCGCTTTGGCCAAGTTCATCTTTACAAGTGACGAAAGTCATGTTGATTGTTTCAATCTCTTGAAAATCGCTTTAATAAAAAATAGAGTGTTAATAACCTCTATATAACATCCTCTAAGAATGTTTCAATGATTCAAATAAAGGGTTTAGGACATGTAACAATCTTTGGATATAAGCATATAGTGTGTTCGCACATTAGTGTGTAAGTCCAAAACCAGGAACCAAATATATGCATACTTGTGTGTGTACTAAATGGTTGATGGAGACTGGTTCCCGTAGGCATACTGGCGGAAGTTCACGACTGTGAGTTTCTGTTGAGTTTGGAAATCAAAACCAACTCAATCCGGTTACCTAAGTATGAGTACATGTACGCATACTGGAGGAAAGTTCACATCCGTGAATTTCTGCTGAGTTTGAAAACCAAAACAAACTCAAATCCGGTTACTTAAGTACGCATAACCGTACGCATACTTAAGTGTGTTACTTTCTAAAATTGGTTTGTTCATGAACTAAAACATTTATATAATAAGGAATGCAATTTGCAAACCGTGGCTATAATGTTCATGAACCGATTCGAGTGAATGAAAACCGATTTTGCTTCAATCGTGTCTTATATACTTCTATAAGATCTAAGCAAATGAACAACTCTCGAACTAGTTCATTTGAGACATTTGGACTAGTTATGGGGAAGGTGAATAAGGTTGATATGAAAGTGCTCATACGGCTAACCATTGGTTAACTACTGTTGAACTAACTAGGTGTACACGTTTAGGTACGGTTACACAAACCTAAATGAACGTGCATTTCATTTGTGTATAACAAGCTAATATTTGATCTAAAGGTTGAAAGATATTAGCTTGAATATAATCAGTTTTTCATCTAACGGTGAATATTAAATGCTTTGTTACCAAGGTAGCATTGATTGCAAACCTTAATTTGAAGACTATATAAAGGAGAACTCTAGCAACTGGGAAAGCTAATCCCCACACCTCCTGTGTGATACTAGTTGCATAAGATAGAGTCGATTCTCCTTTAACCTTAGGTTTCTACCGAGACCATGTAGGTTAACTACTTGAAGACTTTATTGGGATTGTGAAGCCAGACCCAACTATTTTCTCTATAGTTGCGTGATCTGATCTTGTTGTTTCTACCGTATTGAGTCCAATTATAAAATTGGCTCGAGATTAATTTTTCCGATAGGAAAGATAGAAAAGTAGTCACAAACATCTTCGTCTCATCGTTTGTGATTCCACAATATCTTGTTTCGCTAGTCGATTAAGATTATTGTGAGGTGATTGATATTTGTAGGTTGTTCTTCGGGAATATAAGTCCGGCATATCAATTGGTTCCTGTTCACCTTGATTTATCTAAAGACGGAACAAAACTCGTAGGTATTTCTGTGGGAGACAGATTTATCTATTACTGTAGACTTTTCTATGTGATACATATTTTTTTATTAAAGTCTTCGACTTTGGGTCGTAGCAACTCTTAGGTGTGGGTGATATCAACTAAGGGAATAAAGTGCATAGTATCCTGCTGGGATCAGAGACATAAGGAGCGCAACTGTACCTTGGATCAGTGTGAGATTGATTGGGGTTCAACTACAGTCCAGACCAAAGTTAGTTTGTAGTAGGCTAGTGTGTGTAGCGGCTTAATACAGTGTGTGTTCAATCTGGACTAGGTCCCGGGGTTTTTCTACATTTTTGGTTTCATCGTTAACAAAACTTCTGGTATCTGTGTTATTTCTTTTACGCATTATATTTTGTTATATAATTGAAATATCACAGGTTGTGCGTTGAATCGATAAATTGGTAAATCCAACCTTTGGTTGTTGATTGAAATTGATTGATCCTTGAACATTGGTCTTTGGTACCGTTCAAGTTAATTTCTCTTGTATTCGATTAGACTCGCAAATTGCTATTTACTTGAGTAAGTATTGAATCGATAAATCGAGATATAACTCCTTGATATACTTTTCTTAATAGTTGATTCTCTTGAAAGTACATTGGAGTTAGTCCATACAGATTGCTAAGCAAAATATTGGGTGAGGTTGTTAGACCCCCACTTTTTCAGATTCGTCTTTTGTTGATTTCTCGAAGGGAATCAAGCGCTGTGAAAATTATGTTGTGTGTTTTTTCGTTGGGAAAAGACTATCATTCCCAGCAGTGAAGATGGTTGTCTCTCAACACTGGAAGCTCAAGAATGAGGTGAGCATCAGGCTTCATGGTAATGGTGCTTTCGTTTTTGAATTTAAATATGATGAAGATCGCAAAAGTATGCTTGAATTAGTTTCGTTCTGCATCTCTAAATATTTTTTTACCTTGAGGCCATGGTCTAACATGATTGAATCATTAGTTTTTAGTATTAGGACAATACCCATTTGGGTGTTGATTTACGGGATACCACTACATATGTTGGACAATGAAGGTTTAGGTTTAATTTCAAGTTTCATTCGGAAACCCCTTCTAGCTGATGAATGTACTCTTAATAGAACAAGATTAGCTTACGCAAGGATTAGAAGCAAACGTTGAGCGTACTTATCCAGAGAGTATCCCCCTAATGATTGATGAGAAAATTGATTTGGAGCTTCCCGTGGAATATCCATGGAAGCCTCCAAGGTATGATTTGTGCAACGTTTTTGGCCATCTATCCAAAAGCTGCAACAAGAGCAGGAAAACTATTAGGGCACCACCAAAGCAAGGCAAAATTCTTCACAAAGTTCATTCTAGACTCCAAGAAGCTAGTGAAAAGAAGGTAGCAGAGGATTCACATGTGAAGGCGGGGGTTATGAATGGGACAACACAACAATAGTGGAAGTAAATGATATGAGAACTAACAGTGGTGCAGTTGAAGTGAAAATCACAACAAGAGAAAATGAACAAGATTCAACAGTTTTTGGTGAGGGCATGGAAACTAGTGAGGAGGCTGCTGATATGAGAACAAATAATTCAAACATAGGGCAGGGTCTCAAAGGTGCAGTGGTGGAAGTTGCTTTAGCCAAAAAAGCAGACAAAGGTTGCAGCATGGTAAAGAAAACAATTTCTTCAACTGACAAGGGTCCATTCAAGCTTCACCTAGTGAGAGTCCATTCAAGACAACAAAGAGTCCAATAAAGATCGCAAGTAATTGGGTCAAGTCATCTAGGGTGCAAAAGCATATTCCATTTCATTTGTCAAGTGACTTTCCTAACCAATAGAAAGATTTGTCTAAGAATAATGCTGACAGGAGAGATAACCAATTAAAAGAAACATAGGTAGTTGGAAAGAGTCCAATCAAGACTAAGTATTCAAAAGAAAGTTGAAGGAGAGAAGGTGAAACATATTTCCTTTCGGGTAGAGGGACACCCCTCTTTCAAGCCTGGTAGTAGAGAAGTAATCTCTAGCAATCAAGGAGCTACTGCAATGAATGCAATATCAACAAGTGATGATGGTAACTGGAGGGCAGTTTCAAGCAGGAAATCTCCTGTTTTGCAATTGATAAGAAAGACACTACCATGACTAAGAGCAGTGACACTTGTGTCAAAGTGAATAACACTTTCAGAGTTTTGAGTAATGAAAATCAACATTATATTCAAGATAAAGACAAAGTTATAATTAAAGAGTGTGAGGAGGATAGTGAAGAATTCTATGATGTAGAATCTGACAAATATGCACACTATTTGGCTTATGAAGACAAAGCAAGTAGGAAAACTGAAAAAGAGCTTTCAAGGCTCAAATGGAATGGTAAACTCCAAAAAATGAGAATTTGGGTAAAGGCCAACAATCCGTTGCTAGGAAGCATAAGTAATTTGCTCTTTTCTTGTTTGGTGTTTCTAACTTTAGTTATTTTTTTGTTGTTTTATCCTTCTTTGTTGTTGAGTTGGCTTTTGCCACTCTTTTAGTTTGCGCTTCTTTGTTTTTGGTACTGGCGTTATCCTCACCTTTGGACTCGTTTAGGCACTCCTCTCCTGTATTCTTTTTCTCTTTTATCAATGAAAATCTCAATCTTTATCCTCAAATAAAATAAAATAAATAAATAAATGACAATTGTACTCGCCACATATGATTAGTCGTTATTCAGCTGTTAACTAACTGGTCATGTAGCAAGATTGCACAGTCTAAAACCTAATTCCGTCACTAAAGTATGTGTGTGATAGACACATTTTTGTGTCTAATTTGTCCTCAATGTCCGTATTGTTGGAACTCTATTTTTGTACTAATATTGTGTTTTTATGTATTTTTAGGAAATAAACATTTTTGGAAAATTCCGCTCGAAAAGTTAATTTTGGCACCCCCGAAGGACAAGTGTTATTCGGACTCTCGCTTTTGGATAAGGGGTAACCTAATTACTAAGGGGCACCCCCATGTCACCCCCAAGGCAGCTGCTATTCGCACCCCAGTTCTGGTTAGGGGGAGGACATCTTCTTCCCAAATTCAAAAACCAAAAATTGGCGGGAAAAATTGTTCTTAAACTGCCGTGAGTAGGGTTGAGGATTTGAAGGTGTTCCAGTGAGATTCAATGGCCCAAATTAAATGGGTTTGTTCTTAGGGCCTAGATAGAGCTGGTATGGGTGTTGGATTCGGTCAAAATTGGTTAGATAACCGGTGGTAATCAAATCAGGGAAGATATTCTAAAATAAGACAAATATTCTATTCTTGGAATTCTTGGATGGAAGAGACGTGCATGGGTTGATTCTATTGGATGGAAACAATCCCTACAGCTCAAGGATGACGCGTGAGAAGAGATAAAACAGGGAACAATCCGTAACAAATCAGAGAATTAAAGAAAAAAGATATCGGGAATATTTTCATTCACTGCCGAGTAATGGGAAGAATTTTTGGATTAATGAGAAGTTATTCTTGGTCCAAAGGTGTATAAATATAACTCTTGGGTTAGCATAGAAGGTTGTCGAGAGTTTGGGATCGAGAGGAGGTCCAGAGAAGCAGAAATCAAGAGTTGATGAAACTTTGTTGCTGCTGCTGCTGATGATGAAGAACACGAAGAACGGACCTGCAACAACAGTCGTTTCTCTACAGTAATAACGACTCACACATGTGGGTCGTAATAAGGAAGTCTTATTTTCCACAACGTTTGCGACAGGGCTTCAGCAGTCTTATTTTGTCATTGAGGGTCGTAGTTCTCTGGTTTTATTGTATTTATCATATTCTCATCATTTGTAAATCATTTTTGAGCCATAATAAATTATTTTGAGAGCATTTTTACTATGATGAGTTAAACCTCAACACTGGGACGACGGAGGAGGCCGAGCTTCATACATGGGTAATTTTATTAATTCTTTTTAAGACTTTTGCATTAAAAATTAATTGAAATATGATTTGATTAAATTGGGTGTTATTTGATTAGATGGGTCATGCTTAGCTTAGGTGATTTGATGTTCCATGCTTAACATTTACAATCAATGTTTTGAGAATCTACTTTGGCAAAATAAGAGTCCATATATGTTTTGAGCGATTATTGTTGAGAATAAATCATTGAGCCCTATGTTATGAAGATTGGCCGAATCATTAGTCCCAGTACCTCTCTACCAATTTGTCAATATTTTTGTATATATTTTTATTAAATCTAAAAATTTCATTTCCTTCACAAGTCTAAAACGAATCCTATTTACTACAAACCCCAGAAAATCAATAATCAGTGTGTTGAGAAAAAAAAAACACAAAATAAAGATTAACTCATTGGTATTCATACGCCACTACCATGGCTAATCGGATCATTCGATCGGATTGGAGTTGAATACCCAAATCCATTCTACAAGTATGGGTTGGAATTGGATACTGAATAATTTCAAAGAAACTAAATCGGATGATGTACACCTCAATAAATCTAAGTACATACTAACACTAAGTCAGTTGCTCCGAGGATCGGGCGACTGCCGGGTCAACTCACTCCGTAAATCGGTTTTAAAAATTTCTATGATTCTGTGATTTTAATCTCCTCCTTCTGATCTCTTATGTTTCATCAATATTTCTTTCATTCGATTTTGATAGATGGTTACTGAATCAACTTTTTATATCTAATAACTTGTTATTATTCTGTTTTAGGTTTAGGTTTTACGAACTTTTTCAATTTTCTTCTTATCTAATTTTAATGGGTTTGTGAATTTCCAGATCTCTGATCAACCATTTTGTGGGTTTACCAGTGGTGGAAGAAGCATGAATATTGCAGTTGAGAAAACAACAGTGATGTGGCCAGCAGTGGTGCTAACCATCTTCTTTGTGATGATGGTCCAAATTAGTAGTTCAGAAGGTTGTTTGAATTCGTCCAAGCAAGTCTCTTCATCAAATAAGTTTCACAATCCAAGTAAGGATTCAGTCATTCATCATGTTCAAGCTTTTCAATCCGATCTTCAATATGAAAATTATTACTTTCCGCCATCAACACTACTCAGTAATCCTAATCAGCAATTTTAAAAAAAATTGGCTCCCAATTTCCAGTCAATTATCTTCCGAGATTTTAGCATTCAATGTAGAGGAAATCAAGATAATTTGTTACCCTATTATCAAATTCTAGAAAAATTCTCCTCCGATTTTTCTGGAACAAATTATGGTTACAATATTTATCCTCTATTACTCTTATACCAAATCGAATCTAGGGTTCCCCATTATAAAAGATACTTGATAAATTTATCAAATACTTACAATTGTTATTTCAGTACCATTGGTATATAAATACAGAGAAAAGGTTTATAGTTTCACAAATCAAAAATCTTTTCCATAGAAAGAATCAAGTTATCTTTCTCTGAAGAAAAATCATGTCTTCGGGTCAAGGTGATCATATAAATCTTCTGTCTAGGCAGCTAAGAAATGAAAATATTGATTTATCTGCAAATCAAAGATTAAATGTGGGTTCCTCTCAACTTATCAATGCAGCTGCTGAACAATGGACTTATGGCATACTGGGAAAGATGAAAGAGAAAACAAGATGAAGATGAGAGTCATAAAATCTGAAATTAACTCTCTATGGGGTAAATATCTCAACAAGGAAATCAGGATTATGGGTCACAATCTACTTCTGGTCAGGCTTAACAATGAAGCTGAAAGAGATGAAGTTATTGTTGATGGTCCTTGGCTAATTGATGGAGTTTTTTTTTTCATATTTAGAAGTATTATAATCATATTCCTCTGAACGACTATACTTTTGATAAACAAATCTTCACCTTACAGTTCAAGTATTTGAAGCTAGAGCATATGAATATTGCTGTCAAAAATGAAGCAATTGGTTTTATTGGGAGGAAGATCTCTACCAAACCAAGGAACTGCAGACCTCGTGCGGGAAATACTGTCAAAACTAGATTTGAAGTGGACCTGAACAAATCTCTTCATAGAGGTGGTTGGTGGAAGACTGCAAATGCAGAAGATGTATGGATCAGATATCACTGGGAGTTGCGGCCTAAGAACATCTGCCCTAAATGTTTTGTCATTGATCATGATAATGAAAATTGTGAGTATACCTCTCATTTACTCTACTTAGACTCTCTTACTACTGCTGAGTATGAAACACTTCTTAAGGAAGATAGTGAAGCTAATAAAGAAAAGGAAGGAAGTGCTACAGCTTGCAACATGGAGGAAGAATTAATTGAGGAAGGTAATATAGAAGACTCAAGAAATGTGAAAAGGATGAGAAATTCCAACCTCAATGCGGAGCCATCTATGAATCCTCACAACATTCGTATTCAACCACCTGCAGTATGCAAGGTCATGATACTACTAATATGGACCATCATCACAATTCCATGATGGAATCGGATGAATCAACTGCACAACTTTCTGCTCCCATGAATGGTTGTATCAGAGACTCTTCTCAGGTATTTAAAACGTTTATTCTTCTTTTTACTCTTCCTAGTTTTTCAAGTTTTTCTATTTTCAAAATGAAAATTTTATGCTGGAATGTTCAAGGGCTAGCTAAGAAAATTACCAAACACCAATTGCATGTTTTAATCAAAAAACAATCACCGGATATCTTGTTTTTAACTGAAAAAAATAGACAAGAATAGAATGATCGATTTTACTAAGTCTTTAAATTTTTCAAATTATGATTTCATAGACAGAATTGGCCTTGCTGGTGGTCTGCTTTTGTTATGGAAAGAAGGATTTCAATGTTCTGTTCAGGACAAATCCAATAATATTATCAATGTTCTTTCTAGTTTACATCCTGCAAAACAAGATGTCTTGATTTCCTTCATGTATGGCTCTACTTACTCTGATATTAAGAAAATTCAATGGGATACCATGTCTAGTATTAGTGATAGTATCATGCAACTCTGGATTGTTATTGGAGACCTTAATATTCATCTTCATACTATGGAATCTAGTTCTTCTGTTTCTCAGGATGATAGATTTTTTCAACAAAAAATTAATGAATGTGGACTAATGGATCTAGGATATATTGGGAGAGATTTTACTTGGTCTAGTAATAATCTTGGTACTGGCATTAGAACTTCTATAATAGATATGGCTTTGGGTAATCAACAGTGGTGTAATGATTTTCCCAATGCTAGATTATACCATCTTGTCCAAGCTGGTTCTGATCATTGTCCTACATTCTTACATACTGATAAAGTCCCTAAAAATCTGTGGATACCTTTTAAATTTTTTGCTATGTGGCTTAAACATGCTGGTTTTAAAAATCAACTAAAAATTACTTGGAACACTAATGTTAGAGGCTCTCCTGGTCATATGTTGAATGAAAAACATATCTCTACTAGAAAAAGGATCTCTTATTGGAATAAGATTGACTTTGGTGATATAGATAGTAATATCAATGCTCTTCAGGATCAACTTCTCAGGCTTCAGAATGAACCAATATCTAGTTCCCAGCATGATTGTCTTAGTAACACTAATAAGCAATTAAAATGTGGTTTGATATCAAAACTGAATTCTACAAGCAGAAATATGGTGATAAATTCCTAATTGATATGGATAATAATTCAAATTATTTTCACACTCTAACGAATAGAAGAATGTTTAGGAAAAATATTGATTACTTATATGATGCTCATGGTACTTGGTATGATAATAAAGATGATATAGCAAGCATTCTTGTCTCTCACTTGAGCTCTGTAAGTTTTTCTGTTATAAATCAGGTTCATGAGGATATTTTTGATATCATTCCTACTGTCATCACTAATGATTTGTCTGAGTTTTTCACCAGAATTCCATCTGTTGATGATGTTTTTCAAGTAGTGAAAAATATGGCCTCTTGGTGTTCTCCAGGCCCTGATGGCTTTCAAGCTGGTTTCTACCATGTTAACTAGGATAATGTTGGTAATGATGTAGTTCAGGCAGTTCAGAGTTTTTTTATTTCTGGTTTCATGCCTAGAGAATTTAATAAGACCTACCTTTCTTTGATTCCAAAAAATGATAATGCTAAATATCCTTCTGATTTTAGACCTATAGGTTTATGCAACACTATATATAAGATTATCTCTAAGATACTTGCTAATAGAATTAAACCTTATCTAAAAAGGATTATTTCACCTTATCAATCAGCTTTTGTTCCAGGTAGAGCTATTCAAGACAACATAATCATTGTTCATGAAATGGTTCATACCATGAAACATAAGGAAGGTAATAATTGTAGTATGGCTCTGAAATTGGATTTATCAAAAGCCTTTGGTAGGTTAGAATGGCCTTTCATTTTAAGAATGCTTAAAAAGCTGGGTTTTCCTGGAAAATTTTGTCAATACATTGAACAATGCATTTCAACCACATTAATCTCCATTCTTCTCAATGGTTCTCCCACGAGTGCTTATAGTCCTACTAGAGGTCTGAGGAAGGGGGATCCTCTATCCTCCTACCTCTTTATCATAGCTATGGACTATTTATCTAGACTTCTTGTCAATGCTGCCTCTAATCAAGTTATTTCAGGTGTTAAAGCAGCTAGAAATGCTCCTGCTATTACTCATCTCCTTTTTGCAGATGATATTCTCATTTTCACTAAAGCTGATATACACAATGTGACTGGTATCTTTATACTCTTAATCAGTTTGGAAATATTTCAGGTCAGTTGTTAAACTTAAATAAGTCAAGTGTCTATTTCAGTAATAATATGAGTCCTTCTGCCAAATATGATCTTTCTAGAGCTCTTGACATGATTGAAATACAGGACACTGACAAATATCTAGGTGTCACTCTCCTGATTGGTAGGGATAAATCTAAAGTTTTCAAACACCTTATACAGAGTTTTAATGCTAGGCTTATTCCTTGGAAAGGCAAAAACATGAATTATGCTGCAAGATCAACAATGGTAAAACATGTTTTCAATGATTTGGCTACTCATCAAATGAGTGTTTTTAGAGTCCCTAAAAACACCATTGCTAAACTTGATACCATTCAAAGACAGTTCTGGTGGGGTAAAGATGGAAGTCATAGAGGCATTTATTTTATAGGATGTGATAAATTAAAAATTCCTAAGGCTCTGGGAGGTCTAGGTTTTAGGAATCTTGAACATCTTAACAAGCTTTGCTTACCAAAATTGCTTGGAATGCCTGCAATGATGATTCTTCTCTTTGCTATCAAATTCTCAGGGCAAAATACTCTAGAAATAGTAGTCTTGTTCATCTAGATAAACTAAAAGATGAGAGTTCTTGGCTTTGGAGAAGCATTTACTCCGGTCTTGAAGTTGTTCAAAAACACACTAGGTGGTTAGTGAGATGTGGTTCTAAAATAAACATTTGGCTAGATGTTTGGGTTACTGGTTTAGATAGCCCTCCTGTTCCAGTTGTTGGAATCTCTAGCTTAGATAATTTTTCTTTTGTTTGTGATTTGTTTCAACCTGGTACTAGGCAATGGGATATTAACATTGTTAATACTCTCTTCTCTCAAGACTGTGCAAATCTGATTCTTAATTTGAGTGTTCCTAACACAGGTGATGATACTCTGATATGGAGACCAGATAGAAAAGGCAAGTTCACAGTTAAAAATGCTTATAATACTATTGTTGCAGGTAGATCTATTCCTACTGATGTCTGGAAAAACTTGTGGAATTTCAAAGTTCCACATAGAGTTCAAATTTTCATTTGGAAATGTCTTAAGCAAATAGTTCCTGTTAGAACTAAGATTGCTAGATATAAACATGGCATAGAAACCCACTGTAGTTTCTGTAAAAATAGTGAAGAAACTACTAATCACATCTTTATGGATTGCAGTTACAGTAGAGCCATTTGGTTTTCCTTAAATATTAATATTGATGCCATTAGACAATCCAATGCTGATTTTGAACAGTGGATTATAGGCTGGTTCCATTCTGAAGTTAGTAATGTTTCTGCTTTATGCTTGAGTAATGAGAATCTGATATGCAGATTTATGTGTGTTATTTGGTACATCTGGAAAGACAGGTGCTATTTGGTCTTCCAAGATAAGAAACCCCATCTACAGGCTACAGTGACTAGAGTTAATTGGTTATTTAATCAATGCTCTCATCTGAATGTTCAGCATAAATATTCTATTGCCAATGAATTGCAGATCAAGAATTGGAGGCCTCCAGACAAGGATTTTGTGAAAATAAATGTTGATGGTTCTTATATATCACAGACTAAACAAGGAACTGTTGGTCTAATTCTGAGAAATTTTGCAGGTACATGTTTTAGGAGAAAAAGGTATATGTTGTGAAGATGAGGTGGCAGAGGACTATGGGGCTGAGTATTTTGAATGCAAGGCACTGGAATTTGCTGTGGAATGGATGGAGGAACTGAGAATCACCAAGGAAATTTTTGAAATGGATTGTGAAAATGTAGTTAAATCTATCTCTGAAAATGAGCTACACACTGATTCAATCAAACTATAAACAAGAAGCTTTTAAGGCTATTGAAGAGAACTTCATGAATACATACTCAACTTGGTCTTCTACATCTCCGACACAAGCTGGCAGGTCAACAATTATTAAGCATGTACAAACTCCATCCCTATTTACCAAATGGGCACTTTCAAAATATCCAATCAAACCATCAAGAAGCTTACTACTGTGCAGAGGAAATTCTTTTGGGGGCATACTTCTAGCATGGGTAACAATCCAATTGGTTGGCATAAGATTTGTAAACCTAAGGATTTAGGTGGCTTGCCTTTTAGAGATCTTGAAATGTTAAACTTAGCTCTGCTTACTAAGTTAGAATGGAGACTGTGCACTGAATCAAGTGCTCTATAGACTGAAATTATGAGCAACAAATATTTCATCAATGGAGATATTCTGCATCAAGAACTCAAAGCTGTGAACTGTTCCTACACATGGAATGGGATTATCAAAGGTCTTCAGGTTGTTCAGCGAAATTATTTCATGGAGGTAAACAATGGCAGGAAAACAAAGATTTGGCAAGACAGGTGGATTCCAGGTTTAGCAACTCCTCCTACACTCATTAATGATCTACACAGATTCTATCAAGATGTAGAAGAGCTGATACTGCCTAACACCAATAATTGGAATGTAGAACTTGTCAACAAGCTATTTGATCATAATACTGCGCAAAAAGTACAAAGCTTATTTCTTGATACCTCAAAGGAAGATATTATGATATGGATGCCAGCTACAGATGGTAAATTTTCAGTCAAGAGCGCCTACAAAAAAACTCACTATGAGTAGCACTGAAGTTTATGCTGGTAGAAGATTGATTCAAGATAAGGTATGGAAAAATCTCTGAAAAACCAGAATTGCTCACAGAATAAAGCTATTTTCTTGGAAATGTATACATGAAGCACATCCTACAAGGTTTAAACTGAGTCTGCATAATGAAAGCATTGAACCACAGTGTGCAATATGTGGTCATAATGTGGAATCAATGGAACATTTATTGTTCAGCTGCAGTCATGCTCGCAAAGTATGGAGATTGATGAATATTAATGTGGATGAAGTTCACAGTAGAGGAATAAGTGTATCTCAGTGGGTAGAAAGTTGGTTTATAAACAATAATGGTATGGTTGATGAAAAATTACTATACACTATGATGATAAGTGCTTGGATAATATGGAAGGATAGGTGCGACGTGGTATTCCAGGGAGTTTCTCTAAGCCTTTTGGTTCAATGCATAAGATTCATTATCACCTGCAATCTCATCTACCTGACTTGCCTGCACACATGCATCTTAATAGCACATATAGAGTTTCTCATTGGCAACCTCCCATGCATGATACATTAAAATTTAGCGTAGACGCCTCTTTTAATCATGATACTAATCAGCTTGGTACTGGTATTGTCTTACGTTCACACATAGGTACATGCGAAGGAATCAAAGGATGCTACGCAGATGGAATTCTAAGTCCGGAGATGGGAGAATGCATGGAAATACGTCAAGCTCTTGCGTGGGCTAAAGAGAAGCAGTTCACAAAGATTCACATAGAAACTGATGCGAAACTGGTTATTCAGTCAATAACAAACAGTGTTCTCCTCATACAATGGGAGAATAGAAATTTACTTAAGGAGATTAAACATTTAAGTTCAAGTTTTTCAATATGTAGTTTTTCTTATTCAGTAGAGATGACAGTCAGGTGGCTGACGCAGTTTCTAGAGTTGTGAGGACCATCAATTTAGATCTCACAAATAATTTCCCTGAAGAAATATGTACTCTTCTGGCAAGGGACTACACCCTTGCTATAAATAAATAAATTCTTTCTTCGTATCAAAAAAAAAAATCAAACTCTAATTGAAGTAGTTAAACATAAATTCAGTAGTAGAAATTTTTGGTTTTGCAAGTCTGTAAACAGACTAGGTAATAATGCAGCTCATGAACTAGCCAAAAAAACTAGACTACAAGCTGCTAATTTTTCATACGTAGACAATTTTCCAGATGATATTCTCACTCTGGTCAAAAATAAAAAAAAATACTAACACTAATCTTTTTGAATATTCTTAAAGATGACCTCGTTAGTCGTTAATCTTATCCCGTAAACCAAGATTCAGGGGTACAATCATATTAAACAACTCCCATGGTCACGTAACTAACTCCATACTTTACATTGGGTACGCATGATTTTGACGCGGCATATTATACTGACAAAATATGTTGTAATAATTTAATGAAAAAACCAAATCCATTGTATTCTAGGTGGTCAGGATACTCGGCTCTCACCCGAGAGACCCGGATTCAAGTCCCGACAACGGAATATTTTTTTTATTCTTTTGAACCAAAAGGAACCGAAAATGTAAAGCAGGGATTTGAACTCCGAAGATCCGGTTTGAATATACATTAATTAATGGAAGTGGCTGGTGTAAAAAAATATGTAAAATTTGATATTGTTTAAATAGAGGAGAATGTAAAAATAGTCAGGATGTAAACAGTTTCATCCTACCCATTTTTCAAATACTTTTTTTTTAATTTACATCAGGATGCATCCAGATTCATCCTCGCTTTTTTTAAGTTTAAGCCAGGATGAATCCAGTTTCATTCATGCTATTTTTCTGGTGTCCATTTCACCCAATATTAATTTTCACTCGTCCATTAGAACCATGTTTTAAGAATATTTGGACAAATGACCCATTTTCGAAAAAAAAAGAAGAGAAATTTGTTGTTTGGTCCACTAAACCCGATCCAGGTAATCTGTAGTCCAATGGGAGAATATTTTTAACCCTTGGTCCAAAAACATGGAAATGACTAGCATACACATCATCCAAAAACGTGTGAACCAAAAATACGATATCTTTTTCGTCTCTGTATTGTGAGTTCTCCTGTATTGTTTTTCTTCTCCCTTAACTTTCTTTCTCTCTAACCTAAAACATCATCTTCTATTAATATTTTCCCTATCGATTCATATCTGATTAAGGTACAAAGTAAGATTTTAGGGTTTCCGACGTGATTGATCGATCTCACCGTTTTTATGCTTTTATATTTCATTGTTTTTCAAATCTAGGTCGTTAGCCATTAATATTTTTCCTATCGATTCATATATGATTAAGGTACGCAATAATATTTAAGGGTTTTCCAGGTGATTGATCGATATCACTGTTTTTATGCTTTTATGTTTCAACTTTTGTCAAATCTAGGGTTTCAGTGATGCAATATTGGGGATTTTTGATAACTTAGTTAAAATTTGAATACTTGCTGCATGATTGTGTTTCGACAACAGTTTAACTAATTTTTTCAAATTAGTTAAACTTCCACTGGATTATTGTGTTTTGGCTCATAACTGTTTAATACTTGTTGTAGTTAATGAAGATTATTTGATGATGCAGTTGAAGTCTCTACCAGATTCAACTGGGAGTTGCTTCTTATTGGAAGAATTACAAGTAAATTGTTCAAAACAAATCCTTCTCTGATTCTTCAGTTTTAAGTCATTCATTTTACATTTCTATTTTTCTGTTCTAAGGACATGTCAATATGTACTGCATACAAATCCCTAATTTATGTTTGATTATGATTCTGCCATACATATCTATATGTATATGTAGGGAAAAAGTGATCTGTTAAGCAGTACATGTCAATATGTATTGTATACAAACCGCTAATTTATGCTCGAATATGATCATATGTACATATCATTACGTGTTGTACGAACCCATACTTTATGCTTGAATAGATCCTGCAATACCTATCGCTATGTACATAAGAAAAAAGTGATTCACTAACGCAATACAAATCAATATATACTGTATATAAAACCCTAGTTTGTTTGAATATGACCCTGCAGTACATATGCGTATGTAAGTAGGGAAAAAGTGGTTTGTTATGCACTACATGTCAATATGTAAACCCCTGGTTTGTACTTGAATGTGATTCTATAGCTGTGTTTTAGGTAAAAGGTGATTCGTTGATCCAGTACATATCATTATATATTGTATGAACCCCTAGTTTATGCTTGAATATGTACATATGAATAATCCCTAGTTTATGTTTGGGTATGATCCTGCAGTATATTTCTGTATGTGTTTAAGGGAAAAATGATATGGTTATGAAGTAAATGTCAATATGTATTGTATACAAATTGATCCTACCATACAAATCAAATTGAGTTTAAAGCCAAGTCAAACAAGGGATGGAGCCTGCTAACAATAACTTGCTTTTAAGTTTGGGAAACTACAATTCTCCTTATTCATTAAATCTAATATTTACAAACTTTTTTCTTAAGTACAATGTTGCGACATTTCTATGATAAGCTTTTTGACACGGGTGATCCGGTATTTTCTAGTAAACCATTATTTTTTTGATATACCTTTATGTTCTTTTGAAGTGCAAGATGGGTTCTCTTCTCCGTCTTCCTCATTTTCTGTCTTTGATATTTCAGGAAGTTCGAGGGCAGTTTGGAGGATTAATCTATACGGGGATGAGTTGCTTTATGCGAGGATGTAAGACAAAGCTTTATCCCTTGTTTAGCAGCAAAATGTGGTGCAATACTTCCTTGGCACTCTGTTTTCTGGAAAGGCAAGTTCAGGCTCTTAACTTAGATTCCCATGTACTTAATGCACAAAGATGGAGCCATGATGTTCGTGGATGTTGTTGTAGGTAAACTATGGATACATGATGTTCATGGATGTTGTTGTAGGTTTATTCTGCGTATTCTTCTCAACGCAAAATGCCGAAAAAACTGCAACTTTACTCAGAACTTTTTTATTACAAAAGGTTATGTAAAAAATACCAATTTTCTCCGGTACTTCTGCTACATACTAATCATATGCATTAACCTAATATAAAAATACTATGAAAAATATAAATCCTTATCTACTGGTAGTAGATATCTTCTTGTAGTGTAAAGCCTGGCACGCAAAAGAAAATTCTGCCAAAAATATAACTTAGCCGTCTTTAGTACGTATTGATATGTGACGGTGATAACCCAGTACATATCGATATGTATTGGGTATCAGACGCTTCAAATTGATGTGTGATGAGATAATCCTCCCGTCTTTCAGGCTTGATGCCTGCAAATTTTCCAACTTTTGTAGTTGATCTTTATAGCCACAGACTCTGTGAGTCTTCCACTGTTACAAATAGATCGTGTATTTCTCTGAAACATAACAGGAGTTCCACGGGCATCTGACGACGAAACGGCTTCCACAACCATTTCACATGTTATGGCCACAGGTCGCGAAATTCTTTGTTCTTACAAACACCACCATTCCTGCCACCCCCAATTGGATATATTCAAAACATTCAGATGCAGAGAAAAACAATATCTAACTAAATTAACCAGGTAACCTAAAGAATACTGCCTGCTTATTTGTTACTTTCCATTGGGTGATTATTTAATGGTGTCTGCAATCAATTTAAACCCCAGAAAAATTTAAAATCAAAACAGAAAACCGCAATATGTATACACATGTGCTAAATATACTGTAATGTACTGAAAAAACTTAGTAGATATCAATATGTAATGAGGGAGAAGTAGTAGATATCAATATGTAGTGACTGAAAACCTAGTCGATACCTATATATACTGAGTGAAAACCTAGTAGATATCAATATGTACTGAATGAAAATCTAGTAGATGTCTATATGTACTCAATGAAACCTAGTATATTTTTATTGTCATGTGTAGAATTAATCACAGTTTCTGCAAAGAATGATAAGAATATCATTCCTTATTCCTCCGAGCTTTGAGGGATGGAAATTTAAAGTGTTATCTTACTGGATACTGGCCAAACCAAGTAACTTAATACCCTTGCGACAAACTTGTAATACTCTTTGGTTACCCAAGTACTCAATGGCATTGAACCTATGACAGTAAGTAAGACCATACAGAACTGGAATCTTCGTGAGGAATTCTCTACAGTAAGAATCACGGAAACATATCCAATCTCTGAAAACATAAAAAAAAAAACATGAAACATTAACAACTATAGTATTAAGTAAGTACATTATTTCTGGTAGATATTGATATGTACTGAGCAAAGCTAGTTGATATTACTCGGTACATATTTATGGGACATATAAATTAACTAAGTTGAGGGCACACTAATGTTGCTGAAAGATTACCCGAAATACTAAAAGTTGGTTTCCTGCTGAGTTGAGGGCACTAAATAGATCTTCTTCCTATCATATGTCAACTTCCCCAAGTTGTACCTCTTGCTGGCCCTCGGGTTTTCTTTGAAGTAGTACATATTGTTATTTAGAAAGTAAGAACCCAATACATATTGTTATATAAAGAGAAAGAACCCAGTACATACTGATATGTACAAAGTCAAAACACAATACATACTGATATGTACTGGGTGAAAGCCTATTATATATATAATTGATATGTACCGCGTGAAAACTTTGTAGATATCACATTTGAAAACTACATACAATTGAAGTACACCATAAATCAAAGACATTTTACAATTGAAGTACACCATAAATCAAAGACATTTTAGAGTTGGACTTCAGGAATTTAAGTAGTAGCTAGCATTAGGGGGTAGAAAATTACATGCAATGGATTTTTTTTTGCTCATCCACAACAGTCACAGGTAGTATACCCACCTCTCGTTGTTGAATAGTTTCACCGACACAAACAACCACTTTCAATTTTCTAGAGTGTGTATATGTAACTTTCTCTCCGACGAACGGCACAACCATATTTCAAAAACAACAAAAGAACAACCTGCAAAAACAACAAAAGAACCAAATTATAATTGCTTTTCATCACAAAAACAAACACATATGTGACAACCACTACAGATGCAGAACATACATATTAATTCAGTACATCATACTGTTGAATAATATACACCATCATATCAAACCTACGAAAAAAAAAGGCCTAATTTCATTTTCACATTTTGAACCTTTGATGTGTAAATTAAAGCATCTAAGCAAAATCAAAATTTGAGTATAAACCATCGTTTGATGAGATATTAGGAATCAAACTACTTACGGGCAAAGAAAGTATCTTATTCTTAGCATCTTGAATCCAAATCTCCATACGTGCAGCCAATTCAAACGGTGCTAAAACACAAAATCATTTGATTTCCGTCTTTTCACTAACCCATTCAATTCCTCCTCCCAAAAATCCCCAAATCTGAAAATAAAATATAATCGAACACCAGATATTGATCAAATTTTACATTAAAATGATGAGAAAGTTAAACTGATCACAAATCTCCACTCTAATTTCGAATAAAATAAATGAGTCGAAAATTATAAACCCTAAAATGAAATTTCCAGAACTGTTTTTCATTGAAACAAGGATACACCTAGATGTTTCATACCAATATTAGAGAAATAAGAGGAAGGATTAGCTTTTTCAATGATGATGGTGATGCCGATGAGATTTCCATGTTTCTCCTGAGGCAATTTCTTCTGATCTCATACCCAGAGACCCTCTTCAATATTGAGAGACGATAAACATAATCTGATCTGCTATTATCCCAAGGAGGGGTAGTTCTGCCTTTTAGAAAATGCGGTTTATATTATTCGCACGTGTAATGGATCAAGGATTAATATTTTTAGTCCAAAATCATGAATTTGGACTAGCGGTTAAATCAGTTTTATGGGTGGACTAGTCATTAAACGGATACTCAAGTTTAGGATTAACCAGTAATTCCTAGAAAAAAAAACCTAAAAGGTATTTTGACATTCCATCGCGAAACCACTTCTACAAGTTACATTTGATATGCACTGGATATTATTTATTTTTCCAAATTCGTCTGTTTCTGCTCCCTGTCTTTCTCGTGTATGATTTTCCCGTCAAATCATCCTCTCTATACTGTAGTTGTCAATCCGAAGGAAAATCGACAACTTTATCCATCCAACCTTTTGTTTTGGATAGACATTGCTTGTTGTACTTGACATCGCATTGAACAACCAATAAATAGACACATTTTAGTAAAGTTCACTCGAAGGTTTTTATATATTTCTCTTGTCAAAATCAATTTACGTGTTTTCGGATTTGCGCAATTGCGTCGTATCATTTCAGTTTTAGGCGACAAATGTTTTTTCTTATTTGTAAGAGCTACTTCGGGGTACATCTTACTCCTTTGTTCATTTGTGAATTACAAAAAAGAAACAGGTGAGTTGATGGAGACAGGAAAAAAAAATCATACAAAACTGGCGATAATAAAATACATTGTTTTGGGTCTACTACATGTCGCATCGCAAGGGGTGGGATATGCATCCCAGCTACCGATCGATTAACAGTTGTATGCGCGGCGCCTGGCGAGCAGATAATAACATTCCCCCACCAAGTCACTGTATCCACGGGTGAGATGTGCAGATCTTAATTTCAGCTATTCTAGAACTGGATTGAGAATCTATTTTGTGCCGAGAAAATGTTCTATGAGTTATAGGTAGTCTACCGTGCACTAAAATTGAAATATTGAAACTGCATTATATTTAGCACCAAGAAAGCTAGAAGTAATGAATTTGATTGTGATAATTAGTGAAGTTGATTTGGAACACTATGAGAATTTTCCTTGTGATATCATTAACTTGATCAGAAGGGATCAAGTTAATCTTCAGATTTAGACCTTGCTTGTTTTCTCCCGACTCACCTGATTCGTCTGGATCAGGCTGAAATCACCTGACTCATTTTGATCTGACTCAATATGTTTGATTTTGAGTTAGATCCGACTCTTCTGACTAAAAAATACGAGTTAGTGGTTTGTTCCTATGAGTAAGGGTATTGAGAATTCTTATGTCCGAAGAACAACCTAGATTAATCAATCACCTCTCAACAATCCTTCTTGACTACATAAGAGGTTTGTCGAGGAATCACAAACAGTGAGATGAAGATGTTTGTGACTTCTTTATCTTGCTTATCGGAGAAGTCTCACTATCTCAAGCCAATCAATAGTTTGTACTCGTACGATAGAAGATGCAAGATCAGATCACACAACTATAATAAAAGTAGTATCGGTTTGGCTTCACAATCCCAATGAAGTCTTTAAGTCGTTAACCTGGTTTTAGAGAAGAAAACCAAAGGTTAAAGGAGAATCGACTCTAGCGAGCGCACTAGTATCACACATACGTGTGGGGATTAGTTTTGCACATTGCTAGATGTCTCCTTTATATAGCCTTCAAATCAGGATTTTTCCTAGTTACAAAGCAATCCATATTCACCGTTAGATGAAAACCTGATTTAGATTCAAGCTTATATTTCTCAACTGTTAGATCAAAAACTTAGCTTGTCACACACACTTGGGTAGACGTTTACTGGGTTTGTGAAAACCATGCCCAACCGTGTACGTGTATGTTGGTTCAACATAGTAACCCAAAAGGTTAACCATATGAGAAATTCATATTAACCTAGTTCTTCTTCACCATAACTAGTTCAATTGACTCAAATGAACTAGTTACAGAGTTGTTCAATTGCTATGAGATCTTATGTAACTACACAAGACACAATTGAAACAAAGATGATTCGATTCGATTGAATCGGCTCATGAAATTTATATCCACAGTTTGCATAAAGCATTCCTTAGTAATTTAAGTTTCATGTTCAGAGCACATCTTTAGATCATAACCACTTAAGCTCACAAACAAGTTCACGGACTTAAGGCAACCGGCATAGTTTTCTAAACTCAGCAGAAAATCTCGGCAAAGAGACTTCTGCCAGTTCGCGGACTAGGTTCGCGGGCTAAACACGCAAACGAGTTTTTGAAAAATCCCAGCATAAATTCTCGGCAAGAGAACTTCCGTCAGTTCGCGGACTGAGTTCGCAAACTGAGTTCGCGGACTTGGCAAAGCCAATTCCTCTGGTTTCTCTCAATCAACAAAGTTCGGAAACTTCGGATTAAGGAATACATGGTTATGTAATCTAAAATCTCATTCCAATCATTGAGACATTCTCAGAGGACGTTATATAGCCGTTATTCACAGACTGTTTCACGTCAGAGAAATTCTCAAAGTAATTGAAAATTTTCATGACTTTCGTCACTAGGTGAAGATAAACTTGATCAAAGCGAAACGCTTTACCAATACACGATTTCGAGAAAAGGATAAGTAGTGAATACTCAGCTCGAAATGTCAAATGTGTATGATCCAGTCTATATAGCATACGCCTTTTTGTCTCCTAAGAAGTAGGAGATAGAATAGATAGACTTTTGAGTGATAGATAAGTTCAAGTCTCCATATACCTTTTTGTTGATGAAGTTCCACGGTTCCTTGAGTAGATCTTTGTCGTTTTATGATGAATCGCCATGAAGTCCTTGAGTTCAACTACACTTTTCTATCCTAGTCCGAGACTTAGCTATAATAGACTAGAAATCAAGACTCATAGTTTTGATCATTAACATTGACAAACATGCTTGATATAGCAATGCATGCGAGGTCGACCGAGGTATGCTCTAACAATCTCCCCCTTTGTCAATTTTAGTGGCTAAACTATTAATACATATGGAATACAAAAAAGATAAACTTTAGTGGCTCCTATTTCATAGTCTAATCTTCAACGTTCCTTGAAATCTTCGTCCTTCCAAGTACTCCAATGATCCCAAAGGTTTTAAGTTTAGCACCACCGTTGTTGAAGATCCGTACCTATAACAATGAGAGAAATCGAGATTCTCGATCATTATCATACAATGTCATAGTATCATTATGTAACATCAAAGTCCAATTGCATCACGACTTTAACAATATACTATGGTGATATGTATCACTCCCCCTTAGTCAATACTCCATCTCGATCATGGAAACCACTCCCCCTTACACAATGATCCGAAAACCATATGTATTTGTAGTGTGAACTACATTATTTCTCCCTCTTTTTGTCAATAAAATTGGCAAAGGTAAAAGAACGGGATCATAATGAAACTTCCACAAGAGACATTTCATAGACTAAAAGAAAAAAATACATACCAACTTAATTTAGATGCAATCATAAAGCCGAAGCTAAATGCATTCATCAAGGAGTTTTAAGATACAAGATAACCCGTATAAAATTCCACAGCCGCACACCCCGCAAGATATTACCATTAAGCACAAGTTCAAAAGAACTCTCCCCCATTTGATGTCATTCCCGAAAGAACAACAAGAGCGATCTTAATTTCGAAATAAAAGAAGGATTTTTTAGTTGGACACCAAAAACCATGGAAATGATTTTCTATATCCAAAACTCAACCAAATTAATCACAAGTAAACCGATGATTAATTTAATTGGAATACGCAACTAAATCAAACCACAAAAGTGATCAATTTAATTGATTGTGCTCAACATAAGTAAACTTACGGAGCTACGACTAAGATAACCACACGGAGATGACTACCTTAATCGTTCAAATACTCAACATAAGGAAAACCTTATGGAATAACGATTACATCAACCAATAGAACATGATTAGTATAGACGTTCATATACTCAACACAAGAACTTGTGGAATATATGAAAAACTCAACTAGACTAATTACAAGAGAACCTATAATTAATCTAATTGGAATACACAACCAAAATAATCACCGAAGAAATCAATTTAATTGTCAAAAGATTTTGCTCGACAAAAGAAGACTTTCGGAGCAAATAACTAAATAACCAATCAAGATGATTAATTTAGTTCAAGAATGCTCAACATATAGCATCTCATGGAACAACCAACAAGGCCAATATTAATCGACATAGTTGTAAGGTGCTCAACATAAGATACACAATGGATCCTTCACGATAAAACATAACAAAATGGATCAATGAAGACCAATACCGTGGATAACATACAAGGATTTATTCTATTTTCCATCACTATTTGCATAACGACATAATAGACTTTATCCTTGTCAAACAAAAGATTTCATCCTATTTTCCATCAAATAAATGACTGCATAGGCATAACTTTTGTAATTGTCAAAAGTTCATTCGTCCTTTCATCAATACGAATATCAATTTATGAACGACTTTACTTTTGACACAATATGGGACCTTCAAGTTCACGGACGCAAACAGTACATATCCCATACAAATATTGCAATACTTCAAAACAGATTAATACTGCAATAATATCATCCTACAAATATTTTTAGAATTTAAAACCAATAAACCTAAAAAAAAACATAAGAAGATGAAAACAAAAATAGTTATGTGTAGTCACAATCTTCGCTATTCAAAACACTAGTTATTCTTCCAACTCAAAAGAAGACATAATAGGTATCTGAAAATATCCTCAGTTTTCCTTGATAATTTCATACCTCTGAAATGGTCCATCAAAGTATGAGTCACTGATATCCTTGATCCTGTTGACTATAGACAAAACATGTTCATAAGTCATAACATTAACTTTCCGATCAACAGTGCGAGCATAATGACGAGCCTTTGCACAATCAAGGATAACTTTCTTCTGATTTCTGATCAAGATATTCTAAGTACCAAGGATTTTTGCATGTCCATCAATAAGCTGGTTTATCTGCAATTGAAGGTTAGCCAGTTCGTTCTTAACTTCATTCTGAACACGAATCAGATCCTTGACAGATTCTCCAATCCAAGAGTTATACTCTTTTCTTTCAAGAATCTTCTTCAGTATAAACTCTTGACCAGAATCACATCCTTTGAGATCATCCTCAACCATACGGTTAACTTCTTCTTTGGGAACAGTTTCCATAGAGCTCATTTCTGAAGAAAAATGAAACACGTATAAGAGTTATATATGTTTGTGAATGCCCTGGCTAGAAACCTTAGAGTTTCTTGAGGAGATGCGAACGTTTGTGGGCCAACCAAAAGACAAATGGCGCTAAGAGGAAATATTGCGCATTGTGCAGCTTTCAAAGATTCTCCATCAAAAAAGGTCATAGTGACAAAAGAAAAGGAAACTAGAGAAGGGAATTACATCAAAAGATATACAAGCTAGAGAAAAATAGCACAATACTTGAGTATCTCTCAAATACTTATCCTTGTATCTCTCAGGTTAGACACAAGAATAGAACATTCTGCTGTTAGGTAGCAGAGGGAGACATAGTTTCACCATAGGTTCTGAGAGAGTAGCTGTAATTTCCTCCAGGATATCTTATCTCAGCATTTCTTGTCCTTTCACTGCAGCTTCTAGGGAAAAGGGTGCGTCTCGCAGTCCTTCTGGGAATCACTGGTGAGAAACCTTTCTGATAACAAAGTCTATGACCTCTAGAAATAGGTTCTAGTGGACTTTCCGAAATTGTTCTCCACACAATAGACTTAGATTTACCAGATTTGTTCTTATAAGCACATGACATGATTTCATTGGTAGCCCGAGAGTTTACAAATGTCCCGTAATTATTTCTAGGAGAGAGATCATTTTTATAAGATGTCTGGTTTCCTGTGAAAGGAACCTTCACTGTAGAAGTCGTCCGACTATTTACTCCATTGACGATATAAAGAAGAAATTTGTGAAGTTGAGAAACACGTTTCTTTCTGGAAAAACAATGGATAACATAGTGATTTCCTTTTCCACAGAAGGTACAGATTCATGGAGGAGAAGCAATAACTGGTACTTTTTTAAACTTCATAGCCACCGGAGAAGATTGTAAGTTATAAAAACTTTTCTTGACACAATCTTCATCTGGAGAAAATTTCATTTTGTACAGTAACTCATGAGAATTAGTTTGTGCAGAAGAATTTCTCTTTAAAACAGAGTTTTCCATTTCCAAGGAATTGCACTGTCCATGGGCTATGACAAGTGATGCTTCAAGTTTCTTTTTCTCAACACGAAGTCTGTCAAGATCAGATGAATGTGTCTTGATCAAACATTTTTCTCTAATTGAGCCTTCTTTAACCAGCTTTTCAAGATCACAAATATTTTCGCGTTTTAGATTGTTTTCTTGAAGAAGTTTCTCAATTTCCTTAGAGAATGACCCTATAATGTTATAGAGTACATGTTCACGATCAATAGACTTTTCAAATTCATCAATGAGTTGTACATGATCCTTGAGATCAACAAACTCTGTAGAATTTTTTAAAATTCTGGTGAGCTCCTTTTCAGCCTTTGCCATTATGTCCAATGTCTCATTGGAGAAAGAATGACCAACACAGGATGGGGCGATCTTCTTACCTCGGGATTTGGAAGAATCATCTAAGGAGTGACCCTTTGAGGTATTTCCGAGACACTTGACAGAGTTGACAACTTTAGGAGGCATTTTTGGTATGCGTATGAGATTCTATCCACAGATTCAGATTGCCACAAACACAGACTTATAAGGTCTTTAACGTGTTTGCCTGCTCTGATACCAATTTAAAGGGGGTCTAACAACATCACCCAATATTTCGCTTAGAAATCTGTATGAACTAACTTCGAAATACTTTGATAGAGAATCAACTAGATAGTCAGACTCAATCTAGACTAAAGTATCTCAAGGAGTTAATATCTCTCTCTTGATTTTATTTTTACTCAAGCTAAAAACAATAGCGAGTCTTTATCAAATACAAGGAATAACTTGGACTGTACCAAAGACCAATATCCAAGGATCAATCAACAACCAAAGGTTGGATTTCCAATTGATGATCTTAATGCACAACCTGTATTATTTCAATTATATAAAAATATAATGCGGAAAAGAAATAACACAAACACCAAAAGTTTTGTTAACGAAGAAACCGCAAATGCAGAAAAACCACAGGACCTAGTCCAGATTGAATATACACTGTATTAAGCCGCTACAGACACTAGCCTACTACAAGCTAACTTCGGACTGGATTATAGTTGAACCCCAATCAGTCTCCCACCGATCCAAGGTACAGTTGTACTCCTACGCCTCTGATCCCAGTAGGATACTGCGCACTTGATTCCCTTAGATGATCTCACCCATAACTAAGAGTTGCTGCAACCCAAAATTGCAGACTTGATAATAAACAAATCTGTCTCACACAGAAAAGTCTATCAAAGGATAAATCTGTCTCCCACAGAAAAACCCTAGGTTTTTGTTCTGTCTTAAGATATAAAATCAAGGTGAACATGAACCAATTGATAATCGGGTCTTATATTCCCTAAGAACAGCCTATATTAATCAATCACCTCTCAACAATCCTTCTTGACTACACCAGCGGTTTGTCGAGGAATCACAAACAGTGAGACGAAGATGTTTGTGACTTTTTTATCTTGCCTATCGGAGAACTCTCACGATCTCAAGCCAATCAATAGATTGTATTCGTAGGATAGAAGATGCAAGATCAGATCACACAACTACGATAAAAGTAGTATCGGTCTGGCTTCACAATCCCAATGAAGTCTTTAAGTCGTTAACCTGGTTTTAGAGAAGAAAACCAAAGGTTAAAGGAGAATCGACTCTATCGAGCGCATTAGTATCACACTGACGTGTGGGGATTAGGTTTGCATAATGCCAGATGTCTCCTTTATATAGCCTTCAAATCAGGGTTTTGCCTTAGTTACAAAGAAATCCATATTCATCGTTAGATGAAAACCCAATTTAGATTCAATCTAATATTTCTCAACCGTTAGATCGAAAACTTAGCTTGTCACACACACTTGGGTAGACGTTTACTGGGTTTGTGAAAACCATGCCCAACCGTGTACGTGTATGTTGGTTCAACATAGTAACCCAAAAGGTTAACCATATGAGCAATTCATATTAACCTAGTTCTTCTTCACCAAAACTAGTTCAATTGACTCAAATGAACTAGTTAGAGAGTTGTTCAATTGCTATGAGATCTTATGTAACTACACAAAACACAATTGAAACAAAGATGATTCGATTCGATTGAATCGGCTCATGAACTTTATAGCCACGTTTTGCATAAAGCATTCCTTAGAGCACATATTTAGATCATAACCACTTAAGCTCACAAACAAGTTCGCGGACTTAAGGCAACCGATAGAGTTTTCCAAACTCAGCAGAAACTCTCGGCAAAGAGACTTCCGCCAGTTCGCGGACTAAACACGCAAACGAGTTTTTGGAAAATCCCAGCAGAAATTCTCGGCAAGAGAACTTCCGTCAGTTCGCGGACTTGGCAAAGCCAATTCTTCCGTTTTCTCTCAATCAACAAAGTTCAAAAACTTCATATTAAGGAATACATGGTTATGTAATCTAAACTCTCATTCCAATCATTGAGACATTCTCAGAGGACGTTATATATCCATTATTCACAGACCGTTTCACGTCAGAGCAATTCTCAAAGTAATTGAAACTTTTCATGACTTTCGTCACTAGGTGAAGATAAACTTACTCAAAGCGAAACGCTTTACCAACACACGATTTCGAGAAAAAGATAAGTAGTGAATACTCAGCTCGAAATGTCAAATGTTTATGATTCAGTCTATATAGCATACGACTTTTTGTCTCATAAGAAGTAGGATATAGAATATATTGACTTTTGAGTGATAGACAAGTTCAAGTATCCACATACGTTTTTGTTGATGAAGTTCCACGGTTCCTTGAGTAGATCTTCGTCGTTGTATGATGAATCGCCATGAAGTCCTTGAGCTCAACTACACTTTTCTATCCTAGTTCGAGACTTAGCTATAATAGACTAGAAATCAAGACTCATAGTTTTGATCACTAACATTGACAGAATGCTTGATATAGGAACGCATACGAGGTCGACCGAGCTATGCTCTAACACTCTGCCTCAGCTGTAGATCTTAAGACAATTGGATGTTTTTTACTAGACCAAGAAACCAAAGAAGAACCAAGAAAAATAGCATAACCACAAGTAGATCTTTATGTTTCAGGACAATTACCCCAGTCAGAATCAGTGTATGATGTCAAGGAACTAATATCACCTTTTCTCATAGTTATACCAACTCGAATTGAACCCTTCAAATATCTCAGCATTCTCTTAACTAACTGCATGTGAACATCTGTAGGAGCATGCATGTATTGACTCACATATTTAACCCCAAAACATATGTCAGTTCTTGTTAAGCACAAATACTGAAGCATACCAACTATAGTCCTATACTCAGATGCATTTGAAAGCAAAACACCATCAGAAATTGAAACTCTAGGACCCTTTGTAACTGGTGTGCTACAAGGATTGCACTCTAACATTTTTTTTTTTTCCAATAATTCCAAAATATATTTCTTTTGTGTGAGTAAAATACTATCATAATGTCTAGTAGCTTCTATTCCCAAGAAAAAGTATAAATTACCTAATTCTTTCATTGCAAAAGCAGCACTGAGATGTTGAACTAAATGAGCAAGTAAAGCTTCAGATGAACCAGTCATTATAATATCATCAACATAAAGAAGTAAAACCATCATATCAGAACCATTACTATACACAAACATAGAATAGTCAGAGACAGTTCTCACAAATCCATAAGAAAGCAATGAAGCATTAAAATTTTCAAACCAAGCCCTTAGAGCTTGCTTTAATCCATAAAACTCTTTTTCAATTTGCAAACTTTATGTGGAAATTCAGCACTCTCAAATCCAGGTGGTTGTTTCATGTAAACATTCTCTACTAAATCACCATGCAAAAAAGCATTGGAAACATCCAATTGCTTTATGATTCATCCTCTAGTAAAAATTATTGTTAAAACCACTCTAACTGTAGTTGCTTTTACAACAGGACTAAAAGTCTCTCCATAATCAATTCAATCTGGACTAAAAGTCTCTCCATAATCAATTCCATCTTGTTGATTATATCCTAGAGCAACCAATCTTTACTTTAGTCTATCCACAGTACCATCTGGTTTTAACTTTACTCTATAAACCCACTTGCATCCCAGAATGTTCATATGTGGTTCAGGGTCAACTAAATCCCAAGTATCATTCCTAGGTAATGCAGTATTCTCATCTCCCACTGACAATTTCCATTTAGGATTTTGAATTGCAGTTTTAAAAGATTTTGGTCAGTAGGAATTGAAAGCAAAGAAGAAAAAGCAGATGAAATAGGATGTGTAACAGAATGATGTAAAACATGATCATGAAAAACTCTGGGTTTAGTAATACCAGTTTTTGATCTAGTGATTATAGTAGATGAAGGAACTGAGGATTGTTCAACATCTGTAAGAATTTCAATAACAGTAGATGCCTCAGAACAAGAAGGAGCTGAAAAATAAAACTCATTTTCAGAGAAAATAACATGTCTTGAAATATAAGTTTGCTTTAAAATTGGATTATAGCATTTATAACCTTTATGTAAAGAACTATAACCAATAAAGACACATTTTACAGACTTTGGAGATAACTTGTCAGGTCTTGAATGACCCAGAAAAGGATAACAAATGCAGCCAAAAACTTTAAGTAATGAATAATCAGGATGCTCATTGTACAAAACTTGAAAAGAAGACTTATTTTGAAGTATTGGAGTTGGAGTTCTATTTAAAAGAAAAGTAGCTGCTAAGAAGGCATCATACCAAAAATCTTTTGGACAATAAGCATTAAACAATAGAGTATTACCCATTTCTGTAATATCCATATGTTTTCTTTCAGCAAGACCATTTTGCTCTGGTGTTTTTGGACAAGAAATTCTGAGATTAATACCACAAGACTCCAAAAACAGTTTGAAAGGACCCTTAACCAATTCACTAACACCATCAGTTTGGAATGAAAGAATTTTAGCATTGAATAAATTTTCAGTGAGAGTTTTGAAAGGCTGAAAACATTGTAAAGCTTCAGACTTAGCTTGCATTGGATAAATCTAATGAAATCTAGTAAAATCATCAACAAATAAAATATAATATCTAAATTTAGATAAAGAAGATACAAGGGCAGGACTCTATTCATCACAATGAACTAAAGCAAGAGGAGAGGTTGTATGAGAAGTAGAAGCATGAAATGGAAGCCTTTTACTTTTAGCAAGCTGACAAGGATGACAAATCGTGTCTTTTGAGTAGAATTTAAAAGAATTAGTTTATCATTATGGAGTAGATGAACAATTTTTGATGAAGGATGACCTAACCTACTATGCCACAAATCAGGAGAAGCAACTAGAGATGAAAAAGCATACTGCAATTTAGGTGTAGATATTGGATATAAATTGTTGACCATCTTTCCCTTAGCTAACAACACATGTTCATATAAACCTCTAATCTCATAACCAAAAGGATCAAATGTGATATAGCAAACATTATCCTTAGTGAACTTAGATACTGATAGTAAATTATGCTGCATATCAGGCACATGTAAGACTTTATCTAACATAAAACTAGTTGTGGGTGTCTAAATTGTTGAACTGCCAGTAAATGAGATAGGTAGAGACTTACCATTGCCAATCACCACATGCTCCTTTCCTTTGTAGTCTGAAGTATTAGTAAGAGTTGATCTATCACCAGTCATGTGTGCTGATGCTCCACTATCAGATATCCACACAGTACTTGAAGAGGAGTCATCATTAATTGCAGAACCATGGACATTCAAACTAGTAAAGTCTTGATGATAACCAGAAGAAGAAGCTGGAGATGGTTGTTGATAATTGGGCTGAACATCTGAGGTTGCATAATGAGCTTGTGAAGAACTAGTAGAATTCCCAGTTGGAGGTGGATGATATCTAAAGAAACACCTAGATGCCATATGACCATTTTTCTTACAGATTTGACAGAATACCTTGGAGAAATCTACATAAGGTCTTCTATCACCATCAGCATTTGAAGAACCCGAAGTAAACCCATGTTGATACTGACTATTCTTATAAGAACCACCAGCTCCATTTTTGTTATTCCCACCATTTCTTTTATTATTATTATAAGCAGTTTGTCCAATTCTAACATAGAATGCAGAATTTTGGTCATCATAAACACTTGTGTTATTCTGATGTCTCTTAGCAAGAAATTGCTCATGAGAAAGTAACCTAGCCTTAACTTCTGCAAAAGAATAAGGTTTCTCTCTGTTTTGTGAAGAAATGACAAAGATATCATACTCAGTCCCTAACCCATTTAATACAAACATCATAAGATCTTCACCACTAACTTTCTCACCAATAGCAGCTAAAGAATCTGCTATAGTCTTGATCCTTTGTAAATATTAAACAATAGACATATTCCCTTTCTTAAGACTATTCAACTGAGTTCTTAACATACTCTTCCTAGCAGTAAATTGGGTTTTGAAACTTTGTTCAAGAAAGTCCCAAACTTCTTTAGCAGTAGACAATCCAAGAACATCACTACTAACTGTTGGTGTGAAAGTTGCTTTTAAACAGGTAGACATAAACCTGCCCAATCTTCTCCAAGAAACCCACTCAGGATTAACTATTTCAACACCATCAACGATAACTTTCTGAGATGGTTCTAAGATATCACCATTAACATACCCATAAAGATCACAGGAGAACAAAACTCCCTCAAATTGATCTCGCAAAAGTAGAAAATTGGACGAGTCAAGCTTCATTGAAACAAAATTTGAAATATTTGTGAAAGGTAAAGTACAAGAATTACCAACGGATGCCATTGTATTAGAATTTTGGCTTGATTGAAGGATGTCCAGATCTGAAACCAAGAAATCGTTGGTGTTGTTGCTGTTGACGTTACTGCTATTGTTGTTGTTGTTGCTGTTGTTATTATTGTTTGTATATGTAGATCGACGAGTTGTTACCATATAATTCTTGGAAGAACCCTAAAAGTTTGATTTGTGGGAAAAATTATTATACTGATATTACCCTGTATTGATTTATTACCAAAAAATTATTGAGAAAATTGTTTAAGGTCTGAATGAGGATCTAAATCTAGTCTGACACCATGAGAATTCTTATGTTCTCATGATGATCAAGATTAATAGAAAGTAATGAAAAATGAACACAAGAACAAGAGTAAGAATTGTATTTCAGAGAAAGATTCAATATATATAAAAACAGACAGACTCATACATATTTATTACAAGACTTTAAGTTGTCTGAAACAAACAACTAATTCAGAAATCAAATACTGACTCAAGTCAAGTCAAACTTATTTGACTTGACTATCCTATTAGGTATTTTATTACCTGGCTCAAAGTCAGAGATCAGGTCTGACTCAGGTCGCGAGTCAGATCTGACTCAAAAAAGAAAACAAACGGCTTGACCTGTCATATGTCTCAAAAAAAATCATGCACAAGAAACTTCAAATTTCCACCCGTGGATGTACGTAATTGAAACTTCAAATTTCCACCCGTGGATGTACGTAATTGAAACTTCAAATTTCCACCCGTGGATGTACGTAATTACACGTTTAATCATATTCTGTTCGGATGATTCTGTACAAGAAAGTGCGGATCATATTCCAATGCACAGTGGGAAATTATAAAGAAATAGAGAGACAAGGCAACTAGGCTTGTAGCTGACATTTGCTCTGGTTTATAATCGGATGTAGATTCAAGAGAGCCACGATACTCATCATAATACATCCATAGTTTCATATACAAGCTTTTAGTATTGGTCACCCGTCACCGTGTTACGTATGGCGGACAAAATGATGTTAGGAATGAAGCCACATCGAACACTCATCATCAAAGTCCCACCTCCAAAGCTATGCATAAGAAATCATTCGATCCTAGCTATGACCAATAAGTTATTATCAAGTACTAGTAATCGGGTATATAACCACTACATATTATTTAGAGACATTTCTTATTTAGTCCAGTAATTCCGACCCGTGTTACTGGCTAGTCCAGAGAGATAACACATTTGTCGTTTGGTCCAATAAAGTTTACACCTGCCGAAAATTACCTATCTACCCATAGACACGTTAAAAGTAATTTTCAGTTTCATTTTCGATTCTCTCTCTCTTGTTTCTTCAGTTACAGAACCGCTCCTTTAGACATTCAATTTCTTCTTTACCAATCGCTTCTATATCTTCCTTCTTCTCAATCAAACTCATCTAAAAACGATTTCGGAAATCATTAATTACAGAAATATCATCAGTTCCTGACCTAATCAATTACATAAATCATCAGTTCCTAACCTAGTTTTTATTCATTCAATTGAAGAGAAAAAATGGTTAGAACTATCAAGCGGACAATTACAGAAGAAATTGTAGAAGAAACCCAGGTAAAAAGAATAAGGAAAAATGTTGATGATTCACCAACACAATCCTCCCCTGCTGCTAAATCTCTGACAACAAGGAGTATGAGTAAAGTTGGTACTCCGTCACGAACAAATGTTCCTCAGGTAGAAGGTAAGCAAAAATTAGAAGAAAGTAAAGCCTAATTTTGTACTTCATATTGACATGCAATACTTAGAAAACTGTTGTTGAATTTCATATTGACATGCAATACATATCAATATGTAGTGCTGATGAAAAACTGTAGATATGTAGTGATGTTCAACTAATATCCTACATATGCTCAATAGAATCACTACATCTCTGTATGTAGTGTTTGTTTTACATGTTTTCAACTGTTGTATATGCAATTTACTCTTACATATTGACATGCAGTGTGTGTTTCTATGCTCAATGGAATCACTAGATATTTGTATGTAGTGTCTGGTATACATGTTTTCATATGTTGTATATGTAATTTGAGACAACATATTGACATGCAATGTGTAATTCATATGTTTTTTGTTCAATAGAAACACAACATCTCTGTGAGTCATATGTTTTACATGTTTTTCATCTGTTGTGTATGTAATTTGACATTCAGTGTGTGATTCATATGTTTTATATCTGTACTACATATCAATATGTTGTCTGCAATTTGTAGTTATTGATATGTAATGATAGTATCTCAAATTGATATGTGTGCTACATATTATTATCTGCCTGTAATATGTAATGTGTATAAAACTTTTGGTTTACAAAAACAGCAAAAACCAAAGGAAAGAAAGCAGCTGCTGCTCCTGAAGCAAAAAGCAAAAGAAAAACAGCAGCGGCAACTACTAAAGCAAAAGGAAAAACAGCGACAACGGCTGCTACTCCTTCACCACCAGCAAAGGGGGACAAAGCACTTGTCCTGAGAGCTGCTACTCCTTCTCCAAAAGGAAAGGGAAAAGAAAAAAGGGGGAAAGCAAAAGCGCTCCTGAAAGAAGGTTTGTCATGTTAAAACTGAAGATAATTCTTAATAACGAGGGGGCACTGCCCCCTCGACCCCCGTAAATTGTGGTTCATATGTAGTTATAAAATTACCAATATGTTGTGGTATTTGATATGTAGTTGTTTCATGTTCATGGTAGATACATTAACTACATATTTGATATGGTGTAGGGGAAGAGAAGGGGAAGAAAGCAGTTGCCTTGAGAGATGCTACTCCTTCACCAAAAACAAAAGGGGGGAAAGCAAATGTAGAAGATATGTAGTACAACTACATATAAGAACAAAGCGTATGAATAATATGTATCATTAATAACATATGTTTATGAGTATGTAATGATGCATTTTTGTGCTTGTTTTTGGTATTAAGTGTTTTTATATTTTTACTGTATCAAAGCAGATACATATGCCATATGTACTATTACAAATCGATATGTAGTTAAAATAATACGTAGTGGTATCTACTATTATATATCAATATGTAGAGGTAAATACTTATATTCTCATAACATATTACATATCAATATGTAGAGGTAGATACTTATATTCTCGTATGTACTGTTAATAATATGTAGTTTCAAGACTTGGTAGATACTACAACTACATATTGATGATGTAACTACATATTTGATATACCATATTAATATGTACTGTAATAGTTTTTGGTTCTTGTTATTGTGTAGGTGCTAATAAGCGTAAGAAAGGAGCTGGAAAACCACGAAGTTTATACCGTGGCGGTTTCAGGGGCTTGTGGGGGCTTGCGAAGACTATCAGGACCACTAAGAAGGCTATTGTGAAGTCCACTGAAAACCTTGAGTTGAGTGAGTTGCAGCTGAAGATGATTTCTGAAGCATCATTCGGTAACCTGTTCCTAATGTTCTGGTACACAAGATTTGAGTTGGAACATTAGTTGAATATTGAAGATGCAATGACGAAAATGTTACGCTGTTACCTTAGGGGTCAAGATCCAAACAAGCTTAGATTTGTCTTTAAAAAGCATGGCCAACCGAATGAGCTAGTATCCACACCAGAAGAAATGGCACTTATTTATGGGATGCCTAGAATTCCAAATAGGGAATATCTTGATTATAGGCTTACACAAGTCAATAAAAAAAGTGGATGGCGTGAAACAGAATTTTTCAAAAGGACTTTTCCTACTGATATGAAAGCTGGTGATAAAGTGACTAGGCCAATGATTGTGAAGGCAATCTTGAATATCCTTAAACGAACACCAATTAATCTGAAAAAGAAGAAGTCTGATGAAGAGTCTCTGCAAAGCGTGGGTGATCAATCAAATGAAGATTCTGAAGAAGACGAGGAAGATGCCGAAGATCTTGTTAGGCTTATCTGCTTGTATATCTGCACTTCATTATTTTTCGCTACAAGTGATGCAAACGCTTTGACTGAAAAATATATTGGTTTCGTTCTTGATCTTGAGAAGGCTAAGAATATTTCATGGCCTGACCTCATCCATTCTCATTTAGAGAAAGAGCTGAATGAAAACGTGGAATCCGTAGAACGCACAAATGGTTGTGCTATTTATTGGTTGGTAAGAATCTATTTATTTGTTTATTCTACTTCAAAATGTTTTTGTTTTATGTGTTTTCTACATTTTGATAGTATATCTAATACTGCATATCAATATTTTGCAGCCATGGTTTGCGGAGCATACCCATTTGGTGGCGCCCGAGGATATAGTGACAGAACCTGCAGGAATGTATGTGCCAAGAGCGGCTAGGTGGAATCATACAAAGATATGTGCTGAGTTCCTAAAGGATATTGATCTTTCTGAATATCAGGTAAACTTGCCGTACATATTTTGTCATAATAAAAATATATATTGATAAGTACACGTAGTTCGACATATTGATATGTAATTATTAGCATATCAATATGTAGTATTTATTAGCATATCAATATGCTACTACATATTAGCATATCAATATGTATTAGTTATTAGCATATCAATTTGTGGTGATACATATTGATATGTAGTTATTAGCATATCAATATGTAGTTCTCCCTGTGTATCTAATAGAGAAAGAACTACGACATGTTTTTTTTTGGTAATATCTAATATGTAGTTGCTTTTTTACATTTATTTGATTTGTACCAGTTCCATGTTGATTTCAAAGATGAGATAACACACGAAGAAAGACAAATCCTTAATCGTATTTCAAGAAGGATTCAACAGGAAGCAAATGATGATGCTTTTTGTTTAGATGAGAATTCCGAATCGGAAGAAGAGAAAGAAGAAGAGGAAGAAGAGAAGGAAGAAGAGAAATAAGAAGAGGACTCAGTATTGGGGGGAGAAGATTGGAAGATTAAATACGATGATTTGAGGAATACAATATCTTCCAAATGGAGTGAATTCAACACAATGCAGCAAGAGGGCGAACCGGTTGACGCTTCAAAGCTTGAGTTCATGTTGCATGATATTTACCGGAAAGCTTTCCCTTTGCAGAGAGAAGCCAGCCAGGAAGATTATGTTAGCTTGTGATGTACACCTACTCCAAGAAACCCCAATGAAGAGTTGAATGTGGACCAAATAGTTGAGAACGAAATACAAGGTTCTCCGGAAGATCAAACAAATGCTAATGCCAACATTCCTGAAGTTGGTTTGTTAACACCGAAAGATCAAACTCATGCTAATGCCACCTCTGAGGTTGAATTGTCAACAACTTCAGTGTTGAAGTTCCATGATATTGAAGTTCCGCGTTCTGAGGTTAAAAATTGGCTAAATCTAATTTGGAGCAAAAAGTCAAAGAGATACAAGAGAAAAATGGGAAAGAAAACACACATGTAAGTAGCATATCAGTACGTAGTCTAAGTAGCATATTAATATCTATCTGTGACATATCAATATGTAGTGGTATCTACCATTACATATTGATATGTAACAGTACATTCTTGTATACCACTATCTATCCGTTACATATCAGTATCTATTTGTTACTTATCAATATGTAGTGGTATCTACCATTACATATTGATATGTAACAGTACATTCTTGTGGTGGTAGACATAGCAAAAACTCAAGCTAAGTAGGTTTTTGTTGACAGTTTCAATTGATTTTTGCAGGTTGATCAACTTGAAGTTAGGCAGGAAGCAGCAAAGGAGTTGCTTACAACTATGCTAGAAACGAAGTCTTCAGTTGTAGTTAATTCGCAGAAATTTCCAGAGTATAACGCCGGATTGGCGGCGGAAGAGTTTCATTTGCTGAATGTACCTTTGTTTACTATGATGTCGAGTTTGGAACACATTGAAAAGCTGTCTATGCCGGATTTTATAGAAATGGCAAACTCTGGCATTGGTGTTTATGTCGAAGAGTTTGCAGACCTCCTTCCAGATAACAACGATGGTCTTTTTGGTATTAACTTACGAGAACAATTTGATAATCTGTTTGGAAGAGATTTGCGGCCTTTACAAATTCCACAAGAAACAACTGAGCAACAAGAACCCATTGAACCGAAATATGCAGGTGAAGTTACAGGTAAGCAACAAGAATACATACTTACAACCAGTTCAAAAAGTCATTTGGAGGTTGCATCACAAGATCCTTTGGATGTTTCATCACAAGATGTTCTGGATGTCCCCTCGCAAGATGTTTTGGAGGTTCCATCACAGGTGAATGATATGTACTAAAAATCTCATTTTGTGTAGTTAATATTACACTAAAAATCACTACATACTGATATGTATATCAGTATGGTAGCACTAGAAATCACTATACCATACAATCATATACCACTACATGCTTTCAAAAATGATTAGGTGATGTAACTATGTTTTATGCAATATAGATATTTACATATTTTTTTATGTTGATTAAAAATGCAGGAACAGTTTAGCCCAAGCCAGAAATAAAAAATGGTAAAAGTGAAAGCCCGAAAAGCAGCATGTAACAACACCCACCAGACTTGTTACTCGTTCCCATCCTGCAAAGAAGGTAGATGATATTTATGAGAGTGGAAGTAAGTTCTCACCATCATATAAAGGACCGAAAGCTGCAGCAGCAGAAGCAATACCGCTAAACAAAAAGAGAAAGCTTAAATTGCGCAAGTATTTCCGGAAACTGACTAAATCACCATTCTATAATGACATGAACGATGAAAAAAAGAGTACTCTTTCCACATACATCAATAATAAAATAAATCTTAGGTGAGTTCTCAATTGACACTTTTATATTGATATGTACTATTAGTTTGTGTATGTACTTTTGATATACATACATATTTGTATAAAAAATACTGAGAAAGACATATCAGTATGTACTGTTACACAAAGAATACTAACCTTTACGTCGTTTATTTTCTATCTCAATTGCTTGGAGAGTGGGAGAAGGTGGTCTTTGTTTAAGTGGAACTACAGTTGATGACTTGGTGCAGAACGATTTATTAGAACAAGATCTTCTCAACTATGCACAATACAAGCTTAACACCAAATTTCAGAATGAGCAACCGATGCACGAAGTATACAGGAAATACTTGCCTGTGTTGCATCTGGATCCGTCCGCTTGGGTAAGTTGTAATCTTACACTGCATATTTACTACAACACGTATTCAAAAATTTAAAAAGTATGTAGGGGTAGGTACACTACATATAAATATTGCATAAAACAAAATTAGATATAAACTGTTTCAAGTACATCCATGTTTTCAGTACAATGTCGAGTTCCCGGATAACCTCAAAGGAGCAGCACATGATTCTGTTTACAAACCAATATTGGCGATGGATGAAAGTATCAAGAAGATTCTTGTACCAATGTGCCACCACAATCTTCATTGGACGCTACTTGAGTATGACTGCGAAAAAATGGTGTTCAACCACTACAATTCTTCTAAGGCTGAATGGGGAGGTATTTGTTATCCACACGCCTGCAAAATGGCAGATTACATGTACGTACCTATCAACGTGTACTTGCTGGAGAAGAACAAAGTAACAATGAAGAATGTAATAGTGAATGAATGTGAAGCACCTCAACAAGGGGGATCGCCAGACTGTCTACTGTTTGTGATGCATTTTATGAAGATGATGTCAAAAAGAAAATATGTGGGAGTGCCTTTGGGAGATGATGAAGAAGTGCAAGCGAAGATTCGTAACAAAAGGGTCCCGTTAGCATGCAAATTGCTGAAAGCATCTCCACCAGAAATCAGTTGGCAGATGACACAAAAATAGTCTTACTTGCTAAAAGTAATCTGACAGTACATATCACTATTTACCTATTTTCTTTTTTTTTATTCTTGGTTTCATTTCATTTCATGAGTTCAAGAATGTTCAAAAACATATATCTAATAACTTGTTATACAGTTAAAAACTTTTATAACATGTTATGCAGAAATAATAATATGCATAATGTCTTATGCATCTAAACAAAAATGATGCATAACCAGAAAAGTGAAAACAATAATGCATAAGACATTATGCAGCTAAAACAAAATAATGCATAATGTCTTATGCATCTAAACAAAATGATGCATAAGACACTATGCACGTGCATAAAAAAATAATCCATAAATCATAAAAGCGAAAACAATAATGCATAAGACGTTATGCAGCTAAAACAAAATAATGGCATAATGTCTTATGCACTAAACAAAATGATGCAGAAGACATTATGCACGTGCATAAAAATCCATAAATCAGAAAAGTGAAAAAAGTAATGCATAAGACAATATGCAACTAAAACAAAATAATGCATAATGTCTTATGCATCTAAAAAAACTGATGCATAACCAGAAAAAGTGAGAAAAGTAATGCATAAGACATTATGCAACTAAAACAAAATAATGCATAATGTCTTATGCATCTAAAAAAAACTGATGCATAACCAGAAAAGTGAGAAAAGTAATGCATAAGACATTATGCAGCTAAAACAAAATAATGCATAATGTCTTATGCATCTAAAAAAAACTGATGCATAACCAGAAAAGTGAAAAAAAGTAATGCATAAGACATTATGCAGCTAAAAAATAAATAATGCATAATGTATTATGCATCTAAAAAAAACTGATGCATAACCAGAAAAGTGAAAAAAAAGTAATGCATAAGACATTATGCAGCTAAAACAAAATAATGCATAATGTCTTATGCACTAAACAAAATGATGCAGAAGACATTATGCACGTGCATAAAAATCCATAAATCAGAAAAGTGAAAAAAGTAATGCATAAGACAATATGCAGCTAAAACAAAATAATGCATAATGTCTTATGCATCTAAAAAAACTGATGCATAACCAGAAAAAGTGAGAAAAATAATGCATAAGACATTATGCAGCAAAAACAAAATTAATGCATAATGTCTTATGCATCTAAAGAAAAACTGATGCATAACCAGAAAAGTGAGAAAAATAATGCATAAGACATTATGCAGCTAAAACAAAATAATGCATAATGTCTTATGCATCTAAAAAAAACTGACGCATAACCAGAAAAGTGAAAAAAAGTAATGCATAAGACATTATGCAGCTAAAACAAAAATAATGCATAATGTATTATGCATCTAAAAAAAACTGATGCATAACCAGAAAATACTTCAGTATGTAAATACTTCACTACTGGTGATAGATACTGACATTTTGATAGACTTAACAACATATTTCATTATTCAAAATAACTACAATAACTACATTTTGACAGACTTATAATGTTTCAAAAACCAAAAGATGTTCTAAGAAACAAGAAAAACAGTATTTTCAGTACACTTGTAATGTATGTACTGTAAATGAAATGCTTATTAACCAAATTCAGTTGGTACTGACAAAATCAAAAAGAAAAACGGTAGAATAGAACAAGGGCTAGAGGAAAGAATTGTGGAAAAGGAATCTGGCAACATCATCGATATAACATTCTGCTGCACGTTAAAGCCTGTGATAAAAGAAAAAGAGAAATCAGAACACTACTTGCTTAAAAGTACATTGTATTGTATCAAACTTACTTAATTAAGACATTAATATGTATCTGACTGAAATACATACCTGACACAAAATCATTCTTCAGAAAGTTCATACTGTCGGATAAGATTGCATGTTGCCTTGTTGTGATGAGTCTTCAAATTACAGTTTGAACACTTGAAAGATTTTCTACTAGTCTCATATGCAGACTTAATACGTTTCCCCTTTTTCCTGCCTGGTGGAGACCTAATTACTTCTGCTGGGAGAAGGATATCATCTACGTGATACTCATCGGGCCTGTGAGAAAAAAAACAGTATCATATAAATGGAATGAACCACAACTACATATGAATATGTACACGGTATATTGTTCCTGAAAAACAAATATAAAAAATGTAGTGATATCTACCATTACATATCAGTATGTAAGTAGGTTTATGTTGACAGTTTCAATTGCTATTACATGTGTAACTGGTATCTACCATTACATATTGTTATGCAAAATATGAAAATGTACCGATTAAAGACACATACCTGTCGTGGTTAGGAACGGGTCTAATAGCTATTGAATATAGCTTACAAAAAGTGGTAACTTTGAAATAATCTTCAACGTAATCAAGAATCCTTCATCCAGATCTAGTAATAGCTGCAGTAGCGTGCGAGCATGGAAAACCATAAACGCGCCATCGTTGGCAAGTACAAGTTTTTCTCTCTAGATCTACCATATGAGATCTGCACAGTACATATTCATGTGTTATTTTTTAGTACACCTAATATACACAATACATATTTATATGTTCTCACAAAAACATGGTACTTAAAAAAAATAAAGAGAAAGTAAATAACATTCAGATGATAGAGATTAAGGGTAAACGCTAATCTTGGAGAATGCACTTCATAACGATTAGCATCTGATTGGCTAACTTTCCAGGGACGACCAATTTGGATGTGTAGTTCAAGAAAGGCTTGATACGTAGGGGTTAGCAGTTCTGGGTCCATCAAGAGACTCTCTTCACGACGTTCTGACATCATTTCCATCATACATATCCTACACGACAAGGGGATAGCAAGTCTGTTATACTAAAAATATACGTATATTAACAGAACATATATGTTAATATTGTTACAAAAAGAAACTAATATAAGCTTGTACTGTGACTAAGAAAACTGATACAAACCTGATCGAGTCAACGAACGCACACGCAGGTAATTTCTTCTCTTTGTTAATCCAGCTATTGAACGATTCAGCAACGCTAGATGAAGTGTAACCATAACTACAGCCCTTGAAGAAAGCACTGGACCACTTTTCTTTTGGAATGTTGCGGCAGTAGTCAGCAACAGAACGCCTTCCCAAATTAACCATTTCTTGAAGACCTTCCTCGTATGTTGCAGGAGAAAGAGCATATGTCGCCTTTCGGAAAGCATCAGTCAATTCCTTATACTTTTCGTCAGACTTTGCGATAGATAAGTTTTTGTCCAAATGGAAGTAAAAATATCTTTGATGAGAATCAGGGAACTCTTTGGGAATATATTTAACCAACCCTTCACCTCGGTCAGTCATAAAAGTGATTGGGCGATCATCATTCAAAGCCTCCTTCAGTTTCTTGAAAAACCATTCCCAGCTGATATTGTCTTCACCAGGTACTAAAGCAAACGCAAGCGGATAAAATCCTGCAAAAAGGAATTACTAGTTATGTTAAGCAACTAATATTGACATGCAGTTGGTTTACCTCTTTGTTGATATGTGAAAACCCGACACTACATAATAACATGTTAAGCAACTGATTGACACTACATTTTCACATGCAGTATGGTTTATCTCATACTCAGTAAGGTCAATATATAGTATGTAGTATGGTCAATACTCATTGTCAGATAGTGAAGTAAGGTCAATATGAGTGATCTAACTACCAGACACTACATATCAAAAAAAAAAAGAACCAGTTACCTTGACTGCCATTAAGACATGTTGCTGCCATGAGACCTCCTTTAAAAGTTCCAGTGAGAAATGTACAGTCACAGAAAATCATGGGACGACATAGTTTATATCCCTCTATACAAGCTCCAAAGCAAACAAAAAGTCTATTGAATCTTTTTGTAGCATCATTGAAATCGAAATCAATAAATGACCCAGGGTTTGTTTCCCTAACAGCATTCACCCACCAAGCAAGATCAGTGTACGACTTCACATCATTACCAAAAATTTGTTTATGCGACAACTCAATTGCATGATATGCGTGGTGATACTGGATTTCAATGCCACCACCAACTTTAAGATAATCTATGATCTCTGCTGGTGTTATGCGAGGGTTGTGCCTGACCATCTCATGAATTAGACTGTTCATGAGTTTTTTTGTAACTCTTGGATTCTTCAACATATAACCACCGCCACAGGTGTGCCTTCCCACATATTCCTTTATCTTAAAAACATCAATAGAACTACCAATGGCAGTTACGTGAAGCTTCCATGAACAACCTTTCACACTACATACGGCGGTGAATCTCTCAAGGTCATTCTTCTTCTTAATTACCTCATATCCAGTTCTCATGCAGTATTTTTGGCATGCTATACGTACGGCATCAAAACCACCATAGAATAATTGATCTGTATCATCAAAAATTTTATCCCAACCATCTGAAAAAACACTTTTGGGGCTTCTTTACCTTCTTTCAAATAACTATTCTTTGCACTGACAACTAAGTCTGCATTACTGTCAACTTCCATACGCCTAGACGCGCCATTTGAAATTACATCCACGTGCAAATCAAAGAAAGCTGATTGCTTTGAAGAATGTAATGCAGAGATGCCCTGGAGTGTTACATCGGAAAGAATAGGAACTATCGCTTGATTCTGGAAATAGTTAACCAGAATAGTCGATGGAGTCAACCAGCTCCACATATTACAGATGAAAAATTTCAAATCCTCTAAAGTTGAAAACGATGTAACCTCATATGCAAAATGATATTGCTTATGGTATACATGAGAATAGATGGAGAAGTCTGGTTTGGGAGCAACGTCAGACATGTTAACCCTGTAAATGATCAAAAAATTAACTAAGTCTCTGAATGGATATAAGTTATACATATTGATATGTATTGGTATCTACTGTATTGCACGATACATACTAAGAGTGCAGGCTATATGTAGTACGTATTGGTATGTAACATGTAGAATAACTAAGTCTCTGAATTCCTATACGTTATACATATTGATATGTATTGGCATCTATTTTATTTTAGTAAGATATATTTGCAGGCTATATGCAGTACGTATTGGTATATAACATGTAGAATATATTTTACAACATATCAATATGTTTTGAGTTTCATCTTCTATAAATAGAAGAACTGCAGCTATATCAAAAAGAGAATACAAAATTACTACACGATCTATCTAACAAAACAAACCTATATCAAAAAATACAGTAAAACAAACCTATATCAGATTACAAAGAAACTAAAACAGAACAGCAGCAGAGAAAAGGTGATTATAGTAACATACCTTGTTCGAATCTGAGATTAACCTAATTCGATTTTAAGATACCTAATTGAAACACACAAAAATCACAATGTAAATCGAACGGAAACTGAATTGAACAATGTAAATCATCACAAAACTGAAATCATAAAAGAAAGATAACAATGTACATCATAGACAACTATTCTGATAGAAATCAGATCAGAATAAACCTAATTATTCATCAACATTCCAAGAACAACAGCAGAGGAAGATGATTTATGAGATAAATACCTTGTTCGAATCTGATTTCGAAGCACAGATGATTTACGAGATAATAGCTGTGATGAGCCTAATTGAAAGACGCTACCAGATACTGTGATGAACCAAAACGCAGGGGCAGAGAAAACCAAAGAGAAACAAATCTGAGATGAAAAAAAAGAGAAAGAAACTGAATTTGATTTGTTCGTGGAGTTGCAGAAAGGGTATTTTTGGTACTTTTGAAAAACTTGTCTTGTGTGACCCGCACGTTTTGGACTAGGGAATAAATATTCTGGTCCAAAAACATGGATAATTTTATTCTAGGGGTGAATTAGAGAGTAACCGGTACTGGGTTTCCTGGACTACCTAGTAATTACTAGTATAACAAAAGCTTTGACAACAATCATCGTCGAACCCTACTTATTATATATATCAAGAAATGGAGAACCTTTTTAAGGTGAATGCAAACATCATACGATCAAGAAATGAACCTTTTCAAGGTGAATTCAAATATCATACGATGAATAATTGAGCATGTTTTATTACGTAGTAAAAAAACCCCATACTAAAATAAAACAGTCTTGGTAGCGTCCAAATTTTGTGCGGTTTGTTCGGGCTTTATGAAATAATAAAGCAGCAAAGTAGTCGATGAAAAGATAAATCTATCACCCATGAACCAACAAGGAATGCATCAAAAGCAAAAAAACGAACCTAGTAGTATTATAGTTTTGAGAAAGCACGTTTTAGTCTCCCTAAAGACTCGAATTTTGATTATTTTTTTTATTAAACAAGATTAATTCCCCGAAAAACAAAAATAGTGTAATACCTCAATCAAAATTGCAAAGGAGGACCATTTCCACGAACTTGTCTAATAAAAGAAAGTTTTCTTATAAAAAAAAGTCTAATAAAAGAAAAAGCAGAAAGATAATAATAATTATATATTCATCAACATAAACTTTAATATTGCCACGAGTTATACGTAGCAATCAGACAGTAAAAATTGGTGACGGTGTTAAGGTAAAAGGAAAAGATCATAAGTACTATAACTTTAAAATATTAATATCGAAAAGAGGAACGAATAAGAGAAAAAGTATGATCTTTTCTAGTTTTTCTTGATGTTCCCTACGAGAGATATGCAAGGACCGAAACCGAATCCCTTTCTCTTGCCTCTAGAAACACACTTGTGGTTTACCTAATCTCACTTACTTAATTATTACTACTACTAGGTCACTTCATTACTTAACCTCAGCATGCATACAAATGAGTAGTGTGCATGGTGCAATGTTGTCAATTGCCACACATCAACTGCTAGCACACTTATTATTTCTTGGTTAAGTGGTGTGGGTTAGCTAGAATTTGTAATTACTAATGATTTAACACTTTATCTCTTCTCGTGCTTGTTTTTTCTATCCTTTGTTTTGTGAGTTAACATCAAGTCCGGAAGAAGAAAAGAAGGAGACTTGCTTCCCCTACTTCTAGGGTTTGGTTGGTGCACCGTGCATGCTTTCTTTGTCAAGATAAATTGACATTTTCATTGGCCATCTCTTTTGATTTGTTTACAATTGACTCACTAAAACAAATGTTTTAATCTTGGTTTTTAAGAAAAGTAAAAATGTTACAACCCAGGTATACCATGCTACATGCATCGCTAAATACAATCTCAGAAGATGGAAAAAAAAAAAAACAATACAATTCACGTTATGATTCATGGCTTTAGTTACTAGATATTATTTTTTTTTCAAATTTCGAAGTTAAAGTTAAAAAATTACCAAATATCCACGGTTATTTTATTGAATCGATAAAGAGTGTTTTTTGTTTTTGATCGGTAAAGAATTTGGTGCTGACGAGTTTCGAACAACTCAAATCACTGGTATCATAACCAAGGCAGTAAATATCAGTTGTACCGGACGATATTATATGTTTTTATCATGTATCGGAAAAAAGCCTTTACGATATCTAAAATATCGGCGATACAAGTAGTGAACGATAAAAATGCTCATATCGCCGGTATAAACTGATATATCGACCTTCCTCCTGATAATCATCTTCTTTTGTACCGTCGAAAACCCAATCCGATTAGTAAAGAAATTTCATTTTTTAATGAGTTTTTTATCCTTAAAACAACTATGGTTCTTTATTGTTCGTACTCTTTCTTCTGAAGATTTATCAAGTGAGAATTCATTATCGTTGACGCTTTTATCTTCAACATCATTAATTCATGTTACTATCAAAGACAAGGTCATCTGAAATAGGAGTAATAATTACATGGGATAAAAAGTGAATGAGCTTGAATTTGTACAGTGAAGCTTTTGATCTTGAGAATTAATGCATCGTATGACACCAAATTTTTTAAATTAAAACATTTATAAATATTTAAAATTTTAGTCTTAATGATGTATCATCGATAAAAACCGATATAATCTTTTGTGTAGCTGTATCAGTCCCCGCCAATACGATACCGATACACGATATTAACTACTTTTATCATAACCAATAACTATCACTGTACTACAATGACATTGGCTTTCTTTTTCCGTTCTTTCAGCTGGATTTTTTATTTTATTGGTGCCAAATAATTATCATCACACTAATTGAATAAGATGAAGCCTTACTTGTTAATTTCTTAGAACCGTGAGAACTCCATCCTCGGATTTTTCGTACATGGAGGAAGATAGTAATCCAGCGTACTCAAGAATGGTACCTGAACTGCAACAACTTTAATTCAACTTATTATGTTGCAACTAAATTTTTTTCTCTCTCATAACTGCATAACCGTATTTTCCAAATAATTATCCAAAACTTTTTTTGTTTCATCTTCTTCATATCCAAACCTAGATTTGCTCGGATTTACTATGAGATATCAGATTTCCGAGTAGATTTAGGTTTGTGCATTCAAACCAAAATAATGATTACACGATTGCTTACAAGATTGTCAAAAACACTAAAATACAAGATATTCAAAACCCAATACAAATGAAGACACTAATTGCAAGTACACCATGAAGAGAAAGAGCCCTGAGCCGCAAAGACATCCAATTTTTATAGATGTAGTAGTGATGAATAATAGTGTGAACTGGAATCAACTCCGACCATTTAAAATGATTGTTTTCTTTAATAAGAGATGCTCCAAATAAAATGGAGTATTTTGGCTAAAATCTTGTAGATTCATACGAATCTGGATGCCCTAAATCCCTCTTGTTGAAGATGAATCTAAAGAGACGCCGAGAAAAATCGTTGATGTTCTTGCTGATTCGAGAATAACAAGCCAAGAAACACCATGAAGATTCGAAAAAAATCGTTATTAGAGTGAAGACAAAATCGTCCTAAAGACGAAGAAAAGATCACCCAAATAACGAAGAAATATGCACATAGATACCATAAACAACAAAAATCTAAAAACATAAATTAAATTATTTTATTCATAAAAAAACTAAAAATCCTTACTCAGATCTAGCCCCAAAGGACTATATGCGAGTAAGATGAAGCTCCAGGGTTCTTTCTTTTCATTTTGGAGAGAGGGGAAGAGATAAGAAGAAATCGATCCGATGGTTGATCTAGTCTATCAAGACTTGTTATATAATAGTCTTAATGTCATTTTATGGCGATGCTGCTGCATTATTATCAAACATGTTTTGAAAAAAGACTATCTAATTCGGCAAATAAAACCGAAATTGATCGGTAAAATATAAATTTGGACATATTTCTTCTTTTTTATGGAAGCATTTAACATATATGATTTCAATTATCAAGATTCATAAAATCAGAAAACAAAATGATTTGAAACCATTATCAAGCTATCAATTTCTTCAACCAAACGTAAAATCTAATTGTTTTTTTTTCCGTTTTCTCTGATATAATTGATTATAAGTAATCAAAATTTCACAGCAACTAAATACGAGTCGCACCGTTTTTTCCTTGAAAATAAAAAATAATTCAATCTTATTATTGTTAAACGTCACTAACAAACATAATCCAAAACCTATCCCAATCCATTGAAAAAATATCTAATGATTCAATCGGATTGGATAGAATGCCAAAATCCAATCTAATAAGTTGAAAATGTCAAGTAATTCCAAACAAATAATACTAAATACTAATACTAGTATATTTTTAAAATTTCAATTACCACGATAAACGTTGATCCTATCCCATTAATCAAGATTCAGTCAGGGAGTACTCAGCAACTCCCTCGCCTCGGTACGTCGCCCATACATGCATTCCTTAATTATTTCCACACGTGTCAGTGGGGTCAGCATGTAAAACTCTCTCAATTATTCCCCTATAAAGTAAAACTAAATAAAATCCTTTTTTCATTTTACAAGAAAATAAATTATTCAACTTGTCTGTTAAAAACCGAACCTTCATAATTTTTTTCCTCTCCTTCCTTCATTCATTCTTATCATATACACACACAGATAACCAAACAGTTACTGCTTATCACAACAACAACAGCGAAAAAAACCCTAATCAGTTTAAAGAAGAAGAAGAAGAACTTGATCAATACAACGAAAATCTTAGGTATGTTTTGTATTTAATCGGATTTGTCGGTGATTTTTTTTTTTGGGTGTATTGATTCTGATTTTTGACTTTTGTTTTTGTTGATTGTTTGATACAGGAATTGGATTGGAGAAATTAAGAATGAGTTGTTGATTTTGGATTCGAAGAGGAAACCCTAGGGTTGTTTGATTTTAGTTTTTATTTATATACGGAGAGGAGAGGTTTTTTATTTTAGGTAAATAAATTACACAAATATGGCTGAAGAAGGAGAGATGGGTATTGTTGTAAACGGAATGGATGATGATTTATATGATTATGATAGAGTTGCTAATGTTGAAGAAGAAACCGAGATGGATGATGATGCTGATTCGGTATGTATATATTTTGTAATTATGATTTTTGTTTTTTTAGGTTAATTTTGGTTTTGAATTTGGGGATGTTTAATTATGATTGATTGTTGTGTGTAGTTTAATAAGGCGACTGATACGACTGCGAATCAAGCAAGGAAAGGGAAAGATATACAGGGAATTCCATGGGAAAGATTGAATATAACAAGGGATAAGTACAGGAAGACGAGGATTGAACAGTATAAGAATTATGAGAATATACCTTCTTCTGGAGAACTCATAGATAAGGTTTGTTGTGATTATCCTCTTATCGTTGAATTTTATTATTTTATTGTACTAGGTGGAGTTGGGTTACTGCTGATACATGTGGATAGGTGTTTTACAATTGAATTGTTGAAGCTTAGTGAGTGCTTGTTAATTTGGTTGAGTACTGATGTGTTTATCTTTTTGGTCGTATTAGAAATGCAAGGATATTGAAAAAGGCCCACAGTATTACGAGTTTCAGCATAACACAAGAATGGTGAAACCTACAATTCTTCATTTTCAGGTTTGTGGATTTCTCCAGATATGTTTGGGGTTCCTTCTTTTTGTCGCTGCTGTTGTTATGTTGATGATTTTGAGTGCCATGTGCTTTTGCCTTTTAGAATGAAGCAGTCTTTATTTGTTTCAATCTTTGATGTTGTCACTTTTCATTATGTTCTTTGTTGCAGTATGATTGTATTTTGTCGCTTTACGAATTCTATCTCAATAGATGCCATTTTCTGATTTGATTATGTATCTTTTTGATACATTCTGAACCTGTTGACCTTGGTTGTGAAGGTTTGCTTGGTCTTCCTGTTCTTGTTTCAGTTTGTTGAATGCAAACTCATGCAACCTCTAGGTTTTCACTCTCTTGTAATGGTCGTCTTTCCATTATGTTTAAATTTTTTTGCATTACGAGTCTCATTCAATGAATGTAGATATTGGAACCACCGAGTGCTCGTATGTTTTTCTTTTTTCCTTGCGTTGAAGTTCATAGTTACAGTTCTTATCATAGGCTGTTGTGGCTATATGCCTAATCTAAATGAATCCTGATTTGACCGACATTCATATCTTATAAGAATACTTGTAGATTCAGTATTTAGTGTTTCGTGAACTTTTGCATTAACAGTTACTTTGTAGTGTGTTTATAAGCTTGAGTTTTACACTAAAAGATGATGACATATTTCTTTTTTGTTGTTTTTCGCAGTTGAGAAACTTAGTTTGGGCCACTTCGAAACATGATGTCTATCTCATGTCCAACTATGCAGTTGTTCATTGGTCTCCTTTATCTTGCAACTCAACGGAGGTCGTCAATTTTTCAGGACATGTGGCACCAACTGAGGTTCTAATTTTCTCTAATATCATATAAGCATTAAATAGTATAAAGTTGATGTTAAGTTATTAATTTTTCTGATGATTTTCCTTCCACTGTTTTGGGTTCTGCTCTGGTTCATTATAATTTGTACACCAAGGAGTAAGCATGTAGACTTTATCTGTTGCTAAAATAAGTCATATTGTTGGTTATGCAGAAACACCCGGGTAGCTTGCTAGAAGGCTTTACACAAACTCAGATCAGTACGCTTGCTGTGAAGGACAAATTGTTGGTTGCAGGGGGATTTCAGGGAGAACTTACTTGTAAGGTGAGTTTTCGTCTTGTATTGCTTGTTTATCATTTTCTGAGAAATTTGTTAGTTCATTCTGTGGTTGGTGTGAGACACTTTATACATTCAGAAGACATTTTGACTTCCTTTTGGGTTCTCCCCTTTTTGCCTTTCTCATTGTTGAGCTTCCATGATGCAGCGATTGGATCGGCGAGGGGTTAGCTTCTGTACTAGGACAACATATGATGAGAATTCAATCACAAATGCTATTGAAATATTTGACCACTTCAGGTAAGTGTTTTTAAATACTTGCATATCAGTGTGTTAATGTTTCAGTGAATAGAGTTAATTTTGAATATCTCTCGCAGTGGTGGATCTCGTTTCTTGACATCCAACAACGATTGTGGCGTTCGAATATTTGATTTGGAGAAATTTCAGCTTCTAAATCACTTCCGCTACCCTTGGCCAGTAAATGTGAGTGCTCATGCTCTAGTCTTGACAATTTCTTTTAATCCCATTCTCGCATGCTTCTTTTGTTTGACACCAATTCCCTATATTTTGCAGCACACGTCAATGAGTCCGGATTGCAAGTTAATTGCGGTTGTGGGTGATCACCTTGATGGTTTACTTGTGGATTCACAGAATGGAAAGGTAATTTTTATATTGTCATATTGTGGGTGCTTAAGACCTTGCACTTGCTCCGTAGGTCCAATCATCCTTTTTTTCCCACTACATTCATATCAATCATTAAAATTACTGATAACGTGAAACTGTTATTTGATAATGCAGACAGTGTCTTCATTAGTAGGCCACCTTGATTATTCATTTGCCTCGGCATGGCATCCTGATGGTCGCATCTTTGCAACTGGAAATCAAGATAAGGCATGCCGAGTGTGGGATCTCCGTAACTTGTCCTCACCATTGGCAGTTCTCAAGGGAAATTTGGGTGCTGCCAGATCCATCCGCTTCTCATCAGATGGACAGTTCATGGCAGTAGCCGAACCTGCCGATTTTGTTCACGTCTACAGTACCAAGGGGGATTATAGTAAGCGACAAGAGATAGATTTCTTTGGGGAAATTTCAGGAATATCGCTTAGTCCTGATGACGAGTCTCTTTTCATAGGAGTCTGGGACCGGACATATGCCAGCTTACTTCAGTATAGTAGAAAACACTCTTACGGCTATCTAGATTCCTGCTTATGAGCTTGATCTGATTGAAAGGTGTTTGTTTACACCGTTCACAATCCATGAATCTCCGCCTCCTTAATGGACTTGCATGATATAGGAAAGGTTAAGCATAATGGTGTTTCTTGGTGTTCGAGCTTTATAATAGTATGCCGCAATTTCACTTTCCTGATCATAATCAGAAGACAAAGAAAGCTATCAGGCTCGTTTTTATTTCTGCAAAGCTTTCCATCAAGGGGATTAAGGTTCATTAGTTATTAAGCTGAAGTATAGAGGGACCATCTTGTGTACAACATTAAATGAGTCATTATCTGTTGCAGAACGCGGTTCTCTCCTTTTTTTTTTTTTTTTTTTTTTTTATTCAAGTCAAGATGTCGGTGTACAGATAGAGTGAACCTCCAAAAAAAAAAAATTCTATAATGTATACATGTGGAGGAGTTATTCCCCTCTTAGTATCAATTCTTAAAGCTTTTACTGTCTAAATTTGTTCTCTCAGGTTAAAGTTCTTTGGACTTGGTCTTATTTAGGGCAAGTCTTATGGTGGAATCCTTCCATCCTCTATGCCACCTCAGCACTTGGAACTGTTGATGGAAGCGCAAGTCTAATGGTGGAACACAGAAAACGCAAATTAGAATAGCGTAAAACGCGAATAATAATAGCGTCAGGAAAACGCTATTAATAATAGCACTAGACTTTAGTCAACGATCAAAACGTCAATCTTATTAGCGCCAAACACAATTGTTAATAGCGCTAAGCGCTAATCTTATTAGCGTTTTTTCGTTCATATATCCGGTAACACCATCGACTCCTTCTTCTTCTTCCTTTCACAGTTCATCTTTTCTGAAAATGAAGAAAAACAACCTAAAACCCCCTTTCTTGATTGTCATAGCACAACTCAAATAAATCAAATTGCTTCGAAGGGTTTGTTCCATGCTGCATAAGGAATCGAATCAAACTTAAATTTCTCAATTTGATTGAGAATCCAAAGAGAGGTTAGTTGAATTATAATTTGAGTTTATTTTATAGTTTGATGAAATGTTAGGAATTTATAGTTTGATTGTCTTTTATTGTGCAGTCATTCAAAATTCTTCTTCCAAATCAGCCAGCCAATACGTTGTTCAATAGATACCAACAAGCGAAGAGAAAGGATGTTGAAAGGGCTTTTGGAACTCTCCAAAACAAGTTCCAAATAACAAAAAAACCAGCAATATATTGGGATAAGGAGGATATAAAGTTTATTATCAAGGCTTGTTTGATTTTGCATAACATGGTCATTGAGAATGAAAAACGTAACTTAGATTGAGGTCAAGTCGTGAACGAACCAATACGACAGGTTACTGGAATACCGAGGTCATACCACGAGTTAAGGAATGATGAGGCATATCTCCAACTCCGCAATGACCTTGTTCAACATATTTGGATACGACATGGACTAGGTCTCAGAGACGGTGAAATGCCACCAGAAATCTCCCCCTCCGCCACCAGATGATCTTGACGGTTCAGATGGTGAATTCGATCCTACCGATGTTTACCCACCAGAAGAACAACTTTAGTCTTTTTTCGTAAGATTTCGAAGAACATCTTTAGTCTTTTTTCGTAAGATTTCGAATGAACTTGGTTACAATCCTATGATTTCTAGATTTTAAAATTAAGAAATATTAAGATTTTCATTGTATTATTTATGGTTTTCATTGTTTTCAATTTATGGTTTTCATTGTTTTCAAAAGAGAAGAAGTTATGGATTTTCAAAAGAGAAGAAAAAAACTAAGTATGGAACTTGAGGAATTGGCGTAGGTTCTGGATGTTTTTCAAGAAAAGCGCAAATAAGAATAGCGCCAAATGCTATTTAGAATTGTGTTTCATTCCTAACCATTAGATCTGTAACGGCTCCTTCTAATCAACGACTCACAAAAAAACGCCATTAACAATAGCGTTTCAACGGCTATTTTTTTGAATTCGAAATTTTCCCTATAAATTGATCACTTCTCAGCTCATACCAAAACCATTTAATTTCTAGATTTTTCTCCATCTTCTCTAGATTTTTCTCCATCTTCTTAAAATTCATTGCAATTCAGACTTTTTTTTTAACCATGGAAAAATATCTTACACCCGAAGATGTTGCAATCACCAAAGCTTGGATAAGCATTACACTTGATGGTGTTGCCGGAGTTGATCAAAAATCAAACCAGTTTTGGGAGCGGGTATTCGATACCTATGTAAGCAGCTTTGGGAATAAAAATGACAGAACTGTTCATAAGTTGCAAAATAGATTTGGTACCTTGAAAAAAGATGTCAAAAAATGGGTTGGTATCTTAAGAAATTTGCATAGAAACAATGCAAGTGGATGCGGAATTGATGATCTTGTAAGTTTTATTAAGATTTCTTAATGTATATCATTTTATTTTATTGAAGGATTTCTAACTTGGGTTTTTGTTTGTTTTTTGTAGGAGAGAAAAGCTAGATTGGAATATAGTAAAGTTAGCAAGGGAAAACCTTTTCAAAATGAATAGGTGTACCGACTTTTCAAAGCCCATGTTCTCGGATTCAATCCCGAAGAAATTGATCCTACTCAAAATGTGGAAGATGAATCGGATGCTCCTAGTGTTAATGCTCCAACAAGTAGTGCTCCCGCAATAAGCTACCCAAGATGGCATGAAGAGGATGGCCCTCGTCGACCAACGGGGAAAAGGGATCAACAAAGGGAAGCTTCAGAGCTATCGGCCATCAACGACGAAACTGAGCGTATTTTGAAACATTTTAGTAAAGAGAATGCAAATAAGATGGCAAGATTGGATGGACAAGAAGAATATTTATTAACTATTGCAGAGACAAAAAAGAAATCCGTGGATTTGGCTTTGGAGAAACATGAACTCGAAGTGTTGGATGTGGTGCTTGAGACCTTGCCGGAATGGAAGCAGCAATTTATGTTGGATAAACAAAATAAGATTTTGGAAAAACATGGTTATCCTCCAAGAACACTTGGTTAGCACTATGTAGCTTATGGAACTATGTAGCTTCAATTTTTTTTTTTTTATTTTTTTTTTTGCAATTTGATGTAGTGGAATCAATGTATTTGAAATATTTTTAGTATCAATCAATTTTATTTTCTTTTTGATTTGATTTGATTCAATATATGAAACCAAAAAACTAGTTTGTTCAAGAGGAAAAAAATGAGGGAGTAGAAAAAAAACTAAGTATAGGATTGGAGAAGTGGAGTGGCTCCTGGATGTTTTTTGTGGTTAGTGCAATTAAGATTGGCGCTGAAAAACGCTATTGTTAATAGCGCTGAACGCCATTCTTTTTAGCGCTTGACTTACGCTATTTTGATTAGCGTTCAACGCCATTCATATTGGCGTTTCTTGTCCTCTACGGCGCCAATCTTATTGGCGTTCAGCGCTATTCTTATTGTTGGATTCCACGAACCCTTCCACCAAATCATGGAACGTTGCTTGGATTTTCTGTGAAAAACCCCAACTTGGAAACCACTAGACTTGACATTTCATGAATTTTCCACACTTGGAATAGGTTGGATTCCACCATAAGACTTGCTCTTATACTGGAGTTTTGTCTTTTGCTTCAATTATTTTTTTTCTTTTAGTGAAGCATTGTCCTGGATGTTAAGATAAAAATAGTGGAGTAGAAATCTGCCAAAATCTACTTTTGGGATTTTCTTTGTGAATCTTTATGTTATAAAGCTTCCTTTTGAAGGACTATTCTCTTAATGGAGAGTTTCATGGCTTGTGTACGAATTGAGGAATTCTGACCAGGTAGTCTTTAAGATTAAGATTCTTAAATTACAATAATGGTGGGAACCAAACTGTATTTAACATTACCACCAGTTTTAGAAAGTGTGTAGATCGTGATGGGACAACTTGCTGTTATCTATTAAGCCTTAGGTGACGTTTATAGACCGATAACGTTGAAAATGGCATGGCATTAGGTGGTGTTGGTGGGTGTTGAAAATGGTTTTCTGAGTGCAATTTACTTTTATTTAATACCCTCTAATTAAGATTGCTTGACTTGATTTTAGATCATTTTCTGAAGCAACTCAACTTTTTGTTTCTTGGTGGCTACAAAAAAGATATGTATGAGTTTCTCATGTTTATCTTGCTTTCATTAGTGGAATGTCTTGATTCTAGACTGAGTTGGGTTCAATTAAATTTCAAGGGTTACAATTTGCAAGTTGAGGTTAATTTCAGGAAAAAACAATCACATACAAACATATTAGTAGTTGGCATTTACATACAAGTTAAGGGGTTCGGTGGCCAAATTGCACAAGTGTACATCTGAGTGACTGGATATTTTGGTATTAAGTAGCAGTGGCAGAACGACAGGGATTAAACTTTAAACCGATTGAAAAGATGCATTCAATTTCTTAGTCCTCGTGCTGTGTCAATTACAACTGCTGCTTCCTGGGTCTTTGGACATCGGAAAGCTCGATAAGGGCCCGCCCTTACATTACAATCAAGTTGTACTAAACAATTTACAGGTCTGTAAAGCCATAAAATCAACCAAGTTCAAATTTGAGGGGGTTTGTCCGGAGTTGTCGAACGACCAGAAGGTTTGCCCTTTGACCCTTTGACTTTTGACAAAAAAAAAATCCTAACATCCTTTTGACTAGGAAACTGTGGACCGTATGGCCCTAGGATTTATGGATAAAACCCTAAAACGAGGGTTTACTTGTAGCACAAGATTGTAACCCTAATCAAAATTATTGAAACGGCTCCTTCTGTAATTGTAATTCTTGTGCAGTTGTTCACTTCAACTTATCAAAGATGGCAACTGCATCACTGATAACACCATTTCATTCATTGGGTAGAGAATCGAAGTACTCTATAAATGTGGATCCATTACTAAAGACGAGAACACAAGTTCATTACCAATCGATTAGAAAGAACAAGACTTTCTTGATCAAGCAAAGGCCTGAGACTAACAATTTTAGGGTTCAATGTTTCGTAGAATCAAAAACTGTTCGAAGAAAAGGAGGAAGAAAAAGAAAGAAGAAACGGAAATTCATTGAATGAAATTATTGAAGTAATTCTAAAAGCCCTAAATCTTTTCATCCAAAAGACTGCGATTGCTGGTGTTATATTAGGGCTATTGATGACATATAATCCACATTTAGCTTTAGCTGCTTCAGGTGGTAGGATGGGTGCTCGTTCTTTTTCTAGTTCGTCGTCAGGAGGTAGCTCTTCTTCGTCATTATCATCAGGAAGTTCATCGAAAAGTTCTTCATCACGCAGCTCTTCGTCGTCATCGCCTAGTTATTCGTCACGCAGCTCTTCGTCGTCATCGCCTAGTTATTCGTCACGCAGCTCTTCTTCGTCATCGCCTAGTTATTCGTCACGCAGCTCGTCTTCGTCATCGAAACCTAGTTATTCATCGAGAAGCTCCTCCTCTTCATCGTCAAGGAGCTCTTCTTCTTCATCGTCACCTAGCTACTCGTCAGGAAGTTCTTCATCGAATAAGTCCTCTTCTTCATCATCATCACCTAGTTATTCGACAAACTCTTCTTCACCATCACCTACTTATGTGTCAGCAAGCTCTACCTCTTCATCATGGCCTAGCTATTCGTCAGGAAGTTCTTCAAAACCAAAAAGTTCTCCGTCACCAAATTATTCATCACCAAGGCCTTCTACCAAGGAAGATGAACCGAAGACCTCCCCTGGAGCTGGCAAGTCTTCAGCCGGTGAAGATGAACAGAAGAAGGCTTCTGAAGCTAGAAAGTCTTCGCCTAGTGAAGACAAACAGGATAAGACTGCTCCTGGAGCTCGAAGGTCGATCAATCTTGAAGTTCTTAAAGCTCTTGGTATTATAGGTAACCAATTGAACACTTTATTAAGCCTTTTAGACTCCCTTAAATCATGACTTTAACAAACAACGACAAGGTCTCATTACTAGTATGGACACGATCCTTTTTATGGTCATTTTCGCTGGACATGCATTATATACTGGTTTTACTTACATATTCCTTTCTTTCTCCTCTTGTGTTTGGTGTTTTCCGTCGTGGTGGTGGATTTTTATGCTGGCCCAGTTATTATAGCTGGTGTCGTCTATTTTGTCGCGGAAATGCGTGCTTCTGAAGAGAAAACACGGCCAAGACAGTCGAGTTCTTATGAGCAAAGACAGCCAAGACAAAGTTCGGTAGATCTTAAAAATGCAGCCACTGTATTCATGATTCAGGTAATAATAAGTTTTTCCATTTAATGCACTTAATAAACGTAAGTATATAGTTATGAAGCATGTTTCTTACAGGAATGGTTTTACAGATTCTGATTGGTGTTCTTGCATAAAATTGTACAGGTTGCATTGTTGGGTGCGACAAGGTCACTTCAAAAGGATTTTGATAAGATTGCTGAAATTGCAGATACTTCGACTCCTTCTGGTTTGAGTTATATTTTGCAAGGTGAACCTCGGATCGATTTAATGTTTTTAACCCGTTACTCGTCATATTATAAGTCTGGTAATATAAGATTTGACATGCCGACTTTGAGTTATTACCATAGTTTATGATGTTTATTCACACACAGTAACTTCTATTTATTCAATTAGATTATCTTATGCACGTATTTGTCGTTTCCTTCTTGTTGCAGAATCCATGGTAGCATTGCTTCGACATCTTGCTTATTGCTTCTCTAGTTTCTCATCTGTAAGTTGTGCATCACTTTTTCTTGTGAACACAAAGATCATTGTCATGTGAGTATTCATAAATAATGTACGCATACTCATGACAATACAGTAAATAAGCTGCGTCTGATGGGGATGGATTGGTTATGTCGAATCCTTGACTCAGAGTTCTAATACTCTTTCTCGTCTCATCAACTACAATCATTGTTCTTAGCTCGCACAATAAGATAAATAATGGGTGAAGTATAAAACGTACGATCATGATATACCATAAGTATCGAATCGAACATGTAAAGTATAAATGCATGAATATAGATGAAACGATTAACTTATATGATTCATCACTCAAATCTTTGTCTGCGGATTTTGATGGTTTTTCAAAAGTAATAGTGGTAAACAGCGTCTTTCAGACTTGTGAAGAAAACAGTTTTTAGATTTAAATTTAAACAAGCAAATAAATTTGTTTAAAAACTTTAGGGAAAAACACCAAGACTTGGATTCCACCATTGACCCATTATTTGATAAATTCTAATAATTAATATTCATGCAATTTTTCTTTTAGAGTGATTCTAATATTATGCCTTTTGTAGATTTTTGAAGTAATAATTGTAATCACAAAGTATAAAACATCAAAAGTTTTTAAAACCCAGCATGCTTCATCAAAATAATTCACAACTATTCAATAAAAACTAATATTTCAAATTCAATTCCATGCAAATAATCAAATAATAATATTGCAAATAAATAATAAAGTTAGAATTATACCATAAATAAGGACCAATGGCTTCCTCCGTCGCCTTGGCTAAGGGGTTTAGCTCCTCATATCAAAAACTTGCTCAAAATTGCTTAATAGGTGTTTTTATTGATGAATATGGTGATAAAGAGAAGTTTGCAACGCTGTATAAACGTTACAGCGTCACTGTTACAAAGATGAGTAATGCCGTTTATAAACGATACATATCTAGTGCTGTTGAACTACGACACTCGTTTCTGGTTTTAAGACTGTTGAAGAACGTCTGCCTTAGCAGGTCTGTTCTTCCTCTTCTTCTTCCTCCTCGAACAGCAGCAGCAGCAACACTGTAACTCTCTGTAATCGCTTCTCCTCGGCTCTTCTCTACTCCCAATTCTCTCCTAAGGGTTTCTAACTCTTCTTATGACTCGAACCAACACTTATATAGCTATCAAACCCCCAAAAATCTCGAGTGAATCCGACTTCTTCTTTCTTCTCTCTTCTCTGAGCTGTTGAGAAAATATCTCTCTTGTGATCTCCCTGTACGCGTTTGTTAGCTATAAATTTGCTACCAAACTCTTATCAAGACTTGAACAGGACCAAGTATAGTTTACTTCAGCGCAAAACTCTCCCAGAATCTCTTGAAAATAGCTTTGAAAGTTAAACAGAGAGTACGTGTCCTGGTTGGACTTTGATCCATTCTCCCGGTCATTCCAGCCCAATTGGTTGGGTCCAATCGATCGTAACAGACTTGTTTACTCAATTACAGCCCATTAATAGCAAATACAGCAATTGAATCTCCAAAAATCACGTCCAAAATTCGATCACCAAATCTGCCAGTGCTGTAACAAGTCTTCTCGCCAAAAACCCATTTTTGAATTTTGAGAAGGAATGCCCCCTATCCTCTGATGGGGTGCGAATAGCAAGTGGGGTTGAAATAAAATTCTTGGGGTGGAAATAACCAAATCTTGGGTGCCTTTAGTAATTTTTCTTGGATGTTTTCCGGACTTTTTCGGGGTTCCTCCGGGGTACTTCTGGGTGTCTCCAACATACTTCTGGGGTGCTTCTGGTAGTTATCAACGGAGGTCCAAATGCCGCATTTTTAGCCAATTTCGCCACAAAGCCTTATTCTTCCAAAAACACCTACAAATAAATAAAATAACCAAATAAGTACGATATCGAGCACCAACAATATATACAAATGAGCTATATTAGACACATAAATGCGTCTATCAAATACCCCCAAACTTATTATTTTCTAGTCCTCGAGCAAATCAAAACTACAAAATAAAATCCTAACTCACTGACGCAGGCATCGTCGATTGCATTTAGCGTATGCAATAAGCCTTTAAACCCCTAGGTGTCCCTAGTGTCCGAGTTATAGTCTCGGGAGGGCTTACCAGAGATATACCCACAAAACCTGTACTCCTAATTGGTCACAAGTATCCAAAGAGCTATGAGGACATACATATTCTCAACCTATCTCCAAGTAACTAGAATGCCAGAGAAATTAAAGGTGTCAGCTCTAAAGCTAACTGAAGAAAAGGGGAGACACATCCACACGACTGCTAGATAAAGAGATATCCGCTATACAGCTAGATAAACATTGTAAGATGCGTCCGCTGCTTTACAGCTGGATAAGATTAGGAGAGAGATAAAAATGAGAGGGACATCTACTATACAGCTGGACTAATTACGTGTGATGAGTTAAACCAGTGCTAGAAAGATCTTGAATGCCAGATTGAAAGCAGACTAACAAAGCAACCAAAATGCATCTTTCTTCGACTCTCTCACAGTGCCCAGTAGAAACAACGTCTTCTTCGGTCTTCAACTGTTGATGATAAACTCTCGAACCTCATAGAACCTTGACAATTAACTCTTCTCTTCGATTTCTTGCTTGACTTATAAATTTCTTCTTCCCTATGGCCTTATTGAACAAAAAGAACGTAATGATGTTTCATTTTTTTTTTTTCATTTTTTTTTTGATATAATATTACAAGACAAAAATTTACATGGCCATGAGAGAAGGACTTTCAAAACTTGGATCTTCGCAACTTGTGATGTCTTGGTATCATGGATTCTAACAACTTATATCATTTGCTCTTATAACTTCAACTTTGATTTTTGAATTATTCTCTTCTATTATTGCTTCTAAACCTAAAACGTCTTCACTTTCTTCATAGATTTTGATGTCGCTCTGCTTGTTGATGATGATAAGTTTCTACTGAGAGAGAGTCACAATCCAGTAACTAAGACTACATTGTGAGGTTGCTTTGTCTTTCTGGCATTTCCTGACCTACTTGCCTTTCCATCATGTATGGTTAGGTCCATCACGGTTACCCTCTAAAAAGAACAAGTTCTCTCCTGAATTTCAAGGATCTCAATGTATTTTTCTCTAATGTCTCAATAAGTTGTTATCTGTAGCATTCCAATTTCTATCTTTTCGGTGAGAAACAGTATGTAAACTTAGCTAACCGGATACCATGTGACGCTAGAAGTTTCAAAAGTGCAACATAAAAGTTTCTCCCATACCCCCAAACTTAAATCTAACATTGTCCTCAATGTTCTAAAGATGAAATTAAAAGCATGAACAAGGAGAAACTATTACCACTGGGGGGAAAAGAAATAAGGAAGGATATTACCGTATCACATGAACGCGGGAGCCTCCCAGTAAATGCTAAATTTATAGTCATTAGCTAGACATCAAATACCTCTAAAAGAATTGTCACCTTCCAAAGTCGTATACCAATAGTCGAAACAATTGTGGGTCCATAAGACCAAATAGAACTGCCCCGAATAGGAGACAAATGCTCAAGATCAGAAAAATGAGCAGATAGAGCACAACCTGATCTAAAGTTTCTCGCAAGACAACTGGATTTATCTGAGGTGCCTACTTGGGCTTCATATGAGTGTCTCGGCAAACAGATTCATCCGAAAAACGGGTCTCTAACATATGGATTTTCTCCTGGATAGTATCAGGCGGATCAGGTTGTGGAGTCTGAATAGACTCAAGCGATACCTCAGATGCACTAGGCTTGAGTCCCAAGTTAGGGACTTCTAGTGGGGATAATTGACAATCTCTACCCCCAAATTTAGGGTAATCACTATTCTCCGTAAGACCTTTAACTATGGCTTGAATTTCCGGATCCGGAGAGTATTTAAAATATTCTAGAGATTCTTCTAGTTCACTACCCCCAAACTTAGAGTTTTGGGTGTCTCTAGAAAAACTAGTCACAATATTCCTAATTTCTAGACCATCCGGTTCCTGAAAAAGGTCAATTTCTTTCTCTGAGTTATAATCAGGTGGTTCATCCTCTAAATTCTTTTGAGGTATACTAGCTATAGGACTTATATGTTTCATATCCTCTATGGTCATCCCTAGAGTTTCCTTATTGTGTTGAAGCACAGTTACTGGCCTAATCTCATGATCACTATCCAAATCGGAGGTTATAGGAAAAATCTCAGATGGGCCTACAAATGCATAATTGGGGTCCAACTTAGGAGGATCTTTAGGCTCTTCGAACTAAGGGCTTAAGGTAGATTCGGTAGCTAGTAATGGTTCAAATCTAGATTTCCATCTATCGGTATCTAACATAGGAATAGAACCCAACAGAGCATTTACTTGTTCAATGTTGCTATCATCGTCAAAATCCATGCTAAAACGGGCTAGACAACTCTCTAATGGATCTTCCGATTCGGTGTTTGGTACAGACTTCGGAACTAAGGTTCCTATCATGTTGACCTCTTCAATGCACGTGTCATCTAGCTCAGAATGTAGCTTATTGATATTAAAAATATTCAACTCAATAGTAATATTACCAAAATATAGATTCATAATACCATTTCGACAGTTTATGATCGCATTAGACGTGGTTAAAAACGGGCGACCTAAAATCACTGGTATTTGGTTCTCTGGGTCAGGGACAGGTTGGGTATCTAGGATAATAAAATCCACTGGATAAATAAACTTGTCAACCTCTATGAGAACATCCTCGATCACACCACGAGGAATTTTAACGGACCTATCAGCTAACTGAAGTGTCATCTGGGTAGGTTTCATCTCACCAAGTCCTAGCTTAAGGTACACATGGTATGGCATTAAGTTCACACTGGCTCCTAAGTCAAGCAACGCTTTCTCAACACGGTATTTACCTATTGTGCAAGAAATGGTCGGGGACCCTGGGTCTTTATACTTAGGAGTAATGGTATTCTGAATAATAGAACTCACATGACTAGCTATGAAGGCTTTCCTCTGGACACTGAGCTTACGCTTTCGCGTACACAAGTCCTTAAGGAACTTGTCATAAGAGGGAATCTTCCTAATTGCATCTAATAATGGAAGGTTGATATTAACCTGCTTAAAAACCTCCAATATATCATTAAAGTTGGACTCCCTCTTAGTCGGAACTAGCAGTTGGGGAAACGGGGCTCTGGGAACAAAGCCGGCCTCATCAGGACCCTTATTGGTCTCTTTGGAGACTCTATCAGTGTCCTCATTTTCTGGCTCAGCAGGGTGAACTACAACATGTTCACTATCAGGCATGGAAACCTTGTTGTCAACCTTCTTTCCACTCCTCAGGGTTGTGACAGCATTCACATGATTGTACGATTTCTCTCCTTTGGGGTTAGGATCAGTATGACTGGGGAACCTTCCATTTTCTCTCTCACTTATAAACTTAGCTATTTGTCCTACTTGAAATTCTAATTTGGCAAGACTCTGGGAATTATTCTTCAACTCTTGCCTAATTTCTTGTTGAAAGCTAAGGTGGTTCTTTGATAGCATGTCATGGTTATTTGCTAACATAGTGAGAGTTTCTTCTAAGGTAGAGATCTTTTTCTCAGAAGTGTTCTGAAACTGGGTTTGACCTGAAGAATTCTTAAAACCAAAACCTGGGGGAGGCTGAGAATTGCTAGACTGGCCTTGACTCTGGCCCTTAGACCAAGAGAAATTAGGATGGTTTCTCCAACCAGGGTTGTAGGTTTCTGAGTAGGGGTCAAACTTCTGACGGTTCTCAAACCTAGAGTTGTTATAGACAGCATGGGCTTGTTCTTCACTAACTTGACCTTCCCAAAATGAATTATCGGGCTCTATTCCACAACTAGAGACTTGAAAGGCTCTATTAGGTTCAACAAGGGACCTATTTTTAGGCTGATTCAATTCCAAAGCTTCTAACCTTCTAGATAAAGCAGCAAACTTAGCATCTGAACCAAAACTTTTATCTACCACATTGGTGCTACTTCTATTGACCAAGAGTCTTTTAGGGGGTTCAACACAAGACTCCCACTGTTGGGATTTTTCAGCGATAGCTCATAAGAAGGTAAAAGCATCTTCAGCATTTTTACTAGTGAACTCACCAGCGCACATAGATTCGACCATAGCTTTGGTCGAATAGTCCAAACCATTATAAATAATCTCTACAAGTTTCATCTTATCAAATCCATGGTGAGGACACTTTGGATAGAAGATCATTGAATCTCTCTAAAAATCTATAAAGAGACTCTCCCTCTTGTTGCACACTAGTACTAATGTTCTGCCTAACAGCTGCAGTTTTATGCTTAGGGTAAAACTTCATATAGAAGGCAGCAATAAGTTCCTACCATGTTTTTATGGATTCAGAAGGTAGGTTGTTCAGCCAGGTCTTGGCTTTGTCTCTCAAAGAAAAGGGAAACATCTTAAGTTTCAAGACTTCATCGGTAAGGTCCTTTATCCTAATTGTTCCACAAATTTCCTCAAAGTCCCTAATATGAAAATAAGGGTTCTCATCATCCTTTCCTAAGAATATAGGGATCATCTGAAGAATACTAGGTTTTATCTCAAAATTAGCCGTAGTGGCTGGCAATTTAATGCACGAGGCTCGGTTGGACCTAGTTGGGAACATGTAATCTTTCAAAGTTGCCATCGCTGACACAACAGAAGTACTAGGGGTACTTTTCTCACGAATAGATAGGTTCTCAAAACTGAAGTTTCCAAAAACAGGGCTCTCAAAAGAAGAGTCTTCGAGCTCCCTGCTTAAATCAGAAGAACTACTAGGTTTTTCGCTAATCAATCGACCTAGAGTATCTCTTTTCCAAGCCCTATTAACAAAATCGGGCATACACTAAAAAGAATTCAAAAAGAAATAAAAATCCTAACAGGAAGGTTCTAGCAATCACACAGCAGGATGACTCGACTTTACCACAGCAAACCTAAAGATTTCTAGCAAACAACAAGCATGATGGCTCCACTTAGATTGTTTCTAGACCAGCTTCTAATCCTTCGAAAGGGAATTCGTTACAATTTAAGCAAACCCCTCTGGAATCAATCCGAGTTAAAGTAAGTTGAATAGAGGCGAGGGAAGCTCAGTGGAGCTTTGATACCCAAAACCTCACCGATCCAATGCGGCGCAGTCACGCATTCAACTCGCAGAAACCGTCAAGAACTTCAAGGTGTGCTTAAAATAGTAACCAATATTTTTCGAATGATTGTCCTGTTAAGATCGATACCCTATAGGTCTCTTTCTAGTCCAAATTTTAGGCTTAGGTTCGCTTTAGGTTTCGTTTTCCTAAGGCGGGCAAGAAGGGAGCGGTGATGAAATCCGAACCCTTATCTTGTTTAGGCCAGGCCTTGCTCTTTACTAGGAATATAAAAACAGTCCGGTTCGTCCTCAAACAATTATCAACTTAAGGAATACAGTAACCCGCTTGCAGGAGATTCGCGAGTGTTTCGATTGGACTTACCTCCCGTACCAGACGGGCGATGAACAGTTGTCGTCGACTCGGGCCACGACTCCTATGTCGTGTGCGAACCCGAGGGCCCGAGGTGATATTGTAATCACCATCCTTCCCTGCATACAGTTTATATTTAAGGGTACCCTTCCGTAGGGTAAAAAAAAAAATTAATGTCCCAAAATTAATGTCCAAAGTCCATAAAAAAAATACAAAAGAAAAGAAAGTCTAAAAAAAATTACAAAAATAAAAATGTCTCTCTTTTTTTCTCTCTCTTTTTATCAAAAAAAATTAATAAAATTCTTCTTCTTTTGCTCCTTTTGCTTTGCCTTTTACTCCAAGTCTTTAAATGTCCACCAAAAACTTTGGAAAAAATTTCTTAGGCTCCAACTTCAAGAATCTGAAAGAAAAAGACAAAAAACCAGAAACGTAAAGAAGAACAAATAAATAAAAAAAATAATTCTAAAAAAAATGCTAACTAAACACAGGTCCGCGTCGGCGGCGCCAAAAATTTGATGGTTTTTCAAAAGTGATTGTAGTAATAATGGTAAACAGGGTCTTTTCAGACTTGTGAAGAAAACAGTTTTTAGATTTAAATTTAAACAGGCAAATAAATTTGTTTAAAAACTTTAGGGAAAAACACCAAGACTTGGATTCCACCATTGACCCATTATTTGATAAATTCTAATAATTAATATTCATGCAATTTTTCTTTTAGAGTGATTCTAATATTATGCCTTTTGTAGATTTTTGAAGTAATAATTGTAATCACAAAGTATAAAACATCAAAAGTTTTTAAAACCCAGCATGCTTCATCAAAATAATTCACAACTATTCAATAAAAACTAATATTTCAAATTCAATTCCATGCAAATAATCAAATAATAATATTGCAAATAAATAATAAAGTTAGAATTATACCATAAATTAGGACCAATGGCTTCCTCCGTCGCCTTGGCTAAGGGGTTTAGCTCCTCATATCAAAAACTTGCTCAAAATTGCTTAATAGGTGTTTTTATTGATGAATATGGTGATAAAGAGAAGTTTGCAACGCTGTATAAACGTTACAGCGTCACTGTTACAAAGATGAGTAATGCCGTTTATAAACGATACATATCTAGTGCTGTTGAACTACGACACTCGTTTCTGGTTTTAAGACTGTTGAAGAACGTCTGCCTTAGCAGGTCTGTTCTTCCTCTTCTTCTTCCTCCTCGAACAGCAGCAGCAGCAACACTGTAACTCTCTGTAATCGCTTCTCCTCGGCTCTTCTCTACTCCCAATTCTCTCCTAAGGGTTTCTAACTCTTCTTATGACTCGAACCAACACTTATATAGCTATCAAACCCCCAAAAATCTCGAGTGAATCCGACTTCTTCTTTCTTCTCTCTTCTCTGAGCTGTTGAGAAAATATCTCTCTTGTGATCTCCCTGTACGCGTTTGTTAGCTATAAATTTGCTACCAAACTCTTATCAAGACTTGAACAGGACCAAGTATAGTTTACTTCAGCGCAAAACTCTCCCAGAATCTCTTGAAAATAGCTTTGAAAGTTAAACAGAGAGTACGTGTCCTGGTTGGACTTTGATCCATTCTCCCGGTCATTCCAGCACAATTGGTTGGGTCCAATCGATCGTAACAGACTTGTTTACTCAATTACAGCCCATTAGTAGCAAATACAGCAATTGAATCTCCAAAAATCACGTCCAAAATTCGATCACCAAATCTGCCAGTGCTGTAACAAGTCTTCCCGCCAAAAACCCATTTTTGAATTTTGAGAAGGAATGCCCCGTATCCTCTGATGGGGTGCGAATAGCAAGTGGGGTTGAAATAAAATTCTTGGGGTGGAAATAACCAAATCTTGGGTGCCTTTAGTAATTTTTCTTTGATGTTTTCCGGACTTTTCCGGGGTTCCTCCGGGGTACTTCTGGGTGTCTCCAACATACTTCTGGGGTGCTTCTGGTAGTTATCAACGGAGGTCCAAATGCCGCATTTTTAGCCAATTTCGCCACAAAGCCTTATTCTTCCAAAAACACCTACAAATAAATAAAATAACCAAATAAGTACGATATCGAGCACCAACAATATATACAAATGAGCTATATTAGGCACATAAATGCGTCTATCAGGTTTGGGTTTTTCATTTTATGTATGATGGTTACAGAATTAGTCGAATGACTTTGAGATCAACATAAGCCTGCGGAGCAGGAGGAACTTCACTTACACTTTCTCTATCTCTCTGTCTCCCTCCTCTCAATGTTTTTCGGATCCCCCTCTTTACTTGGGAGAGAGGGGTATTTATAGGGAGGTTATGTGGGGTCCACTTCTGAAGCCCGTTATAACCTTATCCTCTTGTGTCTTGTGCCGCTTACGCAGAAGTCTTCGTGTCCTCGGCTTTATCTGCATGTTCTGTTTGAATACGCAGTGCTATCTGCGCTTCCTACACAGGCTGACTGACACGTATGCTGTTTGAGGGTATTTAATGCGGGTAGTTGAGATGTCTGTCCGCGGTAGACAACTGTCCTCTGCCCCTGTCTTGTCTGCGTCAGTCGGACTATCCCCAGCCGTAGATCTCAGATCTTTCTGGGGATAGGATAAAGTGACTCTTGGCTGTCCACGTGTGATATCATATCTTGATGCTCTTAGTCGCATGTCTCCACGTGTACCATTGTGGACACGTGGCGGAAGATGAAATGTGTACCTACAATTTGCCCTTTTTCCTCCTACTGGGCGGTTAGTCGAAGTGGGAAGAAAAAACGTGTTACTCTCTTCATCTTCTCTTTATTATTTTCCTAGATTTTAGGGTACGTTCCCCACTATTTGCAATAACTTCTTCTTGGGTAGTGGGGCGGTTTTTACTTATCTTTGCATATATATATGAGAAGGAATGTGAAAATTCTCTAATCATAAATTTCATTCCTTCTCTTTCCTCAGAACTTTATTTTTTGTTATCTGCTTTTGTATCCTTGTTATTAATTGCTGCTGCTGCTACTGTTGCTCCTCAAAGCTTTCTGCTGCTGCTGTTTGTTGTTCCTCAAGGTTTTCGGCTGCTGCTACTGCTGTTCGTCGAGGCTTTCTGCCGCTGCTGCTGTTCGTCGAGGTTTTCTGCCGCTGCTGTTGTTCGTCGAGGCTTTCTGCTTGATTTTTTGTTTATAGGTAGGTGGTTTTACTGTGTCTGATTATCTTTTGATGAAAAATATATTCGTTTTCTGCTGTTGCTATGTGTTTGTGATGAAGAACATATATATGAATGTGTGTATGATTGCCCATGTTCGTTATTACAAATAGTGATGAGTTCTTCCTTCGTATATGCTTGCCCCTATTTGTTATTTCCCCTTTTATTCAGGGTTTGCTCTTATTCTCCATCTGGTTCATGATTATGAAGAACTGGATGAAATTGGGGTTTTTGATTTTCGTTTTGTCTCCGCGGAAATCTGAAGCTTGTCTGTGTACTGCGCAGATATGGATGACCGTCCGCGGGTTTCTTATCAAACTCCACCACCGAGTCCGCGAATATCTCCTCCGCGTAGAGATCCTGATGTTTCTCCGCCTGGTGGAGGTTCGTCTAAGTTTTCCCAAGGTGATGCCCGTGTTCATAGGCTTTCGTCTTCTTCCGGTCAGAGGTACTCATCTTCTAAGAGGTGTGAGTCGCAGAGAGGGAATACGCAGAAAGGGGACCGGCGAAAAGAGGCTTCTGGTTCCCGGTATGCTATTTCTCGTCCCTTAGTTAATCCGCGTGATGATTCCAAGAGAACGCGGGATGTCCCACCTCTTCGGTCAGTGTAGCCTCCTTCCGCGTCTCAGCAACATCCTCTACCTCCCCCTCCAGTGTCTCAACCCAAGGGGAGGTCTTCGAAAGAAGTGGTTTCGAAGACTGACGCATCTAAGGTTCATCTTAAGAGGAAAGCTTCCTATAAAAACCCTTCGAAGGGTTCTGCGCCTGATCCCGTGGAGGAGGAAGATATTTCTTAGGAAATACGCAGCGTTACTGTTGGGGAGAAGAAAGTGACCTTCAAACATATTGATCTGGAGGTTTTTAAGGAAAAGCATGGTCTTCAGCTATTTGATGTTCGTTTTTACGCTGCTGATGATGATATTACTTATGAGAAGATATCGACGTATAAGTTTGATGAATTTCATCTGTTGACCACGGTGGGGACCTTTGAAGCGGGTCTGATGTTGCCTTTGTACAAGTCTGGGGATTCTTTTTATTATGATGTGCTGGCTGGGAGAGAGGGCTCTTCGAAGAATACTCATTGTCGCTCTATTTCCCAACTTCATGGGAATTATCTTCGTGCACTGAGGGAGTGTTATCTTCGGAGCAAAGGAGAGACAATGATGACCCTTTATGTTCCCAATCCTGAGGAAAGGGACTGGTATACGCCTGAGAATTTTAACAAGTCTTTTGGTGACTATGTTAACAGTAGGAATCGTAAACCGTGGAGTGTGAGTCTTCGTAATATTGTCGCTCCTCGTGGTGATATCCGCTTTCTGAGTGAAGTAAGTGGTGCTAAGGTGAAGTATGTCCCGGGTACAAAGAATTCTACTAAAAAATTGGTGTTTCCTACTCGTGAGTGGATCAAGCGTGATCATGACTATGAATGGCACGCGACTGTTATTGAGGTTGTTGGTCCCTGGGCTTGGGGGTGGGTTCCAGTTCCGCAAGGATGGCGTCCTACCGCAGATAGCCAGATACGTGAGGCTCCTCCTGCTCGTTATGGGAACTTCCGTCCTTGGCATTTGAATTTTGAGGGAATGAATTTCCAATATGCCCTCGATGTCGTTGATGAAGATGAAGAAGAGAGTTCCGATGTTGATCTTCAGACGAAGAATGTTGCGGTTTTTAAGGTAAGATTTCCATATGCCTTGTCTTTCTTTAGCTGCTTCGACAGGTGTAAACGTGGGTTTTGGTTCCCCCAAGAGAGGAACATTCTTTGATTGCTATTTGGTGGGCTCTCCGTCTTCTTTTGTCGCGGAAGTGCTTGCTTCTGCGCTGCCAGTGGTGCTTACGTTCAGAAGGCTTTTTCCAGAGATTTCTTCCAGATATGTATCTATGGTTATCTCCTTATTTTTGGCTCTTCGGGACTGGTGCTTTTCTTCCCACTCATTATTGATCTGATTCTGTAAGGTCTGACATTCCCGCGCAGTTACTTGGTCTCCTTTAATTTCCATGACTCACAGAGGTGTTGGGAATCTGAGATATTGATTGTAGGTTGCAGCTACTCCCTTGAGCTTGTGAACCCATCTTCTTCCGATGATGGCATTGTAGGGTGAAGGTGCATCTACGACGCTGAATCGAGTGTCCACTTTCATGGGCCCTGCGTCTACTTGTAAGACATTGTCCCCTAGGGGATTTGTAGTTGCGCCGTTGAATCCGTAGATGGTGTAGTAAGATGACAGCAGTTGCTCGTCGTTGAGTTCCATACGTTTGAACGTGTCATAGAACAGGACGTTGACTGAGCTTCCTCCATCGATGAGAATTTTCTTGACATTGCACCCTGCTATTGGGAGTGTGAGGACTAGAGGATCATTATGGTCTTCCATGTCTTCTTCCACATCGTCTGCATCGAAAGTCATGGGCGCGTCCATCCATTGTTCGTGCTCGTTTACCTATTTCCCATCGATCTTATAAAGCTCACAATAATCTTCGAATTATTTTCTCAATCTCTTCCCAATCTGGGCGGTTAGGGATGGTCCTTGAATCTCTGAACATGAAATCCTGTTGAGGGTGCGGTTGCCTTTTGGTAATTGAACCTGCTTCTCTTGGTTCTATCTTCGTTATCAATATTCTGTATATATTGCTTCAGGTCTCCTGTGTTGATTAGTTTTTGAATCATTATCTTGAGATTTTTGCACTTTTCTGTTTGATGACCGTTGAAACAGTGGTATTCACAGTATTCCTTGGATTTTTCTGATCTAGGAGGCTGCTTTCCCTTGGACCATGGCCAATCGACGTTCTCCCTCCCTTTGATCTCTCTCAGGATGCGCGAATAACTGGTACTCATCTTGGTATAGACTTGATCTTCAAATTTTCGATCATCTCTTCGTCTATCATCCCTTCGTTCTTTCCTTTCTTCGTTGGGACGCTCTTCTGTGATTTCTCTTTTGGACCCGCTGGCTTGATCCACGAAATTTGTGCATGTGGGACGTTGAGTATGAGCTCTGGGATTTTCACGCTGAATTTCTTCTAACCTTGCATGCTTTTCTATGATTATCCGGAGATCTCCTTCGGTGGTAGGGATGGTTCCGTGGATCTCGACAAATAAAGGACTCATCCTGTCCATCCCCCATTTGTAGCAGTTGATACTAACCACGGGATCTACGTTGCCAATAGGTTGGAAAATCTTGTGCCATCTATCAGTATATTCTCTGATGGTATCTTTGTATTTCATCTCCAGTGAGAATAGCTTGTCCATGCCGGTATTGACAACCTTGTTTTACATGTATGTTGCTAGAAATTTTTCTGTGAGTTGGTCGTAGGAGTCGATGGAGTTTTATGGCAAGTTATCAAACCATGACAACGCGGACCCTTTTAAACTTGACGGGAAGTATCTGCACAGTATGGAGTCTTCGTTATCCCAACGGGCCATCATTCGATTATAATATCGAAGATGAGCCGCAGGATCAGTTGATCCGTCATAGCAATCGAAAGCAGGAACCAAACATTTCTGCGGTATGGAAGCCCTGGCCAAGTGTGGCGTCATCAGGGTAGTGTTTGCTTCCTTCATCACTTGCTCTAGTCTTCCGCCTCCCTGCCTAGTCTTTAGCTCCTTGATTTCTGCCAGCATCTCAGCACGCAGATTTTCCATTGCGATCTGGTGCTCTTCATGAATGGTAGATTTTGCTCGCAGGAGGGTGGTACCGTCGTAGTAGTCCGAGTTCCTAGGATTGTAATCAGGGTCTCATCTTTGGCTGCTCCTTGCTCCTCTTCGATTCAATGGAAGTGGGTTGTTTGCGATCACCATTCTTCTATCTTGATTAGGTGCTACGGCCTTGGAGTTAGCTTCGTCGCGTTGGTTTTCTACCTCTGCGCTATGAATGATTCTTTCCTTGAGTGTTTGGTTCTCTTGTGTCAATATCGCCACAGCATATGCGTATGCCTTCTGGTTCTTCCTTAATTCTGTCAGCTCGGCCATCATCTGAGCGGAATGATTTGACCCTTGATTTGGTGTTCCTGCCCGCAATTGCTCATCAGCGGCTATGGTTTGTTCCTCAACCACGATCTGTATTACTGGTTCTGGTTGGTCTAACCGTGCACCTTGGGACCCCGACGGTTGTTGTGAGGGTTGACCTGCTATTAGAAGAGGTTGCTTGGCTGGAAAAGGTATGTTCTGTTCGTTGGTTAAGGGAATTCCATAGAGGGGTTGTTGTATTCCTGAATCTGCTACGACTTCTTGATGTTCCTGTAGTTGAGAATTGGTTACTCTGGGAGCTTCAACTTTGGATCCCCCAGCTCTTGAAGCTCCTGCTTTGGCTGACGCGGCATTTACTGTGTTTGCTGCGATGATGTTGGCATTGATGGGGGCCGTGCTTTCTGCATTATCCTGCGCCCTATCCGCTGCCTTTAGCTTTTAACCTCTCTGCTTACTCCTAGTTACCACTGGGGTTGTCCTTGGCATCTCTTTTGACGAAGCTTTTGCCTTCCCGACATCTTTGCTTTTCTCCATCTTTTAATATTTTCCTGAAAGAGAGAGAAAAAATCACGAAGACAATGGGCCCCACGTGATATCAATTAGCGTTTTGAGTTCTCAAAGGTGTAAAATCTTGAAAATACTTAAGGCGCCCATCTATGTAGATGACCGCAGATCTGTTCGAAGTTTTGATTTTCAAAGACGTGAAAACTTAGAAAATGCATGAAGAATCAGATCTACTTAGATAAACGCGGATCTGTTCATAATTTTGATTTTCAATGGAGTGAAAACTTAGAAAATGCATGAAGAATCAGATCTACTTAGATAAACGCGGATCTGTTCATAATTTTGATTTTCAAAGACGTGAAAACTTAGAAAATGCATGAAGAATCAGATCTACTTAGATAAACGCGGATCTGTTCAAAATTTTGGTTTTTGAACTCATGAACGGAAAAAAACCGCAGTGTTCCATGCATCGTTATTTTCAGAAAACGAAGCCTGAAACAAGTCACAGGAGAAGATAAATCTTTTACCGGGATGAAGATCCCTGTTTCTAGCGCCAGATTGTGAACACAAAGATCATTGTCATCTGAGTATTCACAAATAATGCGCGCAGACTCATGACAATACAGTAAATAAGCTGCGCCTGAGGGGGATGAATTGGTTATGTCGAATCCTTGACTCAGAGTTCTAATACTCTTCCTCGTCTCATCAACTACAATCAGTGTTCTTAGCTCGCACAATAAGATAAATAATGGGTGAAGTATAAAACGTACGAACATGATATACCATAAGTATCGAATCGAACATGTAAAGTATAAATGCATGAATATAGATGAAACGATTAACTTATATGATTCATCACTCAAATCTCTATTTGCGGGTTTGGGTTTTTCATTTTATGTATGATGGTTACAGAATTAGTCGAATGACTTTGAGATCAACATAAGCCTGCATAGCAGGATGAACTTCACTTACACTTTCTATATCTCTCTCTCTCTCTCCTCTCAATGTTTTTCGGATCCCCCTCTTCACTTGGGAGAGAGGGGTATTTATAGGGAGGTTACGTGGGATCCACTTCTGAAGCCCGTTATAACCTTATCCTCTTGTGTCTTGTGCCGCTTACGCAGAAGTCTTCGTGTCCTCGGCTTTATCTGCGTGTTCTGTTTGAATACGCAGTGCTATCTACGCTTCCTACACAGGCTGACTGACATGTATGCTGTTTGAGGGTATTTAAAGCGGGTAGTTGAGATGTCTGTCCGCGGTAGACAGCTGTCCTCTGCCCCTGTCTTGTCTGCGTCAATCGGACTATCCCCAGCCGTAGATCTCAGATCTTTCTGGGAATAGGATAAAGTGACTCTTGGCTGTCCACGTGTGATATCATATCTTGATGCTCTTAGCCGCATGTCCTCCACGTGTACCATTGTGGACACGTGGCGGAAGATGAAATGTGTACCTACATTTTCTATGCCATGCAAATGACTTGCCGTTATTTTCTTGGTCGAAAGTAAATTGAAGCTGAGGCTGCTGAGCACTAGGCTTCTCGAGCTATTTTCCTGCACTTGTTTGGAAATTAGACTGAAGTCACACATATTGATCAATTTCATAACTTAAGTTTGAATACGCTCTGTATAGGTGGATGTCAAACAAGATAAAGTAGACGGTGAAAAACTCTTTAATAAGCTCACTATAGAAGAGCGTGCAAAGTTTGATGAGGAGACGCTTGTGAATGTGGACAATATCAAGAAGCAAAGCACCCCAAGCAAAAAGCCTAATGGGTTAAGCAGCGACTACCTAGTGGTAACTTTTTTGCAGAACAACTTTGTTATGCATGTATCACAACAACATGCAAGTATAGATAATACAAATGCTTAAACACTGTCATCTACAGTTTTGCTTTCTTTCAGATTTCTTTGACAATATTTTGATTTTCAGATGACCATCCTGGTGGCTGCTATGGGAGACTATAAACTAGGCGTCATCAATAACAGCGATGATTTACAAAGAGCATTGACGAAACTTGGTGCCATCCCGACCAGTAAAATATCGGTACAGTAAAAAATGATAATGGAGCAGATTCTTCTTTGTTTTCCTTTCCATTCTTATCTAGTGACATTTGTTACATCAACTAGTTTTTATTTGTATGCAGGCCGTTGAGGTGATGTGGACTCCACGAGGAAAATGACACGCTCACAGAACGTGAGTTGCTTGAAGACTATCCGCGCTTGAAGCCTCTGTAAGCATGAAGGCATTAGAAGAAAATAAATAAAAGGGTTGCGAAGAATCACTTTATACTTGGACCAACATTATCCCAATAATTATGACAGAAAACCCCTTGGAAACCGTCAAATCTGGGGACTTTCAAAGTGCCAACTGCCGCATAGCCAGCTTTCACTAATAGAAGTAATCTTTGTAACATCAACCGTTTCATATCAGTTTAGGAAACAGCCTTTCAATCTCAGCACATCTATAAATAGAAGAATTGAACAAAGCACGAAAATGACTAGACTATTTTATTCTCAATATCTTTATATTATCAGACATAAGCAAGTTTATTTTGCATACCTTTTTTTTTTTGAAAATAGAGTAGATTACCAAAGGCAGATCAAATCAGTTTGATTTGCTCCTCCGATGACTGAATCTGCAGAATTAACACCGTCTGAAGAGTTACAATAGAGTTTAAGTTACAGACATTCTGAGCTTTGACAAAGTCGAAAGGTATTGAAGAAATTAAAAAACTAGGTACAGAATTTAACCAACATTCAGTTAGATCTTCTTTTCTTCCCTTTTTAGCCAATAAATCAGCTACTTTGTTTGCGCGCTTGTCTACATGATGGAAACCCAAAAAAGAAACTAGTTTTGTAGCTGAAACTTTGACTTCTTCTAAGATTGCTAGACATTGCCATTGTACTGAAACTTCTTTCCCTTGTAGATAATTTATAGTTACTTGATTATCACCTTCAATGACCAGATTTTACAGGTTGTTTTCCATGGCCCATCTTGTTGTGTGCAGAAGAGCTAAAGCTTCTGCTATTGATGTTTTGCATATCTCAGTGGGATGATTATCACTTACTCTGAGCTTGATTAAAATCATCAAGGTTTTTTTTTTTTTTTTTGCTGATAAAATTCTCAAGGTTAGCCTCTACTTTAGAATGGAGATTGCCAAAAATCTCTGTTTTTCCACTTAATTGCCCCCTTTGGAGTCGGCTGACATTTTCAAAATAGTCAGGTGAATTTGTGAGAGTTGTCAAAGTGCCAATTAACCATGCACCGCAGCAAACTAAGAGTATAATAGGTGTATAATCAGAATTTATTGCACCATTTGGAGTTGACCATAACACCGTCAAGTCTCTATTTGATGTTAGCAGCAAGACCAATTTTGGTGTGTGAAAACTACAGGGAGATCATTCTCTCAGATTTTTTCACTGTCACACCCACGGACAGAAAAGTTCAGGCGCGCACCCATTTTCCCGTCAAAAATTCGTAGCAGACCCATAATTTATGAAATTATGCTTCTCAGTTTTTAAAAGGCCAAACTACCCTTTTCTTCGAGCGACGAACAGAGAGAAGCGAGAAGAAAACAACGGTGAACTCCGATTCTTCTTTTTTAACATTTGGATTTTTCCCTTTATCAAATATTTTCCCAAATCCTTTTCTGAATAATCTTCTCAATAAAATTAGGGTTTCTGTTTCAAAATCTGCGGTTTAAATCTGGGGATTTTGGGTTTCTGTTGTCTTTGATTATTCGAGAAGTAAAAAGAAATTAAAATTGAAGTTGAAAAAGGTAAGAAGTGTGTTGCAGTATTTCGATATCAACTGAATTGGAAATTTTCATACCTTATTTGTCTCCATGTTTTTGATCTCAATCGGAAATTTATGATTAGATTTGAATTAAAGATGCTATGCATAATGTCTTATGCATAACATCAGTTTTGTTTAGATGCATAAAACATTATGCATTATTTTGTTTTAGCTGCATAATGTCTTATGCATTACCTTTTTCACTTTTCTGGTTATGCATCAGTTTTGTTTAGATGCATAAGACATTATGCATTATTTTGTTTTAGCTGCATAATGTCTTATGCATTACTTTTTCACTTTTCTGGTTATGCATCAGTTTTTTTTAGATGCATAATACATTATACATTATGCATTATTTTTGTTTTAGCTGCATAATGTCTTATGCATTACTTTTTTTCACTTTTCTGGTTATGCATCAGTTTTTTTTAGATGCATAAGATATTATGCATTATTTTGTTTTAGCTGCATAATGTCTTATGCATTACTTTTCTCGCTTTTCTGGTTATGCATCAGTTTTTTAGATGCATAAGACATTATGCATTATTTTGTTTTAGCTGCATATTGTTTTATGCATTACTTTTTTTCACTTTTCTGGTTATGCATCAGTTTTTTTTAGATGCATAAGACATTATGCATTATTTTGTTTTAGCTGCATAATGTCTTATGCATTACTTTTCTCACTTTTTCTGGTTATGCATCAGTTTTTTTTTAGATGCATAAGACATTATGCATTATTTTGTTTTAGCTGCATATTGTCTTATACATTACTTTTTTCACTTTTCTGATTTATGGATTTTTATGCACGTGCATAATGTCTTCTGTATCATTTTGTTTAGTGCATAAGACATTATGCCAATATTATTTCAGCATAAAACATTATGTATTATTTTTGTTTTAGCTGCATAATGTCTTATGCATTACTTTTTTCATTTTTCTGGTTATGCATCAGTTTTGTTTAGATGCATAAGACATTATGCATTATTTCGTTTTAGCTGCATAATGTCTTATGCATTACTTTTTTTCACTTTTCTGGTTATGCATCAGTGTTTTTTAGATGCATAAGACATTATGCATTATTTTGTTTATCTGCATAATGTCTTATGCATTACTTTTCTCACTTTTTCTGGTTATGCATCAGTTTTTTTAGATGCATACGACATTTTGCATTATTTTGTTTTAGCTGCATATTGTCTTATGCATTACTTTTTTCACTTTTCTGATTTATGGATTTTTATGCACGTGCATAATGTCTTCTGCATCATTTTGTTTACTGCATAAGACAATATAAGGGAAAATTTAGCTGCATAACTTTTTTTCTGTTTCTTCTACTTGATTTTTTCTTCTTCGTCTGTTTCATCCATTTTTGTTGAAATTTATTCTAGGGTTTAGTCAAAAATGATTTACTTCTTTGAATCATCGATTTTAAATGATTTATTTCTTTAAATGATGGAGAAAAAATCTTTGCGGATCCGTTACAGAGATTAATGGAGGAATAGGAAAAGAAACCGGCGGAGAAGAAAAAAAGTTATGCCCAAAAACGATGAAGGGTAATAGAGTCTTTCATTATGTTTTAAATATTTTTAAGTAATTATGGGTGCGTCTCTATCAGAAATTAATTGTGGGCCTGGCGTTAAGAATTTTTTTTTTTTGGGCCTGCACCTAAGTTCCCCTTTTGGTGTTCCAAGTAAACCTAGGCCCATTAGCTCCGAGATCCATAAGCCCGCAAGAATTCATTCACAGGCCTAAGCTCTTGAAGCTGCACGAAGAAGAATTTCTCCCACCAGCGGCAGCCTATTCATGACTGAGCAAACGGTACATCACCCTATGACCAATCCCTATGACCAATATTAGGCAATTCACCAATAAATCCACCTATGTTGTGAAAGGTGCCCTATGGCGCTTGCCTAGGTGCACGATTCGTGCAAGGGACGCCTAGACAAAAGAACGCCCAGGGCGCAAAAATGTGAATTACATTTTTTTTTCCTTCTTCTGGGCGCCTAGGAAATAGGCCTAGCGCCTAATACAACACACACTCTTCCTATTCTAGCAGCAAGAATTGCATGAATTGACCACCTACCACTCTTAGGTAACTTGAACATTCACCTCACAAAAATTCCACAAGAAGCACAAGCCTTGAGGATCAACAGTAATCAATCAGTGAATCCCATTTTTTTAAAACCAAATCAGATGCACAACCGCGAATAACTCTACTCTCAAGAATATATGCGATAATTGAACACAAAATTGGTTAAAAAGACCAAAATCAACAATTTCTGGGTCAAAAAATGACATTTAGATTTTGATATTGTTTAAATGGAAAAAAATGTAAAAATAGTCGGGATGTAAATAGTTTCATCCTACCAATTTTCAAATATTTTTTCTTATTTTTAATTTATATCAGGATGCATCCAGTTTCATGCTTGCTATTTTTTAAGCTTAAGTCAGGATGAATCCAGTTTCATCGGTGCTATTTTTTTGGTGTCCATTTCACCCATAATAATTTTTACTCGTCCATTTAAACCATGTTTTAAAAATATTTAGACAAATGACCAATTTTCAGATAATTGAAGGCTTATGTCTTTTAATAAGCTTCTTCATGACTCTTGCAAAAAAAAAAGGTCTTGCAATCTCTCTACTATTCCACATAATGATTTTCATATCAACACTATTAATGAGTATATTGGCCGCTACTTATTCTTCGCTACACATGATCTTGCTTAGTTGCTTGCACTGCCTCTAGCCATATTTTTAGAAACACACTTTAGTTCTTTCCTAGGACACAAAGACAACACATCACTCGAGAAGTCCAGCAAGTTTGGACCCTCCCTAGAGTTTTAGCGAAACCCTGATATTCAATTTTGGTAAACATGGTTTACTTGCAGCAAATGTTAACCCTAACCAAAAATAATTGCCATGCACCTAACTCCTCCTAGTTCATCTTCATATTATCAAAAATGGCAACTGCTTCGATGCTAACACCATTTTATTCACTGGGTATAGAATCAAGCTACTCTTTAAACGTGAATCCCTTACTAAGGACGAGAACACAAATTCATTACCAACTGATTATAAAGAACAGGCATTTCTTGATCAAGAGGCCTGAGAGTAACAATTTTAGGGTTCAATGTTTCATGAAATCAAACAACTTGTTCGAAGAAACGGAAGAAAAAAAAAAGAAAAGAAAAATCATGGGATGAAATCATTGAAGTAATTTTAAAAACCCTAAAGCTCTTCATTCAAAAGACTGCGATAGCTGGTGTGGTATTAGGATTATTGATGACATATGATCCATACTCAGCTTTAGCTGCTTCAGGTGGTAGGATGGGTGGTCGTGATTTTTCTAGTTCTTGGTCAGAAAGCTCTTCATCATCAACGTCACCTAGTTACTCGTCAGGAAGTTCTTCATGGGGAAGCTCTTCCTCAGATTCATCATCTAGATATTCGTCGTCGGAAACATCTTCATCATCAACATCATCACCTAGTTATTCTTGGGGAAGCTCTTCTTCTTCATCATCACATAGTTCTTCGTGGGGAAGCTCATCTTTTTCGTCATCGCCTAGTTATTGGTCATCTTCTTCATCATCAGATTCATCACCTAGTTATTGGCGGCGGTCGCGAAAGTATTTTTGGTCGAAAAGGTCTTCTCGTAATGAAGAAGGCTTCTGGAGCTTTCTTGGAGCTCGAAAGTATGCTTCTGGTGAACGGAAGAAGGCTTCTCGTAGCGAAGAAGGCTTCTGGAGCTTTCTTGGAACTCGAAAGTCTGCTCCTGATGAAAGGAAGAAGGCTTCTCGAGCTAGTGACATGACCGCTCTTCTAAATACAACCGCTCTTAAAGCTCTTGGAACTATAGGTAATTACAAATCCGCACTCAAACACCTTTGTTATCTTCTGGAATGCATACTTTTACGTGGTACTGAAGAAGAACCAGGAGTATATGTCTCACCATGCGCAATTTTTTTTGTGTGGGATTAATAGATTATTTTTCACTTAACTTGCATGATATACTAATTCATTCCGCTAATCGGTTGCCTTATTCGTTTCTGTCTCTTCTTGGATTTTGGCGGTGGCGGTGGACTTTTATGTTCGTCCAGTTATTACAGCTTGTGTCATCTATTTGGTTGCTGAATTGCGTGCGTCGCAATTACGTGCGACTCATGAGCAAAGACAGTCGATGCAAAGGTTTAAAGAGCGAATAAGACAGTCAAGGCAGTCAAGAGAAAGTTTTGATGAGCAAAGACGAAGACAGTCAAGGAAAACTTTTCAAGAGCAAAGACAGCCAAAACAGTCGAGACAAAGTCTTGATGAGCAAAGACAACCAAAGCAGTCAAGACAGAGTCCTCATGAGGAAAGACATCCAAAACATTCTAGCCAAAGTTCTGTAGATACCAAAAATGCAGCCACTATAATCATGCTTCAGGTAATGTGTTCTCCGTCTAATTAAAGTTAAACATATATGGTTGTTTTTGTTTTCTGATTGGTGTTCTTGCATGTATATACTTTATAGGTTGCATTGTTGGCTGCTACAAGGTCACTTCAAAAGGATCTTGACAAGATTGCAGAGGTTGCAGATACGTCGACTCGTTCTGGTTTGAGTTATATTTTGCAAGGTGAAACTCCAATTTAATGTTTTCTCTCTTTTGATTTTTGACATGTTATTGATGTCGATAGTCTGATAAGAAAGATTTTCCATATGAGACTTGAGTTCATGATGGTTATGCGAAATTCTGTGTTATCTTTCTATCTATCCCATAAGTTTATTTTATGCATTTGTTTATAGTTTTCTTCTGGCTGCAGAATCCATGGTAGCAGTGCTTCGACATCTTGCTTATTGCTTCTCTAGTTACTCATCTCTAAGTTGAATTTGCCCCAAATTATATGTGCGTTCTTATATAGCATGATTGATTAAAGAAGTTCCATCCTCGAATTTCATAACTTAAGTTTGAGTACGGTTATCTAGGTGGATGTTAAGCCAGATAAAGTGGATGGTGAAAAACTCTTTAATAAGCTCACTATAGAAGAGCGTGCAAAGTTTGATGAGGAGACGCTTGTCAATGTGGACAATATCAAGAAGCGAAACACCCCAACCAGATATCCTAACGGGTTAAGCAGCGACTACATAGTGGTAACTTTTTCGCCGGAACGAATACAGCACAACAACCTGCATATATACATGATATAAATGATATCTTTGACTAAATTTGGTTTCCAGATGACCATCCTGGTGGCTGTAATGGGAGAATATAAACTACGTGCCGTCAACAGCAGTGAAAGTTTAAAACAAGCATTGATGAAACTTGGTTCCTTCCCTACCAGTAAAATTATGGTATAATAAAATGATAATGAGCATAATCTTCTTTGTCTTATTTTCCATTTTGATGGCATATCGTCAACTAGTTGTTATTTGTATGTATGCAGGCGGTTGAGGTGATGTGGACTCCACAGGAGGAGAATGACACGCTAACGGAACGCGAAATGCTTAGAGACTACCCGCGCTTGAGGCCTCTGGCGTAAGTATAGGCATATTAGAAGGAAAAGGAGCTAACTAAAGACCATAAATTTCTCATGTTTTTCTTGCTTAATTTCATTTGTGGAATGTCTTATTCCGGACCGATCAGTTGGGTTAAATGTTTGATTCAACGGTTACAAGTTGAGATTTATTTCGGAAGAAAACCATCACATAAAGACATAAAGCAAACAACAAGTACTCAGTTAGACATTATTGACATATGTTCTTCATGTTGTTCATACACGATTACCTGAAGCATGATTATAGTGGAAAGACTATATACAAATAACAAAACAAGCATAGAGCCAAACTGTTAAAGTGTTGGAAAATGGGTTAAAATAGAGGATGAAATAAACAGAAAAGAAATTGTTGTACTCTGACTTTCAAGGCTCGAATAGATTTCTTTTAGACGATTATTTTTAACCTCCCGATATCAATTGGCGATTACAACATGCATGCGAAATAATGCCTTTAGGATACAATGAAAGCCCTACAACAGAAAATTGGATTCAAGGTTTGCACCCCTTGACCCAACCAAGAACACACGAGAGAGAATTATGATGATGCTTTAGGTAGAGAGAAAAAAGATTGATTGAATGATGGAGAATGGGAGAATGCCATCACTATTTATAGGGATATTCATGCCTGTTAGTGATGCATTTTCATCACCAGCAGACCGCTGTCTCGGACTCTGCTAGGGGGCGTTGCCCCCTAGACCCCCACGACCTGACCTGTCAGGTCGAACACAGCCGGGAGGGGCTACGCCCTCCCGGACCCTCCGGATAGCGGCAAACAATCTTGAAAATATCCAACATTCTCCCCCTATTTTAAAAATTGAAAAAACATAAAAAAAACCAAAGTAAAAAAACTTTTAAATCAGAGTGGCTGCATCACACAAGTGACTGCCTACGTACCCGAGTGGGATCAAGCCAACGTAGTTCAAGCTATATTGAGACTAAGCATCATCGTTGAAATCAACACATAAATGATAGGTATCTTTTGGATTTGAACCTTCACTTAGTGTAAGAAATTCAAAGCCTTATCGAGGTTCTATGGTGAAACTAGTCTTGAACCAAGTACCCCTTGTGATAAAACCGGAATCTCCATACATATTGATTTCATAAAATCATGTGTTCTGTAGCTTAGCGCGTTAATGGCCATGCTCTTATATCCTGGATTCATGAGTCTTCTTTAGAGAACGGTCTTCTTCTCTTAGGAAACGGCCTGATTTCCATACTCATATAGGTAAGTCTCCAAGGTGTTTCTGCGATACACCTTTAAGTAATTATAGACTTATTAAGGATTTATATCCATCCTGTTTTCTTGCAGAAACCAACACTAATTAGAAATGGCAAGTTTTATATTAGTGCTCCATAATCTCTATCCATAACTTGTTGGTACCACATTGAACCTTGTTTATCTTTTTCAAAACATAGGTTGAGTTTCTGCTATGGGAGATCAACCTTCCTTCACAGACCTTAGTCCCATTTCTTTACATTTTATTGAAACCACTGAATTTGGTAGACTTTTCGTAAATGGGTCTGCCAAGTTTTTCTTTGATTCAATAAAGTTAACCGTAACTACTCCTTTCTTGAGTAGTTGCCTAATCATTTGATGTCTTAGACTTGCATGTCTAGACTTTCCATTATAAGTCTTATTAGAGACGTTATAGATTGTATCTTGATTATCACAATTAATCAAGATTCATGGAGATGGCTTCTTCCAAAATGGAATATCCATAGTATATTTATAAGCCATTCTGCCTCCTTACATGCATCATTTAAGGCTATCAATTCTGACAACATCGTTGAATCAGAAATACAGGTCTGCTTCTTGGAACTCCAAGACACAGCAGCACCCCCTAATGTAAAAATCCATCCAGACGTCGACTTGGACTTGGATTCTACATTGTTCCAGTTAGCATCGTTGTACCCTTCCAATACAGCGGGATAGCCTTGGTAATGCAAACCAAAATCAATTGTTCCTTTCAAGTAAGCCATAACTCTTGAAACTGCCTTCCAGTATTCAACTCCTGGATTACTTGAGAAACGACATAACACTCCCACGGCTTGGGCTATGTCCGGTCTTGTGTAATGCATATCATACATAAGACTTCCAATAACACTGGAATATTCAAGTTGTGCATGAGTACGACCAGTGTTCTTCATTAACTTGATAGTATGGTCTAAAGGAGTATGTGCTGGATTGTCATCAAAGTGACCATACTTCTTGAGAAATTTCTCAATATAATGAGATTGGGTTAAGGCCAACTCATTAACCTTTCTTAGGATCTTAATTCCCAATATTACATCAGCCTCTCCTAAATTCTTCATATCGTTATAACTAAGAAAATTATTTGTTTTTTCCACAACAGACATGTCAGATCCAAAGATAAGCATATCATCAACATATAAGCAAAGAATTACACATCCAAAACTATCATTCTTAGTATAAATACATTTTTCAGCATCATTCACAACAAAACCAAACGACAAAGCTACTTTATAAAACTTCTCATGCCATTGCATGAGAGCCTGCTTCAAGCCATAAAGAGATTTAGCCAACTTGCAAACCTTCTTTTCTTGGCCTGACAATATGAAACCTTCAGGTTGTTCCATATATATCTCTTCTTCTAAATCACCATTTAGAAAAACAATTTTTACATCCATTTGATGAATAATTAACTTGTGAACAAAAGCAAGTGCTATTAAACAACGAATAGATGCGATGCGAGCAACAAGAGCATATGTATCAAAATAATCAATTCCATGTTTTTGCTTATAACCCTTAGCAACTAACCTGGCCTTAAACGTATCAATGGAACCATCGGCATTCATCTTTCTTTTGAATATCCATTTACATCCAATGGGCTTTACGCCTGGAGGTAAATCACAATATATCCAAGTACCATTGGTCAACAGTGAATTCTTTTCATCATTGATAGACTCTTTCCAGAAGTCAGCATATCTGGAACTCATAGCCTCATCATAAGTTTTAGGGTCATCATCAATATGCATAACATATTTAGTAACACTAAGAATTTCATTCTTACTACCTTCTACAAGATATTGTACCCAATCTGGACCAAAGCTTGTCGCTTTTCTTGGTCTCTTACTTCTTCTAGGTTTGATATCATCTACAGTTTCATAAGTATCTTCTATGTTTCGAGTAGGAGCAGAATGTTCATCATTGTTATTAGTCTCTACAGATTTTAGACTAGGTAACAATGGGTTTTCTATGTGTTGTATTTGGGAACTATTCCTATTCAAGTTCTCAAAAAATTCCACATCTACAGATTCTATAATCTCAAAAGTGTCAAGGATTAAAAATCTGTAAGTAATACTGTTAAGTGAATAACCTACAAAAGCACATTTATACGCCTTTCCTAACTTAGGCCTTTTAGGATCAGGCTTCCTAACATATGCTAAACAACCCCAAACTTTAAGTCTTCTCAAATTAGGTTTCCTATTAAACCACAATTCATAAGGATAAACATCCTTCTTTTTCAAAGGAACTCTATTCAAAATATAACATGCAGATAACATTGCTTCACCCCATAAAGAATTAGGCAAATTAGAACTAATAAGCATAACATTAACCATCTCAACCAAAGTTCTATTTTTCCTCTCAGCCATACCATTTTGTTGAGGTGTATAAGGTGCAGTAAATTGATGAATTAAACCATGCTCTTGACAAAATAATTTAAATTCATTAGGAAAAAACTCACCACCACGATCAGAACATAAAATCTTAATATTCTGTCCTAATTGTGTCTCTACTTCCTTTGTATATTTTAAACATATCAAAGACATCATCCTTATATTTCATCAAGTAAGTATAAGCATACCTAGTATAATCATCAATAAAAGTGACATAATATTTGTTTCCACCACGAGTCATATGATTCTTAAGATCACCAACATCACTATGCACTAATTCAAGCAAAGTAGAATTTCTTACCACAGATTTAAAGGATATTCTATGTATTTTTGCTTGCACACATATTTCACACTTAGATATGTTATCAAAATTGCAATCAGAAATTAATCCTAATTTTCTCATGTTTCTAAGGGAATCATAATTCACATGTCCTAATCTACCATGCCATAAATCAACGGAGTCAACAGTATAATAAGAACCATTATTTATTAAATTAAGCTTAACCATCCCATTACAAGCATATCCTTGTCCAACAAACACACCAATTTTGGATAATATAAACTTACTAGACTCATAAGTCATCTTGAATCCGGCCTTCATAACAAGGTCCCCGGAAACAAGGTTTTCACAACATCTGGTACATGTAAAACATTAGTAAGAGTAACAGTCTTTCCCGAAGTAAACAGAAGTTCCACAGTGCCCTTTCCAATTACTTTGCTTCGATAGTTATTTGCAAAAGTAATTTCGTTTCCTTCACCAATCACCGGTTCATATGTCTTGTAAATATGTATATCTTTACAGATGTGGACAGTTGAACCACTGTCGTACCACCATCCACCCTCATTATTAGAAACGGCATTGGCGGCTTGCACTACAATAACAAGTTTGTCATCGACCATATTTGCTTCCTTTTTCTATGTATGTTGTTTCTTCTTGAGACGACAGTCACGAAAAAGATGGCCGGGTTTATCACAAAAGATGCAAGGACCCTTCTTCTTACTCTTCTTGTTGGGATGTTGCTTCTTAAACTGAGTATCATTATTAGGTTTCAAAGCATTTGGTGTATTAGAAAAATCTACACTATTAACCTTAGAATGATACTCAGTTTGCTGACTATCCTTAATTTCTCGTTTACGAGAGTCCCCTTCTATACGAAGATGACGTTGCAAACCTTCTAAGTCATAGTCAGTCTCAGCATGCTTAAGTTTCTTCTTATGACCATTCCAAGAAGGAGGAAGACGAGAAATAACGACTCCGACGATAAAAGCAGAAGTAAGTTCAATTCCAGCATCCTTAAGATGATTAACAATGAGTAAAAGTTCACTGACCTGGGAGATAATTGACTTACTGTCAACCATTTTAAAATCCATGAAGTTGCAAATCAGGAATTTCTTGTTGCTTGCTTCAGAAATCTTGTATTTGTTGTCAAGCGTAGTCCATAATTCCTTTGCAGTCGAAATACTTCGATGGGCATTGTAAACACTGGTTCCAAGGGCATCTAAAATATGACCACGGCACATAAAATCATCTTCCTGACGCTTCTTCTTTCTGGCCTTCAACTCATCAGTTTCTTTGTCTGATGGTGCATGAATTACATCCAAACCGTCTTCAAGTATGTACCACAACTTGATGGTGATCAGAAAAAACTTCACAGTCTCTTGCCAACGAGTAAAATTATCACCATAAAAACGTTCCAATCGAGTCAGGGTTTGGTTCATCACTTGCAGAGATTGAGCAGTTACATTCGAATTTGAAGATTCACCCTCCATTGTCAGAAATTAATCGTCTAAAACTGTTGGAAAATGGGTTCAAATAGAGGATGAAATAAACAGAAAAGAAATTGTTGTACTCTGACTTTTAAGGCTCGAATAGATTTCTTTTAGACGATTATTTCTACCCTCCCTATGTCAATTGACGATTGCAACAGGTATGCGAAATAATGCCTTCAGGATACAATCACTACAAAAAACCTAAGCATTGGCAACCACACCAGTTTGGTTGCCGAAAATGAGTTTTTAATTTCCAAACACATAGGCAACTAATGCTAGTTGCGGAGCCTAAGTTGCCGTATGGGGTGTTTCCAAATGTAAAGGCAACTACTAAAAATACCTAGTTGCCATGGTTTTTTTGGCAACTTATGTTATAGAAGCCAAATAAATTACTTAGTTAAATGCAATTAATTAAAATCATTAATTTTTACAGTTGTTCAAGAGTTTCCAAACATATTAACAACATAGTCATCGTAGTTGTCAGTAACTTGCCACATAATATGGCAACTAAATTAAAATCTTGTTGTGGAATTATTTAGCAGTTAATTTGGTGGTAGCCAAATATTATGATTTCACAATTACAATAGGTATATGAAATTAAGTTGAAGTTGGTTGAAGTTGGTTGATAGTTACCGAATCGTTAAACAATTAAATTTACTAGTTGGCGTATGGTTCCCAAATCATTCCGCAACTATGACGAAAACTAACATTTCGTAATGTAATTATTTTGATTTTATGGATGCATGATACCGTAATTAATATCACAATTAATTAATGTAATTAATATGGTAATTAAAATCTTTATTTATTTTTAAATTAATATTGTAATTAATATCGTAATTAATATCGTAATTAAACTCATAAATAATTATCATAATTAATATGGTAATTGCCATTTTTGATCATATTCTAATTAATAATTTTTTTGTATAAATGTAGTTGTTTTTTCTTGTATGATTATTATATGCATCGACAAAACAAATTAATAAAATATGCATTTCATTTCCAAAACCAAGAATAAAAAGTCATAACACCTTACTACAAAAACCCATACTACACGTTATCATTCTCCCTACCTTAATATCTTGATACCAGAAGAAAACAAGAAAGAAAAAAAACACAAAACAAAATCAAATAGAAATTCATTCATCACTGGCTGGCCCACTCCGAACTGGGATCCTCCATGTCAGTCTTTCAAATAAAGAAAATCATTCATCATCCATGGCACCTTCCACATTTCGGGGCTCCATATCAGGATAGTTGCGGATGTAGTTTTCATCCTCTAGGTCATGATAGTCATCCTCATCATTTTGACCTTCCACATCAAGATCCTCATCTAGCCCACAGACCTCCGCATCATCCTCCATTTCATCATCTGATACATCTGGTACAACCATGTAAGGATAATGTTTAGAAAAAAAACTATTCATTAGATCAGTAAGTCGACGTGTTTCTCTTCTTTGTAGCATGTTTTCTGTCTGTAGAGACTCAATTCTTCTGTTCAACAATTGTATTTATTTTCCCCTTAAATCAGCCAAACTCTTGTGAGTGTGAGAAGCTTTGCGATGACGTTTGTTAAGACTCCCACGTTGTTCATTATAGACAGTTTCATATATGTCAGATGGAGTTTTACTAGATTCTCCTCACAGTGTTGCTTCTTTCATGTCCTCCATTATTTTCTACATAAATTACAGACAGCCATACATGATTATATACTGTTGCAGAGATTAATTAAGACACAAAATTCAAAGTATATTTGTAGTGTGTCTTACTTTCATCTCCTGACATTTCGGTGGTAATTTTTTAGAACCATGGGTTTCTGAGAACAAAATCACCGGATCACAAGGCTTGTTCTCCGTAATCTTTGAAGCAGCAACCAGTTGCATACAAACCAAGTAAGTTAACACTACACGGTATATAAAACACGAATTCGAACAAACCATCAGTAGATGGAATGAGATACAATTAATGCATACCAAATCATATTCCACGCTGGCAAAACTTTTGTTGCCTGCACTATGATTAATTTCCTTTGCTTTAACAGCCACAGTCCCTCTGTCTGATTTTTCTGTCATTTAAACTCCACCATCTGTTAGCTTAAGCAACTCCGCAGTGTATTCATAACATATATATATAACATGATATTTTAACATTCTACACATTCTACAGGAGGCTCTTTCAAGGAAAGTCAAAACTTCAATATTGCATTAATTGCTCAGATTACATGGGAGTCAATAGACAACATTCAATTTCACTTACAACAACACTATCGTAATTTTGAGCTAACGGCACCAATTGCCAGGCACTTGCCAAACACGGTGAAAGCTGATTTTCTTCAATAAGATCCGGATACCATCTAGCCAACAATGACATGATAAACAGGCTGATTTCGCCAAAACTAAATGGAAGAAATCTAGACACAGTAAATAGCCAAACAAATGAATGTATACCAAACAAAACTTGAAACCTGCAAACAATTTTCTAAAATAAATCTAGTGGAACCCAAAAAAAAATAAAAATAAATAAATAAATAAAACATTATCAATGTTGAAAAACTAGGAGAAATGGAAAAGAGAAAGAAAAACTCAAAATGCTAGGAGAGACTACATTGTTTCAACGTTATTCGATGTCATAAGGTCATAATCTGAACACCATTATATAGGTGAAATTCGAGTACATGATTTCTACCCACTAACTACATGCTGCAATGACAATTACATGTTTCAAACAATTCAAGATAATGACCATTATCTAGTCCCACTAACAACTTTAATGGTCCACTTTCCTTTTAGAAACACTACTAACAGCACTACTAACAACTTGTTAGTATTATGGAAATTAAGGGAATACGTGCAAGGAATGGAAACATGACTTTCAACTAAACATGACTTCCTAGTGTGAGTTTAGATAAAACTCTAATAACATAATACTTATAAAGTTGTAAAATTCACATAAAACCAGTAAGAGTAAATATCTAAAACACTACCTCGTAGAGAAATAGAGATCTCAAACATACACATTGAAGATATGCAATAATTAACAAGGAATCCCTCGCAAAATTCAGCAACTGATTCAGAAGGCTCTACCTCATTCTTCATTTTCTTATCTACATAATCAAGAATTCCAACCAAAATAAGTTAGTAACACTAAATAACCCATCAAAACCAATCAAATGACCAGCAGTAAATGAGACTTAGCTTAAGCAGGGTGTTCTCTCTTGTACATCCTTAAATTCCTTCCTATTTTGGGAATAATTCTTCAAACAGCTGAGCCGCTGCCAAATCGAGATGGAGACTTCATGGATCCGTATAAAAAAATGGAGTTGATGCTAATGGTAGTGGAATTGCAGGGTTCTTTGGAATAACAGTTGGGTTGTTTTGAATCTAGGGTAATCATATTGAAGACTTCTTCCAACGCAGCAGCAGCAAAAGATTTTGGGGGTTTTCTAGGTCATATGAGATTGGGGTTGATGAGCTTGGGAAAGAGAAGAAGATGAGTATGATTGCTAAACTTGGGGGGTGCAAATTTATGCCCACGGTGCACATATTGATGGATTGAGAATGAGGGATTTTACAACAAAACGAAATGACTCCAATAATTTCAGTTCTTTATAACAATCCCTACAACAACAAAAACCCTCAAACCTCTTTCGGCTTCATCACTTCGACCAGAGTTTCCACTTTGTCCTCAGTGAATCTGGACTTACATTTGACCCTCGATGAATCTCTACCTTCACTTTTACAGAAACTCTCAACCCTCAGTGGATCTATGATTTCACTTATGTGTCTCTGCAAAGAAGCAATGAAATTGAATCTTCTAATTCTCTCAATGGATTCGTTTCAGATCCCATTTCTTTCGATAAAAAAGAGGATTACTAGAGAGAGGATGAAGAGAGAGGATGCAGAGAGCGGCGCAAAGCACAAGTGGGAAGTGAAGAGATTAGGGTTGGTTGGGTGATAATATCTATTTGGGTACCATACAGTGTAGCAGGTTGTACGATTATACTAACTCCGGCGCCTACCTGATTGGTTGAGAAACATCCAATGGTTATCAACAACAACGTGTAAAGAAGAAAAACGATCCTTCGTATTCTAATCCTCACTTGGACGTGTTTCTTAACACATTCTTCACACTATAATGAAGACATAGTAAAATTTGATACATTTTTGTTAAAAAAAAAAATCCCCAAAAAAGACTATTTTGGTAAAATTATTAGACGATGGCACTGGTGATCTGACCTGGTACTACGAGTTCTGCAAGACTTGGACATGCCGGCGTAAAAACTATGTTCAATCGGGATCTTTGTCTCCTACCCGACCTGGTACTTGCTACTGGAAAAGGGTTTTGGTCTTTGGTCTTTGGTACTGGTGATCTGATTACCAGAGAAGAATGTAAATTTAAGTCGAATAAATTTGACTTGGAATCAACTTATGTTCTTTTTCAATCAAAAAAAAAATTGTAACCATTTTGCAAGAATGCAACAGTGTGAAAATAAATGAACAAGAAAAAAAACTTAAGTTTGAAATCATATATCTATCATTGGCTTATAATGTATATGAACGCAATTTAAAATCAAATGAATTTTTACTTGTAACTGCCTTATGTAAATCGTTAAGCATATCCAATGAGGGTTCATCACTCCCAAGTGTTTTGGTTGGTAGAAAATTGACCTTACACAACATATTTTAGGTTCGTCGAATCCGGTAGGATCATTACACCGCTTTCAGGATCATCCAATGATTTATCCTCCCCGGTTCAGGATCGATTCAGGTTCGTCGAGCCCGGTTCGGGATTTCTGAATAAAACAGGATACTTTAATAAAGGTTCAAAAAGCAGGAGTACTTTATCAAAATCCCCTTAAATGAAATGTATAAGACAATAAGAATACACCCTTGGTAAAACGGTTAGGTATTTGTAAGCATAAGAAGATTTGTGGTACAGAATTGAGAAAAAAAAAAGAAAAAAAAAAGAATCTTATGAATTAGGCTCTCATTCTTAAATGGCTTCGGAGATATACATGTGTCTGAAGGCGATAAATTATGGAAAAACATTGTCCATGAAAAGTATGTTGCTTCTAATCACAATTGGTTAAAGTTACTTAATAGTCGGTGCCAATGTAGTACAGTGGTAAAATCACTGGGTGATCATACCAGTGTCCTGAGTCCGAAACTTGCCAGCATCAAATTCTTTACCGATCAAAAGAAAGAAAAAAATCGTCCCTCAACTATTTGATGGTCGAGTTTTAGCATGCACAATATTTGATGGCCATCCAGATTGATGGTCTTAACCAAAAACTCGGCCCTCGACATTTTAGAGATATCTTGTGTTATGGGCTTGGGATTCCTCTTTTCGAAGAAGGAGAAACATGTTCCAGTCGTGACAGGGAGATGGATATTTTTGGTGACCATGCTTTACATTGCTCTCACAAGATTGATCTAAAATACAGACACGATATGGTTCGTGATACCTTTGCTGATATTTGTTATCGTGCGGGTGTCCCAGCTAGGAAAGAGGTGGATTTGGGTTTCCTCTCAGACACCGGCTTGGCTTTAAGACCTGCTAATATTTTAATGCACAATTGGGATAGTGGTCATGATGTATGTATGGATATCACTGGTATTTCTTCTTTCACATGTGGGGGTGGGGGGGGGGGGGGTGCGCACTTTTGTCCCAGGTCAAGCAATTGATAGTGTTGTTGGTCGGAAAAAAACCAAATATTTAGAGAAGTGTACAACTCAGGGTTTCGGATTTGGCGTGTTGGATTTTACCACCTTAGGAGAGTTGGGGAGCGATACAGTGAAGTTTCTGATAAGATTGCGCAATTATATGGCTATTAATGGTGTGAATGTTATAGTGGGGGATTTTCTTTTTCATAGGATTGGTGTTTTCATTCAAAAGGGATTGGATCCCAGCTTGTTGTCAGGCTTCCATCTAATTCTTGTAATTATACCACTTCTGAATGAAATTTCTTGATCGGGGAAAAAAAAAGTTCCTTAATGTTGCTTTGGTAAAGCTATTTGGAAAGAAGTTATCTAAATTTAACGTTTTTTCGTTAGCAATATTTATTATAAGGTAAACAAAGGGACAACGTTAGTGCTGAGGCGGTTTCAAAAACAGACGATGACTTACAGTGGAAATTCGACGATCGAGAATGCTAAAGTGGTTTTAACACTGAATCCATCTTTTTTGTTATTTTTCTCGGTCTAAGTTTCACGATATTTTGATGAGTTCATATATAATGTTTCTTTTTTGTTAAGTTAGGCTTTCTTAATTTTATCTCATTCTCAGTTTTCTTTGAGTGAGGTTAAAAGATAAACATAGCCCAAGATAAAAAGGTAATAGAAAGGTATGGAAAGTAAAGATGGCTAGGTTTATATTTTCTCTTCTTTTCGGTTCTATCATAGTATTTTTTTGGGGCGTCCCAAGGACTACTTTACGAATTATAGATTCCTATACTTGTCTTGAACAAATTTTAGAGTTGTACAGTCTTTCTGAAAACCTACTTATGTAAACTCTATGTGCATCCATTTAGACGAACACAATTTGGTTATATAAAACTTGTCTTGAAATCGACTTATGTGCATCCATCAATCTTACTCAATTTCATATGATTTCACGCGGATTCCACCAATTTCCTCGATTATTCATCGATCTCACCCAATGTCGCTCGAACTTCCTCAAGTTATCTGGATTCCATCGGTTTCTTTATTATCAGTAGTGAAACTAGGTTATAGGTGGGAGAGGATCTGGACTTGCCGGAAAAAGATTCCCACATTGATTTCACCAAATATCTTACTTAGTTTCATATCCATCAATCTTATCCAATGACGTATTAACAAATTTTACTAGTTACAAATGATATAATTATCCCGACTGAGCTATAAAAGGTTATGGTCCTTTTTACCAAAACTGATTCTATTCCGTAATTTACCCCAAAACATCCCCGTAACATGTCGCTTTCTCACTGGTCCATTGTTGTCCATTCGGGATCGACTGCGGTTGTAGGCCATCACGTCGGGATGGGGTTTATATTAGGGGTGTAAATTCGGGCAGACGGCCGCCCAACCCAAAAACTAAGCCGGCCGGGCAGGCCGGCTTAACTTGTGCCCGTAAACAATTCAGGCCGGACAGGCCGGGCACAAGTAGTAATTTGCTACCCAAAGACCGCCCAAAGCCCGTTTTTATATGGGCAGGCCAGATCGGCCGGACAAGCCACTTTTTTTTTTTTTTTAAGTTTAAATTTTCAAATGAACGGTATTAAATACAATATCCTTTCCTTTCCAACATCGCATATCGTAAGTGATGTTTTTTAATTTAAATTACACTGACAAATTTTAATTTAGCCTATAATATTAAATTAGAGTACAATAAACTTTCTAATAAGAAAATATATTACATTAATGTTTTGAAAAGGTTAATTATAAGTAAAAACAATTATATATTTTATTTTTCTTGACACAAAGTTGACAATTATAAAATTGTAACTTTTAAGTCTTTTTAAGAGGATATTAAATGATTAATGGCACGTAGAAGGCTTTCAGGCCGGGCACCAGGTTGGGCATCCGTATAATCAAGATATTTCACAATTTCAATCTTTATTAGCGGGAATAACAAAGTTTTGGCGCACTAAACCCCGCGAAATTTTCAACAAAAATTTCACTAAAATTCTTTTCCCTCCCATGGAACCTTAGACGTATCTTTGCTTATACTGTTTATTCTTCGTTTTCTCGGCTTAAGCTTATAATTTTCTCTCTCCAAAATCAAAAACCCAAAACTTCTCTTAGTTTTTAATCTCCCTAACCGAAACCCAACTTTGAATCTGAATGATTTTTATTCGACAAAAAAAATCACCAATAACAACCAGGTTTCTTCTCATTAAAAACCCTAAAAAAAACCCGAAAATAATTTGATTTCTCAGTCAAAATCTTTAACCGAACCTGACTTCAGATTGATGCTCCGTATGTTTTTCTGAATTACCCATAAAAGGTTTTCGTATTCAAATCATTTACAATTACGATTTTCTATCTAATGAAGGAATCAGAATTTATCCAATTGTAACGGTTGAACTCCATTAACCTGGTAAGTAAGTTGATACGTTCCTCTATTCACTTTAAATACGTTTTATTTGGATTGAATTTTTTGAAGCTTTACTGCCGGTTCCCATCTTTGTTTCTAAAATTTCTTATGGATCCCGTTTCTCAGAAATGATTGAAGGATAGAAATTGATTTGTTAATTGGGCTTTTTATTTTGTTGGAATTAGGCGTGGGTTTCGGTTGTTTGAAGGATTCGATGTTTGAGAATCTATCTGTAGCTCAAACTAAACTACTCTTAAGAGTTTCTCTCAGATTTGACAGAATATGCTTTTCTCTGCTGACAATTGGTTCCATATCAAGTTAGTTTTCTGACATTCCATATCTCTATTTACAATCGCTTATAATCTGTTTGACAAAACTACTCTAAGAGTTTCTCTCAGATTGGTTAATTCGATATTGATGAACTCGATTTATGCTTATGTTTCAGATGGAGTCTGGATTCTTAACAAGGATGCTTGAAAGAGGTAAGAAGATGAACTTGAGATTTTATTAGGTTATAATTGCTATCTTGAGTCAATATTTAGCTAATTTACATGGGGTTTGCCTGTTTGGTTCATAATTTGAACCTGACTTTTGGTTCCCACCAGAAAATTTACAGCTTCAGTGTACAGAATTCGTGAATGTGGATTATACAAGTTATTTTCTGATTTGATAACTACTAATCAGATCGATACGTGTATTGCGTATTTGGGGTTATAGTGCTTTTTATGTTAAATAGCTTCTTTTTGGGGTGTTCCTTTGTATTTATTATAGATCCTATTGTCTTAGGTTAATAGTTATCTAAAGGTTGAAATAGAGGTCGATCTGGTAGTCCGGGAAAATGAATAGTTATGAGAGTATACTAGTGCTCACACTTGTTGCCTTTCAGTTTTAAAATATAATTTTTGTTACCTCTTTTTAGCTGTAGCTTCCTAACATTGGGAGCATAACTATCGATTGACTAACACTTGGCCTTGGCTATTTTCAGAAAGAGGATTACCGACCAGTTGATATGGCTTTGCTTAGTGTCCCCTTGACAGGACAGGAGTGACTCAAGCATTAGATTTTGTCGTTGTTGGTATGGGAGTTGTAACTGGAACAAGGGTGTTCTGCTAAACCAATCTTTTCTCTTCATGACAAAATTGTTGTGTGAAACTTCTTCCGTAGTTGCATTCGATCCATCGCTGGATACAGGGATCATCCCTTGGTGTGTGGTGTTGCATTTAGTTCATTTTTATGTGTCTAGGAACTCTAGGTGTTGGTGTTGTTACCTGTATTGGAATTCACTGTAGTGGTGAAGTACCTCAAGCATCCAGGAAGTTTTCATGCCTTGCGGAAAGCTGCTCAATCCCCAAGGTATGTTCAGAATTTTAGATGCTTAAAGATTTTTTTAATGTACACTTGGCATCTCATGCCATGAATTTTTTACTGAAATTTCCAATTGTCTATCATTAGCATAAATTGTTGATTACGATTTGTGTAATTGTGCCAGTGCAAACTGTTTGTTAGGAAGTGCTTTGACTACTTGAAATATGTAGATGTTAGAAGTACTTTGACTACTTGAATTCTGTAGATATAACTGTAGGTATAACCTGATTGCGTTGGTTTACAAAGACCAACACTAGAACTAACCTTCAAATGTGTTTTTCATGTTTCTGTTTTATGCGAATGCAGAATCATGTGTAGGTTCATTCCATTTGTGTAAAGACAGATTGAATTTCTTATGTTTCTTATACATTGTATGACTTAAGTGACCTAGAACGTAGATTCTCTTATGAGACATTGGATTTGAAATGGATTGTGGGAGTTGAAAAATAATATAGCGGGTAATGGATATGTAAGAAACATTTTTGACAAATCTTTAATCTAACAACTGCTGAAGTGTTGTTTACGTTCTTTTGAGGCAATTTTTATTCAAGTTGATGGTTACTAAGTTGATGTTGATCAAATTTTTTTTTATGCACAGAGATGTGCAGTTTGGGAGAATAACAGGTCTCATATTGAAGGGGTACATTGTTTTATTAGCAGCAGTTGTATGGTGAAGATTACCATGTTGAGTTGCCTTTTTGAAGCTCTGGCCTAGTGTAAGTCGGGACTAATGTTAGAGCCTCTAATTGTTTTGAAAGATCTCGAAACACTAATGTTTTACGTTTTTGTTCTCAGTGGCAGAAGTAATACTCTAAACTAGCTAGCTGCATTGGTTATAAATGCATACCCTATCAGCCACTTAGGACCTGCCATTCTGCCTCTTTGTGAAGACAGTAGCTTTCGTAGCATTCAACAAGGTTTGTAATTCAGAACCATTTGTTTTTATTTTAGTGTTAACTCACTTGATGATGCTACTGAAAGTTGTGGTTCATAACTCACAAAGTCCTTTCATGGGTTTTTTCTATAAATATATGACTAGTTGCCTAATTCATTATATTAATCTTCTTAGTATAGGCTAGCATTATGAAAGATATTGTAACCATGTTTACTTATTTGAAATGACTTTGTAATTTGCTTTATGACAGGTTATTACAACCCAATACTTCGTGTGGTTCTTCTGCTTGTTGCCTTTAATACTTCCATGGAGCAGTATGAAACTGTAGTGGGAAGGGTTGTCATTACATTATATTGTGAGATGTATCATCGTGCGTGTGCATTTGAATCACCTTGAATACTTTAACAGGCAGTTCAGATATCGTCTAACGGTGTTCATAAAGAACCCTAGGGCAGTATAATTCTCTTAAGATCTACTGTGAAATATGTGGGCATGACACTCTGATTATAAACAAAAACAGGCTTTGCTAGTAACGATTGCACTTTAATTTTGTTATGCATGAGGTATCTGTTATAGATGAGAATCCAAAAGAGGAGATGCTAAAACTGTAGCCGCCAAAAATATGGAAATGATCAATCTAGTCGATAAGGAGTTATTTCTGTGTATATCGGATGATAAGCATATTTGGCCGATCTAAACGTCGCTGGGTATTTCTGTGTGTTTTACCGCACGTTGGAATTCACACGCGTGTACTTAACTGGCTATTTTAACAGTGAGGCATTTTTCCATCTCTTTTGACGTTGGGGAAGTTCTCCAACATGGCATCCCGTATAAGGACATTTTTCCAATTTTCCCAATTTTATTTTGTTTGGAATTGGCATTGCCTCCGTTTTGATTGGTGTATTTAAAAAAAGGAAATATTTACTTCTTCATTATATAATTTGGAGTACATGTCATCTTTTAACCGGACATACAATAAGTTCAATTCATTTTCGTCTTGTAGACCTGGATGTATTGAACATCTTATTCAGGATGACATGAACAGATCTGTAACTTCCATTACATAATCAGAAAAATGTATCTTTCTTATCCAATAAAACAAGAGTATTCATATATTATTCTTGGGACTAAAGGCTTGGTTTTTGTTGTATAAAATTGATCTCCGGATTCTTTCCATCGTAATTTGATACTATATTTTTACAATGCTTCAGAAATGCTATGAGCTTCTCTGTTTGAGGTTGCCTGAAGTACTACGCTAGACCAACCTATCCCGACAAAAAGGAAGAAGGTTGAGTCACGCTTGCTTTTATTGATTGTTGAGTTTTGGTGGTCGGATTAGGCTTAACAATTAATGTAATGTATTTTGGTGTTACTGTGTTGCTCAAACCTTTGGCAATTTGAGGTTGCTGGCGTTTAGTTCCAATGGGTGGAGCAACTAGGTAATCAGTTAATTGTCAAAGCTAAGTTGCTGAAACGTAATGTAGGAAACTAATGTGGTCTTGGTTTCTGTTTTTTAGTTGCTTAGATATGAGGCTACTATCGCGTTTTATTTAGTTGCCATATCTTTGTTGCCGACGTTTTTGGAAACTAATGCAAGCAGTAGTTGTGATTAACCTGTTGCCGAAGTATTTAGGAACTAGGAGTTGCCTTTTCCTAGTTCCGAAAGCATCAGGCTACTAACATATTTCATGTAGTTGTCATATGTTTGTTGCTAACGGATTCGGAATCTAATAAAAGTAGTAATTGCGATCAATTTGTTGCTGAAGTATACAGGAACTAGTAGTTGTCATTGACTCTTTCCGGATGCATTTGGAAACAAATTTTTTGAGGTAGGTGCGAGATTTTAGTGGCCTTTGTTAGGATTTTTTGTAGTGAATGAAAGCCCTACAACAGAAAATTGGATTCAAGGTTTGCACCCCTTGACCCAACCAAGAACACACGAGAGAGAATTATGATGATGCTTTAGGTAGAGAGAAAACAGATTGATTGAATGATGGAAAATGGGAGAATGCCATCACTATTTATAGGGATATTCATGCCTGTTAGTGATGCCTTTTCATCACCAACAGACCGTTGTCTCGGACTCTGCTAGGGGGCGTTGCCCCCTAGACCCCCACGACCTGACTTGTCAGGTCGAACACAGCCGGGAGGGGCTATGCCCCCCGGACCCCTTGGATAGCGGCAAACAATCTTGAAAATATCCAACATAAAGAGAGGCAGGTAAACAAAAAGGGGAAAGACTATATACAGATAACACGTATTCATCTCTTCCAATCCTTCATTTCAGAAGTAGCTTCTTGGTCACACTGTTTCACAAACTTATCCAAAAATGACTCATCTTTCATTACGGAAGCTAACCTCAGAGAAAAAAGAAATCCTCCGTTAAGCCCTTTGAGACCATTTTCACTAGGGTGCTCAGTGTTTCAAAGTCTAGAAACTCTTTCTGTCGTAAAAGATGGTTTTTAGGTTTAAGGACACGAAAGATCAGCTAAAACCCTATCAAATATAGAAACCATGAGGAATTTAAACCCTGATATTGCTGTTATGACTCCAAGCATCTCAAAAGCAATACCTGGTCGGACGGTAAGAATTTAGAAAATTTTAGATCACATACATACACTTCATACTCGTGCAGACAAAATGGGTAAAGCTATAATAAAGTAGAACTCTTGCTCAGAACTATATAGAGTTACCTCCTAAATTACCTGTATCTTATTTGTTCTTGCTGAAGCATAGTAAAACTCTGACCGTGATTGCATATATCTTCAATAAATTATTAAACAGATAAGCAGCGTTTAAATAAACTAGGAAAAGAAAAACTTAAATAAGATAAAACAAACTAAGAAAATATATAAGAAGTGTTTTTTAGTCTTCCCGTCATCAGCCATCCTGGCACTGTGTTGTTACCGAGAAGGCACTTCACCTCATCAGTACAATCAGTTTTCATAGTTTTAGCTCCTTTAGGAATGAAGGTTTTCATAGAAACGATGTTCTCCACTTGAACGTGCAGCTGATAATCCATGGACGGGAAATAAATATTATCATCATCGTCAATAGGACGCTCTAGGTCTGGATTTATCTTAGCTTGAAAAACACTAGGATATAAAAGGGAGCATTCCACCACCTTGAGATATTTCTCTTGCAAATTGTAGAATATAAGATGTTCCGCATTAAACCAATACAATAACAACTTATTGGAGAAATTCAATATACGTGTAGGAGGGATAGCAGTAGAAGTGTCAAAGTAGCAACAAAGGGGAGTTGGTAGTAAACCTTCATGATCCATAATCTGAACATCGAAAGTTGCCTCCCTAGTCCATACTTGCTTCTCCTTGTCCTTCAATATATACATATGAACCTTGCGACAACAACAACAATCACCAGACTGATAATTACAACGATGGCCGCAATGATCATTATTGGATGTTTTTATCCCCTCAGAACATGCAATACAAGGGTATCCTTTGAACTCCAGAAGATGATCAACTACTAAATACCGACGCTCATTTGTTGCTGTTGTTAGGGTAGATTCAGCCGGGAGTCGAATGAAGTGAATCTTCTCGTTGTGGAGGTCGAACGAGAGCAACATTTCAATCTTGTCATCACTATTACCAACTTGATTCTGCTTCCTCCAATAAAGATCACCCCCAGAAAAGATTGCTGGTCTCCATAACGTTTTGGGAACTCTAGTGGCCACCGGACTACGTGTTGGTGGTGAGATATCAAAAGTACTAGTAATTATCTTTCTCCGTGACATGGTTCCCAATGTAACGACCATGCAAAGAAACTCGGTGTTGGCTCGTGAAGCATAGACAATTACAGGCTTGTGTACTTGTGATAATGGATCAAAACCAAAACCATGACACAAATAGATGTACCCGACAGTAGGTGGTACATAATACAAGACAAGTGTTTCGTTCCAGATGGGGGTTAACAACACTTATTGAATCATGAACATCGTTGTATGCACTGAATGCTTTCACACATGCTAAACTGTTGCAAAAACCCACTAGTTCATGTACATTCTTGCTATTAAAATCTGTGAGACATTTAACTCTCATATAAGCCTGCTCTTTTGCTCTTATTAAACTGAAAAAGGAAACCATTTCCGAGCCGCCTATCAATAAATTATTAAGTATATTAAAGACTAGAAATACTTTATTTTTGTTTTGAATATAGTGAATCCCAGAAAATCTTGAATCATTAAGCATTCAATTGTACCATGACTTACTGATGCAACTGAATTTTGCTAGATTTCGGGCTGGTAATCTCGTCAGAATGTTGGGTGCAATAATTAAAATAAAGAAAAAATCAAATAAGCAAAAGTTATTGATACTTATCTCCTTTATAATGGAATTGATCGATTGACGAAACGAACGAGCTTCTCATATCTCCACAACAGCAACAAGGCAAAACTTTGGAAAAACAGAGTGAGTCACGTGTTCAACACGTTGCCCTTAAGACATTAGCGCCCGGCTACACTCAAGAGTGATGCTATATCCCTCACAGGACGGATATCTTCAGGATAAAACACCCTACTACACCTACTACTAGCATATGTAGTAGATGCTCAACTTGAGCTTGGAAACTCCGAAAAAACCGTTAAGGAAAATCGATTAATAAAAAAATAATTTCTTAAAGTTTTAATAAAAAATTATAATTTATTGTTTTATTTTGTGAATGAAACTTTTTAGTCCCACATCGTGGAGTTTCCAATTTTTAGTAGTTTTAAGAAACTATATAAACCTTTTAGTCCCACATCGGGGAGTTTTTCTTCTTAAATTGTTTTATTCCATTATATAAAGAAATTCACTACTTTTGTAAAATCTATGGGAAAGGGTTTGCTCTATATTTTAGAACAACCCCTAAGGGAAAATATTTTATAGCGAACTCTTAAGAAACGCTATAAAATATTCTCCCTTAGGGGTCCCTCTAAAATATAGAGCAACCTCTTTCCCATATATTTTACAAAAGTAGTGAATTTCTTTATATAATGGAATAAAACAATTTAAGAAGAAAAACTCTCCGATGTGGGACTAAAAGGTTTATATAGTTTCTTAAAACTACTAAAAATTGGAAACTCCACAATGTGGGACTAAAAAGTTTCATTCACAAAATAAAATAATAAATTATAATTTTTTATTAAAACTTTAAAAAATTATTTTTTTATTAATCGTTTTCCAACAACCCCCCACATGAATGAAAACTCAATAAAACATGAAAACACAGATAGATCTTGGTAAATCAACATCCCTACCTCACGATCCAAACAGACTGATCGTGCAAGTGTTGAAATCATACTAGTCATTTCTACGTCCTCTCCCTCACACAAAAGTGTGTTGACCCCAGGGTCATACTATGGATTGCATAAATCATAATACTATTGAGAGCTTTCATCTTTAGTTCTCACATGGTGAGACTATAGGTATCTTTCACCAAAGTGAAAAAGCATGAACTAGTGAACCCTTAGTGACCTTTAGGTCCTAAGTTCCAGTAATACCAAAACCATCAAAACGAAAATCACATAAAAAGCGCAGGAAATACCATTTTAGGCAGAGGTGTCCATGAGGTCTTGAACCTTTGCTTAGTGAGATATTACCGGAATTACTTACTAGAGACAGTGAACTATGTCTTGAACTGCTAGCATTTGATGTAATTCGTGATAACAACCACGGGTGATATCTCCAAGATTGCTGCCAAGCTCGTGCTGTTTTGTCCAATTTGGCACTGGACATATCCTGTTTCTCAGAATTCTCTAGAGAATTAAAGCTCATATTCTCATAGGAAGCGGCCCACTTCCTCATTTAGATAGGTGAGTTTCCATAAAGAGTGTTACTGTTACACCCCACTTCAATCTTAAATTGAAACTATAAAACTCATTAAGACTTCTTAAAAGTCATCCTTCACATGCAGTCACACTATCACGTCTACACCATAGGGAAGGGACAGAGAATAAAATTCTCTGATAGTGTTTACCTTTACCCACCACAAATTATTTGTCTCATTCGAAACCTTGATCTTGGGATCTCCAGTCAGCAAGGTTGAGTATCCTTCATGGCAAGTTTAATTTATGAGCTTAAACCCCTTCCCCCTCGATGAATTTCTAACAATCTCTTGGGATAAACCTTTCATCAAAGAGTGCGCGATATTTTCCTTGGACTTTATCCAATCAATGGAAATAACGCCGATTGAGATTAGTTATTTTTCAGCTTTAGCTATTATATCTTGCTAACACAATGTATAGATATAGCTGGCACAGGCCTATGCCAGAGAGGAATGTCTTCTAAAAAAACATATTAGGCACTCGGCCCCCTCTCGTGCTTTATCTAACTCAATACTCTCAGATTCCATACTGAATTGAGCAATATATGTTTGTTTGTAAATCTTCCAAAAACAAACCCTGATGCTAGAGTAAAACATATCCACTCGTAGACTTAGACTCCTCTGAGTCAACTATCCAGTTTACATCACAAAGTCCCTCAAGGACAGCAAGATACCTTTGATAAATCAAATAAAAGGTAATAGAGTATTTTTAGGTACCATAAAACTCTACTCAGTGCATCTGAATGCTATTGCTCTGGACTATAATTATATCTACTTAACTTACTCACAATATAGGCAATTTCTGGACTCTTACAGTTCATTAAATTCATCAGACATCCTATAACTCTTGAGTATTCAAGTTAAGATACTCCATTAAAAACTCCATTACCCTTTTTCTTGAGTCTACAAGAAATCGTACGGAGTACAAGAAGGCTTACAATCACACTGATTGTATCTCTTAAGCACAAATTCAAAATAATGAGAATGACTAAGACTACATATGTTAGATTATTTTTAATCCTCATCCCTAAGATTACATCAACAGGGCTAAGTCTTTCAAGTCAACGTTCTCATTCAGCGCATGTTTTTAGTGGAATTAATCACATCTATGTTTGTATCAAGTATAAGCATATCATCAACATACAAGCATACAATCACACAGGCATCCTTAACAAGTTACTTGTAAATATACTTGTCAGATTCATTAACTTAAATCCACTACACATTATCACATGATCAAATTTTCCATGTCACTGTTTACGTGCTTATTTTTATAAAAATTTTGTTCAACTTACAAACTTTGTCATCATAACCTTTCACTACAAAGTCCTCAGGTTGGTCTATGTAAATTTCTTTATCTAATTCACGATTTTAGAAAAGCTGTCTTAACATCCATCTGATGTATCTCTAATTTGTTTATGACAGCAATAACAATTAGCATCTCAACGTAAGTAAATCTCGTCACATGTGAATAAGAATCAAGGAAATATACACCTTCTTTTAGTTTATAGCCTTTAGCTACCAACTTAGCCTAATATTTTTCTACAGTTCCATATACCTAATGTTTCCTCTTAAAGACTCATTTACATCTCATGGTCTTACTCTCTGGAGGTAAACTATAAACCTCCCAAGTCAGGTTCCGACGGACTGAGTCCATTTCACTAAATGAAGCTTCTTACCAGAATGGGGTTTCAGTAGATATCAAGGCTTCTTTACAAGTCCAGGGCTTAGACTAAGCTAGGCATGTTATGAAGTCGGCTTCATAAGAAGTCTCAAGTCTAATTGTTTTACTTCTCTTAGGCTCAACCTTAACTTCATCTTCCTTTAAGATAAGTTCTGACTATTTGAAAATAAATCTAGGGGATCAACAACACATCTCTAATGAGGTACAGGTTTAAGAATAAACATGTTCAAAGAACTCAGCATCCCTAGATTATGTAATAGTATTCACAACAAAGTCAGAAAAATCACACCAAAAGTATGAAAAATCAGAACACACAACCAAAAATCTATATGTAGAAGTATACTCAGCATACCTTATATGAAGACACAATCACCATTTTTGGTTTCTATCTAGTTCTTCTAGGAAGAGGAATGACAATCTTAGTCAAACACCCCCACACTTTGACATATTCATAAGAAGGTCATCTACCTTTCCATAAATCATATGGAGTTTCATCTGATCCTTAAGGGTACTATATTCAGGATATACTAGTTAAGAGGACTTCCTCCTCCCACAAGACCGCAGGTAATCCTGAACTAATCAACATGGTAATTATGATCTCCTTAAGGATACAATTATATGTTCAAGGCTTCTAATTGGTTTAACTTCACAAGTTTATACATCTTAAGGCTTCTAAGGCATCATCCTTATCCCTAAGCAATTATACAAGATAGTACCTCGTACAATCATCTACGGAAGTTATAAACCATCTTTTACCATAGTGGTTTTGGGTTGAACTCATGTCAACTAGGCCTAACTGAATTAATTCTAAGGGATTAGAATTACTATGAACATTTGTGCTAAAAGATTTTATAGCATATTCATTTCACTTTTGTGTTCAAGATCCAAACTAAATTTGGGTACGAAGCCTATGCTAGGCAGTTTATACATTGACTTATAATTTTACGGTTCCAAGTCTACCATGCAAAACATTCAAAGACACACAAAAGAAAGCACAAGAATCAACTATGTTCACTTCATCAGATTTTCCTTCAAACTTATATAGACCCTAAGTCCTATAACTGTTGCCTAAAAAATCAATACCCTTAGTTATAACAAGTTTTCCACATTTAATTAAGATCTTCAATCTTTTACCATCTTCAAGAGAACAAGATACAAGATTATTTCATATGCTCGGAACATGAAAACTTCATTCAGTGTGAGAATATTACAGATATGAGCTTATGCTCGACCTTTCCCTTTTATGCAACCTCTGTCGCAGATGAGTTACTCATATAGAGTTTCTCGACATCCCTTATCCTCTGATAAGAGGTGAACAGGTCTCTGTTTCAACAAACATACTTAGTGGCTCCAGAGTCCACCCACCAGTCTCTCACATGGTTATTAAAATAATTCTGACATCATGGTTCATTTTGTTTCAACTAATTAGCATTACTTTCTACTTATTAAGGTTTTATGTTGTCTACACTTTACAGCCGTATGGCCAGGAATTTTACAAACATAACAATCACCCTTAATTAAAGTAATGCCGGATTCAGTTTTACGAAACATACCTTTATTATGAAGACTATGCTTAGAGTTGTGTTTGATGTTCTCGCCTTTGTCAGCTTTGGAAGACTTGTGTTCATCCACATGTGCCTGGTAGCCATGTTCCTTTTCAATTTCATGTCACAAACTTCGTTTATACTCTAACCACGGACACGGTAATTTCCCAATCACCTAATACACCATATCTCACAAACCTTAGTTCAGATAAAATATGAGTTTTGAAGATAATATCTAGATTTATAAACTTCGTTTAAACCACCATATCAAAAAACTCATGGTTACCCTATAAAAACTACTTTAGTTAACAACAAAATTCTGCCCGTCAGAATTTTTCAGGAACGTTTCTCAGTTTTGTAAAATATCAAAAAAATACTTTTACAACTCCAAAATTTCTGAAATTTTACGTGGGTAACTATCAGGATGTCTACTACTTTGTGTCAAAAGGGTTCATCGAAATTCCTTCTAGGTTAAGAGATAAACTCGAAACTCTACAGCTGACCAAAAATTCGTTTTTGTTTTTCACTCCACAATTAACATCCATGATTCACAAACCAACCAACCATTTTTTTATTATTACAAATACTAATGTCTTAAGATTGTTGGGTGCAATAATTAAAATAAAGAAAAAATCAAATAAGCAAAAGTTATTGATACTTATCTCCTTTATAATGGAATTGATCGATTGACGAAACGAACGAGCTTCTCATATCTCCACAACAGCAACAAGGCAAAACTTTGGAAAAACAGAGTGAGTCACGTGTTCAACACGTTTCCCTTAAGACATTAGCGCCCGGCTACACTCAAGAGTGATGTTATAGCCCTCACAGGACAAATATCTTCAGGATAAAACACCCTACTACACCTACTACTAGCATATGTAGTAGATGCTCAACTTGAGCTTGACAACTCCAACAAAACCATTAAGGAAAATCGCGAACTCTTAAGAAACGCTATAAAATATTTTCCCTTAAGAATCCCTCTAAAATATAGAGCAACCCTTTTCCCATAGATTTTACAAAAGTAGTGAATTTCTTTATATAATGGAATAAAACAATTTAAGAAGAAAAACTCCCCGATGTGGGACTAAAAGGTTTATATAGTTTCTTAAAACTACTAAAAATTAGAAACTCCACGATGTGGGACTAAAAAGTTTCATTCACAAAATAAAACAATAAATTATATTTTTTATTAAAACTTTAAAAAATTATTTTTTTATTAATCGTTTTCCAACAAAGAATACTTTCAATCATCAATTCCTCGGGAAGATTTTCCCGTATCCTTTCCATGTCGTGCTGCTCCTCTCTTCGATCAGTTTCATTTCTATTTTGTACAATAGCTCTACCTCCTTCCATCCCGTTCTGCTGCTCCTTCCCCTTTTCTCCTTGTTCTTTAGTAAAGTTTGGTTCTTTAGTAAAGTATGAAACGAAGATATTCAATAAGGAGCCGATCAATAAAAGAAAAATGGTTTTGAATAAGGAGCGAGGCATGTTGCTTCAACAATTTGTTTCCTTTTCTTCTTCTCCTTCCCAATGTGCTCTTTTTTCAACAAGCTGGTTCCCTTTTTTCACAATTTATCCTCTTTCCTTCCTCTTACAATGGCTCATCTTTCCTCATCAAGCTGTTTCCAGCTTCCTTTTTCCCCCACCTCTCAAAGGTTACCCTTTGTATGATGTTAGAGCTCTAGTCTTTTTGATATTTGTTTCTTTGATAAGCACAGTTAAATCTAAAAGAAGAAGGAAGATGGTCGAGATATACTAAGACCCCCTGAAGAACGGGTTATACACTACAAAGATGAAAGACCTATAGTTTGGATCTTTTACCATCATGTCCGTATTTAAAAAAAAAAATTATTCTCCCACACCCCAAATATCGACTTTTTCGAGACTGGCCTTTGTATATATAGGCTTCAATAACTCTTAATAATGCTTGGGCAAAAACAAAAAAAAAAACCATCTAATTAAAGAAATAATAAAAACTAGAAAAGGAAATAACTTACATAAGAAAATGGACTTGAAAAACCGTTGATAATTCTTAATATGTGATCGTTTGGACCAATTGCTGTAAGATCTTTTTTTTAAAACTATTTTCGGTTTGGTCCCAAAAACTTTAGTATGGTCCCTAGTTAGGGATTCGCCGAATCATTCGCGAATGATTCCTAAGCGAATTTCTACGAATTGATCGTTCTCGAACTAAACGGCCGTTCCACTGCAATACCGAACCAAGTACGTGAACTTTCTCAGCTTGTCTGATTATTCGCGGTTTTGGCGTTCCGAATTAGAAACGTACGCATTAGTTCGGCCCATTAATTTCTTAACTGGGCAAGTTTTAATCCCGTTTGACAAGGCCCAACGTCGCCTTTCTTTATTTTTCCAAAAATAGCACTTCGATAGGGAGACTCGAAGAAGTGCTACCCATACAACTCCATACAAGACATCTACCCCACTGAACCAATGGTTCTCTGGCGCTAAATGTGTCTTATATATAATATATAAGCATTTTCCTTGCATTTCCTCGTATGTATGTGTTTAATTCATAATTAATACAGAATACATGCCGAATTTTGTGTCCTGAATTGATATTTCTAAAACGAATTATACACGTACGTATACAGTTCCGAATTCGCATCACGAACCGTTGATCGGATTTTTGACCGAACTTGATTTTTACAAAACCGAATAATACCGTACGTGTGCCGTTCTGTACGTTTGCCGAACCCCAAATTGCTAACTAGGGTTTGGTCCTAGTTTTGGGTCTATCAAACTAGCCAGGTGTTTTTCTCTTTCTTCATAAATATAAATAAAAAAAATTTAAATCTTGAATACTTTTTTGAACCAAAAATCAGAAAATAATAGATTTTATACATTCCGAGGACCCTCGACGAGACCTTTTGATGCAGGACATTCTTTTTCAACTACAGACGTAGCATAGAAACTACCTATCTTTCTATGTTTCCTAGTTTGAGTATTTCTCTTTATATCTTTAGTTTATGTTTAGGAATTATATATCTAGGTATAGAATTATGATGTGAACAGCAGAAAAAAACCCTAGAAGATACAAAACAAATCAAAGAGCGTAGCAATCGATCGAATCGGTCATAATCAAAATCAGCATCGAAAACCACTGAAAACTAGAAGGTGAAATCTTATCAGGTATGTTTTCTTCGATTTTGATGTTGTTCTTATGTGGATCAATGTTCTTGCTTTTTATGATTCGTTCATGTTGATACAAAACTTTTGTTGTATTAGATTTTTAGGTTTTGATTTTTCATTTGAATTCACTTTTTTACAAATCGAAGAAGAAGAAAAAAACATGATTCGTTTTTTAATCAATCGATTTCTCTTTTGAATCTAGGTAATTTTTGTGTATAATTTTCTTTAGGATTTATTTACAACATAAATTCGTCTTTGATAAAAAAAATTTTACTAATGTTCTTCTTCAATTTGTTGTTTGTGTTGATATTCTTGCTAATAGAAAGTGATCGATGTTGATTTACTCATTTTTGTTCATGTTGATTCTACTAATAATTATGATGTGAACGGTAGAAAACTTTGTGTTGATACAAAGTGATACCTAGACTGTATTGAGATGTGTAATTAACAGATACACATGCATGTTGTTTGTTGCATGATATGGACATGGAAATGTTTTCGTTTGCAAATACCAGATTCCTTACTGTCCTTGTTTGTGAAAATCAATTTGAACATATATATGCATACTTATATGTTTAAGCACATTGTTGTTAATGTTTTTTTCTTGTTGATATTCTATTGATACTAAGTGATGTTGCTTGTTGATTTCAGGGTTGGATTCTACTTACAAATCTGATGTGACCAACATAAACTTTATGTCGATACAAAATTGATGAAGCACCTTATGTAACAGGTGTACACGGTTAATTATAATCATATTGGTTTCAATGTAAATACTAATTATATAAGGAAGTACAGATGCAAATGCAATCAGGAGTACATGGTTAATTATCATTATATTGGTTGTCTTTGCCTACAACTGTATTTTTATTGTTGTAAGATGAGTTTTGTTATGTGACGATGTACAACATGTGTAACTTGCGTCTATACATCCAATTATCTTGTGTAACTTTGCTCTACACATCCAATTAGCATGTGTAACTTCCGTCTACACATCAACTTCATATAGCTTGTTCCATCTCTGAGTCCTTTTTTCTTCTTCTTTTAATTAACATGTGCAACCCTCATCTAGACATCCAATTAGCATGTGTAACTTGCTTCTAAACATCCAATTAGCATGTCTAACTCGTATCTATACATCCATATTGCTTGTGTACTTGATTTCGGATTTTTCCAGGTCTGAGCCAAATTTTTTTCTTCAATTTGCATGTGTAACTTGCTCCTTTTTATATTTAGGCATCTTGATCTTAGGGGAAAAAAATTTCTTCTCTTGCTTGGTCACTCAATATTTGTTTCCTCACTCCAAAATAAAAACCTAGACACCTCCAAGGCGTTTAAAATATCAAGTCTCTGGAGGACATCCTTATGCGCTAAACACTAAAGAGTTTTCATAATCCATGGCGGCCATAAAGGAGGGACGTGGCCGGTGGCGTCGAAGGAAACCAAAGGAAGAACATGATCACTCCGACGGATAGCAAGGTAGGGACATCCATCAAAGTTTAACGGGGGGATCTGGATTTTCAAATGCTAATAACAGCATGGAACGAGAGACGACATAACCATTGCACTTATCAATCCAATGAAGTGATTAGAAGAAGGTGTCTTGGAAGAGAGCATGATCATCGACGTAGTGGTCATAATAACTTGAACGAGCAAAGGCTACGGATTTACCACCCCACCCGTACCAGCCATGCCATAGGGATCGACCTGCAAGGAGGCGGAAGAATGATCATCCACGGGGCCATCTCCATCTGAATATTCTTCTTCATAGATACTCATGGTACAGGTGAAAGAACAAATAATTTAAAAGTGATTGAACAAGAAATGAATTGAGTAACGAGTATTTATAGTGTTGAGATATGCTGTCACGGAAAACGAGACAAAGGATAACACACGATAAAACATGAAATCTAAAGTCTTAAAGGACTAGACAAATAAAGCTTCCGCGTTGAACGGTGAGGAAACCCTCGCTTCTTATTAACTGAAATAGGTATTTTTTAAATTTTGTGAAACAATAATTGTGATGAGGACACTTGGCAATGTATTATTAACTAGAAAAAAATAGGAAAAAAAAAATACAAAGGAAACCAAATTAAGTTTGAAATTAAAACCGTGGCAATTTGGAATTCAAGAACGGACTATGATAGGAAACTAAATCCAGCTGAAAAGAGAAACTTAATGTATATAAAGGCTCTAATACAATCCCATCAACAATCGTAAAGAACTCAAACATGGCAACCAGTCAAAAATTACAAGTATTGCTCACCCTATCGGCCGTGGATTTGAGCTGACAATGGGCTACTTACACCGTTGTTGTATTTCTAAATATTAAAGTACGCACAACACCAAACTCTTGATTGGACAAAATCAAAAGCCATTTGCTCAAAAGTGTCCGATGCACTTTTTTCCTTCTTTTACGAATAAAGTAAATAAGAGCTTACGTTAAGGTTTTACTTTTTTAATGGAGAAAGAATCTTTATTAGCGAGCAATAGAGGGAAAAATACTGGTGATGGCCTAGCGATGGACAGATTCTATCTTACGATAGATACAGACCATGTGGTTTAATGTCTCTCACCATGCCATTAACGGTAGGGCATGTGCAGTATTGAAACCACAAGAGCACAACTTCTTTTACGCAGTTCATGCAAATTGATCCGATTGGCAAGGAAATAAACCCATGTGATTAGCTCCTCATGCTATAGAAACCCAAATTGGCCGCGATAAAATCCTCTGTAGGAGCAAGACAGTTGTGCCTTCCTTGAATGAGAGGGGTAATTAAGGAATATACGTTTCACATATTTTTGCATGCTGTACAATATCACAGTAAAACCGGATAAGATGGTACTTCCACGAGAGACCGACTTTTTACTTATTGTTTTGGGAATTTTATGGAAGTCCAAATTTAATTTGGAAGCCCGATACCTATTGTATTAGGATTATTTTTACCAAAAATTAATACAAAAAGGAAAAAAAAACACACGTTTCACACATATATTTTTTTCGAAAATAAAAAGAATAAATAAATAAAATATGCACATATATTTCGTATCTTTTCTCTACCTATTTAGTGAATTTGCACGGGACTGGCGCAGCACATCATACATCAAATTAAAAATACATCGCCGCGGGACGGGCAAAAGTCTGTGCACGCCAAATCTAAAATCCATCGTCAGGGGACCGGGCGATCCGTACACACCAAGTTAAAAGATAAAAATGTCTGGTGCGTAGCACAGGCACAAATCTAGAAAAACCAAGTTCAATTTAGAGTTCATGAAGTGACAATATTTAAGTGAAGACACTTGGCAGCGTATGCTTGGTTTAAAAATTACGAACTCAAAAAGAAAACCTAACTTACCGTGTTTGGAATTTTATTGAAGTCCAAATTCAATTTGGAAATTGAGTACCTACCATATTATGATTCTTTTTTTTAATTAATATATAAATACGAAAAAAAATCCATATATTTCACATATATTTTTTGCGAAAATAATAGGAAAAAATAAATATAATTTGCACATATTTTCCATCTATTTAATGTATATATCCGGCCACATCAAATCAAAATTTCTTCGCCACGGGGCAGGTTAAAACCCAGCGCTCACCAAATCAAAAATGCATCGCTAAGGGACAGGACGAAGCCCCGCACACACCAAATCGGGAAAAAAATGCCCAGTGCGTAGCACGGGCACAAATCTGGTATCTAATAAAACCTGAAACCCGTACCAAGAACAAGGGACTTTCTCAGGCGTACAGGGGCGTAAAAGGAATAAATAAAAATTATCAGGGACCTATTTAGTAAAAATATATTTAATAAGGAACAAAGCATGCATTTAGGAACGAACCTGGACGTTGAAACCAGCAATGTTGACCGAAGAGAGTGTGCTGATGAGATAACAAAACATGCACTCAGGGAGCACATCAACAGGTTCAGCAGGTGTACTAATCAGAGTCTCGAAGGAATCGAAAGACAAACTGGAGAGTGCGCCTAGAGACGCACTGACTGGGGACTTGAAGCATGCGTCTTGTTAATAAGCATAGAATAAACAAGAAATTCAAAAGGAGACAAATAAAATTCCCACGTTGAACGGTGAGGAAATCTTCGCTTCCTATTAGCCGTAATAAATTTTTTTTGAGTTTTGTGAAACGAGCGTTTTGATGAGGATACTTGACAATGTATGATTGGCTTAAATTTAAAAAGAATAAGAAAAAGATTAAAAAAAGGAAACCAAATTCAATTTAGAATTCATGACGTGACAATATTTAGGTGAGGACACTTGGCGACGTATGATTGGTTTAAAAATTACAAACTTAAAAGGAAAACCTAACTCATCATATTTGGAATTTTATGGAAGTCCAAATTCAATTTGGAAACCGAGTAACTACTACATTAGGACTCTTTTTTTCCAAATTAATATATAAAAGGGAAAAAATCCACATATTTTGTGCAAAAATAAAAGGAAAAATAAATAAAATCTGCATATATTTTCCACCTATTTAATATATTTACCCCGTCACACCAAATAAAAAATATATGTCCACGGGGCGGGGCGAAGCGCCGCGCACACCAAATGAAACTTGCATCGTCACGAACGCCCCTCGCACGCCAAATCAAAAATGCTTTGCCATGGGTCGGGGCAAAGCCCCGTGCACACCAAGTTATAAAATCTGCACATATTCTCCACATATTTAATGTATTTGTCCCGCCACACCAAATCAAAAATACATTGCCACGGGCAGGGCGAAGCCCCGCACACATCAAGTTAAAAGAAAAGAATAAATAAAATTTACGCATATTCTCTACCTATTCAAATGCATTTCCTCCTCCACACCAAATCAAATACATGATCATGGTGCCGGGAAAGCCCCGCACACATCAAATCAAATGAAATCATTAGGTAAAGCCCCCACACACCAAGTTAAAATGAAAAATATGCACCGGGCACAAATCTATGACATGATGAAGAAGGCGCACTAACTAATGGTTTGGAAAGTGTACCTGGACGTCGGGACTACCGATGTTGACTATAAGAAATGCGTAGTGTGGGACGCACTGACCGAGGGAAGACATGAAGGGACAAGAAATGATGATTGAAGTTAGAGGGGAACGCTCAGAAGTGTTGGAGTTCGTTGTGGAGACACAAAGTTTTCGAGGCTGTGCGCCTAGGAACACGAACCAAAAGAAACGAGATGAAAGATGGAAAGTATGTTCAAATGTTGGAGCTGACAACATTGACTAAGCACATTAACGAGAGAAGAAAGTACATTCCTGGGAAATGTCATTTAGAGGCCGAATACGGACGAAGGATGTCGGATTCATCCATATCCTTATGAGCCATGGGCGAACAGACGTACTGGCTAGACAGTTGGAGAGTGCGTTTGGAGTGAGAAATGAAGAACATATGTCATAATTAGCCAATACACCCAAAGACAAATACGAACCGAGAAGAATGCACGTAGAGAAACGCCACGGGAAATTAAATAACATGACTGCAGGATAGCTTAACACCTAACCAGACAGTCAGGGGACTTAGAGCATCCACAGTCATGGAGTCGACCAAATGCCAAATAGCAGATCAAAAGATAAATTTTTTTGGCATTTACAGTGATCAAACACAGTCATGGAAGATTATTTTTTAGTCAGGCGGAAGTATAAAAAATACCCCAATTCAGACGCACTTTTAATGACCGCCCGATTTCAGGCGCACTTTTAATGACCGCCTGATTCAGGCGCACTTTTAATGACCGCCTGATTAGTGAATTTACAGAAATATTAGTCCACTAATCTTCTTCTAATAACATATTAGCCCGTTAATCTTCTTCTAAGAACGTATTAGCCCACTAATCTTCTTCTAATAACGTATTATCCCACTAAACGAGTGAATACACCAACGTCCCATTGGGGCGTACATTAAAACAACGTCCCATTGGGGCGTACAATATACCAACGTCCCATTGAGGCGTACAATATAACTACGCCTGTGTTGGGACGTATGTATTACATGCGTTCGGTTAGGCGGAGTTTATAGATGCGCCTGATTCATACGCTAATTGTATCACTGCCCCATCTTCAAACGGTAATTATACTCTCGTCTGATTTCATACGGTCACTAAAATCTCGCCTGCTTTCATACGCTATTAATACTTCCGTACCACTATATCTTCATTTAGTCTGGGTTGATGACCACATTTGGTCTCAAACCCTAATTTTGGCGACCAAATTTGGGTTTGGTCCCTTCCGTTGCGGCACATTTTGAGACCAAATTTGGGTTTAGTCCCCAAATTTGGTCGTGGCTGTGGTTGCTCTTAGTGTAGAAACCCCAAAATTTGGGAGCATATACCAAATAACATGTTGAAGGCTTGAAGAGTGTGATGGAGAGTGCGCCGGTGAGACGCACTGGCCAGGGATACGGGGAGTACGCCCAAGGTACATACTGACAGGAGGACTTGGAGAGTGCGTCGATGAAGCGCACTTGCCAGAGTTGCGGAGAGTGCGTCTGGAACTCGGAAGGTGCGTCTGGGACTATGGAGAGTGCGTTTGGGAGACGCACTGGCAAGAATCATGAAGAGTGCGTTTAGAGGTGCACTGACCGAAGACATGGAGAATGCATACGAAGAAGAAAGAAAGAAAGAGCAAATGAGAAGGAAGAGATAGTTTAGAAGGGAAAGCACACGTCAACAGTAATGGGTCCTAACGAAGACGGCCCAGAATCTGTTAAACGGATGCCAAAAGAAAGATGACGTCAGCAGAGACACGTGTACCATGATCAGCGTATGAAAATATCCGGGAGGTCAACATCGTACACATGTACGTTGGGTGAGTTAAACATTTTTAATGGGCCCCACCCATCTCTCACGGACAAGTCCGCGGTACAGCTCGCGGTGCAAATGTTGGGTGAGTTAAACATTTTTGTAACTAAAAACGGAATTTTCTCTAATGTAACCGGGTATGTTGTCGTGACCAGTATATTTTTTATACAATGAAGGGATAACTTTTATCAAATACGCACCATGATTCGGTTGCAAAAGCAGAAACATAGGATCTCTCACTATTAGCCGTCGGGTACCCAGGAGAAGTTGTTAAAAATGGTTCAAGATGTGATGAATACTGCGCTCAAACAATTCCTTAAAAAGGAACATTCTTGATGCCATGTATTGCTAAGAGATACAACTTAAACTGAAGGTCTTTCCTGGTGGATGTGACTCCTCTTTCCTTTTCCTATTTTGCTTTGCTCTTTTCAATTTTTTATTGTCTTTAACATTGTTAGCACTTTAATAGTGATCCTTGATTTTTCTGATTAGAGAATCGTTTCCTAATATATTGAATTGACTGCAATACCAACGGTTGTATGTTACATTAGGACGACCTGCACAGATATCTTCCCCGTTCTGTTGCACTCTATACCTCTAAGGCTTCAAGAACAGACATACCAATAACCAAAGAGAATGCTAAAGGAAAAGAATAGCGATGGTTGTTGCGATCTAAATAAGGACAATCAGAGAACAAATAGGATTACACTAGGTAACTGAATTTTCTTATCGACACTACCACAATTTACTTCGTCGTGTTGACATACATACTTGCATGAACAGTAATCTATAGTTTTGGTATCTAACTAGCAAGGTCCGTTTTACCAAAACTGGTTCCAAACTTCCGGCTAGCTGGAAAAGTAATCTCATTTGGAAAGTTTGTAATTGAAGGGACAATGCAATATCTAACTTTAACCCGCTATCTTAAGACACATAATTTCGTGGTTTCATGCATGAGGTTTTGTCATAGAATTCAGTCCATAATTTCTAAGCAGTCCTAGTCCTAATGGCTTTGCCTCAATCGAAGTTAGGTACCTTTTGTTCTGCCACCATCAGGATCTGTCCTTCGCTTTTGAACCGGACGAGTGAACCGTTAACTGTATGTGGCTTCTAGCAAATTTTTATCTATGAATTGGATTCTTAAATCCTGTTCTTTAATGCATCTCGAAAAACATTAGGATTTGGAACGCATTTTCTTTGACGGATAAAGGGAGAAAAACACAATACTTCACACATTCTGCGTCAAAATAAAAGAAGAAAAATAAATATAATCCCACGAATTTCTTTTATTTTCTCCACCTATTTAATGCATCGGCTCCCCACACCAAGAGAATGTATGCATCTTTTTTCTTTTCTTTTTTTAGTTTTAAATAAACAAAAAATAAAAAGCTCCACTACACCAAATTAAAAAGGATTTCGTCACAAGGCGTAGCCAAGCCCCTCACACATCAAATCAAAAATATAGTTAATAGAAGATAAATACCCAGTTGTTTGGAATTTTATCGAAGTCCAAATTTAATTTGGGACTCAAGTACCTATCATATTAGGACTCTTATTTCCAAACTAATACATGGGTGGGAGGAGCGACCCACATATTTCACACATATTTTTTGCGGAAATAAAATGAAAAAACAAATAAAAAGCATTCTTATTTTTTCTCCACCTATTTAACTTGGTATGTGTGGGACTTCATCCCGTCCGGTGACAATGCATTTTTGATATCGTGTGCGCGTCTGCACATGTTCTCCAACTATTAAATGTATTTGCCCCGTCACACCAAATTAAAAATACATCGTCACGGGGCTGGACTAAGTCCCGCGCACACAAATCAAAAATGCATCGTCACGAGACGGGAGAAACCCCAGCGCACACCAAATAAAAAATGCATTGCCACGGGGCTAGGCGAAGCCCAGCGCACACCAAGTTAATAAAATCTGCACATATTCTCCACCTATTTAATGTATTAGCCCCGTCACACCAAATAAAAAAATGAATCGCCACACGGCGAGGCGAAACCCGCGCACAAGAAATAAAAAGTATAAATAAATAAAACCTGCACATATTCCCAAGCTATTTAATGTATTTGCCTCACCACACCAAATCAAAAATACATCGCCACAGGTCGGGTTGAAGCTCCGTGCAAACCAAATCAAAAATGCATCGCCACGGAGTGGGGCGATGCCCCGCGCACCAAATCATAAATGCATCATCACGGGGCGGAGCGAAATTCCGGACACACCAAATCGAAAATGCATCGCCACGAAGAAGGGCAAAGCGCTGCACATACCAAATTAAAAGGAAAAAAATGTTCGGTGCGTAGAACAGGCACAAAAATGAGTAAATCAACATGAACAAAAATGAGTAAATCAACATCGATCACTTTCTATTAGCAAGAATATCAACACAAACAACGAATTGAAGAAAAACATTGGTAATTTGTTTTTTGTCAAAGACGAATTTATGTTGTAAATAAATCCTAAAGAAAATTATACACAAAAATTACCTAGATTCAAAAGAGAAATCGATTGATTAAAAAACGAATCATGTTTTTTTCTTCTTCTTCGATTCGTAAAAAAATAAATTCAAACGAATAATTAAAACCTAAAAATCTAATACAACAAAGGTTTTGTATCAACATGAACGAATCATAAAAAGAAAGAACATTGATCCACACAAGAACAACATCAAAATCGAAGAAAACATACCTGATAAAATTTCATCTTCTAGTTTTCAGTGGTTTTCGATGTTGATTTTGATTATGACCGATTCGATCGATTGCTACGCTCTTTGATTTATTTCGTATCTTCTAGGGTTTTTTTCTGCTGTTCACATCATAATTCTATACCTAGATATATAATTCCTAAACATAAACTGAAGGTATAAAGAGAAATACTCAACTAGGAAACATAGAAAGATAAGTAGCTCCTATGCTACGTCTGTAGTTGAAAAAGAATGTCCTACATCAAAAGGTCTCGTCGAGGGTCCTCGGAATGTATAAAATTTATTATTTTCTGATTTTTGGTTCAAAAAAGTATTTAGGATTTAAGTTTTTTTATTAATATTTATGAAGAAAGAGAAAAACACCTGGCTGGTTTGATAGGCCCAAAACTAGGACCAAATCCTAGTTAGCAATTCGGGGTTCGGCAAACGTACAGAACGGCACACGTAAGGTATTATTCGGTTTTGTAAAAATTGAGTTCGGTCAAAAATCCGATCAACGGTTCGTGATGCGGCAGTAATTCGAAAATGTATAGTACGTGTATAATTCGTTTTAGAAATATCAATTCCGGACACAAAATTCGGCATGTATTCTGTATTAATTATGAATTAAACACATATATAGGAGGAAATGCAAGGAAAATGCTTATATATTATATATAAGACACATTTAGCGCCAGAGAACCATTGGTTCAGTGGGGTAGATGTCTTGTATGGAGTTGTATGGGTAGCACTTCTTCGAGTCTCCCTATCGAAGTGCTATTTTTGGAAAAATAAAGAAAGGCGACGTTGGGCCTTGACAAACGGGATTAAAAGTAAACTTGCCCAGTTAAGAAATTAATGGGCCGAACTAATGCGTACGTTTCTAATTCGGAACGCCAAAACCGCGAATAATCCGACAAGCTGAGAAAATCCACGTACTTGGTTCGGTATTGCAGTGGAACGGCCGTTTAGTTCGTGAACGATCAATTCGTAAAAATTCGCTTAGGAATCATTCGCGAATGATTCGGCGAATCCCTAACTAGGTACTATACTATGGTTTTTGGGACCAAACCGAAAGTAATTAAAAAAAAAAAAAGGATCTTATAGCAACTGGTCCAAACGATCACATATTAAGTGTAAATAAGGTATAACTTCCAGAAGATCAAACCTCTAAGTTACACTAAAATATATAGAAAATAACTTTGATCCAGAAAGTAGTACAGTGCTCTAGTTTACACAGAAATGGAAAAGTATTGAATGAATCTAAACTTCTCTCTTGAGGGGGTATTTATAGCTTTCCAAAATTCCTTTGAGTCATCTGATGACGTACATGTGTACGATGTTGACCTTCCGGATATTTTCGTACGCTGATCATGGTACACGTGTGTCTGCTGATGTCATCTTTCTTTTGGCATCCGTTTAACAGATTCTGGGCAGTCTTCGTTGGGACCCATTACTGCTGACGTGTGCTTTCCCTTCTAAACTATCTCTTCCTTCTCATTTGCTCTTTCTTTCTTTCTTCTTCGTATGCATTCTCCATGTCTTCGGTCAGTGCACCTCTAAACACACTTTTCATGATTCTTGCCAGTGCGTCTCCCAAACGCACTCACCACAGTCCCAGACGCACCTTCCGAGTTCCAGACGCACTCTCCGCAACTCTGGCAAGTGCGCTTCATCGACGCACTCTCCAAGTCCTCCTGTCAGTATGTACCTTGGGCGTACTCCCCGTATCCCTGGCCAGTGTGTCTCACCGAACTTAATTTTTACAAAACCGAATAATACCTTACGTGTGCCGTTCTGTACGTTTGCCGAACCCCGAATTTCTAACTAGGGTTTGGTCCTAGTTTTGGGCCTATCAAACTAGCCAGGTGTTTTTCTCTTTCTTCATAAATATTAATAAAATTTTTTTTAAATCTTAAATACTTTTTTGAACCAAAAATAAGAAAATAATAAATTTTATACATTCCGAGGACCCTCGACGAGACCTTTTGATGTAGGACATTCTTTTTCAACTACAGACGTAGCATAGGAGCTACTTATCTTTCTATGTTTCCTAGTTTGAGTATTTCTCTTTATACCTTCAGTTTATGTTTAGGAATTATATATCTAGGTATAGAATTATGATGTGAACAGCAGAAAAAAACCTCTAGAAGATACGAAACAAATCAAAGAGCGTAGCAATCGATCGAATCGGTCATAATAAAAATCAACATCGAAAACCACTGAAAACTAGAAGATGAAATTTTATCAGGTATGTTTTCTTCGATTTTGATGTTGTTCTTGTGTGGATCAATGTTCTTTCTTTTTATGATTCGTTCATGTTGATACAAAACCTTTGTTGTATTAGATTTTTAGTTTTGAATTTTTCGTTTGAATTTATTTTTTTACGAATCGAAGAAGAAGAAAAAACATGATTCGTTTTTTAATCAATAGATTTCTCTTTTGAATCTAGGTAATTTTTGTGTATAATTTTCTTTAGGATTTATTTACAACATAAATTCGTCTTTGAAAAAAAACAAATTACCAATGTTTTTCTTCAATTCGTTGTTTGTGTTGATATTCTTGCTAATAGAAAGTGATCGATGTTGATTTACTCATTTTTGTTCATGTTGATTCTACTAATAATTTATATGTGAACGGCAGAAAACTTTGTGTTGATACAAAGTGATACCTAGACTGTATTGAGATGTGTAATTAACAGATACACATGCATGTTGTTTTTTGCATGATATGGACATGGAAATGTTTTCTTTTGCAAATACCAGATTCCTTACTGTCCTTGTTTGTGCAACTCAATTTGAACATATATATGCATACTTATATGTTTAAGCACATTGTTGTTAATGTTTTTTTTCTTGTTGATATTCTATTGATACTAAGTGATGTTGCTTGTTGATTTCAGGGTTGGATTCTACTTACAAATCTGATGTGAACAACAGAAACTTTATGTCGATACAAAATTGATGAAGCACCTTATGTAATAGGTGTACACGGTTAATTATAGTCATATTGGTTTCAATGTAAATACTAACTATATAAGGAAGTACAGATGCAAATGCAATCAGGAGTACATGGTTAATTATCATTATATTAGTTGTCTTCGCCTACAACTGTATTTTTATTGTTGTAAGATGAGTTTTGTTATGTGACGATGTACAACATGTTGAACTTGCGTCTACACATCCAATTATCTTGTGTAACTTTGCTCTACACATCCAATGAGCATGTGTAACTTCCGTCTACACATCAACTTCATATAGCTTGTTCCATCTCTGAGTCCTTTTTTCTTCTTCTTTTAATTAGCATGTGCAACTCTCATCTAGACATCCAATTAGAATGTGTAACTTGCTTCTAAACATCCAATTAGCATGTGTAACTCGTAGGTATACATCCATATTGCTTGTGTACTTGATTTTGGATTTTTCCAGGTCTGAGCCAATTTTTTTTCTTCAATTTGCATGTGTAACTCGCTCTTTTTTATATTTAGGCATCTTGATCTTAGGGAAAAAAAAAATTCTTCTCTTGCTTGCTCACTCAATATTTGTTTCCTCACTCCAAAATAAAAATCTAGCTTTCTTCTTCTATTTTATTTGTGTGAACTTTCTCGAGTAGAGTGGGTGGTTTATATAGAAGAAAGTGAGAAAGATTTTACATCCATTGATATTATTATTTGGACGATTATTGAACCTCTCCTATTTCTTTCCCAATGCCAATGAACCATCACTTTGTAAATGTTCCTCGTATGCACCTTGTAGTTTTGTGGATGGGTTGGTAAAGATATATACTGGAATGAAAATAAAGCATGGGAAGAAAGAAAAATAAAAAAACTCCTCTTGTTTGAAATAAATATCCCCTTGATTGGACATAATTTTTTATACATGTGAGTTCGACCGAGCAATGCTCTAACACATATTCACATATTCAACCTTACATATTTACATATTAACAGAAATGCCATTGTTTTAAAAATACATCAATTTTTTCAAAAACTTGATATTTTTCAAAATACACAATGTATTTTTATAAAATTAACATATTTGAAAATCTCTTTGAATTACCTACACAATGAGTACAAATAAGAACATTAAAAATTTAATTTTACGAAATAAATATCATTATAATCAAATTTGGAATTGTTAAAAGAGTAAAATTCAAGCACATGGGGTATTACTAGTCATAATAAAGAAGAGCCACAAATTCTACGGAGAATTGAAAAAAGGCCACAGTCACTCTAACAGACATAAGCTTCCTACATTTTATATCAAAGCACTTAAAAATATGCATTTCTAGTCAGATCTCCACATATAGAACACCCTCTATTTGACTTCAACTTAATCAATAAATTTTGTACTCTTGTGCTTTATCTTTTATATTGTCAGGCTTCACATCTTCCAAAAGAACATTATTTCTGAAGAACCATAATTCCAACATAAGTGTGAAAGTAACAATATACAAAAATTCTTGAGTTATATATAAGACCTTTTTTTTATTTTTTGAAAAGCTTAAAAATTAAACAAAAGATGTCGGATTAAGGAAATGAAGAATATTTCCAAGTCATTTCCACAAAGTTACATGATTCCTAAAAGCGGTTACCAGGATTAGCAGGGGTACTATTTGAGTGATATGATGGTCAGGATTTGTTTTAACTTTTTTTTATCTTATATGACATATGGTACCCTATCTAATCTTGGTATCCTCCTATAGCAATCATGCAAAATTTGACTGCATTCACAATCACAAAGAATAAGCTTTTTCGTATCTTGGTATTTATGAAAAATATAGCATGTAAAATCTAATTTAAAACCTCTTTTCTTCAAGTTCTCATCAATAGTGCAAACTACCCTTATGATTTTCCAGACATCGCTAGAAGTTGAAGGATGACCAACAACACCCAAATCCTTTTTTTTAATGATAAACAAGGAACCTTTTTGTTAGAACATAGCTCGGTTGAATCCACCAAGCGTTGCTATATCAAGTTTGGTTGTTATATTTTAGTGAATCAAAACTCACTTAAAGAGTCGCTTGATTATTTACTATAGTCAACTTCGTATAGGTTAGATTGAAAGTATTAGGATATGAGACATTACAAGTATTACGTGAAGACTCGAAGAATGCGAAGAAGTAAGGAGCTACAACGACGACATCATCCTTCCTCTTGAGGTTAGTAATATTTGACTTGAACTTTTTTACCCTAACGTATATTTCAAGTCGTGCATATTGAAAGCATAACTGCGAAGCTTTGAATGATTATACTCTAGTTAGACATAGTATTAAGGAATACAATATGAAGTATAACGCTTATATTTTGAACTTTTTATATAAGACATCAACATAATCGTATGAATGCTATTGTGATTATGTATAGGGTATGTGTGAAGATTTCGTCATAGGAAACAATGTTTTACATTCGTTTAAAGGAAATACAATTCATAAACTTGTTTTATGAATCGAAAGGGAAATCTCTAGGCTTATTGGTATTGTTATTCATAGCAACTCTTTTGAATTACCAATATGTGTGTTTAGTATAACCGCTCATAACTTGTTATGTATCTTGGTGTTGATGGTGGCTTTTAGTTCAGGGCTAAAATGGTAAAACCGTGATTTTAATAGGCCGTCACTCTGAAAAGAGACAGAGCCATGTAAAAGTGATGAGTGTTTAAACCTCTTTACTGTCACACTTATCGAGCAACTCAATATTCTCTCATGAAATTTAGCCAGAATGGTGCATGTAGCAACAATCCCAATATTCTGTAAATTTTGGCACCTTGCCTACATTCAATCAATATAAGTTTCTTTGAATGCTTTCTGTGTTATGTTCCCCGGTTGAACCCTTAATGTTGAATGGCATGACGATTTGTGTTCACTCGCAGCAGAGTATCACGAATTTTCAAGTATCAAGGATAATGTCTTTGCATAAGGTATTCAATCAGAAAGCATGATGCTCTCTGGCAATTAAATTAAAAGAACTCGGTGTCAACACATAGAATTCAATCAATTATCCTGACTAATTTGCAAAAGTTGGGGTTTTGCGCCTTGCGCGGTGTATCAGACTTTGCTTGTCGAAATTAAGCTTAGGCAAACTAGGTATATAATCTTCTATGGATTAGTAGATGCAAAATCTTGTCCAGAATCAGAAAAAAATGAGCCACAGGATAGGAGCAGCAGCAAAGGGAGGCGTGACCATGCCTTAAGCCAAGCCGGCGCCATTTTCCATTGCCCACGCCCCATCCTAAGCCGGCCCTATTTACCTCGACCAACTAGGTCGCCTTAAACTCCCCACACACACATAAGTTGTGGCTGGGCCCATACTTGTCGGTCTCATTTCCATCGACCAATCAGGTCTCTCTAAAGACACCACACTCATACCAGAAGTGTAGCCACGCCCATGCTTGGCCGGCCCTCTTTTCTGACCAATCAGGTTGCTATAAACTTGGCACAGTGTTAAAAAGGGGAAACTGCGGCAGATAGTCACGAAGCCAATTGGCTTTCCAAAAACCGCGGCAACATGCCAAACGTGCCATGTTGCGCCAATGATATAAGTGGCATGCCAACATGCGGCAGCATGCAAAAACATTCCACGAGCCGTGTGGGACCCATGAAGCCCTAGAAATGGCGCCATATCATAGCCACCCACGACAATTCTTACTCCTGTGGTCGTTTCCAGACCATGGCCTTGCCATAGTTCCCTTGGCACAGCTATGGCACCGTTTGCACAAAAAAGTATCGCCATGCGGCGTCCGCATGCCACACACACTAATTAGGGTTTCGGCATTGCCAAACCCTAATTTAGGCAAAGTTGCTACGCCAATCAAGCCAAGTAATGTTCCCCAGAGCATTGGGATTGATGTGGAAACAAGGCCAATGTTTCCACGCCACATTTCGGGTCTAACCCCAATGTGCCAAAATCTAGTGGCCATGGCTACGCCAGGCGCTACTTGCATCATCGTTCCACGGGCATACGCGAACTATCTCAGCCATGCCATCGTGCCGCAGCGCACGTGCTAATTAAGGTTTCGATACGCCAAACCCTAGTTTAGCTAAAGTCGTCATGCCAACTAGGTTAAGTGATTCTCCTAAAGCCTTAAGTTTAACTTAGCAACAGGGCCAATGTTTTCAGAGCCATATTTGGGTCTAACACCAATATACCAAAACAGATGCCACGGCTACGCCATTGGCATGCCCCTATGACATGGCTACGACAGACGCCACTATGCCAATGGCGCCAATTTGATATACAACAAGATATGGCCATAATCAATGGCCATCCTTCCTCATGAGATGGTATCTCAGCCATCCAAGTTCGCCACCGAACTGACAGACTTGTATCAAGTTTTAGGCAACCAGCCGCTTAAATCTCGTGGCCATGGCTACGTCAGGCGCTACTTAAACCACCGTTCCACTGGCATGCACGAGCTATACCAGTGATGCCGCAGTGCCACTGGCATACACCAAAAACGCCATTGTTCCATCACCAGGTGCCAACAGAAGGTATCCATAATCAACGTCTACCCTTCCTCATGAGATGCAATCTCATCCATCCAAGTTCACCACCGAACTGACAGAATTATGGAAAGTTTTAGGCAACCAGACAAGATGTGCCTAATAGCACCACATGTTATTGATGAGTGCTAAAAAGTGCATATTTCTATATATTTTTCTTGGCATTTAACTCATCTTTTGTGCATTAATTCTACATTTTATCCCATATTCTGTATTTTCATTGTTTTCAAGAATAAATATTTTTCTTACTTAATTTTGCATTTTTAGGTAATAAATAAAGTCTGGATGACTTGCGGAGCGGAAAAGAGCAGAAAAGTAGTGAAAAGCCGGAGAAATCACGCAAGGAAGCCGCGAAGAATGTGCCACAACCTCATTTTCTACACACAAAAACGCCTCCGTTCTCATCCATCAGATCAGTTCTCAGAAGCATCCGATGGTCGCTCCTTCATAGAGCATCAAAATCTGAAGTCTCTGCCAAACCCACAGCGCTGAAATTCCAAGCCTTCAGATTAGATGGTAGTTGAATCCACGGTCGCTCCCTTGCTGTTCATCAAATCCCGATACTTCCGCTTAACACTACAACACCTAACCCCATCTAGAGCCGTTTACTTCGTTGTATCAAAAAATCTGACGGTCGCTACCAGCCTCTTCAGGAGGAACCATCCGATCCACCTACCAGCTCACATCCCACCCAGCCCATCTCACAAACATCACCTCTTGATGGACCCGCTTCACACTCTACACACTCTAGCACCAACCCTACCTACTACACCCAAACTCTCCCCCTTCCCAAAACTCGAACTCATCTTCTCCACCCGACCATTTCCAGAACCACCATCGCCTGCAACTCCACTGCCACCACCAGACCTCGAGCTCCACCACCACCACAACCAGCCGACCAAGAGACCTATCGAACCCCCTAGTCTATCTCTCTCCCTCGTAGCGTCTTCTCACATAGGTGCTAAGATTAAGAGAGGCAGGCTTAGGGTTTCGCTCCAAGATAGGGTTGCAGTGCAAAAGACGAAGAATAGGGGATTTCGAGCAGCGTAAAGCCAGTACAAGCATGGGTTGGGTCGAAATTATCCAATTGGTATGTCAAATTTGATTTTCCCCAAAAATCAATTTAGGGTTATCAACATTAGGGTTTGTAGAAATTTTAGGGATTTGTAAAACTATAAAAGGGGATTGTAGGAGATGTAAAAACTGTTCTTGGACTAGCCAAGTTTCCACCCAATTTGGGTTAGGTTAATTCCAATGTTAAATTGCACTGTTAGTTTTTAATGTGTGATGCTCCTGTTAACTTTCATTGCTCCTGTTAGTTGCATTTTTAACCCTTAATTGCATTTGTTCTTGTTCTTGATTTTAATTCTCTGTTTATATGAATGTTGTCATGTTAGTTCACCATGTTACTCACTGTTATGCTCACTGCCCTGTAATGATAGTGTAATGTTTGTCATGTTCTAACCATCATGCTAGGGACTTGATAAATACCTAATTTCTTATTGTGTAGTACATTGATCATATGGCTTTAGAAGGCTAAGCAGGTTTAGGAAAAACTTGAACTTAGTTCATCATCACCTCACTTTCACAATGTATGCCAGTTACTTTGTAGTTAGGTTCATGAGCTGTTGATAAGCTGCAACTCAAGCTGAATTCATAATCCTTTGACTAGTTTGCTGTAGAAAGACAATTAGTGCTTTGGAAAGAATACCATAGTTGTGTTTAACTTTCTATAGGAGAATACATAGTAGAAGTTAGAGTGAATTCAACCCCTAGTTCCCATCCATAATCTACTTCATTCTCATCCACAATTCCATCTTCAACTGTTTAGCTTGTTTTCTTGTTTTGTATTGCTTTTGCCTTGTTGTTTCTTCCTTCCTGCCCTGTAACTCTGTTGCTTTTCTGTTTTGCATTTTCTTCACTGCTTGAGCACTGCAGTACTGCTGCTGTAACCCTTGCTGCATTGCTGCCTTTTTCTTCTCCTGCTGCAATTGCTGCTGCAGCACTTGTGCTGCTTTGCTTTCCCCTGCTGCTGCGCCCCTCCTGCCTCAGCTGCTGTTTGCTCTGCCAAACTGCTGCAGCTCTTGCTCCTTGCTCCTGCTGCTGCCTTCCTTTTCCTGCCTGTTGCTGCTTCCTCCCCTAGACCACAGTTCACTCAGTCCATCCAAAGCTCACTTCACTCCTGAGCCCAAGTCCAGTTCAGTGAAACCAAAGGCTAAAGGCCCAACCAACTGAGCCCAAAGCTCAGTTCACTTCCAAAAGCCTCTGAAGCCCAGTTAAGGCCAAAGCCTAGTTCACTACCAAACCCAATTCACAGTTGAACTGTTAAGCCCAATTCACAGTTGAACTGTTGAGCCCAAAGCTCAAATCAGTTCACTGAAACCAAAGCCCATATTCCACATTTCTGAGCCCAAGCTCAGTTCATTTTATTGTGAACAAACCCATTAGCACTCAAAGCCCAATTTAAGCCAAAAGGCTTCATAGCCCAAAAGCAAACTTAGGAATCCAATTAGCTAGAAAACTCAAAACACACCCGATCTCTGTGGATCGACCCGTACTTGCACGAGCTACAACTGACGACCGTGCACTTGCGGTATTACTGTAGGCCCGTTTTCATCGCATCATTTTTATACACTCTTCCGGACCTGCCAAGTTTTTGGCGCCGCTGCCGGGGATTGGTGTTGTGTTTTATCTGTGTTTTTCTTTAGCTATTTTGCATTTCACTGCATAGCATTTGCATCTGCATCTGCTTCATTTCATTTGCTGTTGGACCTGCTGTTCTGAACCTGTTTTTCCTCTGCTGGGACGCCACCAAGGAAAAGAACCAAAACCCAACTGCGTTTTTGCAACAATATCAGAGCAGCTGGGCTGTGCTAAAAAGGTAAGCCTAAACCCATTCCATTGAGAGAACCCAACCTGTGGGCTTCCAAATTTCTTTAATTGTGGGCTTGTAATAATTAACCCAATTTTTTGGGCTTTTTATTTTTCTATTTTGGGTTTGTAATAATTTATTTTTGGGCTTGTTGTTTAATTTGTGGGCTTGTATTTATTTTGTGTGGGCTTGTTTAAATTTTTCCATTGGACTTGTATTTTGGACCCTGGGTTTAAACCCAGCTGATAACCGATTGTGGGCCGCAGCCTTCCTTCCATTTCATTAGAGGCTTGCACAGTGGGCTTGCTCCCATTTCAAAAACCAAATTTTATTTTCTTATTTATTTTTTTAAAAAAAAAAAAAAAAAAAAAAATTTACTTGCTCCCATTTTAACAACCAAATTTTTTCTAAATTATCCCATTAAAACCAAACTTGCCAAAAAATGTCTCCCACCAAAACCAAATTTTTCCCAAAAATCCAAACCCTTTAAAAACCAAATTCTGAGCTTTGTAACATAGTTACTTAGCTTTTGAGCCAATCATGTCTGGATTTGGTCTGCTCTGGGGATGGAAATAAAACTCTTAGAGAACTTGCTTATGGGCATATGCCACGTTATGAACCTTCCACGGACCATGATGTCAATAGTCATAGGAATTATTATGGACATTTTCAAAGTCCCGAGCCGCAATACATGAACCCTAATGACTATTCATACATGCATCATTTATCGCAACGTGAAAATGAACATTTTGCTAGTGCCTCACTCACCCAATCATCACTTATGGATCAAATAGAAGCTCGAATCACAGCTTTAGAAATGCAATCACATGAGGAATCTGTCACATCTAATTTTCTTAGGCAACCTGAAATCTATGCATGTCCCGCATGTGGTAGTTTAGACCACCCTGTTGAGCATTGTCATATTTTGCATAATTTTAGGCCATCTAGAGAAAATCCAATGTATGAAATGCCCATAATTGTGAGAATGGTAGTCATTGGGACCATAATCAATCCTTTGAGGGTTGCGATCAATATTTTATAACCCTAATGACCATGCACACATGTACCATCACCACAATTTGAACATGAAGAATTTTGTACTCCCATGAATTTAGACTCCACCACAGAAGCTTTCAGACTCAGTGAGCAAAACTTCGATAGATCTACACACGAATTCATGCATATTTAGATCAGATTTTGCTTCACCTACAAAAGGAGGAAATTCATGAGGAAATGTATGTTGTCCCTAATGAAGTGTCTAGTCCCATTCATGTAAATGATGTTGAATATGAACCTAATTTAGAGGAACATGAATCGACTAATGACACCACCACTTTAATGAGGACCAATATGCATGCTACCATGATGATGATTATGATGATTATGATGATATGTTAGAAGAACATGAAAATATTGTGGAACCTGTTGGTTCAATAACATATGGCTTCTCGCCCTCGACCTTCATGAATGTTGTTTTTCTAATACTCATTGTAATTCATATGATTTTGATATTGACATGGGATTCGTACAATTATTCTGTGAAGATGAATGACATAGGAATAGTTGAATCTTCTGTAGACACTAATATGCATGAAAATATATTTGATGTGTCTGATTCTCTACCTAGGTCACATTGTGATATTTCTCCTGATTTGCCGATGCATGAGAATAAATGTTGATGATGTTGATGATTCTGAGTGTGAACTTGCCAATGTGATGATGATTGTGAGCATGATGTGACATGTGTAGATGATTAGGAATTTTGATTTGATTGATAATGATATGCCTATTCTCTACCTAAGTCACAATCTGTTGGCCTTCCACCCAACCTAGATTTGGTTTGTACCAATATTGTAAAACCAATTTTTCTGAAAATTCCTAACCTAGGTTTGGAACTGTGTGCTTCCCAAGTCCTCTTGGACTATTTTGCTTCCAAATATAACATTTGAGGAACCACAGTTGGAAATTGCATGTTTGCCCGTCCCTAGCACAGTTCATTTCGAGCTAGACCTTTTGCATGATGAACCCCCGAAACTGCGCGATTTTGTTTTCAAAATTATATCTTCTGTAAAATCCAGGTTTGGGGGTAGCTCATTTTGTTTCACAGTTTCACTTGCTGCCTCTTTATTATTGTGTGAAGCTGTTGAAACTACACTTTGTCTTTTGGGTTGATCCTCAACTCTTTAGATTGTTAGTGTATGGTGAATTTTTTGTATATAATCCAGTAGATAAAATTTCTTAAAAACCCTTTTGTTCCTTTTGTATATATTTTGCTAATCCAATATGATCTCGGCTGAAATATGTTGGATTTTTGCCTTGAATAACGGAGTTTTAATTCTGCTTTCGCCGAAATCGGGTATTCTCTCTCCTTTTACTCTACTCAGCATGTCCCTTTCCATATGTTGTTTTAATTCTTTCCATATTTTGAAACATTGAGGACAATGTTTAGTTTAGGTTTGGGGGTATAGAGTAGATACCACGATAATTGCTATAATTGAAAACGAACTCCTTCTTCTTTTTGAAAAAATTGAAAAATTCCAAAAAAATTAAAAATCAAAATTCAAAAAAATTAAAAAATGAAAAAACATAAAAATGGAGCTCATTTACCTTGAAATGTTGACTCTTGTGCAAATATGTATTTTTATTAGGAGTCTTAGTCTAGATATTTAGGCACCCTGATTCTAGCACAATTCACATAGTGATAAGAAATTTGCACGCGCACGATCTACCAATACATGTATGGCCTCGATCTTCAAGGTGTTTGATAGGAAGTTAGATTGCCAATCACTTTAGAATACTGAATGAGACTTGACTAGCTTGTTCTTTGGTTGGCTGGGATAGAAGTTGGAGGATACGTTAAGAAAAGCAACCATAGAATTTGACCGGATGCATTCGATAAGGGCCACCTCTTGCTAAGAGTCATGTAATTATGTTTTTCTTTTTGTTCATGTATCAAAAGTGTCACTATGTTGTAAAGATCAAAGTTTTTTCTTGAAAAAAAAAATAAAAACAAAAAATCAAGTATTTATTTATTCCATGTTTTGTCATGTTAAAGACAATAGTTCTCTCTTGTTCCAAAAATAAAAGAGAGTAATCAATGTAAATAAGAGTCATGTAAAGAGTCATCTTTTTGTTGTAAATAGTCTTGTAATAAGCAAGGAGGGTGCAGCCATCGATGTATAATGCGGGTAAACTGAAATATCACCAACTCATTGGGTGAACATTCACAATTCTCGTAAAGCCGGACAGCTAGCTTGGCTTAGAATTCGGTTCTTAGCCTAAAAACTATCTCTTGGTGATTAGTAGTCATAACTTCAGGTCATTCTAGACACATGTGTAGATACACTTTACACTCTTATCACATGTCTTTTTTTGTTATCAGTGCTAGGATTGTGCCTTAGATAGCTAGATTGACATCTCCATTTTGCTGTGAGCTTAAACTGACTTGCACATGTCACATTTGATGGAATCTGAGCTTATATTTTGACCTAGAACTTTGTAGGTACGTTCTAAGCAAACCTTCACGAGACTTAACTCGTCCACTAGGGACACTTAGTGGTTTAAAAGGCTTAGTGCATACGCTAAATGCATTCGAGAGACCAGCGACAGTGGTATAGGTAGGATTTCCTTAGTTTTGTTTTACTTGAGGACAAGTAAAATTCAGGTTTGGGGGTATTTGATGAGTGCTAAAAAGTGCATATTTCTATATATTTTTCTTGGCATTTAACTCATCTTTTGTGCATTAATTCTACATTTTATCCCATATTCTGTATTTTCATTGTTTTCAAGAATAAATATTTTTCTTACTTAATTTTGCATTTTTAGGTAATAAATAAAGTCTGGATGACTTGCGGAGCGGAAAAGAGCAGAAAAGTAGTGAAAAGCCGGGAGAAATCACGCAAGGAAGCCGCGAAGAATGGTGCGCACAACCTCATTTTCTACACACAAAAACGCCTCCGTTCTCAGCCATCAGATCAGTTCTCAGAAGCATCCGATGGTCGCTCCTTCATAGAGCATCAAAATCTGAAGTCTCTGCCAAACACCACAGCGCTGAAATTCCAAGCCTTCAGATTAGATGGTAGTTGAATCCAACGGTCGCTCCCTTCCTGTTCATCAAATCCCGATACTTCCGCTTAACACTACAACACCTAACCCCATCTAGAGCCGTTTACTTCGTTGTATCAAAAAATATGACGGTCGCTACCAGCCTCTTCAGGAGGAACCATCCGATCCACCTACCAGCTTCACATCCCACGGCCCATCTCACGAAACATCACCTCTTGATGGACCCGCTTCACACTCTAGCACCAAACCCTATACTACCACCCAAACACTCCCTCCTTCCCAAAACATCGAACTCATCTTCTCCACCCGACCATTTCCAGAACCACCATCGCCTGCAACTCCACTGCCACCACCAGACCTCGAGCTCCACCACCACCACAACCAGCCGACCAAGAGACCTATCGAACCCCCTAGTCTATCTCTCTCCCTCGTAGCGTCTTCTCACATAGGTGCTAAGATTAAGAGAGGCAGGCTTAGGGTTTCGCTCCAAGATAGGGTTGCAGTGCAAAGAAGACGAAGAATAGGGGATTTCGAGCAGCGTAAAGCCAGTACAAAGCATGGGTTGGGTCGAAATTATCCAATTGGTATGTCAAATTTGATTTTCCCCAAAAATCAATTTAGGGTTATCAACATTAGGGTTTGTAGAAATTTTAGGGATTTGTAAAACTATAAAAGGGGATGTGTAGGAGATGTAAAAACTGTTCTTGGACTAGCCAAGTTTCCCCCTAATTGGGTTAGGTTTGATTTTAATTTCACTTTCAATTTTAACCATTTGCATATTTTTCTCCTTGTTCACTGTTAGTGTTAATGTCTTGATGTTTCATAGTTTGATGTTCAGTTAGCTCAATATTGTTAGTTTCATTGCACTGTTAATCTTTAATGTGTGATGCTCCTGTTCATTTTTAATTGTTCCTGTTAGTTGCATTTTTACTTTTAATTGCATTTGTTCTTGTTCTTGATTTTAATTCCCTGTAATGATAGTGTAATGTTTGTCATGTTCTAAACCACCATGCTAGGGACTTGATGAATCCCTAATCTCTTATTGTGTAGCACATTGATCACATGGCTTTAGAAGGCTAAACAGGTTTAGGAAAAACTTGAACTTAGTTCATCATCACCTCACTTTCACAATGTATGCCAAGTATACTTTGTAGTTAGGTTCATGAGCTGTTGATAAGCTGCAACTCAAGCTGAATTCATAATCCTTTGACTAGTTGTGCTGTAGAAAGACAATTAGTGCTTTGGAAAGAATACCATAGTTGTGTTTAACTTTCTATAGGAGAATACATAGTAGAAGTTAGAGTGAATTCAACCCCTAGTTCCCATCCATAATCTACTTCATTCTCATCCACAATTCCATCTTCAACTGTTTAGCTTTGTTTTCTTGTTTTGTATTGCTTTTGCCTTGTTGTTTCTTCCCTGCCCTGCAACTCTGTTGCTTTTCTGTTTTGCATTTTCTTCACTGCTTGAGCAGCTGCAGTACTGCTGCTGTAACCCTTGCTGCATTGCTGCCTTTTTCTTCTACTGCTGCAATTGCTGCTGCAGCACTTGTGCTGCTTTGCTTTCCCCTGCTGCTGCCTCCTGCCTCAGCTGCTGTTGCTGCTGCCAAACTGCTGCAGCTCTTGCTCCTGCTGCTGCCTTCCTTTTCCTGCCTGTTGCTGCTTCCTCCCCTAGACCACAGTTCACTCAGTCCATCCAAAGCTCACTTCACTCCTGAGCCCAAGTCCAGTTCAGTGAAACCAAAGGCTAAAGGCCCAACCAACTGAGCCCAAAGCTCAGTTCACTTCCAAAAGCCTCTGAAGCCCAGTTAAGGCCAAAGCCTAGTTCACTACCAAACCCAATTCACAGTTGAACTGTTAAGCCCAATTCACAGTTGAACTGTTGAGCCCAAAGCTCAAATCAGTTCACTGAAACCAAAGCCCATATTCCACATTTCTGAGCCCAAGCTCAGTTCATTTTATTGTGAACAAACCCATTAGCACTCAAAGCCCAATTTAAGCCAAAAGGCTTCATAGCCCAAAAGCAAACTTAGGAATCCAATTAGCTAGAAAACTCAAAACACACCCGATCTCTGTGGATCGACCCGTACTTGCACGAGCTACAACTGACGACCGTGCACTTGCGGTATTACTGTAGGCCCGTTTTCATCGCATCATTTTTATACACTCTTCCGGACCTGCCAGTTATTTTCCTGCGGCAAGATTCTTGACTTTGACTTGCCGCACGTAGCAAAGTGCTACACGTTTTCCACAAAAACACTCGAGACATCAAACATGTCACAAACTGGGGGGATACTCATCAGGGTATTGGTCTGACGGTTTACAACATGCGACGTTCAATATACCCGTTATAATAAAGTGTCATGAAGCGGGACAATTAGTGGCGGCAAGAAGTAACGGATGTAAACGGATCCACTTCATTCATCATGGAGGCATGAGTTTCTGACGGTTATACGTTACTCCACTCTTCCATCACCCAATCGTTCCCACTTCCTACGAGACCATGGTACGTTTCAATATGACTTGTATAAATAGGCTTCACCTATTTCCACCAAACAACAAGTTTTTGGTCGGCAACAACATAGTATCCAGAAATCACCAGGAACTGATAGCTATCCCCTCTGCAAGCCAGTTCCACTTTCTGATACCAGTCATAAAACAAGCCACATCTTCAGAATTAATCATTCTGGTCTCAACACTCTCTTCGCTTCCTCCCTAAGACCAACCTTTCTCCTTCACTTTGTGACCGAAGCAAGCCTGGAACGGCCATTTCTTGGTTTAGGCCAGGATTGTACAGATTGATCTCTCGAATCAAAAGTACTCCCGTGCAATGCATTGTTTAGGGTTTAGATTCGTTTCTCATCCACGTACCCGAAATTACCAAAACCAGTAGAAACAGTTTTCACCCGCAATCACTTAGTAAAACTATTCACAAGGCCTGACTTTTATTAGTGAAACCGATCTTAAGTAATCACCTGAGATGGCATGATCGATTTGTTGTAATTGGTATGACCAACTCTAGACATTGGGAACCGATCCAAGTAAGAGGTGCAACCAATCACAAAAGGGGAATCGATCCTTGTAAGAGGTGCAACAAGTTTATAGTTATTGGGAACCGATCCTATGAACATGTGCAACATATTTTTAGATATTGTGAACCGATCCTATGAATATGTGCATCAAATACAAGTTAGATAACGTATATATGTGGGAACCGATCCTAGTACCTAGTTAACCAATTTTTGGTAGCTAGCGTGACTAATTCTAGTACCCACATGGAGGTAGAACCGAAACTTGTTTTGGTAGAACCGTGAAACCCATGTTTGATGATTTGATAGGATAACCAATCACATAGTTCTTGGAACTCAGATGAACCAATTTTAAACTTGTTTTGGAAGTGTGGCAAATCAGTTCCAAGATGGTAAATATGAAAAAGGATTTACCAAGTAAAGATGTCGACATACTTTGAACATGTGAAGTAACGCTTATCTTTTATTGTTCAAAGATATTCTTTAATAGCTAAAGGAGAATCCCGGATCGAAAATAAATTGAGAATCTTTTAATTAAGGTTTTTAGTTTTGCATATCCTTAGAAAATAAAAATTAGTAATGTGCATTTACTAGTTGGAGATTTTCTACTGAGATCTCGGACAATATTTGGACAAAGCATTTCCAGGAATTATGGAAATCGAATTTGGAAATATATTGCATATCTTGAGAATATTTTCGGTTTTGGAAACTCCTTGGTGTCCAAACTTCCTTGGTTTATAAATATTGAAGTTTGCATTTCAAGCAAACTAATCCTCAAAGCCAGCAAAACTACCTAGTTGTGTTGTTACTGGTGGAGCCGCCTATTCGGAGAGGAAAGTAAACTAATTAGGCGAAATCTCTTACGACCGCTCGGTTTAAATAATTCTTTGGGATTGAGAAGCTCTATTAGTACCGTTGGTGGGAAACTAGATAATTGCAGTTTATTATTAGTTTTCGATTGATTTGATTGACTAACGGTTGTTGAACTTTGATTGCACCTGGTTTGTTTATGCTTTAGAATCTTCTCTTTTGATATAAGATTCACTCAAACTAGATCGAAGTTTCGACGGAGATCTTTAGACTGTTTGTAGATCTAAAGATGTCTTGTGATAATCCATTGTTAACAGACATCGTTTTATGTGTGATTGGTCACAAGAGATTCAAGTTTATTGATTGCAGGTGTTTATTGAAGATCTAAGAAGATTTGAAGATAAAGAAGATATTTGGGTTCATAATATTTGGTGTGCACAATACTTGTTTCGGCTGAAAAGGATCCAACTATAATCGGTTTATCTTTGTGATAGATTTGATTGATTAGTTGAGTAGATCGACATCAATACAATTCTTTGTGATTCAAAGTATTGATTGCAAAATCTTGACAATTACTTTGGTAGTTGTTATTGGATAGATCTAAGGACCTGACAAAGGAGTTTATTGGGATAAACGGAAGAGCCTTTTGTCAAACTCATATCACTTGATTGAAAAGAGTTGTTACTGAACAGATTTGTTGTTCCTTTACTGTTCGGAATACAAACCAAAGGAATTGTTCCAAGTGTGTGACTCACTGCAAGTTGGAAGCGCAGGGATACAGACGGAACTAGGTGAACTATAGGTTTAGTTGCTTGGTCTCAACTATACGAAGTTGGTTTAAAATTTGTATAGCAGCTTAATCCTGGGAGTATTCAATTCTGGACAAGGTCCAGGGGTCATGTTAGTCTTAGAAAAACCATCTGCAGCTTTCGATCAGCTCTGGTTGTGAAGGATGGGAGAAAACTAAGAAAGCCAGTGTTGTCAAGAAAGACAGGGAACCAGAGAAAAGTGGTCGGTTGGGCTTTCCGGCTCATTACAGGGTGTTTGGACTGTCATACGCTCTGATAGTAAGTTCGCATATTCTGTTTAAATTCTCTAATTCATCTTGTATACTTGGGTGGTTTGTAGTTTGTACAATTCAAATTCTAATGATTGCTGCTATTTCAGGCTTGGGCATTGGCAAATATTCCTATAATTAGGGGTTTATGTGGACGGGTTATGTCCAAGCATACTTGCGGTCAGTGGTGCACTGTCATGGAACGTGTATCCTGCAGCAAAGAACCGAGATACAGTGAACTTGTATCCTTGAGATAGGGGCTAATAGTGGATTGTGATGAGTACGAGCTGTACAATGGTGACTCCCTTAGATTTCTTGGAATAGATGATAAGGTGGTGTTGGAGGATACAGTGGAACCGTCTGATGTTCCAAAATAATCTAGCAAGGTATATGAATCCTCTTGGTCGGGGACAACCGAGAAATTTGCGCGGGTGGTTGGTGTAGGACATTGGTCAGATACTTTATACACTCTTACGGAGTCCCAGCTAACAAATATGATTGTTATTTTCTTACGAGATAAGTTGGCTCCAGCCAGCATTAGTTATGTGGATAAAAACGCCACATCGGGGGAGACATCGTGTGATGGAGATCGAGGTAACGCAGCATCGGCTTCCATACAGATGGAATCAATCATTAATACTGAAGCAGTTTTAAATCAGAAGATACGGTAAATAAAGTAAGTACTCGAGATGGTGACGGTAAAGGGAAGGAAGAAAAAGAAGAAGAGGAAACCAATATAGGACATGAAGCATCTAATTCTCCAGCGGGTGCGAATGTAGAAACATCTAAATCCCCTGAGGTACCCAACTTGAAGAGGCGTAGAATCGTAAAAGCGGGAGCTCTGATCTCATCACTGTATGCAAGTCTCACTTACCAAAAATATTATAGAAATGACTATGCTGGAGAAAATATTGAGGATCCAGGTATCTCAAAGAACTGTAAAAGGAATCTAAACATTTACATATGGACAAGGCAAGTGTCTTATCGCTTATTTACCGTATTTAACTCGAAAGTCATTGTCTCGTGATCATTAAAATGTGCAGGGAAAATGTAGATCCAAAAGAAACCAAGAAGGCAAATGACCCACGTCCTAAAAAATCTCTGGTGTAAGAGATTGAAGGGACAGAAGAAAGTTTGAAATGGTATGAATATGTCAAGTTATTAAGAGGAACATCACAACCACGGTCCGACTGGTTATCAGACACTGTAAGTAGATTGTTTTATTATAATTTATGTTCATGATATTTTATGAATTTACTCGTCAACTTATCTATTTTGAGACCTCTTGAAGATTGTTAATTGTGTATTGCACTCGATGCGCAAACACCCTGGATTCACGAAGAAAATTCGGTGGACCACAGTTGGTAGTTACTTCGCTGTGAGAATTATATGAAAACTACGAAACTTATCACATTTGCACTATAAACATACTTGCATTTTGTACATGTTAATGATGGCTTGTAATGTGAGGTTTCTCACACTCTATTAAACATAATCCTGAAAAACAGCGGCACGCTAGAGATCAAACACTGAGATCGAAGACCAAAGAAAAGAAACAATTATATTATACAAAATTGCACATGGCGGGGAAATACGGAATTGATGGTAAACCATGGTCCGAGGTTGATGTGGTTTACGCTCCGGTGCTGGTGAACGACAATCATTGGGTAGCAATTGAAATCCTCTTGAGGACACAGAAGATTTGTATCTATGATTCCCTATAGAATCATCAAAAGCATAAAAGATCCAACAGGATAGCAGGGAACCCATCTGAGGTCATCGCTATCTGTGATGTTCTGAGGACAATCCTAGAGAATGAAGAATGGAATTGCAACTATGCAGACTTTGATCAAGTGGTCCCTAAACAAAGCTCGAGGTTAGTCCTTTGAGATCTCCTTAGATGGGCGTTCAACATCCTAGATGGTGCAATTGGTAATCCAAAATTGACACTTCTATTTTTATTGGCTTAGATCCGGTGATTGCGGAGTTATGCATTGTGCTTCATCCTGTGTTTGATAAAGGGAGTTTCTCTAGACCGATTGCAAGACAGAAATATTATTAAGGCTTACCGTAAGAGGTTTGCTGTTCGATTATACGACGATACAAGTATCGAGGTAACTGCATGTAAAAGTGAATAGAAAATCCTTTATACTTTATATAAAACAGTGACTCTGATGATGCCACTTCACCAATATTTTTGGTGCAGGATTATATTTCGTGAATCGAGTGGAAATGTTGGAAGCAAACTTTTGTAAGTTTTCAAAAAGTTTTTTTTAAAGGTTTGGGAGGGTGGATATAGTGGTTGGGTGTTTATCTGGGCAACGAATGTACAAGTACAGTTAGAAGCAAACTTTCTTCTGTGAGCTTAGTTTCTTGCTCGAAAGGTCCTTTTTTCTTGGTGTCTTTCGCAATTTATTTATTTTCTCATGGTTGGATCTCTGTGCAGGTTTATTTTTCTTGTGGTGTGAAGTCCTTTTTTTCCTGTTTCTCATGGTGTCTACAGGATTCAATGACTTCCGCTGGCTTTGGGTTTCTTCTTGGTAGCTGTTGAATCTAGTGGTGGCAATGTTATTGGTAGTAATGCAGCATGTTGGAACGATGGGGGTTGGATGATGATGGGTTTCATTTGTTATTTTATAACATTGATCTGCTGATGTTTGGTTTTCTCATCCATACTTATTGATACCTAATGCAATGTTGATTTGGGGTTAGCCTCAGATCAACAGGTTCGCTCTCGTAACGCATAGCTATAGAATTTATACAAAAACCGGTCCTAACTATATCCCATAATTTTGAAAAGCAATTTAGTCCCATAATTTTTAAAAGAACCAATTTAGCCTTTGCATATCGCCTTCAAAGCATTTGTCTTTATGTTTTTGCAAATAAGAGAGAGTGCTTGAAACACGAATTCAAAGTAACCAACAACAATAGAAGAAACAACAAACGTAGCATCTTAATGTTACACCAGTAAGCTTCAACTAGATTCAACGAGTAAGCAATGACTTAATGAAACTTAAGAACTCAAGGTTCTCGTACTTAATTAGGTTTTTGTCTTCCATATTATTTTTTGGTCTGATCTAGATAACTTTTCACCCGGATCTATCAACAAAAATATCAGATTGTGTAATACTATTAGTTAATCGATGCATAAGCCGAGTCTTATCAGAAAAACTATGCTTGCTAGTGACAGGCCTGGCTAATACTGTTCTCCAGCCGAACCTTTGTGCACAAGAAACCTTAGTGGTAGGTAATTTCATCATTTATTTGATCAACTCACATATTGTTTCATTTATATTCTTGTAAGGGTTTTGTATTTCTCATTTGTTGGATCCTATATGGTTTTCTTAGGTACAAAACGGTTGGAATGTTACCAATCGGCTATGCGGCCGAAGGTCGGGACGATTTTTTTAGAACAAATCGTAATACCGTTGGACAACTGTGATTTGCTTATAAAGAGTACTCGTTATATAGAATAATGAATGTTATAATTAATGAACAAAATTTGTTTCGAAAACAGAAATTATGGTTTAGAAAATAAACATACTTGAGAAAAAAATGTTATCATCTTTAAACAATATCTAAGCTTTAAGTGCAGTAATGGTCCAAGTCCCATCAGTTCAATACAGACCTATAAACATTTTGTGAATGGTGTTTAGTCCTAATTTCAAGCCTAATATACCTACAGAAATTAACACAACCAAGGCAGCGATACAATAGAGTTTTGGTTCAGTCGGTCCACTTAATATTTCAAAAATTTCTGCAGATGCTGCTCAGAATGTAAAGGATCCACTAGCAATCAAATTAGCCAAAAATACTTTATGTTTTAAGTTCAGGTCATCATTAACAAACCCCATACCCTTACAACACAAACTAATAAGTATACATATTCTATGTAGTTTAGTTTAGAGGGTTTGCGGGTGATAGAAGAGGATTTAAGTGAGTAGTGTAGTTGACATTATGACCCATTAGCCATCAAATTTTAAACTTTGCAGCAAAATTTCCCCCACAACTCTTTATAATTACCAAAACCTCAGGCCTTTTCTAACCAAAACTCACAATTAAGTGGGGGTCAAGGGACCCCATTTATCCCTTGTTGCCTCCGTCCCTGACCATCTCTGTCGTACAATCCATGGCATAGAGTCAGCGAAGAATGCATGCACTGCACTTTTGGAGTCCGAACGCGCACGGATTTTCTCATGGCCAAAATGCTTAGCCAATTCCAATTCGCCAATTAGTTGTGGAGCCCAGACTGATGCTCAACGCCCCAAGCACTTCACAACTGCTACTTCTTGCCGTTGTACCCGAGCCAGCAGGTCCCGGATTACCTTCTGAGGCCCCATCACAACAAATTAAAATTTCTTCACATTTCGGTGGCCTCCATAAACACTCCATTGGGATGATAAGCTTTACAGTCCTATGTGCAACTCGAAAAAACCGTAGAATTCGCAAATCCTGGCATTTGTTGAACATGTGGCCTGTCATTCTCATTCATTCATAAATAGAAGTATTGACACTGATTCATAAAGATATAAAGATCAAACATATATGGATGTTCGTAATTTGTCCCCTTGCCAGATTATACATTAAGACTAGTTATGTATATGCCTATCCTTCAAGTGAATTAGACTGGATAGAGAATCAAAGATGCAAGACGCGTACCTTATGCGAACTCAGAGCATTGCAAGCGAACTAGTAACTAGGTCTTTTTTGCAGAGAGTACTGTAAATGCAGATGTTGATCTCGGTTATAATGAACTGGGTCTTTTCTGCGCAACTAGTGTTCTTGTAAGGAATCCAGTTAGAACTGTAATATTGGTTTTGTGAGAACTTTTAATGAATTGAGCTTTTTGAAATGCATGTTTAATGAGGCTAACAAGGTAACTTAATCTCTATCGATAAAACTGTAGATAGTGTTGAATTATCGAAGGTAGATTCAATTAGGAGATAAATTAATTTTGCAGGATGTTGTAGCATTGCAGAAGAAAAAAACTCGGGAGAACATGCAGAAAAAGCATACAATTTTGAGGATGTAATATAGTTTGAAGGTAATTACCCTTATGACTAGAAGATGATTTTGAAGAAGAAGGTTTTGGAAGCACCGATGAAGATGAAGATAAGGGTTCTTATTAGAGTTCTCCAGAGATTCAGAAAGATCGAGAATTTGTGCATAGTTTCAAGCTTAAATATGATTTGCAAGTTTTTCTCCAGAGGTTCTTATGTCTGATGTTCTTGTTGCTGGTAAGAATCATCTTGTTCTTGTGTGAAGTTCATGCAAGTCGGACGGTACAAGTAGCTGTTTTCATTTTTTTGTCTTGATGAACTATATCAGTGTAGTTATAGTAAATGTGGGTGTTTTTTTTTTAGGAGTTTGAAAAGGGTGTGAATGGATATTTTGAATGCTATGTTGCAAATGCTAGAAATTAGTAACTAGGGCTTCTTTGCCGAGAGTACTATAAATGCAGATGTTGATTTCAGTTGTAATGAACTGGGTCTTTTCTGCGAAACTAATAATCTTGTAAAAAATCCAGTTAGAATTGTAATATTGGCTTTGTGAGAACTATTAATGAATTGAGTTTTTTGAAATGGATGTTTAATGAGGCTAACAAGGTAACTTAATCTCTGTAGATAGTGTTGAAGGTAGATTCAATCAGGAGAGAATTTAATTCCGCAGGATGTTGTAGCATTGCAGGAGAAAAAAACTTGGGAGAACATGCAGAAAATGCATACAATTTTGAGGATTTAATATAGTTTGAAGGTAGTTACAAACAATTTTCTTCGGTCAACCAATCAAAACCGAAGGTTTTGTCCACCTACATATTTACTCTTTTATCTTACAAAATACCACTGAATACGCGTCACATGTGCGACTCATATGCGAAATAAGTGTAATTTTCCTGGCAAAAAGTAGCACTGAATACGCGACTCCAGTGAGATTGATTAACGACACCCAAAATAATGTGCGACCCCGAGCCGAATGGCTCTTAACTTAATAGCACTGTTTTTGCGATTCTTATTTGATGGAAGTGCTACACATGAACTACGTGGGTCCCAAAGTCGTTTAAGCCGGGTAAACGCTGACAGGCTCTTAACTTAATAGCACCATATTTGCGTTACCCAAGTGATGGGTGTATGACACATCTGTGACGAATTTTAATGGCCAGATTAAGGAAAATTAATAACTAATTGATATTGTTTCTGGTTCGCATTAGGGGTTCTACTGTTTGAAGAAGAAGTAAAACTAATTGAAACAACATCCTATTGAAAACTCACGAATTGAGATTTCAAATCAGTTACACAAGATGTTGTTTTTGGATTGACATGAATCATCATAACAAATCAATTTTAAACTTTCTTATACCATACAGTTAATCGGATGCAACAAACTTACTTCTGCTGAACCAATATGAATGACAATCCTAAGTAGTCATACAACAAACGAACCTAACTAGAAACGATGTAAATTATGATCAGAACCTTAAAATACCATCAGGAGTTTTCCATCACGAGCCTAATTAAAACTCTTTTACTGGAAACAAACTTACCGACCAAATCAATACTCCTTCATTACAACGACCATCTATTTTATCGATCAAAGAAAGATCAACCGTCCCTGTCCTAGCTATTGATTGAGTTGAATGAAGTGATGCCTGAAAATTGGAAAACTCTAATCTCCAATAACCCAAATCAATCACGTCTGAAAACTAAATCCCATGTCGTTATGTATGTGCGACCCAAACTCTATGTTTTGTTGGGGGCGAATTAGTCAACAGAAAAATGGAATGCTATTATGTTAAGTTGTGGTATTTTGTGTTTTATTAACTTTTATTGTGGTGCCAAACGTCATTGGCCCTGTGTAATGTGTTGGTATGAAAAACTTAACTTCAGTCAGTAGTTCTTGTCAGAACAACTTATGTTATCTTGTCGATGTTTATATATATATATATATATATATTGTATCAATGCTGGTTTCAATGCTTCTATTTGTTGCAATCTTATTTCATTTAATTGTACTATGATATAAATCTTACAAGGAAAATGAAGGAACAACATGTTACATATAAACATCTAAATAACAAGTTATGCAACAAAATAAACCTGAATAACATGTTATTCCTAATAAAATAAATGTGCATGACTTGTTATGCAGATGCAGGTGCATGAAGGAACCACATTTGCATGAGTCGATATGCAACCATCTTTAAAAGAATAAATGCATAACAGATCGTGCATCGTTTAAAAACAATGCATAAGAGATTATGCATCTTCAAAACAATAATGCATTATATGTTATGCATCATAAAAACTAATGCATAACACGTTATGCATCATCAAAAACTAATGCATAATCCATTATTCAGTTAAGAATAAAAATGAAAACATTATCTGATAGAAGCAGAAAAACACACAGTGAAAAAAAAAAGTATTTTTTCATAAAACCAATACAAAAAAGAAACTAAGTAAAGAAAAAGTATTTGTTCATAAAAACTAATACAGAAACTAATGAAAGAAAAATGAATAAGGTTCAAACATAAAAGTAATAGTCTGAAGAAACAAACAAGATAATTGCTCTCCTTTAACTTCCCTTAGGATGCTTCGGCGGCTTCCGAGGCTTCTTGTAACAGGTAGGATTCGTACATGTTTGCTTGTTATGATGACCAAGCTCAAAACAATTACCACAGCGCATAACTCTCCTGGGCGGCTTCTCATATCTTCTCAAATGCCTATTAGATTGTGGTATCCCTGGCGTCCTCCTAAGATCAGGTACATCGATAATATCATTACCTTCATAAACTTCAGGCCTGTTATAGTTCGGAATAGGATGAATTGCATGGTTGTAGGCATTATTGAAGTATGAAGTAGTGAAATAAGGTTCAACAAAATCATATGGATTAGAACCAGACATTGTTATCGATGCGAAAGCATGCACACATGGAAACCCATACACGCGCCACCTCTGACAGGTACATTTCCTTGCCTCAAGGTTAACACTATGAGAACTGTCCCCTTTCTCCACTTCATAAACATGAGTATCAGACTGTATAACCAGCCAGGTTAAACCCTCATCCATAAGAGCCTTCATCTTATTTTCATTCTTCGGTGTGAGTATTCCACCTTTCTGACATCATACTCATCAAATCCTTCCTTATCTGATCCAGAAGAGAATTTGCAGGGAGCTTCTTGTGTACCATCATCCAACTATTGAAGGATTCAGCAAGAGTAGAAGATGTCCTACCATACCTACAACCTTGGAAAAAGGCATTTGACCACTTCTCTAGAGAGATATCTTCAATATAGTCTGCAACCTAACCACAACCAAGACCCCTAATAGTAGCGATGGAAGTTTGGAAACCTTCGGGACTAAGAGCATACGCATCAGCTTGAAATGAATCAATAACGACATCATACCTTTCGTCAGATGCATTAATAGGTAAGTTCAGCTTAAGATGATAATAGCAGAAACTATGGAAGGTTCCAGGAAAGTAAAATGGAATCGCTCTCTTTAATCCTTCTTCACGATCAGATAAAAATATGATTGGCCTTTCATCATGACCAAGAACATTACTCAAATTCCTCATGAACCATTCCCAGTTATCATTATCTTCACCAGGTACCAGGGCCATGGCTAGTGGAAAGAACCCTGCACAGAAAAAAATATAAAATCAAGCCAGCGTCTACATGAAGTATGTGCAGCTAAAAAAATGCATAATCATGCATCTAAACTAAATGATGCATAAGACATTATGCAGCTAAAACAAAAAATGTATAATGTCTTATGCATCTAAACAGAAATGATGCATAGCCAGAAAAGTGAAAACAAATAATGCATAATGTCTTATGCATCTAAACTAAATGATGCATAAGACATTATGCATGTGCATATAAAATGCATAAAATCAATAAGTGAAAACCATAATGCATAAGACATTATGCATCTAAAACAAAAAGTGTATAATGCTTTATGCATCTAAAACAGAAATGATGCATAACCAGAAAAGTGAAAACAATAATGCATGAGACATTATGAAGCAAAAATAAATAATCCATGAGACATTATGCACATATATAAAAAGGATGCATTATCAGAAAATTACCATTTTCAGCATTGATAGCGGTTGCATCCATGAGGCATCCTCTATATGTCCCTGTAAGAAAGGCAGCATCGACATAGACCATGGGGCGAAGGTAACGGTAACCATGGATGCATGCCTCGAAAGTAATAAAAAGACGCACAAACTTATTTGAAGGTGCCTCATCTTCTAATTCAGCTGAACTATCCTCGTTCGCTTCAGGTTCATCCGTTTGAACTTGAAAATCAATCCAACTCCCAGGTTTGTGCTGCGAATGGAATCTACATACCATGACAGATGCAAAAACGACATGGCTTCATCACCAAATATATCCTCATACACTTTCTATCTACCATTGTAAGCTTGGTAGTATTTCATATTGATCCCTAACTAGTTTTGAAAAGCTTTGCCAAATCAGATGCTTTGAAACTCGGATCACTTTGGATTTCATCCTTGATCAGACTAGAAAAAATTTACTGCTGAGCCTTTGGAAAAGCCTTTCAGTTCCAACACCACAGGTATGACTGCTCTCATATCTCTTAACCTTCAGCATCCTGTTTTCAACATCAACAGCACAAACCTTATACTCCCAAGGGAAATTTTCTTTTGAGCATTTTGCATAGAACCTGCTAGGTTCATTCTTAGTATATACAAGAACACACCCAGCTCTTAACTCGTATTTCTTCAGTACGATACGTACCTCTGCTACACCTCCAAAAAATACTTTACCAACTTCACCAAGTAATTTATCCCAACCTTCAGTCCTAAGAACCTTGTTAACATGCACAGAACCATCTTCAAGGAAATTCACCATAGCTTGTTAGGGTTCAGGTTCTATTACACGACTACTTGAAGCTCTACTACGACTTATGGAAGAATTACAGCCAACTTCGACAAGTAAATCAAAGCTCTTCTGACCTTTACAGTGGTAACGAGATACAAAACAGTGAAGCAGAATATCAGAATCAACTCGCACAAACTTGCTTTCATCATTAAAGGAAAATCTGACATGATGCGGTAATAAACGAGTCCACTTCTGGCAAACGGTTGTCTTCAAAGACTCCAAAGTTGTGTTGACATCAACAGGATGTGCTAAGAATTCACTGAAGTAGTGAATTAAGCTAGCGCACTACCAACAAGCATTTTCACCCTGCAAAACACAAAGAGAAAAAATCAAACATATTTATCCTGCATATTGCTTCACAAAAATTCTTACTCAAAATTAAAAGATCAAATCAACAACAACAAACAATCTACATTAACCATAGTCAGATGAGAAATCAACAGATATCAAAATCAATAACAGATAACAGATCAAAAATAAGAATGGAAATACAAATCAAATAAAAAATCCAATAGAACAGAAGCAAAACCTAGTAAATTGGTATATCAACATTGGAACATGAAATCGAAACAAAAAATTGAATCGAAAAGATCTATATTGATGTTAACAAATTCAAAACCTAGAAAATAAACAAAAATTCAAAAACAAGCTTAAAAGATCTAAAAAACGATTCGAAAAACTAAATTAAGCTTCGAAAACCTAAAATAATAGATCCTAATCTTACAAAAACTAAAACATAGAATCAAATCAAGATTAAACAAAAATCAGAAACAAGATTGGAATGAAAACGAACGAACCTGAAGGTTTGCTGAGTAAATTGAATCTCGGTAATCAAGGACAACTCTCGATAATCAATCTCTCGATCAGAAAAAGTGAGGCTAAAGCTTGAATTATCTTTTCTGAGTAAATCGAATATCTCAATCAGCTCCTTCTCAGCTATCGATAGTTCAATCTCTCAGCTCTCGCTCTCGCTCGTATTCTATCTCCTTCTCAATCTCTCAGAAACTGAATCTCTGAATCTAAATCTCTGCGCCTAAATCTCTGAAACTGAAACTGAAACTGAGGCTAAACTGGGAAATAAAAAAGAAAATAAACGAATTTTGAAAACTCTGGGCCTGCGAATAATTTGTTGGCCGTTTTTGGGTGCACCTGTGATATTTTGTGGGGGTGGGTTGCACAGTAGGGAAATGTGTAAAAATGGGTCTCCCTCTAGTTTTCGAAATTAATCCTCTGGGCATCTAAGTTTTTTAGCCCAGCACAACCCGAACTCCACTCGATTTCTCTTCGGGCCTTGATGATTTAACTCGAAATGGGCCCGAACTCAATGACAACCAACCATAGCAGCCTCCTAATATGTGGACCCTCGATGGGGTTTTTGCAAAATCTTTACTCCAATTTGGGTAAGTATTTGATAGCTTATACCCCAAGAATTGTAACTCTAATCAACATTTATCGTCAACTCCTTCTGTACTTCTTCTGCTCATCTTCAACAATGACAACTGCTTCACTGCTGAGACCATTCTGTTCATTGGGTAAAGAATCAAACTACTCTGTAAATGTGAATCCAATACTAAAGACGAGAACACAAGTTCATTACCAATTGATTAGAAAGAACAGGAGTTTCTTAATCAAGCAGAGGCCCGAGGCTAACAATTTTAGGGTTCAATGTTTTATGAAATCAAACAAAGCAGGGTTCGGAGAAGAAAAGGAAGAAGAAAAAGATAGAAGAAGGGGAAATTCATTGGATGAAATTATTCAAGAAATTCTAAAAACCCTAAATCTTGTCGTCCAAAAGACTGCGATTGCTGGTGTTATATTAGGGTTATTGATGACATATAATCCGCATTTAGCTTTAGCTGCTTCAGGTGGTAGGATGGGTGGTCGTTCTTTTTCTAGTTCTTCTTCATCATCATCACCTAGTTATTCGTCTGGAAGCTCTTCCTCCTCATCATCATCACCTAGTTATTCGTCAGGAAGCTCTTCCTCATCATCATGGAATAGCTACAGTTCTTCGTCAGATGACGACAATAGTTATAGTTATTCGTCAGGAAACTCTTACTCTTCATCGCCTAGTTATTGGTCATCATCAATTGATTGGTCGACACCAAAAAATTATTATTCGTCACAAACGCCTTCGGTTAGTGAAGATGAACCAGAGACCAGTCCTGAAGCTCAAAAATCTTCTATTAATGAAGATGAACCCAAGACCACTCCTGAAGCTCAAAGGTTGACCGTTCTTGAAGTTCTTGTAACTATAGGTAAACAAATCCTGCTAAGTACTGAACACCTGTATTATCGTTTCTTAATTAGTTGAGTACATGCAGCTTCTAGAGAAGAATCAGATATCCGACTAAATATTTTAGACACCTTTCTTTATCATGGCACATACAGGAGTGCGATAGAGATTATCACACAATACAGGAAAAAAAGGAATATTACCATAATTAACATATGCTTTTTATGTAGGCATTAAGAAAAACTAGGAGTAAACCCATATATCTCAACAAGACTAGTTCAATTGTTCAAACATATTCAAAAAAACAATGACAAGGATTACCAATATGCAATTGGGACAATCTATTCATTTTCGCTAAACGAGCAATATATAGTACTGGTTTTACTTAATTGGAATTGCCTTATTTGATTCTTTAAATTCTCTTCTTGGGTTTGGCGGCGGTGGTGGTGGAATTTATGTCCGTCCAGTTATTATCGCCGGTGTCCTCTATTTGGTCTATCGGTTGAGTGCGGCTCATGAGCAAACACAGTCAAGTCGAAGATTTCATGAGCAAAGACAGCCAGAACAGCCAAGACAAAGTTCTCACGAGCAAAGACAGACAGAACAGCCAAGACAAAGTTCTCACGAGCAAAGACAGCCAAAACAGTCAAGACAGAGCTCTGTAGATACAACAAATGCAGCCACTGTTATCATGCTTCAGGTAATGTTCTCCGTTTAATGCACTACTTAACATATATATAACTGATAAAGTATGCTTCTTATGGTAATTGTTTGATTGGGGGGTTCTTGCACCTATAAATTGTATAGGTTGCATTGTTGGGTGCGACAAGGTCGCTTCAAAAGGATCTTGATAAGATTGCTGAAGTTGCAGATACATCGACCACTTCTGGTTTGAGTTATATTTTGAAAGGTGAACCTCCAATTCGATGTATTCTCTATTTATGTTGGTAAACATGTCGATTGTGTCATTTGGAATATTTTTGTATTTCATTCCATTACATATGCATTCTGGTAAAGAGGAATTTGTCATTACACTGTATGTCAATCTCCTAATTCACGGACAAAATATCCATAGTTTGGCAAGGGAAGATTTGACGTACGGGCTTTGATTTGTCGCTTTCTTTTGGCTGCAGAATCCACGGTAGCATTGATTCGACATCTTGCCTATTGCTTCTCTAGTTACTCATATGTAAGTCGAATTTGCCCCAAATACGTGCATCCTTATATGGCATCATTGATTAAAGAAGTCCCATTCTTAAATTTCATGACTTTTATTTGAATGGTTCTTTATAGGTGGATGTTAAGCCAGATAAAGTGGATGGTGAAAAACTCTTTAATATGCTCACAATAGAAGAGCGTGCGAAGTTTGATGAAGAGACGCTTGTCAATGTGGATAATATCAAGAAGCAAAGCACTCCAAGCAAAAAACCTAACGGGTTGAGCAGCGACTACATAGTGGTAACTTGTTTTGCAGAACGTCTTTGTTATGCAGCATGTACTACAACAACATGCATATATACATGATAATTGCAAATTAACAGAAATCTCCAGTTTCAGTTTCTTCAAGATATGTTTGACAATATTTTGATTTTCAGATGACCATCCTGGTGGCTGCTATGGGAGAACTTAAACTAGGTGTCATCAATAACAGCGATGACTTGAGAAAAGCATTGCAGAAACTTGGTTCCATATCTACCAGTAAAATTTTGGTAACGAAACATATTCTTTTTTGTTTTCTTTTTCCATTTTTATTTGGTGGCATTTTGCTATATCAACTGGTTGTTATTTGTATGCAGGCGGTTGAGGTGATGTGGACTCCGCAAGAGGAAAATGACATACTAACAGAATGCGAGATGCTTGAAGACTACCCTCGCTTGAAGCCTCTGTAAGCATGAAGCCATATTATTAGAAGACAAGTACCTGAACCTATAAATGTATGATTTTCACATGCTGTTTCTTGCTTTCGTATGTGAAAATGTCTGATTCTAGACTTAATTGTTTATTTAGAGGGTTACAAGTTGAAATTTCTTTCAGGAAAAATAACAGTCACATCCGCACTTATTAGTCGCTGGCGTTTATATACAAGTTGTAAGACTAGGGTATTATTTCCGGGGCTGTTAGTCCTATTTCTGTTTTATTCTGATTGATAAAGCAGTCGGCTGATATACGATCGCGAATTTGATTATATTATATCCTTGATTCTCCCCCGTATGCTTCAAAAAACAAAAACAAAAAAACTTCTCCGCCACCTATTAGGGGCTTAATTTTGCATGATTTCTTGGTGCATCAGTGGGTTTGCAATGTTTGATGGATTTGCTAAATTGAACACTAAATTTCTAGTATGCGTAAGCTATAAGTTCCTACAGCCACGACTCAAGCTTTTAAACCGCGCATATTTCACTTCTCACCTATTGACCCCAATCTGTCGCCTTGGCAGGGCATGGTGTCAGGAGCATATAGTTGGTCGAGCTAGTCCCACCGATCTCAGGTGATTAATGGTGTTCTATGCTGAATATTTCTAGGCCAAGGTGTCACATGAACCTAACATTCAATTGTTATTGCAGCTTAATAAAAAATTATTCTGGACTCTAAGACTCGACGTCTCCAAATTTTCAGAGAGAAACCTTAAGACTGTCCAAATAAACGCCCTACATACATTAATGAAGGTGAGAACTTTTGCAAATATAGAAGAAGGCTAAAGTAAAAACCACCGGAATGAAAACAAAAGAGTTCATGTTGTTAAGCTTCCCCAAATCTTGAATACATCTCCTTTTCATGGTTTTTACAGAGAAAAGAACAAAAGCCCAAAGAACTACTTGCACTGATATTGTCACAAGCAAAGCAAGACTAAAGGGGTGAGAAGCCGACCCAAGCACATACTAGCACTGATACTACTGCACTGATCGGCCTTACATTATTATTATGTAATAATCTCATTATTACCGTCTGATGGGTTGTGTAATTCTGTTAGCTCTACCGGCTAAGATAATTTTGTCATGTATGCACAAGCTATCATCCCGGTAACAATCAGAAACAGGATGATGCTACACTGGTGGTGCGAGTGAATAGAGCAAGGTGGTGGTGGTACCAACAAGAAAATATCTCATCTGTGTGATATTTCCTGCACTGGGGCATTGCAACAAGGTGGTGGTCACAACTATTTCCTGCACTGGGGCATTGCAGCAATAAATGTGATAATGGTCCCGATCCACAACTTGGAATTCAGATCATTAACATGCCCTAAAACCAGTAGCATCAAATTCCAGAGTCCAGACCATAAAACTGAAAAAGAAAAACCTACAAATGTCAGCTTCAAACCAGCAGCATCTCCACCCATAACACTACAGTAAAATCAAAGCTACATACTGGTCAGATCTGGTCTGAGAAGGGCGGTATTACCAAGAAAATTTCATGAAATCGGATCAGATTTACAATTGAATGCAAAAGCAGTTTAGATGAAAAACAAATTTTATGAAATTGAAATGAAATCTGAAAAATCTGCAAATTAAACAGTAGATTTCAGTGGAAATCGTAGATTAAAATAACAAAAAACTGTAAAATCCTCAAAATTAAACAGTAGATCTCAGTGGAAATCGTAGATTTAAGTAACAAAAAACAACTGAAAAATCTAAAAATTAAGTAGCATCATCAGAAGCAGATTTCAATTTAGGTGTAAAATCAGTAAATTTTGGGAGGGGGAGGCTCAGATAGGCCTAGTAGAGTGAAACAGGGGAAATAGATCTACGCTCCTGCATGGCTGCAGACTCGGTTGCCTAAGTGGAAGGATGATGAGACATCTTTCACAAAGACCATCCTCAGTTACCTAGCCATGGCTGATGAAGAACAGATTTATCCAAAGTCTCAAACTTCTATCAGTAGCTTTATATGAAATCATCACTGCCTGGTTGTAAAAAAGAAGAAGAAAGAAAGAGAAGCTCGTGATTAAGCCGAGCTTGCCATGTATACATATTATGGAGATGGAGAAAGAGATATTTTTGTTGGTGGTGGTGGTGGTGGTAGTGGTGGTGGCGGCGGCGGTGGGGTTGTTTGATTTATTAATCGGAGGAAATCATCAGCTCTGATTTTTCACTTGGGGAAGAAAAAATCACGCAGATCTGAGGAGAGGGGCAACAAACAAACCTCAACAAAAACTCCCACTCCTCTCCTCTTTCGGTGATCTTCACCGAGGAGCCTCAATCAAAAATGAGCTGAACCCTTGAGGAAAGCTGATACTAGTAATTTATAGTGCTACTCTTTTTTACCGATTTACCCTTTTGTGCTCCGGTGAACACATTGACACTATTCTTCTGTCCGTTGTTGTTTACTCCGTAGTATCGAAAGAAAGAAAATAGAAAATGTATGCACTTTGGCGTCAAACAATGAATAGCCAGGGCTCTACCAGAGACTCTAATGGTAGGTTTGGATGCCCAAAAAAACATAGCTGACATTTTCTAATTTCAAGGCTACTACTTTTATGTGAATTTCTAGATTTAGTATTAGAAAGGCAGCAAACATAGTTACATTCTGTAACGTAATTGTCGTTCAAAAAATTTGGACAGGTGATGGACTTATAGCTATGTTGCATTATCTTTATATTAAAAACCGTCGTAATCTTGTAGTTGCAATGGATTCTAGTGTTTATGAGAACCATAATTATCAATCTATTATATGAGAATGTCGAAAAAAAACTTAAAGTTATTAGAATATTTATTAAGTTTTATTATCTTAAGTTTATATCATGTAACAAATGAGGTAATAATATTAATTAATTTGAAAATTTTAGATTTTAAAATTCAGACTTCCATTTTATTAATCCACGCCCACTACATTTAGACATACATTTATTAACTTGGTTTAATAACGAAAAAATAACATCAAATTAAAATGGATAAACCCACAAACATGATTGTTATAAGGTTCATAGCATTTGAAAAAGCGGGGGTCTAACAACCACACTCAATATTTCGTTAGGCAATCTGTATGGACTAACTCCAATATAATTTTAAGAAAATCAACTAGATAGTCAGACTCAATCAAGGAAAATATATCCAAGAGTTATATCTTTGTTTCTCAGTGTAATCAGAAAATCCAACAGATAGAATTCGTGAGCCTGATTATTATGAGAAACAACTTGAACGGTACCAAAGACCAATGTTCAAGTGTCAATCAATTCCAATCAACAACTAAAGGTTGGATTCACCAGTTGATTGAACTACGCACAACCTGTGATATTTCAATTATATAAACAAATATAATGAGGAAAAGAAATAACACAGACACCAGAAGTTTTGTTAACGAGGAAACCGCAAATGCAGAAAAACCCTGTCCAGTTTGAACACCATACTGTATTAAGCCGCTACAGACACTAGCCTACTACAAGTTATATTCGAACTAGGAATGTAGTTGAGCCCTAACCAAGTCTCACACCGATTAAGGTACATTCGTGTTCCTTACGTCTCTGAATTCCAGCACGACTCTAGGCACTTGATTCCCTTGGCTGATCTCACCCACAACTAAGAGTTGCTACGACCCAAGGTCGGAGACTTGATAAACAAATTTGTCTCCCACAGAAAAGTCTATTCTGATAGATAAATTTTTCTCCCACATAAACACCTACGAAGTTTTTGTTCCGTGTTTTGATAAATCAAGGTGAACATGAACCAATTGATAATCCGGTCTTATATTCCCGAAGAACAACCTAGAAATATCAATCATCTCACAATAACTTAACTATATTGTAGTTGAAAAAGTTATTGTGGAATCACAAAGAATGAGACGAAGAGCTTTGTGGTTACTTTTTATATCTTACCTATCGGAGATAAATCTCGAGCAAATCTTAGAGAAGATTGTACTTAATACGATAGAAGAAGTAAGATCAGAACACGCAACTACAAAGAAAATAGTTGTTTCTGGCTTCAGAATCCCAATGAAGTCTTCAAGTCATTAACCTATAATGGTTTTAGAAAAAACCTAGGTTAAAGGAGAATTGACTCTAGTCGCAACTAGTATCACACATGAGGTGTGAGGATTAGGTTTCCCAGTTGTTAGAGTTCTCCTTTATATAGTCATCAAATCAGGGTTTGATAACTTTGGAACACCGTTAGATGAAATCCTGATTAATAGTCATCAATCAATATTATTATCGTTTAATACAATTCCTTTTATCTTTTTTATTTTTCTATAATCTCTTGATTAATATCGTATATTCGCACCTCTTTCAGTCTCTTCTCATCTCCAGCAATCTCCGTATTACTTTCATCCTAATCGTGCTACATTAGTTGGTATTCAGACCTATTTTCCTAGATTTTTATCTAGGATTCGATCCTTTAACACCGCTTCCGCAATGCAAACTCAAAACCCTATTCCTTATTTAAAAAAACCCTAGTCTTCTTGTTCCGTTTTTTTATCATGAATGCAGTACCTATGGAAGATCTTCTGAAGCTTAGACTACGATTATCAAAAAGTATTAGAAGACTTAATCAGAAAATAATGGAAACTCATTATGTAGAAAAATGGGAATTACAAAAACTTCGTCGTGCCAGATAAGAGGAAGAGCAAAACTTGGAGAAGCTTGAACAATTTCTAATTGTTGAAGCTAGACGTGAAAAGTTTAGGATTGGTTTGGCTGAATTACAACGTGAATATCCACTTAGCTTTGCCAAACTTTTCGGCCAGGCAGTTCAAGACAATTCATCATCTTCTAATGGTTCCCTAGCTGTTTCGGCTACTTCAGTTAACCAAGAAGAGATGGAAGTTGTTGTTCCAAAAGAAGAAATTAAAATTACTTCTCGGAAGGAGGAGGAAAATCAGGTTACAGAAGTTTTGTTCTCAACTCACGGAGATTCAACGTCTTCTGAGGGCAATGGAATTGTTCCCGTTACTTCTGTTGGCCAGGACTGTATTGGATCAACTTATGAGGAAGGCGTAACTACTTCTCCAAAAGAGGATGGAAATTAGTTGAACGAAGTTTCTTATAATTCAAAGGAAACTATTATTATGGCCCTTTCTACTAGTCCTCCATCGTCATTAATTGAAGACAAGGATGAAGGGAATCCTGCTGCTAAGGCAGACGAGAATCTGGTTGACAAGGTTTTGCATGTTTCTCAAAAGGTTATTGGTGAATTTCAAATCCTTACAAACCAGCAGATTATGATTCCGATTTATTTTCTTTATCTACTGATGAGAATAATGAAGTTCTTAATCATGGTGAAACACATATGATCTCATATGTAAACCCTATCAAGGATCAACTTGTTGAATCATCTTGTGGGTTTTCTTCCATGTCGTCTTGTATGTCTATATATGTGTATGATTTTCGATTTGAAAAAGATATGACTACTGAGAATTACGCTGGAAGAATTTGTGGTCGAATTTTTTCAAACACGGAGAAAGTATCATTGGCAAAAGATTTTGTAGTGAAGTTAAGAGACAACATGAACGCATGTCCAAAGATTGATATTTGCAAGAGGAACACTTTGGTGCAATGTCCGAGTATAAGATGGACAGTTGCGCATATTAATCCTGACGTTGCATATGGAATTCATTCATCTTTGTTTAAGATAGAACCATCGGAACCAAGTGAGAAATTTGATCCTAATATTCGTGGGATGTTTGGTCCAGTTATACAGTTGCTTGATTGTGAAGATAAGTTTATCACGGGTCTTGAAGTAGCTATTGGGTACAACTTGTTCCCCACAATGATTAAAAAGGACATATCACTTTCATGTCATTAGGAGAAAACAAACCACCACACATAAATTATATGATCGTTGGTGATGATCTTGTACCACTTTTAAATCTCAAGTTGTCTCCACATCATACTTCAGCGTTTCTACGAGTATTTAGTATGTCGATGGTTTGTAGAGACTTGGATATTTCCATTAGAACCTTTCGGGTCCATAAGAACAACGTGCACTGTACTGGAAATTATCATCGGTCTCTTGGTTACACGACAATATTAGGTGCTAAAATGAATTGCATCACTGGTGAACGGTTTAATGTATTTTCCGCTCCGGGACGTACTGATAGTCATATGGATTTAGCTTTTCCACAAAACCTTGGAGATTACTACAGGAGAGGCGAAGTAATCTCATCGATAATAGTGGAATGTGCGTTCAAGGATGTCGCTACGCATTTCATAGAAGCATTATTTGTGCTCGTGGATACTACTTGCATGGTCGACTCTATTACAGACCCTAGTGATGTGACTGCAAATGTCGTAAGAACTAAGCTGCAAAAGCGTCATTTCCACCAGCTAGATTAGTGTCATCAGAAAGCTGAGATTTAGTTAGGATGATCGACACACTTCATTATTTCAAGGAACCAACTGAGCAAACTATTCTGGCTAAAGTTTGGGCAACCAAAACCATTGGAGACCAATCTACTACGACAACGCTTGCAGATTCCAGAATTGATGAGTTCAAGCGTTTCGCATTAAAAGAAAGGAGGACATTTATGACAAGGCCATCTTTCGTTGATTCGGTGCACTATACAACATTTTGGACATTCCAGAGAAGATCTACCGCATTCTAAATCAGTTGAAGCTAGGAGGTGTCTTGACGGACCATTGGAAAGAAGTCATCGACAAGATTGTTTGGCAGCCGTTAAACACACCTCATGCTTTAATTCCATTGCACGCCACGGAAGAAGAGTTCTTTTGTGTTGTTGTTGCATTTCAATTAGTTAATTCAACAAATGGCGCGGACAAATGGAATGGTATCTCATTTCCGCGGTATCTCATCTCACTTATAGTTGGGACAATACTGGATAATACGATTGACGTTAGACGGTACGTGAAGATAGAAGACTTGGTTGGGGGATTCCATTCCAAAACAATCATTTTGGTAATAAACTCAATGAGATTTTCCAATTCTTGGACCGGCGGAAGAACGAGTCAGTTGAATGTGCATTCAAATGTGTAACTCAGAATTTGGGAGAAGCGTTCCCTATGCTCGTGGTCACTGCTTGCATAACTGACAACAACACCTCCACTAATGACGTGAACTTTGTGTTTGATCGCGGGAAGTCTGGTCACACATTTCATATTGATTTGAGAAGCATTTTTGCTTGCCAACTTCATTTATTGATCTCCAGAACTTTGAATTTTTTGTTTGATCGAGGTAAGTTGTTGAAGTTTATGTCTGCGCTCTCCATTGAAGAACACAACTCATGAACTGTGATGACAACTCGTGGATGAGTTTTTCCAAGAAGGGTGAACTGATGCAGGATATCTACCTCATTTTATCTTGTTTCCCAAGTTATTATTATTTCCTTTCTAATATTTCTCTTTATTTAGAATTCTAGTTATTTTAGTTAACGAGTAGCCTATATAAACAGGCATACGGTTGTTTTAGAGTAATCAATCTTATTATCAATCAATCAATATTATTATCGTTTAATACGATTCCTTTTATCCCTTTTATCTTTTCTATAATCTCTTGATTAATATCGTCTATTCGCACCTCTTTCAGTCTCTTCTCATCTCCAGCAATCTCTGTATTGCTTTCATCTTAATCGTGCTACATTACAATTGAAACAAAGTCGGATTGATTCAAAAAAATCAGATCATGAACACTTTAGCCACGATTTACAAATATTACATTCCTTAATATATAAATGTATTTGTTCATGAGTATGAAATCATAATTAACCAATTTTAGAACTTAACCACATAAGTTTGAAAACGGGTACGCAAACTTAAGTTCTGGATTTTGATCTTTTCCGATAGTTCACAAACGGGTACGCATACTGTCGTTCCAGACTGCATTCAGGTGAAACAGTTTGAAAACGGGCACGCAAACGTACTTCCCGGACTTTGACAGTTAAAATCGTACGCATACGGGTATGCATACGTGGCTCCCAAATCTGAATTATTCTTACAACAGTTTGCTTACGGGTATGCATACTGTGTTATATCCAGACAATTATTAATTGTTCTAAACTCCCATTTCAATCATTGAAACATTCTTAGAAGACGACAATAGCTGTATCACACAAACTATTAGCATATAAGCAATTTTCAAGTGATCGAATGATCAATACGAAACATTCCGAGTCTACATCAAATGATTGTCTCACACAAATCATGTAAGATATTATAAGGAGATTTTCACATGATCATCTTTTGACTTTCGTCAAGAATAATGATGAACGTAGCTAAAGCAAAAAGCTTTCCAACACATATTTCGAGAAAGATATAAGCGAGTTAAACTCAGCTCGAAATATCAAATGTGTATAATGTAAAGTTTATATAGCTGTACGACTTAGTCTCAATAGGATATAGAATAGAATATACTTTTGAGTGATAGATGAGTTCAAGTCTCCACATACGTTTTGTTGATGAAGTTCCTCCAAGCTCCCCTTAGTAGATCTTCGTCTTCAATCGTTGAACGTCGTGAATACTAAAGCTCAACCACACATTTTATCCTAATCCGAGACATAACTATAAGTAGACTAGAAATAAAGACTTATAGTTTTGACAACTAAACTTGACAAACAAGATTGAGATAGAAACACTTACGAGTTCGATCGAGCAGTGCTCTAACAATATTCATCATGCTTAAACTTTCTTCCGTTTTCTTCAGCAAGTTGGAAGTGAGTCATAGTTTTCTGAAAACTGATAAACAAACAAGTCAGTTAATATGATTCTAATTAAACTATTGTGGAGTAATTCAAAATGAAGAAAAAGTTATTAAGGTACTCACTAGATAGTTCTCCGTTGGCCAATCCAGGATTATCATCGTGAACCATGCACAAAACTTATGTATGATTTCTTACATCCTTATTGATGAAAGGAAATCTACGTTTAAGCTTCTTTTTGGTTATTAAATTTTCATTACGCAATGTTATAAACCTTTAAAACACACTTGCCTAAAGATACTCACTGGTTAGATTTCTACCTCTATCCAGTATCCAATAAGAGAAACATCTTATTCTTGAGTGAAGTGAGGGTAAGCCATTTCAGTGTAAAGGAAGTGTAATTGAAATGAAATACGGAGTATTATAGGAGGTCTGTGATTGAAATGAATGGAATATAAATTATTTATAGAGAATTCAAAATTAACGGGTATATAACGGCAATATTTATAACGTATGGCTATATTTCTAACGACTATATTTTTTCTTATAAAAAAGCACAGAACTGAGCTTCTAAACACAACCTACAAAAATCATTCTTAATGAACATGATCCACCATGTTTTCTAAAACCAACGGAAAATAAATATTATGAGTGGAAGCAAAAGAGGTGTGTCAATTATGTTTCATGGGTAACCACAGTCTGATGCAATGCCCTTGAATGTATTCTAAGTATCAACTGGGAAAGTTTTTCACGCATCAAAATGGTCATTGAATGACAAACGGAATAACTCGGGTATTTGCAATGTCAAAATCTCAACTGTCCTCAGGAACCACATATGCTAGATGATGCTATGAAGGTTAAAGAACAAGAAGGAAAAAAAAAGTTAGCAGCACCATGGAAAAATTTGAAAGTTAAAGGAGAACTGAAGAAGATATTACACTGCGAGCATTGTGGAGATTGAGATCACGAATATACACATTGTCCACGGCGAATTGGTGGATGTTCAAATCTAGGTTGCAGGACTTATATGCATTTCTACAGTTCTACAGAAGAAGACACATATGGAAAGCATTTTTGGAAATTTCCTAGATGTTTTTTATTGTCATTTTAAGTTTTTGTTTGGTGTTATGTTTATTTAGTCATCAACGAAAATGTTTTTGTATTTGCAACATAAATGTGCTACCATAACTAATTTAAAGCTTTCTCATTTTAAAATTAAGCAAACTGCATTGGATTAAAGTAATTACATTAGATTAAAGCATACTACATAGTCGTTAAATTATAAAACTCATTAACTAATTGAAAATGCGGGGTACCAAAATACACCACCAACTTTTTTAGGAAACCTGTATGGACTAAACTCAAATATAATTATGAGAGTTACAACTTAATGAGTCTCAGTCAGGAATTATATGAAGAGATTGTATCTCTTTCTTTCACAATCAGAATGTCAACATAGACAAGTCCGTGAACCTGATTATTCAGTGAGAGTACTTGAGCGATTCCAAAGATCAATATCCATGATCAATTAAATTGTATCCAACAATTGCGGTAGACTTATATACTTGAATTGATTTTACGTACAACCTGTGATATCTCAATTATAAAGATAGACAATATAATGCGGAAAAAAATAGCACAAATACCAAAAAAAATTGTTAACGAGGAAACCGCAAATGCAGAAAAATATCGGGACCTAGTCCATATTTGAACACCAAAATGTATAAGCCGCTACAGACTCTAGCCTACTATCAAAAATTCGGACTGGAATATAGTGACCGAATCTACCGTCACAATGATCCAGTTAAAGTAGCGCTCCTTACGCCTCTTGAATCCCAGCAGGTTTTTGCGGGATTGATTCCCTTAGATGAAGTCCTTTACAGCCTAAGAGTTGCTCCAACTCAATTGAATACTTTAAACCAATTTGTCTCCCACAGATAAGCATATATGTTATTTTTGTTTGGATCAACGTGAGGTAGGAAATCGATTGCAATAGACAAAGTCTAGCAAACCTCAACATTCGGTCTTATGACTCCCGAAGAGCAGCCTAGATTATTATTCACCTCACAAGTAGATACTTGGAGAATCACAAAGTATGAGACGAAAAAACTTTGCGATTTCTATCATCTTGTTTTTTGGAGATAAAGGCTCAACAATCAAAACAAAATCAGGATACACGAACTATCAAGATAAAGATAGTTTTACCTGCTGGCCTCACGAATCCCTAGGTGAAGTCTTTTTAGCCGCTAAACCTAAAAAGGTTTAAAGAAGAGGACGGCTCTAGTTTACAAATAAGACACACAAGAATAGTGTCAGGGACTCAAAGATCCCAGTTGTTTTAGGTTCTCTTTATCACTAGTACAGAAATGGCCTTTAGCCACGCCAAATATAAATTTTCCTGTCACGCATTTTTGGTTTTGGCATGTCTATAGGGTATACTTCTACCCTATAGACACGCAATGTTCAATGGGCGTGTTCATATAAGTGCTTTCAGCCACGCCAGGGATTTTAGCGTGTCAAAATTTCAACCGTTTAGTCACGTTAACTTCAAATTTTTTATTGGGCGTGTTTATAGACCAGTCTATGGCCACATTAGGTATTGGGCGTGTTTATAGACCAGTTTATGGCCACATTAGGGAGTTGTGGCGTGTCCAAAAGGTTAGTCACGCCATTTAAGGTGTGGTTTTAAAGTTGGTTCACTAGAAACGCCAGTATATGCGTGTCCATAGTGTACGATTGATTGACACGCCAAATTCAAAGTGTGGCCAAAAAGTTCTTCTTTGGACACGCCGGTATATGTGTGTCCATAGTGTACGATTTATAGACATGCCAGTATATCGTGTCCATAGTGTAGGATATATAGACACGCCAAGTTGAAAGTGTGGCCAAAAAGTTCTTCTTTGGACACCCTAGTATATGTGTGTCCATAGTGTGCATTCTAAAGACACACCGGTTTTATAGCGTGGCTAAAAAGTTCGTTTTGAAAAAATTAATAAAAATCTTTCGCCCATATTCGAACGCATGACCTCAAATATTTAGATAACGTACCAATCCACCAAGCTGGCCATCTTTAGATGTTTATGATTAGTGTTTTGAAAATACTAGATTGGTTGAACTACTCAACATTTAAATAAACACGCCAAGTTGAAAGTGTGGCCAAAAAGTTCTTCTTTGGACACGTTAGTATATGTGTGTCCATAGTGTACGTTTTATTGACACGCCGGTTTTATAACGTGGCTAAAAAGTTCGTTTTGAAAAAATTAATAAAAATCTTTCGCCCATATTCGAACGCATGACCTCGAAGGATTTAGATAACGTACCAATCCACCAAGCTGCCCATCTTTAGATGTTTTTGATTAATGTTTTGAAAATACTAGATTGGTTGAACTACTCAACATTTAAATAAACACGCTGTAGGATCAGAATCTCGCAGCAATAATGACGCAGCGAAATTATTAACAACACAACACAGCAACGTCGCGGAAAAACTTCAGAAACGAAATAATAAACGACGTCAGCTAAATCATGAGAAAAATGTGATGGTCCTGCGAAAATTAAAGAGTTTGCGAGATTAACATTTGTAAGGATGCGAGAATGTCGCAAGTCATATCCGAAAATAAAGGACAAATTAGCTGTCATCCACTATGTAATACTCTATATAAAGAGCCGATCAGCTGTAAGGAAGAGGGGGATCTTTTCTGATTAAGAAGCAAGTAAATAGGAGAGAGAAAATCTAGAGTAGTGGTTATTCTTGATTCCTTTTTCTTTTCTTGTAAGATTGTTCAAAGATTCATCAATAAAATTAAGATTGTTAATCTAAAATGAGTTGAATGTTAATGAAATCTTGTGAGAGGTATAGTGTAGGATTTCCTGCAACTACATAATGGCGCTAGAAACAGGGAGAGATTGAAGATTATTCTAGAAAAAATTGAAGATTAATATTGAGATTTGAGAAGATTTGGAGTAACTGGTTAAGAATTTTACATAATCTCTTGCAATTCGTTAACATTGAAGAAATGGATAGAAGAAGAAATACATCAGAACAACCAACTACTGTTAGAAGAAGAAAGAGAATTGTTGGAAGGGAAAGAAGTGAAATGGGAGAATCTACTAGAATGAGAAATAATGGAGAAAATCAAATTCAACCACCAGTTCAATAAACACTAATACAAGGAAGGAATACATATATGATGGGGTGAGTATACACACTTGGCAATCAAATTCAGCAGAAGAAGTAGAAGAAGAGCAGCAAACCAGAAACCATAGACAGGTAGAGAGAAATCAAGAAGCAGATGAAGGAATAATTCATGGAGATAAGGAAATTGGAGCATTAGAAACATTGAGACGAAGAATACATGAAGAAACAAGAGCTGAGGCAGAAGAACGTGCAAATCTAACAAGGAAAAATCACGAATTGAGGATGGAAAATATGAGACTACAGAGTACAAGATCGAGAAGTATTACAAAATCATATTCAAGATCGACTAGAAGAGAGATGAGGCGAAACTTACCCATAATTAATGCTGGAAATAATATTCAAGAAGAAATATCAAATCCTAATGAATAACATCGCGAAAATAGAGAAAGGACTGATGATCGTTATGTTCCACAAAATGAAACTTTTGATGATAGGAAAAATGATAGAAATCAAGAGAATGGACAACGTCAGGAACGAAATAATCAAGATGGCGAAGGGAATCGAGAGGAAGGAAGGAGAATTTTACATGAGAGAGAAGCTCAAAGAAATCAACAAACGATTGAAGAAGAAATTGAAAGACATTATGCTGAACAAGCACGTTTAATTTGCGAACGTGAAAGATTGAGAGCGGAAATAGAAGAACGAGAGCTTCAGAAGAGAATCCGCCATAACAATCACGACAATTGAGAAGAAGGCGTACACAAAACCGGAATAACAGTAATATCAATGAAGAGTATGATAGAGTACATAGGATGGCTGAAAGACAGTGAATGGAATTGATAAGAAATGAACAAAATCATGGAGGGGAAAATGAGAGACATCATCATATGCGAATTCAAGATAGAGATGAGGAAGAGAATCGCAGAAGAAGACGAGATGAAGATGATGACGAAGAAATGCAAAATTTCGCGAGAGAAGAAAGATATGAACGCATAAGAAGGGAGGCGAAATTAAAAAGACCAATGGATCAAAATTCAGGTGTAAATAAACAAATCTTAAAAGAATTAGAAGAAATGAGAGGAATGCTAAATAATAGAGGAGAAGTAGGCAGAAGACAATTAGATAAAGCTATAGAATAAGCTGCGAAAACTCCATTTACAAGGGAAGTACAACTAGGAGGAATACCTCCGAAATGCAATTTCCCGCATTAACCAGCATTTTTGATGGAACAACTTGTGCAATTCAACACATTAAAGCCTACGTGAGGTGCATGTTGCAATGGGAAAATCATGATGCCGTATTATGCAAGTATTTGCATCCAGCTTAACAGGGGAGGCGTTAAAATGGTTCGAAGGTCTACCAAAGAATACAATAACATCCTTCAATCATTTGCAGACTACATTCCTGGGGCATATATAAGTAATAATTCTTCGCGACCTGGTATTGAAGACGTGTTTGGATTAAAACAAAGGATTGGCGAAAGTTTGAAGCACCTAACTAAAAGATGGAGGACTATGTGTAGCGAAATGGCTGGCCGTGTGGATGAGAGATATCTTATCTTATCATTTATCAATGCTATGTTTGCAACCAACCTATTGTATATCCAAATTTTCAGAGTCAAGAATACGATCACAATGACTGAATTGCGAGAACTTCAGAAGAATATATTGCTCTAGAGGAAAGCAAAATGAAATGGAATCATACCCAGTTGCGAACACCAGTTCACAAACAGCGAATGCAAGCTTATTACCCAAACTAATAAACACAGTGGCGAGCACTTCGCAAGTACAACAAGAAAGGTGACGGGAACAATCAACAGAAACTGGTGGCTATGGGAAGCCGAGATCAAGAGGAGTATGAAGAGAAAGAAATTTCTACAATCGTGGTGGAAATAACAAGATTCAAAGACTCGATCAGCCGCAAGAAACTTATGGAGGTCAAAGACAAAACTATAATAGAGGACAAGGAGGTCACAAGGTAGTATGGGAAGAAATCAAGATGCCACCTCTAAATGCAAGTGTGGAGAAAATATGGGAAGCTATAATTTTGATGGAGAATATACCAACACCATGGAACATGGGAACGGAACCACCTCCAAACCACAGAAGTCATGAGTTTTGTTCTTATCATCATTTTCATGGACATACTACAAATGATTGCAGAAATGTAAAAAGAATTATTCTGAGAATGATAGATCAAGGAAAACTAAACCACTTTTTGGTAGGGCACCCACAATCTCAACCATTGCCACCACCACCAGAGCATCACAAAGTAAACACGATGAAAAAGAAGGAAACATTCTTCATAGAAGTTGGTGCAAAAGCAAAGAATCTATTCTGTCACTCTATCGTACATTCATACAAGACAATTGAAGATTTTCATGACAATGTTTTGAGTAGAGTGTTCGCAAGAGAAAATGATGGAAGAGAAATTATGAATATTGCGAAAATCTCGCCACTAGAGGAATGGAAGAAACAGATTATTTCTTTTACCGCAGAAGAAATCCCCGAAGGTGAAGAGGTACATGATAATCCATTGGTAGTAAAATTAGAAATTAATCTAAAACCGAAAGAAGATGAGGATGATGAAGCTGAAGATTCATGGGCAATTAATAGGATTCTAATCGATACTGGAAGCTCTGTGAACATCTTATTTTATCATACTTATAAAACTATGGGAGGAAGAGATGATGATCTTATACCATCAACATATAAGATATATGGTTTTAATGGTACTGCCAACAAGCCTAAAGGGGAGGTTACTATGCGAATTCCATTGAAGGGAATATCTTCTGAAATCCTATTATGTGTCGTTGATGTAGAATCACCCTACAATGCATTAATTGGTCGACCTTGGCTACATGGGATTCTAGGTGTAGCTTCAACTTTCCACCAGTGCATCAAATTCCCTCACCCCAGCGGTGTAGGAATCATAAAGGGAGATTGGGTTGAAGGAAAGAGGTGTTACGAAACTGAGGTAGAATCCTGCGAAGGAAGAGCAAACAAGAAGGAAATTGGCGACACAAAATCAAAGAGACACAAAGAAGTGAGAGGTTGATGGTGGATAATAAAGAAAAGAAGAAGAGATGTTGCGAAACTAATGCTAGCCAGAATAAAAAATGGTGAACATACCACTACAAGGAAGCAGTAGCAGAAAATAACAAAGAAGCAGAGGATGGCAAAGGTAATATGAATGATGATTTGTTGCGACACTCTCGCAATAAATAAAATTCTCAAAAATACATTTTATTGAATGACAAAATTGAGATTGCGAAATGCAAATACGATATGATGATGTGCAAGAATCTCGCAGAGATAATGAATTCTACAAAAGAAAATCAGAGAACAATGACAAAAGAGAAAGGGGCGAACCTTTATGGCGTACACCCTAGTTCGCGAATACAATTTCGCAAGAGGCAAATGTAAGACCTAAAGTACGTCAGATAAGGGGGTACCTGTTGCATGGCTCAGGGAAAGGCTACACCGCCACCGGAACCTGAGTCATGGAGATTTGGGGTCAATAAAGCCCATCCGGAGAGGCACCTTGGATTCTCAGCTTAAGCATATGACTTAGGTTGGCGACTAAGGTAATAAGGACTCTCCCAAGGAGTGCAAATCTGATCAAGGCGCCGAGGTACACGGTTGAGTCAAGAGTGCCAGGGGCGTCTGGAGCGTACCTTGCCATTCTTGACAAGTCTTGGCTTATACTGCACTCGGCCCGAAGAAAACCCCACTTAGGGTTCAGTCTCGTAACCATAAACCCTATAGGTAAAAGGGATAAGAGGCTGCGAAAAACAACTGGTTGTTGTTAAGACTGGATGGGAGGAGCAACCTTGTATGGTAAAGTACGCCTCCTTGAAGGGGCAACCAGGGGGAGATAAGGGCGGCACCCTCCATTAGGGAGCTCTTAAGACGCAAATGTCATGAGGCTTTTTACTCGCAAGGGTAAAGGCTTGTCATATTTGTGCAACAATCCTGAAGAGGCAATAATACTAAAGAAAAAGATAAGACGAGATCAATGGGTTTTCGCATGAAAGTGCGAAGACGTCCTGCGATTTCGTCGCAAGACGGAATGTAATGGGGCTTTATTTTCGCAAGAATATTTAGGCCTGTCATATTGTCGCAACATTCCTGAAGAGGCCATAATACAAAAGAAAAAGTTAAGGCAAGATCAATGGGTTTTTGCATGAAAGTGCAAGGACGTCCTGCGATTTTGTCGCAATGACAAGAGGTGGCATAATAAACCTTTAACTAGGAAGGCAAAATAAGACCACACAGGGATGAGATTTTGAAAAGAATCAAAATTCACTTTGCTATGATTGCGAAATTATACATAAACAACTGCGAAGTTGAGGCACAAAATAAGAAAAATCTGCAAAATCTCTCATTTGGATACAAATAACAGAGGCAAGTATGGGAATGAATGAAATTAGAAAATGTATTTGTCTCCACATGATAGATTTACGCAAAAATTAAAAATTAATGATTATATTGATTAACCATTGCAAGGAAGAATTTTTAATGAATGCAGGTCAAAATGAAAGAAACTCATATATTAAGGAATATGGAGAACCAAAAGAATTCGCAAATATACAGAAAGAAGGAATAAATGTACAAGTATTACAGAAGATTAAAGAAAAAACAAAGACTACTTCTTAGTTGATCCTTCATCATCTTCATCAGACTGTTCCTTCTTCGTCTGCATCAGAACTTTTATCTCCATCAGAACCTTCATCACCATCAGATTCTTCATCATCAGCTTCGCTATCAGAAATAGTCAGACTAGGAATGTTCTTTGGGATCTCCTCCAAGAGACAAGGATAATCAGAATGAGGAATACTATGTCATCACAAACCATTTGAATAGTTTGATTGCGAAAATGCAGAGCATCGTTCTTAAAGTTCGCAACAGTGATCTTGATTTGATTCTTTAATCTAGAATACTTATCGTTGCGAGAAGAAAGATTCTTTGCGAGTTCCTCTTTTTCACGCTTCAAGTTCCTCAATTCTTTCGCGATATCTACTTACTTTCAGAATCTGTGAGCAAAAGGCAATCAATTAATAACTTGATGAAAATTCATAAGAAAAAAAGATTAGTGAAGAAGAACAGTTAATAACCTTCTCTGTCAGAAATCATATCTCTAATCAAGGCTGTATGCTCAACTTGGAGACTAACATTTACACCTAAATCTTTTCTGGCATCGTCTAAGATTTTCGCAGCCCAAGCGAATTCATCCTCATTATTTATAAGGAGACGAGAACGAATTTGGTTTTCTCTTTCGCAGAGCTCGGTATTCTTGCGGTTAGCTTCATCTCGTTCAAGTTGAACTTCAAGAAGGGTCTCTTGGAATTTCGCCAAAGCCTTAGCACCTTGATCAGAGATGCGATCCTTATCATCTATGAGACCGCTAATTTTGGTTCTTAGCTCATTGATTTTCTCTTTAGAATTAAGAAAGAAACGCTTAAATCGGTTGGCTAAACCTAAACTAGATCTATGGTCAATCTCTAAGAGGCGAAATTTGGATCTCAGTTCATTCAGAAAAGAGATGAAATTTTATCATTTGAGAAACTATTTAAAGATTTATTAAGACGCTCAAGAAGGGTATCATTATCCAAGGCATTAGGAAATGAACGAAGAATGGTAGCTTCATCAGAAAGACCATAAATGTCTGCAAAAAGGATCAATCAAATAAGATAAAACAACAGGATGAATGAATGAAGGGAAAGGAGAAAAATAACATACCATAGAGTTGATTATTAGCTTGCTGAAGACTAGAGATTTTATTCTTGTACGAAGAAGAATCAATTTCTAGTTGTTTGTTCTTCTCGCGAAGATCTTTGACTTCAATTTCCAATTCCACATTCTTTCCACGAAATTGAAGATTCTTCTTTTCAAGAATTTCGCGTCTCCTCTCCAGATCCGAGGCAACAGCGAAAGAAGCTTTTCCAGCCTGCGAGAAAATGTAAAAAGTATTAAAATAGAAAGAGATTTTGAGTTATAGTAATGAAGAAGTAAAAAGACGAAAGCATACCAGACTATTAAGAGAATGCAAAAAGTTGGGAGTAACCGATATAGAAACTCCGCGAAGAGAATTATCACCATCCATGAAAGGAACATCGCAAATCGTAGCGAGAGCTTTGCAGGTATTTTCTAATTGATTATCTCCCATTCCTTGCCAAGAATCAGAAAAGAGGCCTGAGAGCTTAGCTATAGAAGATTCAGATGGAGAATCTTCATTTGCATCAAGGTCATCATTATCCTCATCATCCTCATCACTCTCGGAGTTTTCATGAGAAGGAATATTTGAAGGAGAGGAAGAACGGATTTTTCTCTTTTTTTGAAGGAGGAGCAGTTGGTTTTTCCCTGCGTAGAGTACCTTTGCCTTTATCACCAGTCTTCGCAACATTGGCAGGTTCTTCTATTTCAGCAATAATCTTCACACACAGATAGAAATAAGAAATAGAGGCAACAATATACTGTTTAAAATCATTAGAGAATATTTCTTACCTCATCTGTGTATGAGCGAAGAGCTAACAAGGTACTATCCTTCCCAGTCCTGTGATGGCTATCTTTCAGTTTCTGGATCTTTAGAATGTCGCAAGAAACAACGAACAAAAAAATAAAGACAAATAAAGAAATATAAAGTGGGTGAAACTGGAAGAGACATACCTCTTTCTCCTTCTCGGTCCAAGAGAATCCCGAGGTTGATAAGAAGCGATATTCTCAGGAAGAACATTTGACCCAGCAATGTAAGGTCCTTTCAGCATCAAGGGAAAAACACACCATTTATCATCTTTGGATTGGCGAGGAGTTGTGTTCTTACCAGAGTGACAATAAATGTCTTTCATGAGTATTTTAGCTTCATCAATATTATCTTTCCTTTTCAAGCGAATACCCCATCGAGTATTCTCTTTCTTCATGGAGATCAATTCATAATTTTCAAAGAAACTCGCTACTATGTATTTTTCAGCAATTATCTCCAAGTCTGCGAATTTAGGATCCCCAAGTTCTTTAGAGTAAAGAGATCCTTTACCAGCACCACGGTTAGCGAACTCTAGCATCAGACGGATGCAATCCCCACTCAAATTGGAAGATAGCTCGCGAAAATCCCGAGTGAGCGAGAATTTCATAGAACAGAGGAATATATGGGTCATAAAGGGGAATGGGGAGACCTGCGAGATTTTGACCTAGCGAAACTATGATTGATTGATCATCACAATGTTGATCAGAGAAAAGTTTGATACAAAGAATTGACTTGGCACTTTCACCAGGAATGGTAGAAAGTGTGAAACCTTTCTCAGCAAGATCTTTTTGGACGTCTTTTAAGTTTTTCTCATGTTTGTGGCCACTTGGAGGCATATCTGAATATAGAGTATGGGAATGGATAAAAAGTAAGAAGATTGAAGAGGGAAGAATTACAGTAGAAGAATTTACGGAAGAACAATAGAGTTGCAGAGATGAGAGAATAAAAAGAGAAGAGAAAGTAAAAAGAAAATGGAAAGAAGAGTAAGAAGAATATATAAAGAAGATTTTTTTTTTACTCAAAGAAATAAACATCATTAATGCGAAAAGACGTGAGCGGTTGAAAAGCATCGGTTACAGAACACGTGTCAAGAAATAGATGGAAGAAAGAATACGTGTGATAAATGCAGAATATGAAGAGATGAACAGCTGCGGCATTTCTCACATCATTCTCTACTTCGCAGAGAAGATATGAGAAGAGGCAAGATGTAGGATCAGAATCTCGCAGCAATAATGCCTCAGCGAAATTATTAACAACACAACACAGCAGCGTCGCGGAATAACTTCAGAAACGAAATAATAAACGACGTCAGCTAAATCATGAGAAAAATGTGATGGTCCTGCGAAAATTAGAGAGTTTGCGAGATTAACATTTGTAAGGATGCGAGAATGTCGCAAGTCATATCCGAAAATAAAGGACAGATTAGTTGTTATCCACTATGTAAAAATCTATATAAAGAGTCGATCAGCTGTACGGAAGAGGGGGATCTTTCCTGATTGAGAAGCAAGTAAATAGGAGAGAGAAAATCTAGAGTAGTGGTTATTCTTGATTCCTTTATATTTTCTTGTAAGATTGTTCAAAGATTCATCAATAAAATTAAGATTGCTAATCTAAAATGAGTTGAATGTTAATGAAATCTTGTGAGGGTTGTAGTGTAGGATTTCATGCAACTACACACGCCAAGTTAAAAGTGTGGCCAAAAAGTACACCCAAAACCCTCAAGACTAATTCCCTATCTTTCTCTGGAATAGATTCTGACTTGCATGTTCTGTAAGTTATTGGGTTGTCCAAAACTATATCTGCAAATCTTCTAAACACATATAATCAAAATTTCTTTGGTAATCTGTTGCATTGGAATGCTGTAAATAACTTGGGAGTCTGCAATTTGGTTTCTAAAAGATCCTACTCCTGGACTATGTGTGCTATCAAAATTTCCTCTCAGCTACCACACTGCATTTCTGGTAAGATTTTTCATTGCTTTCTCAAGCATTCCTGTACTAATATGTTATTTTATCTCTATAACTTCAAAGTTGCCTATGCTACCAGTTGGAGTAGTTCATATGAATGCCCAGATAAAACTATTAACCCCATAAAACAATTTCAAACCTTCATGATAACGAGAAAATTTCCAAAGGTGTCTAGTTTTCTTTAGTTATTCCCAAAAATGTTATAAAATTACCAAAAATGTTTGAATATGTACCATTGCTTGATATTGTGTACACAATATCAAGAATCCACACCTATAATGTGTACACATTATACCTTATACGGAATTTTTAAAAAACTAGACATTTTTAGTAAATATCTTTCCGTAGAAAACATTTTTGGGCATAATCCCCTTTCAAATTCCCCCTGCTATTTACTGTAGTCACCATATCAAGCTAAAAACCAAAATTAAACACAACAACCACTCAACCAAGCATAATACAATAACCCAGAACCACATATACATTCAATTGAACATCATTGGCGTTAAAACCAACACTATCAAATCCAAAATCAGCACCACTAGCATTAACTGTTTATCCATGAGAAACATATGCAATATTCAGCCAAAAAACATTTAAAGGAATACTTACTTTACCATCTGGAAGGGGATGGTTGAATACTGGTCAATCTCCTGGTGCAACCCCAGAGGTCCCACACCACTTCCAACAACCTTCTTGTTAGCTCCACTCCTTTCTGGTGCATCCCTCTTCCTTGGCACAGAATAGTTTCCCCTAAGAGGAGGCATAGGCACTACTACATCCTCAGGAATCTCATTAGAGTCAGTTATCTCCCCTGATCCGAAGATTGCAATATCATAAGCATCCTCTGCCAACTGTCGCATCACTGGTGCCAGCATGAAGATATTGGGGAATACCACCACATCATTGGGGAGACCATGAGTGTCATTCTCCTGAATCTTAGCTTTGCATGCAACTGGAACTGGTGCACAATAGAACCCCTGTCTAGCACCACCACAAACCACCTGTTGCTCCCCTACAAGCACCACACCTTCATTAATCACAAACTGGCCTTTGTCAGGATGAACGGCATACACCACCCACCCTTCATCAACCCCTTGGAGTTGAGGAAGTTGAGGATCCAACGCATAAACATTGGCACTATCATGCATAACAACCCTATCCTATTTGACTTCTCCAACACCTCCAGTACCAACTTGCATGTTTGGATTTGGTTCCTCACTGCTGCTACTGCTTATCTCTACTACCTGTCAAATTGGAGAAATGGGGGAATCCCAATCAATAACACCATCACAGTTACTAATAAAGCCAATTACAACTATGAAATTCACTTTCAACACCTTGAACCCAACAATTCTTCCATGATTATATAAAATCAATACCTGGTTTTCTTGCATATTCATCTTAGCCTTCTTTTCCTCTAGTCTACCCATGGATTCCTGATTTGTAGACATGGTTGGGTGATAGACGCATTTATGTGTCTAATTTGTCCTCAATGTTTCGTATTGTTAGTACTTGTTTTCGTCCTTATTATGGTGTTTTTTGTGTTTGTAGGTATTTTTGGAAAATACTTATTGTTGGAAAATTCGGCTCGAAAAGTTGCACGGAGCACCCCCAGGTCACCCCCAAGGCAGCTGCTATTCGCACCCCAGTTTTGGTTAGGGGGAGGACATCTTCTTCCCAAATTCAAAAAACCAAAAATTGGCGGGAAAAAAAATACTATCAACTGGAAGATGTTTTGTTGGAATTTTTGAACGTGTTCTAGGGCGATTCAATGGCTGATTTTTGGTAGGAAGTTGTGATATGTCCTAGCAAACACGTTTTGGGCTTTTGGTTCGATCAAATTTGGCCAGAATTAGCTGGATAATTCACGAAATGCAAAATAGGGAAACACGGGTTTGGACACGGGATTGGAGAATATTTGAGCGTGTTCTGCTCATGCATGAGGGCTCTAGCAATATTGTGGGTCGTGTGTAAACATTTCTAGAGTGACCAGGATGGAAATCTACGCGTGAGAAGCTAAATCAGGGAAGAAAATATTCCCAGAATATTTTTTCATCAAACCGAGTTAAGAGAGAATTATCTCGAGTTATAGCGAGACTTCTTGATCCTGTGGAGTATATATAGAGTGTTGGGGACTCATAGAAGGGGAGAGAGAGAATTGGGAGAGGTTTAGAGCACTACAGAGCAAGAAAATTGAAGTTGCAGAGATTTTGGTTCTGCTGCTGCTGCTGCTCGAGGAGGAAGAAGAATAGGAAGAACAGACTACCAAAGGCAGTCGTTTACCAACAAAGACAACGACTGTCGTTTGTGGGTCATAGTTTTCCAACGACGACAACACTTCATCTCTATCGTTGATTCTGGACGCCTTCTGTGGGTCGCAGAATCCTGTTTTATATCATTTTCTTGTCTTTCTCTTCATTGTAAAACACTTTTGAGCATCAATGAAATATTTTGAGAGGTTTTTCATCATGAGTAGCTAAACCCAATCCCAGGGGTGACAGAGGAAGCCATTCTCACAATAATTATGTGGTAATCTCTATTTTATTAATTTATGCAATATTTTTATGTGATTAATTGCATTGATAAAAATAAATTAAATGATTTTTATTAATCAACTGTGTTTTCCCTTGATAATGCATGCTTAGTTTTAGACTCTTGATGCATTATACTTGTGATTAACATTTGATATTTTGGAAATCTGCTTTTGGCAATATTTTGAATCAAACCAATTATTTAAATTACATAGTAAAAAAAATATTAGATCATATAAGTATTGTTGAATGGTGGAATCTTAAACCCCTATTTGTCCATAAAATTTCTCATCACTTTGCTATTTAATTTTGCTACATTCTTAAGTTTTAAAAAAAATCTAAAAATTTTATTCCCTTCACAAATCTGAAAAGAACCCATTTTTACCACTATCACTACAACTATTTGAAACATCAAATTTTTAGCGCCACCGACGCGGATTTGTGCTTAGGTAGAATTTTTAGGTTTTTATTATTTTTCTTATTTTCATTTGTTCCTCTTTACGTTTCTTTGTTTGTGTCTTTGATTTGCAGGTTTGAAGATTGGACACTAAGGACTTGGAACAAAGATCAAAGCTAAAAGAAAAGAAAAAAAAGAAGACAAATAATTTTTTAGGATTTAGTTTTATTATTATTATTATTTAATTTTTAATTTTTTTAGAATTGTAGGAAATTTTTGTAATATTTTTGTACTTTACTTTGGACTTTGGACATTTGGACAATTTATTTTTTTTAAACCCTACGGAAGGGTACCCTTAAATACAAACTGTTTGCAGGGAAGGACGACGATTACAATATCGTCTCGGCCCCTCGGGTTCGTACACGACATAGGAGTCGTGTCCCGAGTCGACTTCAGCGGTTCTTCCCCCGTCTGGTACGGGAGGTAAGTCTTTCGAAACACCCGCGAATCTCCTGCAAGCGGGTTTACTGTATGCCTTAAGGTGATTATATGTTGAGGACTGAACCAGTTGCTTTAAATTCCTAGTAAAGGGAAAGGACTGGCCATACAAGATAAGGGTTCGGATTTCATCACCGTTCTCTTCTTGCCCACCTTAGGAAAACGAAACCAAACGCGAACCTAAGCCTAAAATTTTGTATAGAACGAGACCTATAGGGTAACGAGCTTAATAGGACAGTCATTCGAAAAATATTGGTTACTCTTTTGAGCATACTTCGAAGTTCAGGATGGTTTCTGTGAGTTGAATGCGTGACTGCGCCGCCTTGAATACCGGTGAGGCCTTGGGTATCAAAGCTCCACTGAGCTTCCCTCGCCTCTATTCAACTCACTTTGACTCGTACTGATTCCAGAGAATTTGCTCAGATTGTAACGAATTCCTTTTCGAAGGATTAGAAGCTGGTCTAGAAACAATCTAAGTGGAGGCATCATGCTTTTTGTTTGCTAGAAATTTTTAGGTTTGATTTGGTGGAGTCGGCCTGCTGTGTGTTTGCTTAGAACCTCCCTTCCTTAGGATTTTTGTTTGTGTATTCCAAGAGCGCTCGATTCCTTTACAGAGCGTGCTTGGAAAAGAGATAATTTTGGCTGTTTGATTAGTGACGAGCCTAAGATCTTCTTGTGGAAGCGGGGAGCTCGAAGACTCTTCTTTTGAGAGCCCCGTTTTTGGAAACTTCAGTTTTGAGAACTTATCTCTTCGTGAGTAAAGTACCCCTAGTACTTCTGCTGTGCCACTGATGGAAACTTTGGAAGATTACATGTTCCCAACTAGGTCCAACCGAGCTTCGTGCATTAAATTGCCAGCCACTACGGCTAATTTCGAGATAAAATCTAGTATTCTTCAGATGATCCCTATATACTTAGGAAAGGATGATGAGAACCCTTATTTTCATATTAGAGACTTTGAGGAAATTTGTGGGATAATTATAATAAAATACCTTAATGATGAGGTCTTGAAACTTAAGATGTTTCCCTTTTCCTTGGGAGATAAAGCCAAGACCTGGCTAAAAAACCTACCATCTGAATCCATTGAAACATGGCAGGACCTTATTGTTGCTTTCTATATGAAATTCTACCCTAAGCATAAAACTGCAGCTGTTAGGCAGAAAATTAGTGCTAGTATGCAACAAGAGGGAGAATCTCTTTATAGGTTTTTAGAGAGATTCAATGATCTCCTATCCCAGTGTCCTCACCATGGATTTGATAAGATGAAACTTGTAGAGATTATTTATAATGCTTTAGACTATTCGACCAAAGCCATGGTCGAGTCTATGTGCGCTGGTGAGTTCACTAGTAAAAATGCTGATGATGCTTTTACCTTCTTAGGAGCTATCGCTGAAAAATCCCAACAGTGGGAGTCTTGTGGTGAACCCCCTAAAAGACTCTTGGTCAATAGAGGTAGCACCAATATGGTAGATACGAGTTTTGCGTCAGATGCTAAGTTTGCTGCTTTATCTAGAAGGTTAGAAGCATTGGAAATGGGTCAATCTAAAAATAAGTCCCTTGTTGAACCTAATAGAGCCTCTCAAGTCTCTAGTTGTGGAATAGAGCTCGATAACTCATTCTGGGAAGGTCAGGTTAGTGAAGAGCAAGCTCATGCTGTCTATAACAATGCTAGGTTTGAAAACCGTCAGAAGTTTGACCCCTACTCAGAGACCTACAACCCTGGTTGGAGAAACCATCCTAATTTCTCTTGGTCTAAGGGCCAGAATCAAGGCCAGTCTAGTAATTCTCAGCCTCCCCCAGGTTTTGGTTATACTAAGAACTCTTCAGGTCATACCCAGAACCTATCTGAGAATAGAATAACTAGCTTAGAGGAAACCCTTAGTATATTAAGGAAGAGCCAGGAGATGCTATCACAAATCCAGGAAATGTTAGTAAAAAGCCAGGGTAATTTTCAAGAGGAAACCAAACATAATTTTAAGAATAGTGCCCAGTCTTTTGCTAAATTAGAGCTTCAAGTCGGCCAAATAGCTAAGTTTATCAATGAGAGAGAAGAAGGAAGGTTCCCTAGTCATACTGATCCTAACCTTAAAGGAGAGAAATCGTACAATCATGTGAACTCTGTTACAACCCTTAGGAGTGGAAAGAAAGTTGATAATAAGGTCGACATACCTGAAAGTGAACATGCTGTAGTTCACCCTTATGAGCCATAAAATGAGGAGACTGATAGAGTCTCCAAAGAGACCAATGAGGGTCCTGATGATCCCGGCTTTGTTCCCAGAGCCGTTCCCCCAGCTGCTAGTTCCAACTAAGAGGGAGTCCAACTTTAATGATATATTGGAGGTTTTTAAGCAGGCTAATATCAACCTTCCATTATTAGATGCAATTAGGCAGATTCCCTCTTATGCCAAGTTCCTTAAGGACTTGCGTACGCGAAAGCGTAAGATCAGTGTCCAGAAGAAAGCCTTCATAGCTAGTCATGTTAGTTCTATTATTAAGAATACCACTACTCCTAAGTATAAAGACCCAGGGTCCCCTACCATTTCTTGTACAATAGGTAAGTACCGTGTTGAGAAAGCGTTGCTTGACTTAGGAGCCAGTGTGAACTTACTGCCATACCATGTGTACCTTAATCTAGGACTTGGTGAGATGAAACCTACACAGATGACACTTCAGTTAGTTGATAGGTCCGTTAAAATTCCTCGTGGTGTGATCGAGGATGTTCTCATAGAGGTCGACAAGTTTATATATCCGGTGGATTTTGTTATCCTAGATACCCAACATGTCCCTGACCTAGAGAACCAAATACCGGTGATTTTAGGTCGTCCGTTTTTAGCTACATCCAATGCGATCATTAACTGTCGAAATGGTATTATGAATTTGTCTTTTGGTAATATGACTATTGAGCTGAACATTTTTAATATTAGTAAGCTACCCTCTGACCTAGATGACTCGAATATAGAAGAGGTGAACATGATAGGAACATTAGTCGAGGAGTCATTACCAAACACTTTGTTAGAAGATCCATTAAAGAAATGCCTAGCTCACTTTGGGATTGATTTTGATGATGATAAGGTGATTAATGAGGTGAATGCTTTGTTAGATTCAATCCCTTTGCTAGATACTAGTAATGGATGGAAACCTAAGTTCGAACCACTACCAGTTTCTAAGTTGGACCTAAAACCATTGCCAGATACCCTGAAGTATGTGTTTTTAGGCCCGTTTGAGACTTTACCTGTGATTGTTTCTTCCAACTTGGATAGAGATCAGGAAAGTAGGCTAGTTACCGTCCTTCAAAATAACAAGGAAGCTTTATGGTGGACCATAGCAGACATTAAAGGTATAAGTCCTACTGTTTGTATGCATCAGATCTATTTAGAGGAAGACACCAAACCTTCTAGGGAGATGCAACGTCGACTAAACCCCAATATGAAAGAAGTAGTTCGAACTGAGGTTCTTAAGCTATTAGATGCAGGCATTATCTACCCTATTTCAGACAGTAAGTGGGTCAGCCCCGTTCAGGTTGTTCCCATGAAATCTGGTATTACTGTAGTCCAGAATGATAACAATGAGTTAATCCCAACCCGAGTGACCACGGGTTGACGTGTTTGTATTGACTATAGGAAATTGAACAAGGTCACTAGGAAGGACCACTTTCCCCTTCCCTTCATCGACCAGATGCTAGAGAGATTAGCTGGACATAGTCACTACTGCTTTTTATATGGCTACTCTGGATATAATCAGATCGTTATTGCCCCAGAAGACCAGGAGAAAACAACTTTTACCTGTCCCTTTGGTACCTTTGCGTATAGACGCATTCCTTTCGGGCTATGTAATGCCCCTGCGACTTTTCAGCGTTGCATGATGAGCAAATTTTCTGACATGGTAGAACGGTTCGTAGAGGTCTTTATGGATGATTTTTCAGTGTTTGGTTCGTCTTTCGATGAGTGCTTGCATCATTTGTCATTAGTTTTGACTAGGTGTAAGGAAAAGAATTTAGTGCTTAATTGGGAGAAATGTCACTTTATGGTTCGTTCAGGAATTGTTCTAGGGCATATTGTATCTTCAAAGGGTATAGAGGTAGATAGAGCCAAAGTTGACCTTATTAAAACTTTACCGGTCCCAAAAACCGTAAGAGATATTAGGTCATTCTTAGGGCATGCTGGTTTTTATCGTCGTTTCATTAAGGATTTTAGCTTGATGTCTAGACCTCTTTGCAATTTGCTTGCAAAAGATGTTAAGTTTGTCTTTGATGATGCTTGTTTAGAGGCTTTTGAGAAGCTTAAGTCATTCTCACTACCGCCCCCATAGTCCAGGCACCCAACTGGAACCTACCCTTTGAGATCATGTGTGATGCTTCAGATTATGCTATTGGTGTTGTGCTAGGTCAGCGAGAAAATAAGTTACTTCATGTGATTTACTATGCTAGCAAAACTCTGAATGATGCCCAGTTGAACTATACCACTACCGAGAAGGAACTATTAGCCATTGTGTTTGCCTTAGACAAGTTTAGACCCTATCTCTTAGGTTCTAAGATCATCATATATACTGATCATGCTGCTTTAAAATATCTTTTGTCTAAGAAGGATACTAAACCTAGATTGATTAGGTGGATTCTGTTGTTGCAAGATTTTCTCCAGACATTAGAGACAAAAAGGGTGCCGAAAATGTTGTAGCAGATCACTTGTCTAGGCTAGTTGTTAGTTCCCCAGATGATTCCCTTCCTATAAGGGATAGCTTTCCTGATGAACAATTGTTCTTTGTTACCCAATTACCTTGGTATGCGAATATAGTGAACTATCTTGTTACTGGTCGAATGCCCCAACATTGGGGTAAACAAGATCGTTCTATTTTTAGCTGAGGTTAAGCACTTCTTTTGGGATGATCCTTATTTGTTTAAGTATTGTCCAGACCAGATTATTAGGAGATGTATACCTGAGAGTGACCAGTCCAGTATTATTTCCTTTTGTCATGATCATGCTTGTGGGGGTCACTTTAGTGCTAAAAAACTGCTGCTAAGATATTGCAGTGTGGATTCTATTGGCCTTCGTTGTTTAAAGACTCCCACAGTTACTGCGTTACTTGTGAACGATGCCAGAAATTAGGAACCATTTCCCGTAGGAACATGATGCCCTTGAACCCTATTTTAATTGTTGAGGTCTTTGATGTGTGGGGTATTGACTTTATGGGTCCGTTTCCTAATTCTTTTGGTAACCTATACATCCTTGTCGCCGTAGACTATGTCTCTAAGTGGATTGAGGCGGTTGCGTGTAAAACCAATGACCATAGGGTTGTGATTGAGTTCTTGAAAAATAATATACTTACACGTTTTGGTACACCACGAGCTATAATTAGTGATGGAGGGTCGCACTTTTGTAATGGGCCTTTTAAGCTTCTGATGAAGAAATATGGTATTACACATAAGATAGCTACCCCGTATCATCCACAGACTAGTGGTCAGGTAGAGGTTTCCAATAGGGAGATAAAACGTATATTAGAGAAAACAGTTAATCCTAATCGGAAAGACTGGTCGTCTAGGCTTACTGATGCCTTATGGGCTTACCGTACTGCGTTTAAGATCCCCATTGGAATGTCGCCTTATCGGCTTGTTTATGGCAAGGCATGTCACTTACCTGTTGAGTTAGAACATAGAGCTTATTGGGCTGTTAAGCAGCTAAATTTTTCACTTGACGAGGCAGGAGCCCATAGGAAACTCCAGCTCAATGAGTTGGACGAGATTCGTATAGATGCTTACGATAGTGCGAAGGAGTATAAGAACAAAATGAAACTTGTGCATGATAGAAACATTTTACGGAAGTCATTTTCTCCAGGTCAAAAAGTTCTTCTGTATGATACCCGCTTGCATCTTTTCCCTGGGAAGTTACGTTCTCGGTGGACGGGTCCTTTTATTGTTCGCAGTTTTTCCTCATGGAGCTGTTGAGATCGAGACACCGGATGGTAGTAGTTCTTCGAAGGTTAACGGTCAGAGATTGAAACCCTTTTTAGAGCCCTTTCCTACAGGTGATGTTGAGGAGGTCCCTCTGGAGGACCCTGTTTACCCTTGATTGACCATCGAGGCAGTTGTATGTTGTATATTAGTTTTTGATTTTCTTCACCCAGGTACTATCTTTCCAACTTCTCCTCGTGTTATTTTACTTTTGGTACTGCTCTTTAATTAGAAACATTGAGGACAATGTTAGATTTAAGTTTGGGGGTGGGGAAGAAACTTTTTGTTAGCTTTTAGTTGCAATAAATAAACTCCAGAGCCTAGAAATTTATGCGTATTCAGGATGGCACTAACTAATCTAAGTGGATGGAAGCATCTTGGTTGTAGGAGTTGAGGAACCAATCTGATTAGATGGAAACATCTATAGAGTCTATTCATAAAAGCACAGAGCTCAGGTGTTAGAAATAACATGATAGTTGCACCATATCTCGTTGAGTCCTTTTCATTCTTTTTTTTTTATTTTATTTTTTCATTTTAAACTATGTTTCTCTAAGTGATTAGGTGGGGCACACGATTCAAGTTGTTACCACTGCTAGGGTGAATTAGAGTGACTGAGTTACTAAAAAAAAAAAAAAGACCGGACCAGTTAGACCAATCGGAATAAGTATTAACACTTGGATAGCAATATGCGTGTGTTCTCCCTGTTTCCGTCGCCTAAGCAAGCGTGGAATGCAGGACCCGTGGGAACTATCGTGTAATCTGCTGACAAGAAGCATGCGCTTGGATCAAAAAGATCTATTCATGCCGTTAAGTTAAAAAAAATGGTTATTGTTCTGTGTAGTCAACTGCTGGTTCCCTTGTATTTGCCAGTTTGTTGATCTAGATTTAAGTTATTGACCACTGGTTCCCTTGTATATGCCAGTTGTGTTGATATTAGTCAGACCGGTATCTCAGTCCATTAGGATAGGTTCATTCTGGCAGTGGCTTTCAGACAGATATGTGAAACATCGATCATTTTGTTAACATCAAAACCATCTACATTTTTCTATTTCCATCTCCTTTTTCTACCCATATGATTAGTTTGACTCCGAATATGATGTCCATAGTGCAACTATCTGAGTAGAGCTCTGTCACTTTATATGAATTTTAGTATGCTTGAGTGTAAACTCGTGTACAACAATTGGAATTTCGCATCAGGATACTTCCTCCTGTAGTTAGTGATTGTAATCCAACCAATGAGATTCTTTAATGCCTTCCAAGGTTCGACATAGATAGCTAGGGTCTGGAGTAATGGTTTTGTGGGTACACCTCTGGTAAACCCTCCCGAGATTAACTCGGTTTTATTTTTTATTTTTGCTCGAGGACTAGCAAATAATAAGTTTGGGGGTATTTGATAGACGCATTTATGTGTCTAATTTGTCCTCAATGTTTCGTATTGTTTGTACTTGTTTTCGTCCTTATTATGGTGTTTTGTGTGTTTGTAGGTATTTTTGGAAAATAATTATTGTTGGAAAATTCGGCTCGAAAAGTTGCACGGAGCACCCCCAGGTCACCCCCAAGGAAGCTGCTATTCGCACCCCAGTTCTGGTTAGGGGGGAGGACATCTTCTTCCCAAATTCAAGAAACCAAAAATTGGCGGGAAAAAAATACTATCAACTGGCAGATGTTTTGTTGGAATTTTTGAACGTGTTCTAGGGCGATTCAATCGCTAATTTTTGGTAGGAAGTTGTGATATGTCCTAGCAAACACGTTTTGGGCTTTTGGTTCGATCAAATTTGGCCAGAATTAGCTGGATAATTCACGAAATGCAAAACAGGGAAACACGGGTTGGACACGGGATTGGAGAAGATTTGAGCGTGTTCTGCTCATGCATGAGGGCTCTAGCAACATTGTGGGTCATGTGTAAACATTTCTAGAGTGACCAGGATGGAAATCTACGCGTGAGAAGCTAAATCAGGGAAGAAAATATTCCCAGAATATTTTTTCATCAAACCGAGTTAAGAGAGAATTATCTCGAGTTATAGCGAGACTTCTTGATCCTGTGGAGTATATATAGAGTGATGGGGACTCATAGAAGGGGAGAGAGAGAATTGGGAGAGTTTTAGAGCACTACATAGCAAGAAAATTGAAGTTGCAGAGATTCTGGTTCTGCTGCTGCTGCTCGAGGAGGAGGAAGAAGAGGAAGAACAGACTACCAAAGGAAGTCGTTTACCAACAAAGACAACGACTGTCGTTTCATAGTTTTCCAACGATAACAACACTTCATCTCTATCGTTGATTTTGGACGCCTTCTGTGGGTCACAGAATCCTGTTTTATATCATTTTGTTGTCTTTCTCTTCATTGTAAAACACTTTTGAGCATCAATGAAATATTTTGAGAGGTTTTTCATCATGAGTAGCTAAACCCAATCCCAGGGGTGACATAGGAAGTCATTCTCACAATAATTATGTGGTGATCTCTATTTTATTAATTTATACAATATTTTTATGTGATTAATTGCATTGATAAAAATGAATTAAATGATTTTTATTAATCAACTGTGTTTTCCCTTGATAATGCATGCTTAGTTTTAGACTCTTGATGCATTATACTTGTGATTAACATTTGATATTTTGGAAATCTGCTTTTGGTAATATTTTGAATCAAACCAATTATTTAAAAATTGCATAGTAAAAAAAATATTAGATCATATAAGTATTGTTGAATGGTGGAATCTTAAACCCCTATTTGTCCATAAAATTTCACATCACTTTGCTATTTAATTTTGCTACATTCTTAAGTTTTAAAAAAAAATCTAAAAATTTTATTCCCTTCACAAATCTGAAAAGAACCCATTTTTAGCACTATCACTACAACCATTTGAAAATACATCATTGGGCGATCATTCAGATTTAGATATGCATTATAACCTCGCTTATACATAGCTTCAACAATTGGAACACTGAAGGGATTTTGCGTAGATGGAATGTGGAAGTTACAGAGTTACAAAATTGGAAATTAAAACTGATTTCTTCCAAACAGGCCTTATGGACGAGAAGACCAACAGTTAACACATCTCACCCATCCTTTTTCAATCCTCGAGATCAATTAGTTGAGATATCGTGGAGGCACATGCCTACTAAGTGCATGCAAAGACCTATTGAACGCCACCCCAACTTATTGGCCGTTAAGAGGCGGCAACAAACACTTGGCAGCTATTTGGCAAGCGGACTCTCTAAGCGGGCTACCCATGACCCGAAGTCGAAACCCAGTACCGAACCGCAGCTGCCCTCAACTATTTTCATCAGAGACGGGCTTGAAGTGGCAAGTGGAAGCCCAATTACCTTAAAATTTCTAGAAGAAGACGTTGTCATCCTTCTGAACAAGCCCATCCTTCTGAAAAAATTAATAAAAATCTTTTGAACGCATGACCTCAAAGAAGTTAGGTAACGTATCAATCCACCAAGCTGCCCATCTTTAGACGTGTCTATAGGGTGTTTTAAAAAAACTAAACTGGTTCAGCTACTCAACATTTTAATAAACACGCCAAATCAAAGTGTGGCTTGTTATAATATGCATGGGATATGGTGGCTATCCACTTAGCACCATTAGTTAAACCAAGCACCTTGCATAAGCACCTTGTTACACCAAGCACCTTGTATAAGAAACTTGTATAAGCTACTTAAGAAATAGTAAGCTACTTTGTTGGATGAGATTAACACCTAAAGCTAGTGGGTGTTGAATTGCATGGTTTGCATGTAGTTGCAGGAAATCCTACACTATACCCCTCATATGATTTCATTAACATTCAACTCATTTTAGATTAACAATCTTAATTTTATTGATGAATCTTTGAACAATCTTACAAGAAAAGATAAAGAAATCGAGAATAACCACTGCTGTAGTGATGTAGATTTTAGATAACCAAAATTAATGATTAAATGAAACCTAGTTATATCCGCAAGCGCACAGGTCAATTGTAGTATCGATAACAAATGTGGGTCGTTCCCACGAGGAGTGTATGAAAATAATACTACTAACTAATACCAATAACCAACTAATCAATTCCAAGGATTTAGAAATTCACGAAATTATGAAAGCAAAATAGTAAAGATGTAACCAAAATAGGGAATGTGTTCTTAGGATTTTCGGTTTCCACCAATCAATTATGCAAACTCTACTAGTCTTTAAAAACATATTTCATGCATTTTTAAATATTGTTTCTCCGCTGTAATTTTCTTTGCTTCTTATGTAGTGATCCTAAAGCATTACCTATTTATCCTTGCATACCACGTCTAGGGATTTAACCGAAGCACGAAATATCAATTCAAAAGCATAAATAATCTAGAAAATCACATAAACAATTAGATACAAGCTTTTATGAAGATAAATTACTAGTCATTCAAATCATTATTAAGCATATAAATATAAAGTTCACACAATCAAATTGGTTTCTACCTAAACCCTAACATGATTAGCTAGACATGGCTTTCTCAAAAGCCATAAACATATTAAGATCAAAAACTCTAGCTAAAATAAAATGGAATCGAAGAAAAATGAAACTCCAAACCCTATTCTTCTCTTCCGCTGCGGCTGTGTAGCCTCCAGCCGGCCTCTTTCCTGCTTTTTGGCTTGTTGCGGCAACCTCCTCCCTTCTATTCCCCATGCAATGATGCCATAAAATAATAATTTTCTTTCTAGCCAATGACATGGTGCCATGTCATCTATTCCGGCACATCCTTCCATTTTAATTCCAAACTTATTAATCCCATTGGCCCATTATAACTTGTTGCATGTGCATGACTAAATAGGACATAAATATATACCTATTAATCACGATCCCAGTTTGGACTCCATTTAATGTTGTGCTACTAACAAAAATAGCACTGCCACCTCGAGCTAGCTAGTGTACAAAATGATTCCATTCATGACCCATTAGTAGATATTTATTTCTCTCGTACAGGAACGTGAACCATTCACTTATAAAGTATTCTTTCATTCCAACTCTACTGCCGCACGACCACCGTTTAAAAATCACCACTGCGACCAACACATCGGCCATCATAACCATCTTCCGTCTCACTGCATTTAACATCACCAGTGGCTCAATCAAAATTAGCCCAACGATCAGAAATATACATATATAACACCAGCTTCCATTTCCCTTCATCGCAAACAATCAATAATCCATTTCAGTTCTCACTTCCAAGTTCCAATAGTTTCCCAGCCATCGACACAAACCAACACCATCTTTTTTCTGTCCGTCCAACTCTCAGCACCCACCGGCGGTAAGGAATTTGAATCATCTCCTTCGAACCAACAGTGACAAGCTACACCCACAGGCTTGTGTAATGCAGCCAACAAATTCTCGTCAGTTGCCAAGCTTCTAACAACTACTAGTCTGCTGTGTAATAAATCCACCACAATCACGAGTACTGCAGCCAACACCGATTCAGTTAAGTACACCATTAATCATCACCCACTTCAATCAAAATTTCGAGTACTCAACTTCCAAATTCAGGCCACATCACCCCACATGAAGACCTGGTGGGAAAGATGCCACGAAGCACACTTTGTTTACCAAACAAGAATCATATTTGTGTCTCCTTGAGGTCTGGCTGTGAATTTGTAATGTAGCCAAGCAGGTGATGGCATGATGCTACATACACAAATAATTAAGGAATCATGCAGTTAACCTCTTCTTCGGATGCCATATATGGCAGACATCATTTTTTCTTTCATTTTGCCAAATATATTTCTGTGATCGGATTCGTAAGTATTTTATACAAAAAGCAATAAAATAATGTTATTAGCCAAAATATTGAGTCCTAGCTAATATAAATATGGGTATAAAATGTAGCACTTACGTGCTTATCAACACCTCCACACTTATATTTTGCTAGTCCTCGAGCAAAACCAAGAATTGACCCGCTACATAGCTGGTCATATCATAAGAGAGAGTTAGACCCGCTACACAGCTGGGCATATCATAAGAGAGAGTTAGACCCGCTACACATCTAGTCATTGAAAATACCCTACAAAAGACCCGCTACACAGCTGGTCATAAACTTAAAAATCATAATGGTAATAAAAAAAAAATTCTTTTTAAGACCCGCTACACAGCTGATCATTTTTTTTATAGACCCTCTAAACAGCTAGTCATCATATGCAAGAAAAAGAAAAAGACCCGCTACACAGCTGGTCATGACCCTAACAATCATAATAATTAATACTTTTTTTTAGACCCGCTACACAACTGATCATTCATTTTTCACATTTTTTTAGACCCGCTACACAGCTGGTCATAACATTTTTTTTATTATTATTAGAAATTCCTAACGAAAGTCTCATACCCCCACACTTAAACATTACATTGTCCTTAATGTAATTGAGTCATCCAACGTAGAATTTAAGGTGGAAAATTTTAAAATACAATAAAAGTAAAAGATAGAGTACAGGGAACAAATCTGATGGGTTGACTCCCATGAAGCGAAAGGTATTTGTTTCCCTGCTTGCCAGTAGCATGTAGTCTCAAACAAGGTGAGGTTGGAACCTCAAAGTAAGCTTCCAATCATATATATAGAGTCTGAAAATTTGGGGACTGACCCAACATATCAGTTTAGCTGAAAAGATAATCCTGCAACCAGATTGATTAGTACCCAGAGAGCTAAAACTGAATTCAATCTTATTTGGAAAATAATTCAAACTTTCCCAATCATATGTGGAAACATGAAGCAAATCAGATTGAACAATTGTTAAACTCCCTAAATCTAGCTCTAAGTCCGAGGAAATAACTTCCGCGGATGATATTGGTCCAAATTCAGCAAAATATGGCAGACGAACATATATTAGCTCAAATTCACTCGTTGAACAATGTCTCAATGGAGCAATGATATCATGACTCATAGACCCACTATCATTTACAACGGTTTCATTATAAATATTATCAAGATGAGTCAAGGTTGGAGCTTTATAGATTGATGGAACTAGTCGAGACTCGGGCAGAATTAGAGGTTCTAGTTTGGGTTTCCATTTATTAGTGTCTAACAGCGGTGCTGAGTCTAATAAGGCATTGACTTCACAAATAACACTATCATCATCAAAATCATACCCAAAATGAGCTAAGCAAACCTCTAATGGATCTTCCGAGTGGCTCTTGCAAAAGCCTTGCGAGTGCATACTTTCTTTTCTCCCCCAACACTTCAGGCTAAGGTACCTAAAAAAATCAAATAAAATGCGTAAAAAGAACCAAAAGAAATCTAAAAAAAAGAACAAAAAAAAATTATGTACAAAAAAAAAGTTATATACAAAAATTAATATAAATTAGAGAGTATTATGCAACCACTCCCCGGCAACGACGCCAAAAACTTGATGTAGATTTTAGATAACCAAAATAAATGATTAAATGAAATCTAGTTATATCCGCAAGCACACAGGTCAATTGTAGTATCGATGGAAAATGCGAGTCGTTCCCACGAGGAGTGTATGAAAATACTACTACTAACTAATACCAATAACCAACTAATCAATTCCAAGGATTTAGAAATTCACGAAATTATGAACGCAAAATAGTAAAGATGTAACCAAAATAGGGAATGGGTTCTTAGGATTTTCGGTTTCCACCAATCAATTATGCAAACTCGACTAGTCTTTAAAAATATATTTCATGCATTTTTAAATATTGTTTCTCCGCTGTAATTTTCTTCGCTTCTTATGTAGTGATCCTAAAGCATTACCTATCTATCCTTGCATACTGGCAGGCCTTGAAAGGGGTATAAAAATGATGCGTGATAAAAACGGGGGCCTACAGTAATACCGCAAGTGCACGGTCGTCGGTTGTAGCTCGTGCAAGTACGGGTCGATCCACAGAGATCGGGTGTGTTTCGGAAGTGTTTTAGCTAATTGGGTTCCTAGTTTTGCTTTGGGCTTAGAAGCCTTTTGGAAGTGTTGGGCTTAATGTACTATTGGGTTTGATAACAATAAAAGGAACTGAGCTTGGGCTCAGTTAGTCTTTGAAAGTGCAAATGGGCTTTGGGCCTTTAACTTAGGCTTTTGATTAAGTCTGAATTGGATTGGGTCTTAACCTTAACCTAAACTGGGCTTTGAGCCTTAGTGAAATGGGCCTCAGTGAACTAGTCCTTGGGCTTTTGTTTTAGTTAAGAATCTGGGCCTTTGGGCTTCACTAATTTGAACTTGGGTTCAGTTGGCTGGATCTGAGCTTGGCTGCAGGGGAAGAAGTGACAGCATCAACCTGGCAAGACTGCACAGCAGTGCAGCAACAGTGCAGCAGAGAAAGCAGTGGCAGGGCAGCAGAGTGGAGCTGCAACAGAGAGTGGCAAACAGCAACAGCAGCTAGACAAAGGCAACAGCAACAGCAACTGCAGAGCCAAAGCAACAGCAGCTGCAGCAGATAAATGGAAGTGGCAGCAGCAGCAGCAGCAAAGTTGCAGCAGGGGAAGCAATGTGGCAGTGCAGCAGTAGAAATGCAGCAGCAACAACAGCACAGGGCAAGGAACAAAGCAACAGTAAAATAACACAAGATGAACCAAGGCCTAAGGCCAAGGGCAGGAGTGATAAAGAAACTGAAATGAAGCAAACATAGAAAAGAAATTGTGGAGGGGAAGTGCAGGGGATGAATGAGAGTTTCCTTTACCTAGCCAGTTCACCTAGGTTAAGTTCTTGTCAAAAATCTAGTTAACCAACCTTAGCTAACCCCTAGTATTGGCTGTCTGTTTAAGGCACAACCAATCACAGACTAACTAGGCAGTGGTTCACTAATGTAGCTAATGAATTCTTTAGAACCACCACTGACCCCTAGCATTAGTGGTCTTCTTACAGCACCACTAATCACAAATCAGGTGATCTTTCAAGAATCCAACTAGCCTAAACTGTTTTAAGCTCAGCAAAAACCATCCTAATAGCTAACCATCATGGTTCAGTTCTTTTCTCATCCTAGAGGGGAATTAGAACATGTTGCAGTTAAGAGACCTCATGGTTGTCAAGCATCAAACCTCAGAATAAGAACATGTGAGATGAACAGGGGGCTTACAAGCTCATGTGTAGAAACAATCACACAAACTAGTTAAGACAAACATAACATGGATAATACAATTACACAAAGCACAACAGGAAATAACATAACATAACAAACATAACAAGAGCATTGCACATTAACAGGAAACAAGCATAATCATGACATGAAACTAAGCATAACAGGAAGCAAATAACATGAGCAAGAAACTGAAAATTGAACTGTAACTGAAAATTGAAATTTAACAGGACATGAGAGTCCTGGATGTAGGCTAGTCCAAACATGAAAATTACACACAACCCATAGTGCTATTTATAGTCACAGACCCAAATTTCTCAAAATTATAAAATTAGGGTTTATAGAAAAATCCCCAAATTTCAACAGTTAAAATTAGCTCACCTAAACGTCCAATTGATGCCGACCCATCCCTTCTCTGACTCCCCTGTATCACTCCATGCCTTCAATTTCACTCTAGCTCAACCCAATTTATCAATTTTGCACGCCTAGGGTTTCTGAAAGAGAATGTGCAAAAATTGAGAAATTAGATGGACTAGGGAGATGGGAGTAGAGGGTATTGGTTGTTGGGTGATAGGGTGATGATGGTGGAGGTGTGGTGGTGGCAGTGAGTTGGTGGCAGAGGTGGAGAAGGTGGTGGTGTACGGTGGTTCTGTGGAGAAGATGGTGGAGAGGGTATGGCTCGACTGTGTTTGGGGTAGGGGTGTGTTTGGGTTGTAGTGGATGGGCTCGGGTACTAGGGTGTAAGGTGAATTCATCGAGTCTTGATGTTCTGTGACTCTGAGCTGCGAGATGCGAGATGGTTGGTAGATCGGACGGTGATGCGGAGGTAAGCGATGAGCGACCGTTGGATTATATGATACAACAAAATGAACGGCACTTGATGGAGTTAGGTACTGTAGTGTTAGGCGGAGATATCAAACTTTGATGCACAGCAAGGGAGCGACCGTTGGATTCAACTACCATCTAATCTGAAGGCTTGGAATTTCAGCGCTGTGGTGCTCGGCAGAGACATCAGATTTTGATGTCTATAAAGGAGCGACCGTCGGATGCTTCTGAGAAATGATCTGATGGCTGAGAACGGAGGCGCTTTTGTGTGTAGAAAATGAGGTTGTGCGCACCATTCTTCGCGGCTTCCTTGCGTAATTTCTCCCGGCTTTTCACTACTTTTCTGCTCTTTTCGCTCCGCGACTCATCCGAACTTTATTTATTACCTAAAAAATACAAAATTAATTAATAAAAATATTTATTCTTGAAAACAATGAAAATACAGAATATGGGATAAAATGTAGAATTAATGCACAAAAGATGAGTTAAAATGCCAACAAAAAGGGATAAATATATACAATATTTGGCACTCATCAAATACCCCCAAACCTGAATTTTACTTGTCCTCAAGTAAAACAAAACTAAGGAAATCCTAACTATACCACTGTCGCTGGTCTCTCGAATGCATTTAGCGTATGCACTAAGCCTTTTAAACCACTAAGTGTCCCTAGTGGACGAGTTGAAGTCTCGTGAAGGTTTACCAGAGGTGTGCCTACAAAACCTAAGGACAAAATATAAGCTCAGATTCCATCAAACGTGACATGTGCAAAACAGTTTAAGCTCACAGCAAAATGGAGATGTCAATCTAGCTATCGAAGGCACAATCCTAGCACTGATAACAAATAAGGACATGTGATAAGAGTGTAAAGTGTATCTACACATGTGTAAAGAAAGATCTGAAGTTATGACTACTAATCACCAAGAGATAGTTTCTCGGGCTAAGAACTGAGGTCGAAATCTAGCTAGCTGTCCGGACTTTACGAGAATTGTGAATGAGTTGGAGGTATTTCACAATTACTCGCGTTGTACATCAATGGCATACACCCTTCCTTGCTTATTACAACAAAACAACAAAGATAACTATTTTCATGACTCTTATTTACATTGACTACTCTCTTTTTATTTTTGGAACAAGAGATGATGGAATTGATAAATACTTGATTTTTTTGGTATTTTTCTGATACATTTTTTTTTTTTCTGAATATATACATCGTTTTTTTTTTTTTTTTTTTTTTTTTTTTTTTTAACAAGAAACACTTTTGATACATAACAAAAAGAAACAAAAGATTACATGACACTTTGCAAGAGGTAGCCCTTTTTGATGCACCCAGTTAAATTCGATGGTTGTCTTTCTTAATGTAACCTCCATCTTCTATCCCAACCAACCAAAGAACAAGCTAGTCAAGTTTCGTTCAGTATTCTAAAGTGATTGGCAATCGTAACTTCCTATCCAACACCTTGAAGATCGAGGCCATACATGTATTGGTAGATCGTGCGCGTGCAAATTTCTTATCACTATGTGAATTGTGCTAGAATCAGGGTGCCTAAATATCTAGACTAAGACTCCTAATAAAAATACATATTTGCACAAGAGTCAACATTTCAAGGTAAATGAGCTCCATTTTTATGATTTTTTTCATCTTTTCAAATTTTTTTTGAATTTTGATTTTTTTAATTTTTTTTTTTGGAATTTTTTTCAATTTTTTTTTTTTTCAAAAAGAAGAAGGAGTTCGTTTTCAATTATGGCAAATTATCATGGTATCTACTCTATACCCCCAAACCTAAACTAAACATTGTCCTCAATGTTTCAAAATATGGAAAGAATTAAAATGCAACATATGGAAAGGGACATGCTGAGTAGAGTAAAAGGAGAGAGAATACCCGATTTCGGCGAAAGCAGAATTAAAACTCCGTTATTCAAGGCAAAAAAAATCCAACATATTTCAGCCGAGATCATATTGGATTAGCAAAATATATACAAAAGGAACAAAAGGATTTTTAAAATTTTTATCTACTGGATTATATACAAAAAAATTCACCATACACTAACAATCTAAAGAGTTGAGGATCAACCCAAAAGACAAAGTGTAGAGACAGAGAAAGTTTCAAAACACTAAAATTGGACTTAAATGGGAGGGAGAGTGAAAAACCGAATGAATTACCCCTAAACCTAAATTGTTCAACAGGTTTACTTTTAAGCACAAAATCTTTTAAATTTTGGGGTTCAGGATTCAAAAGGTCTAACTCATAATGGACTGTTTTCGGGATGGGCAAACATGCAATTTCCAACTGTGGCTCTTTAAAAGTGTTATATTTTGAAGCAAAATAGTCCAGGAGGACTTGGGAAGCACACAGTTCCAATCCTAGATTAGGAATTTTCAGAAAAATTGGTTTTACAATATTGGTACAAACCAAATCTAGGTTGGGTGGAAGGCCAACAGATTGTGACTTAGGTAGAAGAATATGCATATCATTATCAATCAAATCAAAATCTTCTAACTCATCTACACATGTCACATCATGCTCATTATCATCAATCACATTGGCAGGATTACAATCAGAATTATCAACATCATCAACAGATTTATTCTTATGTATCGGCACATCAGGGGAAACATCACATGGAATACTAGAAGAAATATCATGCATTAAGGTCGGGGCAGAGAAGCCTAATGTATTTGAACCCAAAGGTTCCATAACATTTTCAGTATAGACATGTTCTTCTAACATAACATCATAATCATCATCATCATCATGATAGGAATTTTGCAATCTAGGATAATTTTCAATCCTAAGGTCGGAGCTATTACAAGAATAAAACTCTAATTCATGGGGATGACTCATATCATGTGGTGTTGTTCCTGTTTCCTTAACGGATTCCCATTGATGGGTTTTCTCTGCAATCTTGGCTAAAAAATTCCATGCATCATCCACAGATTTATCAATAAACTCACCATTACACATAGACTCAACCATGGTTCGAGATTTAAAGTCTAGTCCCTGATTTAAAGTCTAGTCCCTCATAGAGGATGACGACAAGTCTCCACTTCTCAATTCCATGGTGCGGACATTCACTCAACAAATCATTAAAACGTTCAAAATAGTGAAAAACAGTTTCCTCATCCAATTGGACAAAACAATTGATATTTTGACGAATAGCGATGGTCCTATGGTGTGGAAAAAATTTTGGAAAAATTGATTAGTGAGTTGTTCCCAAGTGGTGATTGATTGTGGTCTCAAACCGTAAAACCATGTTTTGGCCCTTTCTTTTAAAGAAAATGTAAACAAACGCAATTTCAGGGAGTCTTCGGACAAATGATCAGGTTGCATAGTCCGACAAATTTGTTCAAACTCTCTTACATGAGTATAGGGGTTCTCAGAATCGAACCCTCGAAATATAGGAAGTATTTGTATCATGTTTGCATTTATTTTAAAAGGGTTATTGGTTTGAGGTAAGACAATACATGATAATGGAATTTGTATTGATGGATACATGTATTCATGGAGAGCACGAGGTTGGTCCATTTTGAAATGACACAAAGCCCACTATTTGGTTTTAAATGGGAAAATTTTAAAAATTTGGTTTTTTATGGGAAAATTTTGAAAAGAAAATTTGGTTTAAAAATGGGAGCAAAGAAAATATTTTCTTTTTTTTTTTTTTTTAAAAAAATGAAGAAAATAAAATTTGGTTTTTGAAATGGGAGCAAGCCCACTGTGCAAGCCTCTAATGAAGTGGAAGGAAGGCTGCGGCCTACGAAAATCCAAGTTTTAATTTTGAAAGTTGAATTTGGCCCAGTTGGTTAAGGCCCGACGTTTGTTTTAAAACTTTTGGTTTCGATGTCCACTCACAAGTCCACAATCAGTTATAAGCTCAGCTGGGTTTAAACCCAGAGTCCAAAATACAAGTCCAATGAAAAAATTTAAACAAGCCCACACAAAATAAATACAAGCCCACAAATTAAACAAACAAGCCCAAAAATAAATTATTACAAACCCAAAATAAAAAGATAAAAAGCCCAAAAAATTGGGTTAATTATTACAAGCCCACAAATAAAAAATTGGAAGCCCACAGGTTGGGTTCTCTTAATGAAATGGGTTTAGGCTTACCTTTTTAGCACAGCCCAGCTGCTCTGATATTGTTGCAAAAACCCAGTTGGGTTTTGGTTCTTTTCCTTGGTGGCGTCCCAGCAGAGGAAAAACAGGTTCAGAATCAGCAGGTCCAACAGCAAATGAAACAAAGCAGATGCAGATGCAAATGCTATGCAATGAAATACAAAATAGCTAAGAAAACACACAGATAAAACACAGCACCAATCCCCGGCAGCGGCGCCAAGAACTTGGCAGGCCTTGAAAGGGGTATAAAAATGATGCGTGATAAAAACGGGGGCCTACAGTAATACCGCAAGTGCACGGTCGTCGGTTGTAGCTCGTGCAAGTACGGGTCGATCCACAGAGATCGGGTGTGTTTCGGAAGTGTTTTAGCTAATTGGGTTCCTAGTTTTGCTTTGGGCTTAGAAGCCTTTTGGAAGTGTTGGGCTTAATGTACTATTGGGTTTGATAACAATAAAAGGAACTGAGCTTGGGCTCAGTTAGTCTTTGAAAGTGCAAATGGGCTTTGGGCCTTTAACTTAGGCTTTTGATTAAGTCTGAATTGGATTGGGTCTTAACCTTAACCTAAACTGGGCTTTGAGCCTTAGTGAAATGGGCCTCAGTGAACTAGTCCTTGGGCTTTTGTTTTAGTTAAGAATCTGGGCCTTTGGGCTTCACTAATTTGAACTTGGGTTCAGTTGGCTGGATCTGAGCTTGGCTGCAGGGGAAGAAGTGACAGCATCAACCTGGCAAGACTGCACAGCAGTGCAGCAACAGTGCAGCAGAGAAAGCAGTGGCAGGGCAGCAGAGTGGAGCTGCAACAGAGAGTGGCAAACAGCAACAGCAGCTAGACAAAGGCAACAACAACAGCAACTGCAGAGCCAAAGCAACAGCAGCTGCAGCAGCAGATAAATGGAAGTGGCAGCAGCAGCAGCAGCAAAGTTGCAGCAGGGGAAGCAATGTGACAGTGCAGCAGTAGAAAGCAGCAGCAGCAACAACAGCACAGGGCAAGGAACAAAGCAACAGTAAAATAACACAAGATGAACCAAGGCCTAAGGCCAAGGGCAGGAGTGATAAAGAAACTGAAATGAAGCAAACATAGAAAAGAAATTGTGGAGGGGAAGTGCAGGGGATGAATGAGAGTTTCCTTTACCTAGCCAGTTCACCTAGGTTAAGTTCTTGTCAAAAATCTAGTTAACCAACCTTAGCTAACCCCTAGTATTGGCTGTCTGTTTAAGGCACAACCAATCACAGACTAACTAGGCAGTGGTTCACTAATGTAGCTAATGAATTCTTTAGAACCACCACTGACCCCTAGCATTAGTGGTCTTCGTAAAGCCCCACTAATCAAATCAGGTGATCTTTCAGAATCCAACTAGCCTAAAAGGTTTTAAGCTCAGCAAAAACCATCCTAATAGCTAACCATCATGGTTCAGTTCTTTTCTCATCCTAGAGGGAATTAGAACATGTTGCAGTTAAGAGACCTCATGGTTGTCAAGCATCAAACCTCAGAATAAGAACATGTGAGATGAACAGGGGGCTTACAAGCTCATGTGTAGAAACAATCACACAAACTAGTTAAGACAAACATAACATGGATAATACAATTACACAAAGCACAACAGGAAATAACATAACATAACAAACATAACAAGAGCATTGCACATTAACAGGAAACAAGCATAATCATGACATGAAACTAAGCATAACAGGAAGCAAATAACATGAGCAAGAAACTGAAAATTGAACTGTAACTGAAAATTGAAATTTAACAGGACATGAGAGTCCTGGATGTAGGCTAGTCCAAACATGAAAATTACACACAACCCATAGTGCTATTTATAGTCACAGACCCAAATTTCTCAAAATTATAAAATTAGGGTTTATAGAAAAATCCCCAAATTTCAACAGTTAAAATTAGCTCACCTAAACGTCCAATTGATGCCGACCCATCCCTTCTCTGACTCCCCTGTATCACTCCATGCCTTCAATTTCACTCTAGCTCAACCCAATTTATCAATTTTGCACGCCTAGGGTTTCTGAAAGAGAATGTGCAAAAATTGAGAAATTAGATGGACTAGGGAGATGGGAGTAGAGGGTATTGGTTGTTGGGTGATAGGGTGATGATGGTGGAGGTGTGGTGGTGGCAGTGAGTTGGTGGCAGAGGTGGAGAAGGTGGTGGTGTACGGTGGTTCTGTGGAGAAGATGGTGGAGAGGGTATGGCTCGACTGTGTTTGGGGTAGGGGGTGTGTTTGGGTTAGGTGGATGGGCTCGGGTACTAGGGTGTAAGGCGAATTCATCGAGTCTTGATGTTCTGTGACTCTGAGCTGCGAGATGCGAAGATGGTTGGTAGATCGGACGGTGATGCGGAGGTAAGCGATGAGCGACCGTTGGATTATATGATACAACAAAATGAACGGCACTTGATGGAGTTAGGTACTGTAGTGTTAGGCGGAGATATCAAACTTTGATGCACAGCAAGGGAGCGACCGTTGGATTCAACTACCATCTAATCTGAAGGCTTGGAATTTCAGCGCTGTGGTGCTCGGCAGAGACATCAGATTTTGATGTCTATAAAGGAGCGACCGTCGGATGCTTCTGAGAAATGATCTGATGGCTGAGAACGGAGGCGCTTTTGTGTGTAGAAAATGAGGTTGTGCGCACCATTCTTCGCGGCTTCCTTGCGTAATTTCTCCCGGCTTTTCACTACTTTTCTGCTCTTTTCGCTCCGCGACTCATCCGAACTTTATTTATTACCTAAAAAATACAAAATTAATTAATAAAAATATTTATTCTTGAAAACAATGAAAATACAGAATATGGGATAAAATGTAGAATTAATGCACAAAAGATGAGTTAAAATGCCAACAAAAAGGGATAAATATATACAATATTTGGCACTCATCACATACCACGTCTAGGGATTTAGCTGAAGCACGAAATATCAATTCAAAAGCATAAATAATCTAGAAAATCACATAAACAATTAGATACAAGCTTTTATGAAGATAAATTACTAGTCATTCAAATCATATTAAGCATATAAATGTAGAGTTCACACAATCAAATTGGTTTCTACCTAAACCCTATCATGATTAGGTAGACATGGCTTTCTCAAAAGCCATAAACATATTAAGATCAAAAACTCTAGTTAAACAAAAATGGAATCGAAGAAAAATGAAACTCCAAACCCTATTCTTCTCTTCCGCTGCGGCTGTGTAGCCTCCAGCCGGCCTCTTTCCTGTTTTTTGGCTTATTGCCACAACCTCCTCCCTTCTATTCCCCATGCAATGGTGCCATAAAATAATAATTTTCTTTCTAGCCAATGACATGTTTCCCTGTCATCTATTCCAGCACATCCTTCCATTTTAATTCCAAACTTATTAATCCCATTGGCCCATTATAACTTGCTGCATGTGCATGACTAAATAGGACATAAATATATATCTTTAATCATGATCCCACTTTGGACTCCATTTCATGTTGTGCTACTAACTAAAATAGCACTGCCACCTGGAGCTAGCTAGTGTACAAAATGATTCCATTCATGACCCATTAGTAGATATTTCTTTCTCTCGTACAGGAACGTGAGAAGTCAAATCATTCACTTATAAAGCATTCTTTCATTCCAACTCTACTGCCGCACGACCACCTTTTAAAAATCGCCACTGCGACCAACACACCGGCCATCATAACCATTTTCCGTCTCACTGCATTTAACATCACCAGTGGCTCAATCGAAATTAGCCTAGCGATCAGAAATATACATATATAGCACCAGCTTCCATTTCCCTTCATCGCAAACAATCAGTAATCCATTTCAGTTCTCACTTCCAAGTTCCAATAGTTTCCCAGCCATCGACACAAACCAACACCATCTTTTTTATGTCCGTCCAACTCTCAGCACCCACCGGCGGTAAGGCATTTGAATCATCTCCTTCGAACCAACAGTGACCAGCTACACCCACCGGCGTGTGTAATGCAGCCAACAAATTCTCGTCAGCTTCCAAGCTTCTAACAACTACTAGTCTGATGTGTAATAAATCCACCACAATCACGAGTACTGCAGCCAACACCGATTCAGTTAAGTACACCATTAATCATCACCCACATCAATCAAAATTTCGAGTACTCAACTTCCAAATTCAGGCCACGTCACCTGATAGACACATTTTTATGTCTAATTTGTCTCGATTCTATATATTGATAGTTCTCATTTTTGTACTTATTATGGTGCTTTATGTGTGTGTAGGTATTTTTGGCCAATAAATATTTTTGGAAAAATCGGCTCGAAAAGTTGTCTAAAAGCGCCCGGAGGACACTTGTTATTCGGACTCTCAGCATGGATAAGGGGCACCCTCAAGACACCCCAAGGCAGCTGCTAAAGGCACCCCTACTCTGGATAGGGGGCGCCTCTTCTTCTTCACAATTCAAATCGGAATTCGGCAGGAAAAACGGCAGCAGTTGTGAAGGTTTGGAATTGGATTTTGCAATGGATTCGACCAGATTCGATTGCAGATATTTGTTGGGCTGGACTTTCTGGATCACAACCGGGCTGGTAGATTGATTGGACTCAACCAATTGAGGCTAGATAAGCCGCGAGAAGAAAACAGAGGAGGAAGAAGTTTTCGGGCTCTGTTGAGATTATATTTGGCAGTTACGGATGATTTGAGGGAAGATAACCCTTCCTGAGATTCGTATCAATCTAATAGAGGAACTGGAATGACCTGTACAGCTCAGAAACGCGTAGAAAAGAGTTTGGAAAGTGGAGAAGTCCGAGACTTTCTGCCGAAGAAAAGAGAGAATTAAATCGAGTATTAGGGTTCCTGTTGGATATAAAAAGGTTGCTTCAAGTCACAGAGGGGTTCGAGAATTTGGGGTGAAGTTAGAGAAGCACGGGAGAGCCAACGAAGGTCTTTGATCGGAGAAAGAAAGTTGCAGAGTCGTTTCTTCACTTTCGGGGAAGAGGAGGAAGAAGAAGAAGAAGAAGAATAACTGACGCCCTAAGTCAGTCGCAGAGAGGTGTAGTTTAGTTACTGCAACAAATAAGTATCGTTTAGAAGGTAGTCTTATATTATCTGTAGTCCTTTATAACAGTCAGTCCGTAACGCTTATAAACGTTGCAGTTGATCTGTTTTATCTTTTTCTTGTATTTTCAGTCTATTCAAACACGTTGGAGCCATGAATAAATATTTTGAGCATGTTTTCACCATGAAGAGGTAAAACCCAATATTGGGATGACGGAGGAAGCCTAATATCATACATGGGTAATTATATTTAATTCTTATATGACTTTTGCACTATTTTAAATTGATTCATGATTTTGATTAATTAGTTGTCATCTCGTTTGATGGGTCATGCTTGCCTAGATGTTTTGATGTCCCATGCTTAGGATTTACAACTAATTTTTTGAGAATCTTCCGTGGCAAAAATAAGAGTCCATGTCTTTATTTATTGAGCTATAATTGTTTAAATAATTAACATATGAACCTTATGTTATGAGTTTGGTGGAATCCTGAGTCCCAGTTTCTCTCGATATTGTGACAACTTTTGTATATATATTTTCTTTGTTTTTATTTTTAAGTCTTAAATCCAGTCTTATCGAGTCCGAGTTGACCGGACTTTAATACCACTTTCAAAACTACATCAATTTTTGGGGCCGCCAACGCGGACTTGTATTTAGATTTGTTTTAGGTTTCTTTTTATTTTTATTATTTTTTGTTCTTTTTTACGCTTTTTGGTATTTTTCGATTCTTTTCAGATTTGGAGCGAAGCTACAAGGGAAGAAAAAGTGTTATAAAAGGAAAGCATCGCCAAAGAAGGAAAGCAAAGAGGAATCCGAAAGGACTGAAAAGAAGATTTTGTATATAGTTATTTTGTTTTATTTTTAGAAACTGTAAATAGGGTGTTGTTTTTGTAATTTTTCTTTTCCTTTTTGGACATTTTTATTTTTTGGACATTCTTGGACATTATTTTTTTTAAACCCTAAGGAAGGGTCAAAATTAAATATCAACTGTTTGCAGGGAAGGACGACAGTTACGATACTGTCTCGGCCCCTCGGGTTCGTACACTGACATCAGAGTCGGTGGCCTGAGTCGACTTCAACGGTTCATCGCCCGTCTGGTACGGGAGGTAAGATTCTATCCACCCACGAATCCCCTGTCAGTGGGTTCTATTTTGTGTGAAAACTCACACCCCTCCAATAGAATGTCGAACTGGTATTACAATAGCCAATACAACGAATATCAGACTGAGTTTCAAAATGGACGTTACTACTTTGACCATAGTGTGAATAATGGTTGGGAACATCAGCCTTTTGAAGGTTATGGTCCATACCGTGGTGATCCCAATTACTATCCACACGCCAACCGGTCATACGAGCAAAATTCCTCTCTACTAGAGTCAACACGTAAGTTAGCTGAGTCGACGCGTAAGTTAGCAGAAATGAATAACTTAGTTATGGACAAAAGCAATGCAACGAGTGAACTTTATTTCCTATATTCAATCAGGAATTCATGTGAGTCGACTCAAAATATTTTGTTAGAGGCCCAGAACATAACTGCTCTTAATTTCCAATATAGTGTTTCCAATAGTAACTTTGAAAATGAAGATAGTTATTCACATAATCAAGATGACGAGGATAAAATTGGTAACACTACTTGTTTAGATGAGGTTCAACCATTTTCATGTTATTATAATGATGATTATGATGAGGATAGTGTTGATGAAGAATTTGAAATAAGTAGGCATAATGATCAGGAATTTGTTACTCCAATTGAGCTTAATAATGATAATGTTTCTAGTTAAAATCCAAATAATTTTAATAATTATTCACCTATTCAAAAGGACGGGAATTTGACTAGAGATACCCCCGTTTTAGACGATGTAGTATTTCCTTTTGATTACGAAGCTAATAATGGTTTAGAGGAACGAGTTTTTTCTGAGAATATTGTTTTAGAGTCTAGCGATTTAGAAACATTAGCCTTAGACAAAGAAAGTGAACTCGTAGAAATAAGTGAGGATGAACCTGACTTAGAAGAATCAATTGACCATTTTCAGGAATCAGATGACCTTGAAATTAGGGAAGTTGTGACTAGTCTTTCTAGAGACACTAAAAACTCTAAGTTTGGGGATGATTATCATTCTCCATGTGCTTTAACTATTAGAAAGGTCCCTCACTTGGGACTTGACATATGTGCCTCAACTATTTTACAAGATTATCTTCATACACGTTTTCCTGAACCTAATGATGTCCATAAGGAAGTTCAGTTGTTAGAAACCCATCCTATGGTTGATGTGGTTTACCCAGGCTATGATATCCAGATTGACTTTGTTTTCCCACCAAATATTTTTCGACCAATTGTGGGAACGTATAAGTTTCATATGTGTCAATTATTAAGTGTTGAGACTAAACCTAATTACTTTAGGAGATTAGGATCGACATATTTGTTTAAGGAAGACCACCACTCTTATTGTGGTCAGCTGTGTGAGTCAAAACTGATTGACTTTAAGGATCCACAATTATTCAGGTTATTATTATGTGCTTCTAAGTTTTTACTTGAGTTTTTCCAGACTCTAATACCTGAACCGTACCTTAGCTTTGAGGAATTCCAGCGCATGAAAATATTTTATCTAGACCCTTTCATAAAGCCTGAACCTGAACCACAGCTAGATGTAGTTGTCTTAAATAGGAAACTAGACAAGGGTGCGCTTTATTTGTTAATTTTCTTGGCATGTTGCAGATTCCTTTTACTTGTGATAGCTCTATTTGGTTTTGATGACCCACAAATATTTCGGCTATTACTTTATGATTCTATGAGGTGATTAATCCTTTCTTATGTCTGGCTGAAGACGTTAAACTTAGCACTTCTTGGGAGGTAACCCAACCTCATGCAACACGGTAATATCTTTCCTTATCTTTTTTGCTTCAAATGGTAACAGTTTCTCCTTGTTCATGCTTTTAATTTTATCTTTAGAACATTGAGGACAATGTTAGATTTAAGTTTGGGGATATCGGAGAAACTTTTTAGTTGCAATAAATAAACTCCAGAGCCTAGAAATTTATGCCTATTAAGGATTGCACTAACCAATCTAAGTGGATGGAAGCATTTTGGTTGTAGGAGTTGAGGAACCAATCTGATTAGATGGAAACATCTAAAGAGTCTATTCATAAAAGCACAAAGCTCAGGTGTTAGAAATAACATGGTAGTTTCTCCATATCTCGTTGAGTCCTTTTCACTTCTGTTTTTAGTTTTCTTTTTAAATATGTTTCTAAGTGATTTGATGGGGCTCACGATTCAAGTTGTTACCAATGCTAGGGTGAATTAGAGTGATTGAGATACCATGAAAAAAAAAAGTTGAAAAAAAAATAAAAGAAAAAAATAAAAATAAATTGAGACCAGACCATTTGACCAAAAGGAATAAATTCAATAAAGTCGACCACTGGTACCCTTGTATATGCAAGTTGTGTTGACCTAGAGTTAGTTTATCGACCACTGGTTCCCTTGTATATGCCAGTGTGTTGATATTAGTCAGACTAGTATCTCAATCCATTAAGATAGGTTCATTTTGGCGGAGGCCTTCAGACAGATATGGGAAACGCGGTTCACTTAGTAAACATCAAAACCATATATATTTTTCTATATCCATCTTCTTGATCTATCCACGTGATTAGTTTTGACTCCGGATATTGATGTCCATAGTGCAACTATCTAAGTAGAGCTCTGTCACTTTATATGAATTTTAGTATGCTTGAGTGCAAACTCGTGTACAACAATTGGAATTTCGCATCAGGGTACTTCCTCCTGTAGTCAATAAGTATGCCAACCAAGGAGATTCTTTAGTGCTTTCCAAGGTTCTGCGTAGATAGCTAGGGTCTGGAGTATAAAGGTTTTGTGGGTATACCTCTGGTAAGCCCTCCCGAGACTACAACTCGGCCACTAGGGACACTTAGGGGTTTAAAGGCTTATTGCATACGCTAAATGCAATCGACGATGCCTGCGACAGTGAGTTAGGATTTTATTTTCTATTTCAGTTTTGCTCGAGGACTAGCAAACAATAAGTTTGGGGGTATTTGATAGACACATTATTGTGTCTAATTTGTCTCGATTCTATATATTGATAGTTCTCATTTTTGTACTTATTATGGTGTTTTATGTGTGTGTAGGTATTTTTGGCCAATAAATATTTTTGGAAAAATCGGCTCGAAAAGTTGTCTAAAAGCGCCCGGAGGACACTTGTTATTCGGACTCTCAGCATGGATAAGGGGCACCCTCAAGACACCCCAAGGCAGCTGCTAAAGGCACCCCTACTCTGGATAGGGGGCGCCTCTTCTTCTTCACAATTCAAATCGGAATTCGGCGGGAAAAACGGCAGCAGTCGTGAAGGTTTGGAATTGGATTTTTCAATGGATTCGACCAGATTCGATTGCAGATATTTGTTGGGCTGGACTTTCTGGATCACAACCGGGCTGGTAGATTGATTGGACTCAACCAATTGAGGCTAGATAAGCCGCGAGAAGAAAACAGAGGAGGAAGAAGTTTTCGGGCTCTGTTGAGATTATATTTGGCAGTTACGGGTGATTTGAGGGAAGATAACCCTTCCTGAGATTCGTATCAATCTAATAGAGGAACTGGAATGACCTGTACAGCTCAGAAACGCGTAGAGAAGAGTTTGGAAAGTGGAGAAGTCCGAGACTTTCTGCCGAAGAAAAGAGAGAATTAAATCGAGTATTAGGGTTCCTGTTGGATATAAAAAGGTTGCTTCAAGTCACAGAGGGGGTCGAGAATTTGGGGTGAAGTTAGAGAAGCACGGGAGAGCCAACGAAGGTCTTTGATCGGAGAAAGAAAGTTGCAGAGTCGTTTCTGCACTTTCGGGGAAGAGGAGGAAGAAGAAGAACTGACGCCCTAAGTCAGTCGCAGAGAGGTGTAGTTTAGTTACTGCAACAAATAAGTATCGTTTAGAAGGCAGTCTTATATTATCTGTAGTCCTTTATAACAGTCAGTCTGTAATGCTTATAAACGTTGCAGTTGATCTGTTTTATCTTTTTCTTGTATTTTCACTCTATTCAAACACGTTGGAGCCATGAATAAATATTTTGAGCATGTTTTCACCATGAAGAGGTAAAACCCAATATTGGGATGACGGAGGAAGCCTAATATCATACATGGGTAATTATATTTAATTCTTATATGACTTTTGCACTATTTTAAATTGATTCATGATTTTGATTAATTAGTTGTCATCTCGTTTGATGGGTCATGCTTACCTAGATGTTTTGATGTCCCATGCTTAGGATTTACAACTAATGTTTTGAGAATCTTCCTTGGCAAAAATAAGAGTCCATGTCTTTATTTATTGAGCTATAATTGTTTAAAGAATTAACATATGAACCTTATGTTATGAGTTTGGTGGAGCAGTTTCTCTCGATATTGTGACAACTTTTGCATATATATTTTCTTTGTTTTTATTTTTAAGTCTTAAATCCAGTCTTATCGAGTCCGAGTTGAACGAACTTTACTACCACTTTCAAAACTACATCATCACCCCACAGGTGATGGCATGATGCTACATACACAAATAGTTTACCAAACAAGAATCATATTTGTGTCTCCTTGAGGCCTGGCTGTGAATTTGTAATGTATCCAAACAGGTGATGGCATGATGCTACATACACAAATAATTAAGGAATCCTGCAGTTAACCTCTTCTTCGGATGCCATATATGGCAAACATCATTTTTGCTTTCATTTAGCCAAATATCTTTCTGTGATCGGATTCGTAAGTATTTTCTACAAAAAGCAATAAAATAATGTTATTAGCCAAAATATCGAGTCCTATCTAATATAAATATGGGTATAAAATGTAGCACTTAGTGCTTATCATGTAGTTGCAGGAAATCCTACACTACACCCCTCTTAATCAACTCATTTTTAGGTTTACACTCTTAATTTTATTGATCAATCTTTGAATGTTCTTACAAGAAAAGATAAAGAAATCAAGAATGACCTCTGCTCTAGACTTTCTCTCTCCTATTTACCTGTTTCTTACTCAAAATAGATCTCTCTCCCTCTTTACAACTTGAACGACTATTTATAAGGAAATACATAGTGGATGACAGCTAATCTGTCCTTTATTTTCGGGTATAGTCTGCGACATTCTCGCAACCTTACAAATGTTAATTTCGCAAGATCTTTAATTTTCGCAGGACTATCACATCTTTCTCGTGATCCTAACTGACGTCGTTTATCGTATCATTTCTGAAATTGTTCTGCGACACTGTTGTGTTGTGTTGTTGATAATTTCGCTGAGATATTATCTTTGCGAGATTCTGATCCTACATCTTGCCTCTTATCATATCTTCTCTGCAAAGTAGAGAATGATGTGAGAAATGCCGCAATTGTTCATCTTTTCATATTTTGCATTTATCACACGTATTCTTTCTTCCATTTGTTTCTTGACACGTCTTCTGTAACCGCTGCTTTCCAACCGCTCACGTCTTTTCGTCTTAATGGTTTTTATTTCTTTAAAAAAAATATCCTTTATATACTCTTCTTACTCTTCTTTCCACTTATCTTTTTACTTTCTCTTCTATTTTTATTCTCTCATCTCTGCAACTCTGTTATTCTTCTGCAAGTTCTGCTGCTGTAATTTTTCCCCCTTCAATCCTCTTACTTTTTATTCATTCCCATACTCTATATTCAAATATGGCTCCAAGTGGTCATAGACATGAGAAGAATTTAAAAGATGTCCAAAAAGATCTTGCTGATAAAGGTTTCACACTCTCCACCATTCCTGGTGAAAATGCCAAATCAATTCTTTCTGTCAAACTTTTCTCTTATCAGTATTGTGATGATCAATCAATCGTAATTTCGTTAGGTCAGATTCTCGCAGGTCTCCCTATTCCTCTTTATGACCCTGATCTTCCTTTATTTTATGAAATTCTCGCTCACTCGGGATTTTCGCGAGCTATTTTCCAACTGAGTGGGGACTGCATCCGTCTGATGCTAGAGTTCGCTAACCGTGGTGCTGGTAGAGGATCTCTGTACTCCAAAGAACTTAGGGATCCTAAATTCGCAAACCTAGAGATAATTGCTGAGAAATATACAGTAGCGAGTTTCTTTGAGAATTACGAACTTATCTCCATGAAGAAAGATAATACTCGCTGGGGTATTCCCTTAAAAAGGAAAGATAACATTGATGAAGCCAAAATTCTCATGCAAGATATTGACTGGCATTCTGGTAAAAACACAACTCCTCGCCAATCCAAAGATGATAAATAGTGTGTTTTTCCTTTAATGCTAAAAGGACCCTACATTGCTGGGTCAAATGTTCTTCCTGCGAATCTCGCTGCTTATCAACCTTGGGTTTTCTCTTGGCCCGAGAAGGAGAAAGAGGTATGTTTCTTCCCATTTAAATCACTTTATATTTCTTTATTGATTTTTATTGTTCTGTTCGCTAACTCTTGTGACATTCCGCATATCCAAAAACTGAAAGATAGTTCTAACAGGACTGGGAAAGCTAGTACTCTGTTAGCTCTTCGCTCATACACAGATGAGGTAAGAAAATTTCTCTTATGATTTTAAACAGTATACTGTTGCTTCCATTTCTTATTTATATCTGTGTGTGAAGATTATTGCTGAAGTAGAAGAATCTGCCGATGTTGCGAAGACTGGTGATAAAGGTAAAGGTGTTATTCGCAGGGAAAAATCAACTGGTCCTCCTTCAAAGAAAAGGAAAGTTTGTTCTTCTTCTCCTTCAAATATTCCTCCTCACAAAAATTCCGAAAGTGACAAGGGTGATGAGGACAATGATGATCTTGCTGCAAGTGAAGATTCTCCACCTGAATCTTCTATGGCCTCTTTTCAGATTCTATACAAGGAATGGGAGATAGCCAATTCGCAAATACCTGCAAAGCTCTCGCTACCCTTTGCGATGTCCCTTTACTGGATGGTGATAGCTCTCTTCGTGGAGTTTCTAGATCAGTGACTCTCGACTTCTTGCATTCTCTCAATAGTCTGGTATACTTTTATCCTTGTACTTCTTCATTGTCATAACTCAAAACTTATTTCTATATTAATATTTTTTATATTTTCTCGCAGGCTGGAAAACCTTCTTTTGTTGTTGCCTCAGATTTAGAGAGAAGACGCGAAAATCTTGAAAAGAAGAATCTTCAATTTCGCACAAAGAATGAAGAATTAGAAGATGAAGTTAAAGGTCTTCGCGAGAAAAATAGACAATTAGAAATTGATTCTTATTCGTTTAAGAACAAAATCTCTAGTCTTCAGAAAGCTAATAATCAGCTTTACGGTATGTTACTTTTCTCTTTTCCCTTCATTCATTCATCCTGTTGTTTTATCTTATTTAAATGATCCTTTGTGCAGACATTTATGGTCTTTCTGATGAAGATACCCTTCTTCGTTCATTTCCTAATGCCTTGGATAATGATACCCTTCTTGAGCGTCTTAACAATTCCTTAAATAGCTTCTCAAATGATAGAATTTCATCTCTTTCTCTAAATGAGCTTAGATCTAAATTTCGCCTCTTAAAAATTGACCATAGATCTAGTTTAGGCTTAGCCAACCGATTTAAGCGTCTCCTTCTTGATTCTAAAGAGAAAACCAACGAGTTAAGAATCAAAATTAGCGGTCTCATAGATGATAAGGATCGTATCTCTGATCAAGGTGCCAAGGCTTTGGCGAAATTCCAAGAGGCTCTTCTTGAAGTTCAACTTGAACGAGATGAAGCTAACCGCAAGAACATCGAACTCTGCGAAAGGGAAAATCAAATTCGTTCTCGTCTTCTTATAAGTAGTGAGGATGAATTTGTTTGGTCTGCGAAAATCTTAGATGATGATAGAAAAGATTTAGGTGTAAATGTTAGTCTCCAAGTTGAGCATACATCCTTGATTAGAGATATGATTTCTGACAGAGAAGGTTACTAACTGCTCTTCTTTCCTAATCTTTTGCTTCTTATGAATTTTCATCAAATTAACAATTGATTATCTTTTTCTCGCAGATTCTGAAAATAGATACCGTGAAAAGATTGAAGAACTCGAAGCTGAAAAGGAGGAACTCGCAAAGAATCTTTCTTCTCGCAAAGACAAGTATTCTAGATTGAAAAATCAAATCAAGATCACTGTTGCGAATTTTAAGAATGATTCCATGCATTTTCGCAATCAAACTATCCAAATGGTTTGTGACGATCATAATATTCCTCATTCTGATTATCCTTGTCTCTTGGAAGAGATCCCACAAAATATTCCCAGTCTGATTATTTCTGATAGCGAAGCTGATGATGAAAAATCTGATGGTGATGGAAGTTCTAATGGTGATGAAGATTCTGACGCAGATGAAGAAGAGAACAAGTCTGATGAAGATAATGAAGGATCAACTAAGAAGTAGTCTTTGTTTCTTGCTTTGATTCTCTGTAATACTTGTACATTTATTTCTTCTTTTTGTATATTTGTGTTTCTTTCATTTTGACCTGCATTCATTAAAACAATTCTTCCTTGCAACACAATTAATCAATATAAACATCACTTTTTGAATCTTTGTGTAAATCTATCATATGGAGACAAATAACAATTTCTAATTTCATTCATTCCCATACTTGCCTCTGTTATTTGAATCCAACTGAGAGATTTCATAAAAAAAAATTATTTTATGCCTAAATTTCGCAGTTAATTATGTATAACTTCGCAATCTTATGCGAAGTGAATTTTGATTATTTTCAAAATCTCATTCCTATGTGGTCTTATTTTGCCTTCCTAATTAAAGGTCTTATTATGCCACCTCTTGTCATTGCGACAAAATCGCAGGACGTCCTTGCACTTTCATGCAAAAACCCGTTGATCTTGCCTTAACTTTTTCTTTTGTATTATGGCCTCTTCAGGAATGTTGCGACAAAATGACAGGCCTAAATATTCTTGTGAAAATGAAGCCCCATGACATTGTCGTCTTGCGGCGAAATCGCAGGACGTCTTTACACTTTCATGCGAAAACCCATTGATCTCGTCTTATCCTTTTCTTTTGTATTATTTCCTCTTCAGGATTTTTGCACAAATATGACAAGCCTTAATATCCTTTCGAATAAAAAGCCTCATGACATTTGAGTCTTAAGACATTTATCAGCTCCCTAATGGAGGGTGCCGCCCTTATCTCCCCCTGGTTTCCCCTTCAAGGAGGCGTACTTCTACCATACAAGGTTAGCTCCTCCCATCCAGTCTTAACAACAACCAGTTGTTTTCGCAGCCTCTTATCCCTTTTACCTATAGGGCTTATGGTTACGAGACTGCACCCTAAGTGGGGTTTTCTTCAGGCCGAGTGCAGTATAAGCCAAGACTTGTCAAGAATGGCAAAGTACGCTTCAAACGTCCCTGGCACTCTTGACTCAACCGTGTACCTCGGCGCCTTGATCAGATCTGCACTCCTTGGGAGAGTCCTTATTACCTTAGTCGCCCAACTTAAGTCATATGCTTAAGCTGAGAATCCAAGGTGCCTCTCCCGGATGGGCTTTATTGACCCCAAATCTCCATGACTCAGGTTCCGGTGGCGGTGTAGCCTTTCCCTGAGCCATGCAACAGGTACCCCCTTATATGACGTACTTTAGGTCTTACATTTGCCTCTTGCGAAATTGCATTCGCGAACTAGGGTGTACGCCATAAAGGTTTGCCCCTTTCTTTTTTGTCATTTTTCTCTGATTGTCTTCTGTAAAATTCATTATCTCTGCGGGTCTCGCAAATCATCATATTGTATCTGAATTTCGCAATCTCAATTTTGCCATTCAATCAAATGTATTTTTGAGAATTTTACTTATTGCGAGAGTATCGCAACAACTTAATCATTCATACATTTCTTGTTTTTATTACCTTTGTCATCCTCTGCTTTTTTATTATTTTCTGCTACTGCTTCCTTGGTAGTGGTATGTTCATCATTTTTATTCTGAGCTAGCATTAGTTTCGCAACATCTCTTCTTTCCTTTCGATTGCATCCACCATCAACCTCTCACTTCTTTGTGTATCTTTGATTTTGTGTCCAGTTTTCCTTCTTGTTTGCTCTTCCTTCGCAAGATTCTATCTCAGTTTCGTAACACCTCTTTCCTTCAACCCAATCTCCCTTTATGATTCCTACACCATGGGGTGAGGGAATTTGATGCACTGGTGGAAAGTTGAAGCTACACCTAGAATCCCATGTAGCCAAGGTCGACCAATTAACGCATTGTAGGGTGATTCTACATCAACGACACAGAATAAGATTTCAGAAGATATTCCTTCAATGGAATTCGCATAGTAACCTCCCCTTTAGGCTTGTTAGCAGTACCATTAAAACCATATATCTTATATGTTGATGGTATAAGATCATCATCTCTTCCACCCATGGTTTTATAAGTATGATAAAATAAGATGTTCACAGAGCTTCCAGTATCGATTAGAATTCTATTAATTGCCCATGAATCTTCAGCTTCATCATCCTCATCTTCTTTCGGTTTTGGATTAATTTCTAATTTTACTACCAATGGATTGTCATGCACCTCTTCTCCTTCGGGAATTTCTTCTGCGGTAAAAGAAATGATCTTCTGCCATTCCTCTAGTGGCGAGATTTTCGCAATATTCATAATTTCTCTTCCATCATTATCTCTTGCGAACACTCTACTCAAAACATTATCATGAAAATCTTCAATTGTCTTATATGAATGTACGATAGAGTGACAAATAGATTTTTTGCTTTTGCACCAACTTCTATGAAGAATGTTTCCTTCTTTTTCATCGTATTCACTTTGTGATGTGGTGGTGGTGGCAGTGGTTGAGATTGTGGATGCCCTACCAGAAAGTCGTTTAGTTTTCCTTGATCTATCATTCTCAAAATAATTCTTTTTACATTTCTGCAATCATTTGTTGTATGTCCATGAAAATGATGATAAGAACAAAACTCATGGCTTCTGTGGTTTGGAGGTGGTTCCGTTCCCATGTTCCATTGTGTTGGTATATTTTCCATCAAGATTATAGCTTCCCATATCTTCTCCACACTTGCATTTAGAGGTGGCATCTTGATTTCTTCCCATACTACCTTGTGACCTCCTTGTCCTCTATTATAGTTTTGTCTTTGACCTCCATAAGTTTCTTGTGGTTGATCGAGTCTTTGAATCTTGTTATTTCCACCACGATTGTAGAAATTTATTTCTCTTTCATACTCTTCTTGATCTCGGCTTCCCACAACCACCAGTTTCTGTTGATTGTTACTCGTCACCTTCTCTTGTTGTACTTGCGAAGTATTCGCTACTGTGTTTATTAGCTTGGGTAATAAGCTTGCATTCGCTGTTTGTGAGCTGGTGTTGGCAACTGGATATGATTCCATTTCATTTTGCCTTTCCTCTAGAGAAATGTATTCTTCTTGAAGTTCTCGCAATTCAGTCATTATGATCGTATTCTTGACTCTGAAAATTTGGACATACAATAGGTTTGTTGCAAACATAGCATTGATAAATGATAATATAAGATATCTCTCATCTACATGGACAGCCATTTCTCTACACATAGTTCTCCATATTTTAGTCAGGTGCTTCAAACTTTCGCCAATCCTTTGTTTTAATCCAAACACATCTTCTATGCCAGGTCGCGAGGAATTATTACTTATATATGCCCCCAAGAATGTAGTTTGCAAATGATTGAAGGATGTTATTGTGTTCTTTGGTAGACCTTCAAACCATTTTAACGCCTCTCTTGTTAAGATGGATGCGGAATATTTGCACAATACGGCATCATGATTTTCCCATTGTAACATGCACCTCACATAGGCTTTAATGTGTTGAATTGCACAAGTTGTTCCATCAAAAATGCTGGTTAATGCGGGAAAATTGCATTTCGGTGGTATTCCTCCTAATTGTACTTCCCTTGTAAATGGAGTTTTCGAAGCTTCTTCTATTGCTTCATCCAATTGTCTTCTGACTACTTCTCCTCTATTATTTAGCATTCCTCTCATTTCTTCTAATTCTTTCAAGATTTGTTTATTTACACCTGAATCTTGATCCATTGGTCTTTTTAATTTCGCCTCTCTTCATCTGCGTTCATGTCTATCTTCTCTCGTGAAAATTTGTATTTCTTCTTCACAATCCTCATCTCGTCTTCTTCTGCGATTCTCTTCCTCATTTCTATCTTGAATTCGCATATGATGATGCCTTTCATTTTCGCCTCCATGATTTTGTTCATTTATTATCAATTCCATTCGCTGTCTTTCAGCCATCCTCTATACTCTATCATACTCCTCATTGAGATTACCGTTATTCCGGTTTTGTGTACACCTTCTTTCTCGATTGTCATGATTGTTCTGGCGAATTGTCTCCTGAAGCTCTTGTTCTTCCATTTACGCTCTCAATATTTCACGTTCGCAGATTAAACGTGTTTGTTCAGCATAATGTCTTTCAATTTCTTCTTCAATTGTCTGTTGATTTCTTTGAGTTTCTCTTTCATGTAAAATTCTTCCTCCTTCCTCTCGATTTCCTTCGCCATCTTGGTCATTTCGTCCCTGATATTGTCCGTTCTCTTGATTTCTACCATTTTGCCCATCATCAAAAGTTTCATTTTGTGGAACGTAACGATCATCAGCTTTTTCTCTATTTTCGCGATATTCTTCATTAGGATTTGATATTTCTTCTTGAATATTATTTCCAGCATTGATTGTGGGTGAGTTTCACATCATTTCTCTTCTAGTCGATCTCGAATATGATTTTGTAATACTTCTCGATGATCTATTCTGTAGTCTTATATTCTCCATCCTTAATTCGTGATTTTGCCTTGTTAGATTTGCACGTTCTTCTGCCTCAGCTCTTCTTTCTTCATGTATTCTTCGTCTCAATGTTTCTAACACTCCAATTTCCTCATCTCCATGAATTATTCCTTCATCTACTTCTTTATTTCTCTCTTCCTGTCTATGGTTTCTATTTTTTTGTTCTTCTTCTACTTCTTATGATGAATTTGATCGCCAAGTGTGTATACTCACCCTGTCATAATTTGTATTCCTCCCTTGAACTAGTGTTTGTTGAATTGGTGTTTGAATTTTATTTTCTCTATTACTTCTCATTTTAGTATATTCTTCCATTTCACTTCTTTCTCTCCCAGCAATTCTCTTGCTTCTTATAAGAGTAGTCGGTTGTTCGGATGTATTTCTTCTTCTAGCCATTTCTTCAATGTTAACAATATTGCAAGAAATTATGGAAAATTCTTAATCAATCACTCTAAATCTTCACCAATCTCAATATTAATTTTTCAGTTTTTTCTAGAATAATCTTCAATACTTCCATGTTTCTAGCGCCATTATGTAGTTGCAGGAAATCCTACACTACACCCCTCATATAATTTCATTATTAATCAACTCATTTTTAGGTTTACACTCTTAAATTTATTGATCAATCTTTGAATGTTCTTACAAGAAAAGATAAAGAAATCAAGAATGACCTCTGCTCTAGACTTTCTCTCTCCTATTTACCTGTTTCTTACTCAAAATATATCTCTCTCCCTCTTTACAACTTGAACGACTATTTATAAGGAAATACGTAGTGGAGGACAGCTAATATGTCCTTTATTTTCGGGTATAGTCTACGACATTCTCGCAACCTTACAAATGTTAATTTCGCAAGCTCTTTAATTTTTGCAGGACTATCACATCTTTCTCGTGATCCTAGTTGACGTCGTTTATCGTATCATTTCTGAAATTGTTCTGCGACACTGTTGTGTTGTGTTGTTGATAATTTTGCTGAGATATTATCGTTGCGAATTTCTGATCCTACAACTGCCTAGATTTTCTCTCTCCTATTTACTTGTTTCTTACTCAAAAAAGATCTCTCTTTTTCCTTTACAACTGAACGACTATTTATAGGGAAATACATAGTGGATGACAGCTAATCTGTCCTTTATTTTCGGATATGGCTTGCGACATTCTCGCAACCTTACAAATGTTAATCTCGCAAACTCTCTAATTTTCGCAGGACTATCACATCTTTCTCATGATTTTAGCTGACGTCGTTTATTATATCATTTCTGAAATTGTTCTGCGACGCTGTTGTGTTGTGTTGTTGATAATTTCGCTGAGACATTATTGCTGCGAGATTATGATCCTACATCTTGCCTTTTCTCATATCTTCTCTGCGAAGTAGAGAATGATGTGAGAAATGCCGCAGTTATCCATCATTTCATATTCTGCATTTATCACACGTATCCTTTTTCCCATATGTTTCTTGACACGTCTTTTGTAACTGCTGCTTTTTTACTACTTACATCTTTCCGTATTAATCGTGTTTATATTCTCGAGAAAAAATTTCCTCTATATATACTCTTTCTCACTCTCTTTTTCTCTCTTTTTATTTTCTCTGCAACTTCATCGTTCTTCTGCAAATTCCGTTATTGCAACTTTTCTTCTTTCTTCTTCTTTCAATCTTTTTAAGTTCTTCTTCATCTCCATACTGTTCCCTCTGTAGATCTTCATCATTCGTAATTTTCTTCAAAATAATCTTCTTCCTAGTGTTTTCCATGGATTCATCAAGGTTAGTTTTCTTTTTTCTTCCTTATGGGTTTTGCTGAAATTAATCTTGCTTACTGCCTTATTTGATGTTGTTTATGTGATTCCCATACTATTGTTATTTCAGCAAAAGCGCCTCCAACACTAAATTTACGGTTCAGAACCCTAATATTCCCAAAACCGCAGCATAAGATTGTTGTACACAAAACAAAGTTTGTGAATCAGAAGGTAGTAAGAAACATTATTCTTTTCTAATAACAATATTGTTGCCTCTGTTTCTTATCTGGATTGTAATTCGCAGGGTGATAAGGATGTCAATAAACCTCTCAAGAAATATCGCCATCTTAAAACTGTTGAAACCTCTGTTCCATTTCACTTACATATCTCTTCTAAATCTCCTGCGACATCTTCGCAAGTTAAACCATTATCTCGAATTCGCGAAAAAGCTGCCTCAGACTTCATTTATTCAACCGACCTTTGAATGATTGAAACCCACATTATTGATCCTTCTGCGAATGAAACTTCTTCTCTTCCTATTGATAATGTTTCTCAACCTTCTATCATTACCAGTTCTCTATTTGAGCCTCTTCCCTTTTCGAAAGAAACTGTGGAAGGAATAGATATTGCTTTCAAAGTTTTGTATGAAGACCTAGATGATGGAAAGAAGTCTCCCATTGACCCTGTCAAGTCTGGTATTTGTGAAATTCTGAGTAAGTATTTCGGTTCTGACAGAGCTGCTTTGCAAACAGCTTTGGAAAAAGAGTGTAATGCTCTTCGTCTCGAAAATCAAAAGCTTCAGAATGTTTTGCTGGATATTGACAACATTCGCAAGAAGAATTATGAACTGAGAGGTATGATTTCCTTATCTGTGTCTTAAATTTGCCTTTCTAATGATTTTATCTTTCCCATATTTGATTATCCTTGAAATCCCTCTTCGCATGTTAAGCCTTAAACCAGAAACGAATAATGGAGAGATATCAATTTGAATCTGCTGTTGAAGAAGCCCGTGTTGATAAAGAGATTTTGATGGATCAATATAACCAATTAGATAACCTCTATTCATATTCTGTTGATCATATAAATAATCTTACCAATGAAAATACCCAATTAGTTCAGAGGCAAGATTTATGAAGTAATGAAATATCTCGCCTTTCTTATTCTTTAACTAAAGTTAATTTAGGGATGGAAACTTTATCAGATGAGAATAAAACCTTATCTCAAGAGAAGCGAACTTGTTTAAACAAGATGGCGATATCTTCGCAACAACTTAGAATTCTTCAGAAAGTATGTGATGACCAAGAAAAATCTCTTCGCTATTTGAGAAATGAACTTAAAGAAGTAACAGAGTCATCTATCGTTGAAAGAGATACACTCATTCAAGGTAGAATAGCTTTAAGTGTAAAGGCGAATCAACTTAAAGAACAAATTCCAAATTAGAAGAATCTTATTCTTCTCTTGCGAAGAAAAATGCTTTCTTATTTCTAAAGAGAAAAATCTTCAGTCTCGACTTAAAGGTTTAGTTGGAGATAAATTTGATGACGCAATGGACCGTTGGGAGAATAGTTGTTTGACCTTGATTCAACACCTTATTTCTCAAAAGGAAGGTAGTCATAATAGTTTGACTTCCTTAACTATCTTTTCTTTGTCATATCTTTTTGATTTCTTCATCTTATTGAAATCTTGTATTCCACCTTTCGCAGAGTCTGAGAAAAATCTTCATTCCTCCATTTCTGTTTTGGAGGCTAAATATGTCAAAATTCGCAAAGAAAATGCATTACTCGTCTCTGTCCTTACTAGTTCTCGCGACCGAGCAGAAAGAAGACTTGATTATCTTGCTTACGTTAAGGATATTCAAGATAGGAATCATCAGAGAGCACTTCTTCGTCAAGTTCATCTCCGGGATGAAGTCCTTGTAAATGATATTTTATTGTCTAAATCTCTTCCTCCTACATCAATTGAACCTTTGGAAGTAGATGATGATGAAGTTACTCGTCCTGCTGACAGTGATTATGATTATGAAAGTGGTGCAGAGGATAGTTTTTTGGAAGATGGAGAAGAGATTCCTTCTAAGAAAGCAACTGCTGGTGTTGATCAAAATGAAAACAAAAAATAAATCTCTTCTGAAGAAGTAATTGCTGGCGATAATCAAGGTGCTAATCAAGGCGAAGATCAGAATCGAAATGAAGGAGAGGATGGCGATAATGATAACATTGGTGAAGAACGTCTATTATCTCCTTCTACTGGAATTAACACTGAAGCATGAGCTTCTTATTTAGTTCTATCTTCTTGAATTGTCTCATCTTTATTACTTTTTGAGAATAATATACTTCAACCAACTTTGGAATCAATTTTCCCTTTTAGTATTTTGTTGGTGAGAAAGATAATGCCTCTTGTTTATTGATTCCCATACTTGCCTCTCATTATCTTTCTTGCAAAAAATGATCTGTTATGAATACTTATAAATATTTTGTTTTGTTATGTGGTCTTATTTTGCCTTCCTAATTAAAGGTCTCATTATGCCACCTCTTGTCATTGCGACAAAATCGCAGGACGTTCTTGCACTTTCATGCAAGAACCCATTGATCTTGCCTTAACTTTTTCTTTTGTATTATGGCCTCTTCAGGAATGTTGCGACAATATGACAGGCCTAAATATTCTTGCGAAATAAATCCCCATGACACTGCCGTCTTGCGACGAAATCGCAGAACATCTTCGCACTTTCATGCGAAAACCCATTGATCTCGTCTTATCTTTTTCTTTTGTATTATTGCCTCTTGAGGATTGCTGCACAAATATGACAAGCCTTAATACCCTTGCGAGTAAAAAACCTCATGACATTTGCGTCTTAAGACACTTATCAGCTCCCTAATGGAGGGTGCCGCCCTTATCTTCCCCATGGTTTCCCCTTCAAGGAGGTGTACTTCTACCATACAAGGTTATCTCCTCCCATACAGTCTTAACAACAACCAGTTGTTTTCGTAGCCTCTTATCCCTTTTACCTATAGGGCTTATGGTTACGAGACCGCACCCTAAGTGGGGTTTTCTTCGAGACGAGTGCAGTATAAGCCAAGACTGTCAAGAATGGAAAGGTACGCTTCAAACGCCCCTGACACTCTTGACTCAACCGTGTACCTCGGCGCCTTGATCAGATTATGCACTCCTTGGGAGAGTCCTTATTACCTTAGTCGCCCAACCTAGTCATATGCTTAAGCTGAGAATCCAAGGTGCCTATCCCGGATGGGCTTTATTGACCCCAAATCTCTATGACTCAGGTTCCGGTGGCATTGTAGCCTTTCCACGAGCCATGCAACAGGTATCCCCTTATATGACGTACTTTAGGTCTTACATTTGCCTCTTGTGAAATTGCATTCGGGAACTAGGGTGTACGCCATAAAGGTTCGCCCCTTTCTTTCATGTCATTGTTCTATGATTATCTCTGCGAAAGTTTCGCTCATCATGATCTTGTTTTGATATGGATAATCTCGGAATTATTCTTTCAGATTCCATAACTTCTCAAAGCTTCTTATGGATAATATCTTTTTAAGTACAACCTGTTCCATGGTCTGTCAAGTCTATGACCAACATCTCTACCTTCTGGATCCATCAATTTATAAGCTCATGTTCCAACTATCTCCTCAATCATGTAAGGTCCATCCCATTTTTTCGCTAATTTTCCACCATTTTCTCGCTGATATATTGGTGTCTCTCGCAGAACTAAATATCCTGGTTGGAATTCACGTACTTTTGCACGTTTATTATATTTTCGGGCTAATCTTCGCTGATAATTCTCCATATGTTGTAAAGTTCTTTCTCTTCTTTCTTCTAATTCATCAAGTTTAAGATCAAACCCGAACTAAGATTTTTCTCCCAAAGTTCTCTCTTTGTTGTCGGAATAACAACTTCTGTTGGTAACACCGCTTCAACTTCGTATGTTAAAAAAAAAGGTGACATTCCAGTATCTTCTCTTCTAGTTGTTTATAATCCCATACTGCATTATGTACTTGTTCACACCATGCTCTATGATTTCCTTCCAATTTCTTCTTTAATATATCTGAAATTGTTTTTTTTGTTGCTTCTACCTACCCATTAGCTTGTGGATACAAAGGAGTAGACTTTCCACATTTTATCTTAAATGCATTAAGTAACATTTCTATGTTCTGTCCTTCAAACTGTTTCCCATTATCAGATACCAACTGCGCTGGAATTCCGAATCTTCAAATGACATTTTCGAATATGAATGTAAAGATATCTTTGTCGCGAATATGTCGTACTTCCTTCGTCCATTTTGTGAAATAGTCTATTGCGATATTAAGTATCTTCTTTGTCCAGAACCTGGTAAAAATGGCCCCACAATATCTAAGCCCCACTTTCCAAAAGGCCGCTGACAATCTTCGCAACGTCTTGATATTTGTTTTGCATCTTCGTGCATGTATGGCCAGTAATAACCTTGCATTTTTTCTCTATGTGCCAAAGATCTTCCCCCGCTATGATTGCCAGCATCCCCACTATGTAACCTTTTTAGCACTTTTTCTCCTTCCTCTCGTGTCAAACATCTGAGTGATGGTCCATTAAAGGATTTTCGGTATAGCAACCCATCTCTTAATTCATAATTCGTTGCGCGACTTTTTAACTTGTGTATTTCCAATCTATTTCTTGGTGTTTCTTCTTTCGCCAAATATGCATGAAGTTCTGTTCTCCAATCTGCGATATTGTTCGTTTGTTCTTCTTCTTCACCGTCTATTATCATCATGTTCACTTCTTCTTCTTCTTTATTGATTGATGGTGACAGAAGTGTTTGTATTTTTATGCATCTCGCAGTTGGATCTGTCATCATGCTTGAGATGAAAGCAAAAGCGTCTGCGAGTCTGTTATCCTTCCTTGAAATGGGCCTCCATTTTATTTTTGGAATTTTCGCTTACAATTCTTCAACGAGCTTCTTGTATTTCTTCAAGGATGGTTCATTTGTAGTGTACTCTCCCTTTATTTGGAGAATAACTAGCTGTGAATCACTAGTGATCCTGGCATTTTCTAGTTTCATTTCTATTGTGAATTTTAAGGCATGTATCACAACTTCATATTCCGTTTCGTTATTAGTGGATGCGAATTCCAATCTACCAATATCTCCATCTATTTGGTTCTGTTAATAAGTCTTTTGGATCTCCGTGTTCTTCTTTTATATCCATCATTTCTTCTACCGCTTCATCTTCTTCTAAAGGAAATTCTGCCAAGAAATCTGCAACAACTTGTGATTTTGGTGAAGACAAAATTTCATATTTAATATCAAAGTGGCCTACTTGTGCATTCCATCTCTCCGCTCTTCCTGATCTTTTTGAATTCTTCATCACTGATTCAATTGGTACTTTTGTTAATACCTTTATCTTGTGCGCTTGAAAATATATGCGGAGCTTAAATGATGCATAAACTAATGCTAAGATTAGCTTCTCAATCTTTGAGTAATTCTTCTCGGCAGTATTAAAAGTTTTGATAATGTAATAGATGGGTTTCTCCACTCCTGCGTCAATTCGTAATAACACGACACTTAATGCATGCGTCGTCGTCGCAAGATAGATCAATAATTCTTCTCATGATTCTGCTTTTTGTAAAATAGTTGTATTCATAAGATGTTCTTTGATCCCTTGAAAAGCTTTTTCGCATTCATCAGTCCATTTGAATTTCGCACCCTTCTTGAGTATATCGAAAAAATATTTACATTTGTCTGATGATCGCGAAATGAATCTCCCCAGCGAAGCTAAAAGTCCATTCAACTTTTGTACATATTTTATTTTTGCTGGTGTTGGCATGTCATGAACTGCTTGCACTTTTTCTGGATCAACCTGTATTCCTTCCTTTGATACAATGTAGCTTAAAAATTTTCCCGATGCAACTCCAATAGTACACTTCTCAGGATTCAGTTTAATGTTATATTGCCGCATTTGTTCAAAAATCTCCCTCAGGTCCTGTACATGGTCTTTGGCTTCTTTACTCTTTACTAACATGTCGTCCACGTATACTTCTAGTGTTTTGTGTATCCATTTCACGAACACCTTCTCTACCATTCTTTGATATGTCGCTCCCGCATTTCGCAAACCAAATGGCATTTTCGTGTAACAATATAAACCTCTAGGAGCGAAGAAAGCAGTATGTTCTTGATCTTCTTCAGCGAGAGGGATTTGGTTATACCCTTTGTACCCATCTAAAGACGATACCCTATCATTTCCCGCTGCGGATTCCACCATTTAAGGAATATCTGGTAACAGAAAACTATCTTTAGGACAAGCTTTGTTTAAATCAGTGAAATCTATGCAAATCCTTATTCCTTTGTTTTTCTTCGGGACAATGACCATATTCGCTATCCATTCTGGGTATTTAGCTTCTCTTATGATTCCTGCATCAAGCATTTTCTGTAGTTCTTCTTCTATTTGGGAATGGTAAGCTGTTGCGATTTTTCTTATTCTTTGTTTAAATGGTCTCACATTCTTGTTAATCTCCAACTTGTGGCATGCAATTGATGGATCTATTCCCGGTATCTCATCCACGCTCCCTGCGAAAACGTCTTTATATTCTCGCAAAAGGTTAACAGTTCTTTCTTCTTATTCTACATCCATCTTGGTTACAATTCTCAATATTAAAGGTTCTTCTATAGTCCCAACATTTACTTTTTTTGTTGGTTCTGCGGCAGTGTAACTGGACTTGGGTTCTCCCATTGGTGTTGGTTCTTTTATTGTTTCACAGGTCCTTCTCCTTCTTCTGAAATTTCGCTGGGTATTCCCCTGCCTTCTTTTTCCCTTATCATGTATACTCTAAATTATTCTTCTTTCTTTTCCTCCTTCTCCAACTTTCTACAAAATATTTTCCATTTTGCTTGTCCTTCATAATGCTTTACTTCAATTTGATGACATAATTTCGCATTATCAACGTGTCCTATGATTTCTCCTATTCCATTTGGTGTGGGGAATTTAATACATTGATGCAACGTTGATACTACAACTTTTATCGCATGTATCCATGGTCTTCCTAGCAACATATTATATGGTGATTCCATATCCACCACGCATAGTGTCACGTGTGTTTCGATCTCTCCTAGTGGAATTCGTACCACTATTTCTCCTTTAGGTTTTGTTGTGGATTTTACAAATCCATGAACAAGATATGTTGAACTGGTCATTTCTTCATCTTTAAATCCCATTCCCCTGAACGCATGATAAAATATTATATCTACTGAACTTCCTGTATCGACTAAAGTTCTTTTCAATATCCATTTTTCCATGGATTTTATTGTTGTCCCTTTCTCTTTTCGCGTAATAGGCACTGTAATAACCAATGGAGATGTGTGGCTCAAATTTTCTTTTGGTATTTCTGCCGCCATGAATGTGATTTTTTGCTTTTCCCAATCTTTCAAGGGTGATGTCTTTTCTACCGCCATAACCTTCCTTCCTTCAAAATTTCGTTTATGTATTCTTCCTTTAATGTTTTCATGGAATTCATTAACCATTGTTTTTGTTATAATATTACACTCCAATATTTTGTCATCTTCATTGACTCTAATCATTTTTCTTTTAACTGGTTCACTGATTTATTTAATCACTTTCTTGATTTGAACAATCTCAACAACAATCTTCACCTTTCGATCTTCAGATTCCCTGTTTCTAGTGCCATTATGAAGTTGCAGGAAATCCTACACTACACCCCTCATATGATTTCATTAACATTCACTCATTTTAGATTAAAAATCTTAATTTTATTGATGAATCTTTGAACAATCTTACAAGAAAAGATAAAGGAATCGAGAATAACCACTGCTCTAGATTTTCTCTCTCCTATTTACTTGTTTCTTACTCAAAAAAGATCTATCCCATTCCTTTACAACTGAACGACTATTTATAGGGAAATACATAGTGGATGACAGCTAATCTGTCCTTTATTTTCGGATATGGCTTGCGACATTCTCGCAACCTTACAAATGTTAATCTCACAAACTCTCTAATTTTCGCAGGACTATCATATCTTTCTCATGATTTTAGCTGACGTCGTTTATTATATCATTTCTGAAATTGTTCTGCGACGCTGTTGTGTTATGTTGTGTTGTTGATAATTTCGCTGAGACATTATTGCTGCGAGATTATGATCCTACACTAGAGGTGTTATTGCTACATAACATCCTACATGTAGTGTGACATGTAATACTAGGTGGTGTATACAAGCTAACACCTTAAGTCTTGTATAAATAGCTCCCTTAGGCTATTGTATTTTGTATCCCAATTTCTTAAGTGAATATGAAATTCTCCCTTTTCCCTTATTACTTCTCTTAATATCCATTTTGAGTTTAGTGGTTAATTAGTATTTTCTTTAATTATTGTTAATATTACTTTGGAAACGTAATATGGCCAAAATTTTCCTTTTTTGGACACGCTATTATATGAAGGACTTTTTTAGCAGGAAGAGCATTTTTAGCAGGTTGCAATGAAGCCTCCCAACTGGTGCTGCCATCTCCTAGTATGCATAAAACATAAAGAGTTAATTAGACCCCAAAGATAAACATCAAAGTTTGGTGACCCACCAGATACTCCCTTAATGGCAGTTCCAAAGAGGGTAAAAGTCTTAATGGGAATTAGGTGTTGAAAATAGGTCTTGATAGGGTAATGATGGTTATTAGAGTGAAGGGGACACATATGGCTTTGAATGGGCGTAGTTAAAAAAGTGACATGACGGCTAACTAAGCGCCATAAATGGAATTGAATTGGCACAATGGGGTATTTGAGGGGTTAATTAGCAGAGATATTGCCATTTTCAGAGAGATCTTTAACAGAAGAGGAAAGGTTTAGGTTTAGCAAACTAAATTGAGAGTATGGCTGATGCTGCCCAGAATTCAACCAATTCCATCGGAAATCTTCCAAATGCACCATCAATAACACCTGAATTTGCACAAGCCAAGTAAATTCTCCCTTCTTTGAGCATAGAGGAATTGCAACAGTTAAGAGCAGATGCACAGTCTGAAATTGATCATCGGATTCAAGAGCAAACTCGTCAGAGAGAGGAAGAAGAGGCTGTTCAAGAGTAGAAGAAAAGGAGATTTGAGGATCTATACAATGCATGGATACCCAAGTTCTTAGAATGGAAAGAACGGAAGGATGAGGAAAAGGCTGAGAAGTAGGCCAAGACCCCAAAGTTTGGCAGTTCAATAGAATGTGATTCTGAGGCCTCAGAAGGGTATGAGTATGAAGTGGATACCAGTGACCTAGATTCGGATTCTATGGAGGACAAGCAAAGGATGAATTATTATCATGATGAGAAGGCGAGAAGGAGATTTGAATACAAACTTGCCAATCCCAAGATTTTTGCTCGCACCATGAGTGAGGGTGAACCTGTTGCAGTGAAGGTGAGCCGTCGAATCGCTGATCTCGATGATGAGTCAAGTGAGGAATAAAGGGAAGAAGGGGATGAGGATAGTGATGATGAATCATCATCCATTGGGACTTCTCCTGCACCATCTGATAGCGAGGACTATGGTGAAGAGGGTCTGGATACTGATGAGGATGAACGGTGGTAAGCTCATCAGAGTTACCAGGAAAGGCTAGATTTTCAGACATTGCATAAATCCTGAAAACGATCAACAAGTTTTTTGTAAAACAACTTTTCTGGTAATTTTCCTTCGTTCTACTCTTCCTGATGTTGGTGCGAAAGATGGTAAGTTTCTTTGTATTTTGAAAGTTGATGCGGACGGTTTTGGATTTCCTTTTATTTTGATTTTATGGGAAAGTAGTAAGATACAGGGAATTTTCTTGTGGTTGGATTGTAAAGTTGAAAGGGGAAGTCGTTGTTTCAAGTTTGTAGTAATGGTTTGTAATGAAAGGGGTTTGGGTTATGGCCTTTTGGTGAAGGTATTTTGATAATATGTAATGGTAGTTTTAATGGTAGTTTAAAGCTTTGATCTTTTGAGGGTTTGATAGTTGTGTGAACTTGTAGTGCTGATGCGGAAATTGAAAAAACTTGATATAATTCTCAATGAGCTGATAAATGTTAAAGGAATGTTTTTAGTATTGGACTTGTTTTTGTAAATGTACAAACAAGCAATGTTCTTGGTGAATGATTCTAAAATTCCAATGATTTTTAAGTAGAGATGGGTAGGAATGACTGAATTAATGAATCAATAGGGTATATAAAATGTTGTTTAAGATGGTGGGTATTACTCCAGTTTATAAATAGTTGTTGGAGTCTATTTTAGGTCCAATTCAAAAAAAAAATCTATGTGCAAGCCTAGTACTATTACTACTAATCCTAGCATGACAGAATATTAATTCAATAATCAGTATAGCCAAATCCAAACTCATCCAATATTGCTAAAACCCATCTGCATACAAAACCCCACCATGATTTAAGAATCAATTTTTTTTCAACAACCCATACATTCATTCTCTAGTTAACAGAAAAATCCAAACAACTACATTCTATCACTTGGCTTGTCGCTTAGTCCTTGGAAATGGTTGCTCAGATGCAGTCGTTTGAGAAGCAGGGACTGTTGTTGGTGCTGGTGCTGGTGGTTTCCTTGCAGTTCTACCCTTAATGTCGTCCCGATAGTAATCATCCCTGGATGTCCTTTGCAGGTCAAGTTTATCTATCTTTGGCAATTTATACTCATTCCGACAAATAACTGCCATACTGAATTCCTCGTCGACTTCATCACCAGCATATTTCCAAATTTGGGTAGGTGCACCTAACACAGTAGACTTTCTTTTATTTTCCTGGTATGGCACATAAATACCTTCTTAGCTTGGGAGGCTACAACGAAAGGATCATCCTGGAGTCCCAACTTATCAAGCTCAACCAAAATGTATCCAAGTTTGTCTTTTAAGACCCCTGCTTTGGTAACCCATTTACACCTGAAAAGTGGAACTTTCAGCGAATGATATGTCAGCACCCATATCTCTTGTAAAACACCATAATAATCCGCCAGATTAAGGGTAATCCCCGCTTGTCTAATGTGCGTGTCAGTTGCCTCTACGTAAACCCCGCTATTCTGGTTAACAGAACCATCATGAGATTTTGTGCGAAACAGGTATCCATTGATGTGATATGCTTCGTATGTCTCTACTTGTGCATTCAGTGGGGTTGATAGCCACCTTAAGTCTTGATTGAAGTTTTCCCTAGAGTCTGCCCACTCACTGTCAACCTGAAATACATTATAAGGATTAGCCTCCGTCTCAACGCAAAAGTTACATAGCAAGAGTGACATTTTCTGCAAACTCTTACCACTTTTTGTAACCATTTGGCGAACTCTTCACGATGTTTTTGATCTAGCTGTATCACTCATACCAAGATATTTATCCTTCAAAAAATTCTGGTGTCGGCTGGACATGCAATGATTAATGTTATTATCTTTACAGAAATTCGGACACAGAATCAAAAACTAAATAAAAATGAGGTTATCTGGTTAGATCTAGTTATACTTACTCAACGTAAGGAGCAACTTCAGGCGAATTCCGCAATACATAGAAATGCGCTTTATCAAACAGATCCTTATCAACACGAGGAAACTTAGGATTTGACATTGGTTTTCCCCTGAAAGAATAAGAATCTTCGCCAGTGTCAGATGTGTTGAGTTTTCTGGTGGAATTCCGACTGTATCATTCATGCTTTGTTGGTGCTCACTGATAACCTCAATTGTCTCTTCCGCAAGGTTCCCTTCAGCAATGCTTCCTCCAGGTCTGTTTCTGTTTCGCACATGCCCTTTTATGACCTTCATGCACCTTTCAAACGGATACATCCATCGAAAGAATACAGGACCACAAATTTGCACTTCCCTGGTAAGATGCACAGTTAAATGAACCATGATGTCGAAAAAGGATGGAGGAAAGTATTTCTCGAGCACAACAACGTCACAACGAGATCCGACTGCAATTTTTCTAGCTCTCCACCTTGATTTCTTTGCTAGATATTGCCCTGAAAAAGAAACAAAACCTGATAATAGCATATCTTGTTGGCTGCGGCATAATTGATTTAATCGCAATGGGCAAAAAATGTTGCATTAGTATGTGATAATCATGCGATTTTAGTCCGATAAGCTTTCGATCTTTTCGATTCACCAGTGTTGAAAAGTTTGAACAATACCCTTGTGGAACCTTTATCTCGGATAATGTTGCACAAACTTGTCCTTTTCCTCCGGGCTTAATGAGTGACATGCTGCCTTTAGTATATATCCCCCTTTGCCATTTTCCCGAGGTTGCAACTCGTCTCTAAAACCCATCTCCTTCAGGTCCATTCGAGCAGCAAGGTGGTCTTTCGACTTAAATTCATTGTTCAACAATGTTCCAACGATACTCTCGCATACATTCTTTTCGACGTGCATGAAATCTATGCAATGGTGGAAACATGATACCGCCAGTAGGGGAGGAGCCGGAACCATATATTGAACTTTTTCCAGTAGCGCCTTTCGGTCTCCTTCTCCTTCCCTTCCCTTTTTTGGGTCGATGGTCTTTTCGATTCTCTTCATCTTTCCACCTCTTCCAGGGTTATCCTGCACGAATTCCACCACAATGTTCTTCCGTCCCTTTCCCCATTTATTCTTTATAATCTTTACCTCATTGTATATTTGTGACGGGGTCATAAGTTCCGGAGCCTTTTCAGTTTCTTCTTTTCCGTTGAACCCCTTCTGACGTCTGAATGGATGATCGTATGGTAGGTATCTTCTATGCCCGGTATAAACCTCTTTTCTACAATGTTTTAGCCTGACATAGTAAGTATTTCTCCCACACACCTTACAGGCGTCTCGTCCCTGGTAGGGGCAACCACACAGTGTACCGAGAGCAGGGTAATCATTTATTGTCCATAAAACAACCGCACGTAGAGTAAACATCTCCTGTTTCAGCGCATCAAAACATTGGACTCCCTCAAACAATTCCTTGAGATCCTCGACAAACGGTTGTAACATAACATCAATGTCCTTACAAGGCCCCCCATCGATAATTAATGACAGCATGGTGAACTTTCTTTCATACACAACTCTGGCGGAAGGTTGTAAATCACTGTCAGAATTGGCCACACACTGTGCTGTTTTTGCATGCCTTTGTTTACGTCAACCCCGTCAGCCGAAATGCCTAGCCGCAGATTTCGAGGATCATCACGAATTACGGGATATTTCATCTATATTTTTCCATGCTGGTGAGTCCGCCGGATGCCGTAAAACACCCTCTTCTTTTTTCTGGTGTCGTGCCACAATAAATATTCGACAATTCTCTTTGATTGAAACAGCCGTTTCAGTCTTGGGATAATTGGGAAATACCACAAGACTTTTCCGGAATTTTTTCATAAACCTCGTGGGTGGTGTCGTCAACTTTCCATCTTGATTCCCCACAGGTGGGACACTTGATGTGATCCTCGTAATCCTTCCTATAGAGAATGCAGTCATTGATGCATACATGTATCTTTTCGTAACCTGAACCCAAATCTCATCACCTTCTTAGCTTCATATGTACTTTTCATCATCTCATTTCCTGGAGGGAGCATGGATTTTAACACGGTGAGAAGTTCATTAAATAACTTGTCGGAAGCTCCGTGCTTGCTCTTCAGGTTAAACAGTTCACACATTGCAGATATCTTTGTAAAATCGGCACATCCTTCGTATAGGGGTTTCCCAGCATCTTCGAGTATCCGTTGCTTCTCAGAATCCTTTGAAAAGTTGTCTCCTAATAAAGCACTAACCATTTCTCTAGTCTCTGCAGCATGTGTTGGTTCATCAGAGTGCGGACCGTCGCTGCCATTACCATCCAGAAGTGTCCACCTTGATGACTCATCTCCTTCTCCGTGCTTAGTCCATACCGCATAATTTTGAATGAATCCAGAAGAAAATAAATGATACTTAACTTTACTTGCCTTGTGCGCGTAGAGGTTGAGACATTTCACACATGGACATAGAAACTTAACTTTGCCCTTGTGGTATGGTTTCCGTTTCCCATTCGCAATATCCTGTTGGTATGTATGCGTAGCAAACTTTATAAATGCATCGACTCCGTCTTGATAACGCGGTTTGGTTCTATCGGTATACATCCAAGATTTATCCATTACTCTAGGATCCATTATGAATTCTCAGATACCTGGACGGAGAAAAAACTTGTGAACATCTTGTGAAAATGCTATTGTGGTCCGAATAAAACTACGAAATATCATTGCAAAGAGTAATACGTACACAAAGAGTAATCACAAATCACAATGTGAGTTCAGTTATCATATATGAATCATACAAATAATCATAGGTTAGCTACCTACATACAGTTGCATGTGAAGACAATATTTACCCTACTATGACCATTAGAGTTACAATCTCAGTTAACAAAGCAGTACTGAAAAGAATTACTTACACGGTCGATCCGATTATTCCGCAAAGCAAAACTGACAGGGGAATATATGGTTTATCCAGGAGATGAATCAGATGATCAAAGTAAACCACTTGTTTAGTTTTCTAGGGGGAGGTTAGAAGATTTAAGAGTAGAAACATGAAATGATTTAAGACGAGAGAGATGAACACAGAGGGTAAATGGAAATTTGGCAATATTTTTACTAATAAATAATTTGGCAAAATATTTAAGTGTATATCGTAAATAATTTGGTAAAATAGGAAGGTAAAGATCCTTCAATTTGCATGCTGCACGTTCTATGTTAAGAATTTTCTCAGTCAAATCTTGTTATCCTGCTGCATAGTTTTCTGCTTTGACGGCTCTAAAAGACCGGAGTGCGATGCGACTAAAAAGCGGAGTACGTGTTGCTCAGTTGTTATAACGGTACTAAAGTAAAAAACTAACTTTGTAAAAAGTGGAGTACGTGTGGGTACAGTTGAAAAATAAATCGTAAGAACTGGAAGAAGCTATGGCCCCAATTAGAATTAAGTGAACTAAAACACACATTACTCTAATAATTGTGTTCTGTCCAATTAGAATTAATATTACCAAAGCTTGATTCATCATCAATTAACATAATAGGTTTGATCATTGATGGATTTCATTACAGTCTCACAATCTATTCATAAATAACATAATTAAAGTTCTTAGAGGGTGCCAGAGTAACAGATGCCAGCATAGCCTTACATTCCAGCTCCTCAGCTTAAACTCCTATCTTCATTCCTCCATTAGGCATTGTCCTTGCACCCGAACAACTACCTGCACAATTCCTATCCCACACTATAGCCCTATTCCACCTTGTAATGAATCCGACTTAAAGAAGCATCAAAATGTAGAAGAAACAATATTAGTTCCAAGAGACATAAGTTTATTAATGCCATCTATTGACATTGTCCTATTTGGAGTTATGTTCTGAAAAATCTTTGAACATCAAATAATCCAAACTGATGCTTAAAAACAAAAAATTGTCCAAACTGAAACCATTAGCAATTTATTAATCTCATGTCTAGTAATTCCTGCACCAAAGGTAATATTGATATTTAAAACCAACCAAATAGATCTAGCATACCACATTCAAGGAATAGGTGATTACTGGATTCAACAGGATGATTACACAGAAGAAATGGTTGTGAATGAGATAAATGAACAACATACTTGAACAAAAAAGAAAAAGCCAAGGAAAACATCAAGCACGAAACTAAAAACCAACAGATAAAGATCTGCAATCAACTCTTGACTAATGAGGCTATGTTCTTAATTCATGCGGTTGTACCAGCAGACTGATACACCAAACTCTTAGCCTAGGTTCAGAATCAGCACACCAACTAGATTATCAACCTCAACCCAAATTTCACCACCACAATTATTCTGCAACAATTTCAATAAGGAATTGGACATTTAACATGTCATATTCTTAAATATTTAAGGAATTCCTTGGGAATGTTGAACAATAGTTTTCATCAAATTATCCTATATCTAGCACCAAAAGGAGATGAGCGAACTATAAATTCATATGCTTGAACCAGCTAAGGATTGCATAAGGCAAGTTATGTGCTGAATTAGCTAAGGTCTAGAAGAGAAACACAATGCAAGGTTGTCAATAGTCACTATGTAGTTACCTTCACTTTGTAATTATCTTAACTATTCAATGATTATGTGCTTAATATCTATTTGGTCGACGTTAAAAAGTGTCTTCTCACTTTATAATGATGGTCTTCTATGAATCAAGAGTCATTATTTATACTCCCCGAGTCCATTATGATATGGTCTAGAAATCATATATGTTTCCATTACTGTAAATAAAGAGCTCCTTAATTGCTTAACGATGATTGTGTTCCATGACTCACCGTAAATGCCCACTGCCCACATTTAAAGGTTGTTGCTGCTAGCCTGCTACAGTGGAACGTGGTCCAAAAAGAGGATGATTTGAATAAACAAAATTAGGGTTTCTGTGAGTGAAGGCTGTGGATCTTTTTTTTTTTTCTTGCAAATTACTGTGATCATACTGTGACCACATAATGCATTTTAGTCATACACAATTGAATTGATAAAGGTGCAACATAATCAATTCAAGATGAGAAACAATCGGATCAATCGTCAATACGAAAGTCAAACTGTCACCAAATTAACATCAATCAATACTAATCAACAGAATGTAGGATCAGAATCTCGCAACAGTTATGTTTCAGAGAAGTTAACAATGGTATTGCACAAAAGCGTCGCAGAACAATTTCAGAAACGATATCAGCAAGGATCATGAGAAAGGTGTGATAGTCTTGCGAAAATTAGAAAGCTTGCGAAGTCAACATTTGTAAGGTTGCGAGAATATCGCAAACCATATCCGAAAATAAAGGATAGATTAGCTGTCATCCACTATGTATTTCCCTTATAAATAGTCATTCGAGTTGTAAAGGAGAGAGAGATCTTTTTTGAGTGAGAGATAAGTAAATAGGAGAGAGAAAGTTCATAGCAGAGATCATTCTTGATTTCTTTATTTTTCTTGTAAGAATATTCAGAAATTAATCAATAAAATTAAGAGTGTAAACCTAAAAATAGGTTGATCAACGGTAAAATCATACGAGGGGTGTATTGTAGGATTTCCTGCAACTACATAATGGCGCTAGAAACAGGGAGATTGAAGATCGAAAGTTGAAGATTGATGATTGAGAAAATTCGAATCAAGAAAGTGATTAAACAAATCAGTGAATCAGTTAGAGGAAAGATGAATAGAATTAATGAAAATGGCAAAAAATTGGAGTGTAATATGATAACAAAAAGCTTGGTTAATGAATTCCATGAAAACATCAAAGGAAGAATACATAAACGAAATTTTGAAGGAAAGAAAATTATGGCGATAGAAAAGACTTCACCTTTGAAAGATTGGGAAAAACAAAGAATTGTGTTCATGGCAGAAGAAATACTAAAAGAAATTTGAATCATACATCTCCATTGGTTGTCACAATGCCTATTACACGAAAAGAGAAGGATACAACAATAAAATCCATAGGAGAATGGATGTTGAACAGAACTTTAATTGATGCAAGAAGTTCTGTTGATATAATATTTTATCATGCATTTCGGGGAATGGGATTTAAAGATGAAGAAATGTCCAATTCAACATATTTTGTTCAAGGCTTTGGAAAATCCACAACAAAACCTAAAGGATAAATAGTGGTACGAATTCCACTTGGAGAAATCGAAACACATGTGACATTGTGCATAGTGGATATGGAATCGCCATATAATATGTTATTAGGAAGATCATGGATACATGTGATAAAAATTGTGGTATCAACGTTGCATCAATATATTAGATTCCCCACTCCAAGTGGAATAGGTGAAATCAGAGGAGATATTGATAATGCGAAATTATGTCATTAAATTGAAGTAAGGCGTTATGAAGAACAAGCAAAAAGGAAACAATTTCGCAGAAAATTGGTAACGGAAGCAAAGAAGGAAGAAGAATTTAGAGTATATGTGATAAGGGCGAAAGAAGGCAAAGGAATACCCAGCGGAATTTCGGAAGAAGGAGAAGGATCCATAAAAGTAATTAAAGAACCCACACCAATGGGAGAACCTAAACACAGTTACACTGCCGCAAAACCAACAAAAGAGATAAATGTTGGGACTGAAGAGGAGCCTTTACTGTTGAGAATTGGAACCAAAATGGATATAGAAGAAGAAGAAAGAACTGTCAATTTACTGCGAGAATATAAAGATATTTTCGCAAGAAACATGGATGAGATACCAGGAATAGATCCAACAATTGCTTGCCATAGACTGGAGATTAAAAAAAATGTGAGACCATTTAAACAGAGAATAAGAAAAATCGCAACAACTTACCATTCCCAAATAGAAGAAGAATTACAGAAAATGTTGGAGGAAGGAATTATAAGAGAAGATAAATACCCAGAATGGATAGCGAATATGGTCATTGTCCCAAAGAAAAACAAGGGAATCAGGATTTGCATAGATTTCACTGATTTGAACAAAGCTTTCCCTAAAGATAGTTTTTCGTTACCCGATATTCCTCAAATGGTGGAATCTGCAGCAGGAAAGTGTAGGGTATCATCTTTAGATGGGTACAAAGGGTATAACCAAATTCCTCTCGCTGAAGAAGATCAAGAACATACTGCTTTCTTTGCTCCTAGAGGTTTATATTGTTATACGAAAATGTCGTTTGGTTTGCGAAATGCGGGAGCAACATATCAAAGAATGGTAGAGAAGGTGTTCGCAAAATGGATACACAAAACATTAGAAGTATACGTGGATGACATGTTGGTAAAGAGTAAGGAAGCTAAGGACCATGTACAAGACTTGAGGGAGATTTTTGAACAAATGCGGCAGTATAACATTAAATTGAATCCCGAGAAGTGTACTATTGGAGTTGCATCGGGAAAATTTTTAGGATACATTGTATCAAAGGAAGGAATACAGGTTGATCCAAAAAAAGTGCAAACAGTTCGTGACATGCCAACACCAGCAACAATAAAATATGTACAGAAGTTGAATGGACTTTTAGCTTCGCTGGGGAGATTCATTTCGCGATCATCAGACAAATGCAAATATTTTTTCGATATACTCAAGAAGGGTGCGAAATTTAAATGGAGTGATGAATGTGAAAAAGGGTTTTCAAGGAATCAAAAAACATCTTATGAATACAACTATCTTACAAAAGGCAGAACTAGGAGAAGAATTATTGATTTACCTTGCGACAACGTCGCATGCATTAAGTGTTGTATTATTGCGAGTAGACGCAGGAGTGGAGAAACCCATGTATTACATTAGCATAACTTTTAATACCGCAGAGAAGAATTACTCAAAAATTGAAAAGTTGATTTTATCATTAGTTTATGCATCATTTAAGGTTCGCATATATTTCCAAGCACACAAGATAAGGGTATTAACAAAAGTACCAATCGAATCAGTGATGAAGAATTCTAAAAGATCATGAAGGGTAGAGAGATGGAATGCACAAGTAGGCCATTTTGATATTAAATATGAAGTTTTATCTTCACCAAAATCACAAGTTGTTGCGGATTTCTTGGCAGAATTTCCTTTAGAAGAGGATGAAGCAGTAGAAGAAATGATGGATGTAGAAGACGAACATGGAGATCCAAAAGATTTATTAACAGAACCAAATAGATGGGAAATACTGGTATATGGATCATCAAATGGAGAAGGAAATGGAGTTGGAATTGTTTTTATTTCTCCAGAAGGAATAAAGATGGCTTTTTCATTCAGGTTGGAATTTGAATCCACTAATAATGAAACAGAATATGAAGCTGTAATACATGCATTAAAATTCTTAATAGAAATGAAACTAGAAAACGCCAGGATCACTAGTGATTCGAATTAGTTATTCGCCAAATAAAAGGAGAGTATACTACAAATGAACCATCCCTGAAGAAATACAAGAAGCTGGTTGAGGAATTTTCAGCGAAAATCCCAAAAATAAAATGGAGGCGCATTTCATGAAAGGATAATAAACTCGCAGACGCTTTTTCTTTCATCTCAAGTATGATGACAGATCCAACTGCGAGATGCATAAAAATACAAACACTTCTGTCACCATCAGTCAATAAAGAAGAGGAAGATGTGGATGTGATGGTCATAGATAATGAAAAAGAAGAACAAATAAATAATGTCGCAGACTAGAGAATGGAGCTTCACGCATATTTGGCGAAAGGAGAAACACCAAGAAATAGATTGGAAACACACAAGTTAAAAAGCCGAGCAACAAATTATGAATTAAGAGATGAGTTGTTATACCGAAAATCCTTTAGTGGACCATCACTCAGATGTTTGACACGAGAGGAAGGAGAAAAGGTGCTGAAAATGTTACATAGTGGAGACGCTGACAATCATAGTGGAGGAAGATCTTTGGCACATAGAGCAAAAATGCAAGGTTATTACTGGCCATACATGCATGAAGATGCAAAACAAATATCAAGATGTTGCGAAGATTTTCAGCGGTATGGAAAGAAGATACATGCACCAGGAGCACCATTATCATCTTCAACCAGTGTGTGGCCCTTTGGAAAATGGGGCTTAGATATTGTGGGGACATTTTTGCCAGGAACTGGACAAAGAAGATACTTAATAGTCGCAACAGATTATTTCACAAAACGGACAGAAGTGAAGGCAATACAACATATTCGCAACAAAGATATCTTTACATTCATATTCGAAAATATTGTTTGCAGATTTGGAATTCCTGCACAGTTGGTATCTGATAATGGGAAACAGTTTGAGGGGCAGAACATAGAAATGTTACTCAATGCATTCAAGATAAAATGTGGAAAGTCCACTCCTTTATATCCACAAGCTAATGGGCAAGTAGAAGCAACAAATAAAACAATTGCAGATATATTAAAGAAGAAATTAGAAGGACATCACAGATCATCGTGTGAACAAGTACATAATGCAGTATGGGCTTATAATACAACTAGAAGAGAAGCTACTGGAATGTCACCTTTTTGTTTAACATATGGAGTTGAAGCGGTGTTACCAACAGAAGTTGTTATTCCGAAAACAAAAAGAGAAGTTTGGGAGAAGAATCTTAGTGCGGGTTTAATTCTAAATAAACTTGATGAATTAGAAGAAAAAAGATAAAAATCTTTACAACATATGGATAATTATCAGCGAAGACTGGCTCGAGAATATAATAAATGTATCAAGATACGTGAATTTCAACCAGGAGATTTAGTTCTGCGAGAAAAACCAATATATCAGCGAGAAAATGGTGGAAAATTAGCGAAAAAATGGGATGGACCTTACATCATAAAGGAGATAGTTGGAACAGGAGCTTATAGATTAATGGACCCAGACGGAAAAGATGTTGGTCATAGATTAGATAGACCATGGAACAGATTGTACTTGAAAAGATATTATCCGTAAGAAGCTTTGAGAAGTTATGAATTCTGAAAGAATAATTGCAGGATTATTCATGACAAAACAAGATCATGATGTGCGAAATTTTCGCAGAGAACAATGACATAAAAGAAAGGGGCGAACCTTTATGGCATACACCCTAGTTCGCGAATAAAATTCGCAAGAGGCAAATGTAAGACCTAAAGTACGTCATATTACGGGGTACCTGTTACATGACTCAGGGAAAGGCTATACCGCCACCGGAACCTGAGTCATGGAGATTTGGGGTCAATAAAACCCATCCGGGAGAGGCACCTTGGATTCTCAACTTAAGCATATGACTTAGGTTGGGCGACTAAGGTAATAAGGACTCTCCCAAGGAGTGCAGATCTGATCAAGGAGCCGAGGTACACGGTTTAGTCAAGAGTGCCGAGGGCGTTTGAAGCGTTCTTGCCATTCTTGACAAGTCTTGGCTTATACTTCACTCGGCCTGAAGAAAACCCCACTTAGGGTGCAGTCTCGTAACCATAAGCCCTTTAGGTAAAAGGGATAAGAGGCTTTGAAAAAAACTGGTTGTTGTTAAGACTGGATGGGAGGATCTAACCTTGTATGGTAGAAGTACGCCTCCTTGAAGGGGCAACCAGGGGGAAGATAAGGTCGGCACCCTCCATTAGGGAGATGATAAGTGTCTTAAGACGCAAATGTCATGAGGCTTATTATTCGCAAGGATAATTAAGGCTTGTCATATTTGTGCAACATTCCTGAAGAGGCAATAATACAAAAGAAAAAGTTAAGATGAGATCAATGGGTTTTCGCATGAAAGTGCGATGACGTCCTGCGATTTCATCGCAAGACGGAAATGTCATGGGGCTTTATTTTCTCAAGAATATTTAGGCCTGTCATATTGTCGCAACATTCCTGAAGAGGCCATAATACAAAAGAAAAAGTTAAGACAAGATCAATGGGTTTTTGTATGAAAGTGCAAGGACGTCCTGCGATTTTGTCTCAATGACAAGAGATGGCATAATAAGACCTTTAATTAGGAAGGAAAAATAAGACCATATAATAAAACAAACTAATTATAAGCATTTATAACAAATTATTTTTCGCAAGAAAGATAATGAGAGGCAAGTATGGGAATCAATATACAAGAAGCATTATCTTTCTTATCAACAAAATATTAAAAGAAATAGTTGACTCCAAAGTCGATTGAAAAATGCAGCTCTCAAAAGTAATAAAAATAAGACAGCTCAAGAAAACAAAGCTAGAAAAGAATCTCAAGCTTCAATATCAATATCAGTAGCAGGAGATGACAGAATTTCTTCGCCAACATTCTCGCAAGCTTCTCCTTCATTTCAGATTTGATCTTTGTCATGACTAGCATTTTGATTATCACCAGCAATTACTTGATTAACATCTTGAGTATCGCCAACAACTACTTCTTCGGGAGAAATTTCTTTATCATTCTGATTAACACCAGCAGATACTTCTTTATAAGGAACTTCTTCTTCATCTTCCGGGAAGTTATCCTCTGCACCGCTTTCATAATCGTAATCACTATCAGCAGGACGAGGAACTTCATCATCATATACTTCTAAAGGATCAATTGATGTAGGAGGAAGAGATTTGGACAATAAAATGTCGTTTACAAGGACTTCAGCCCGGAGATGAACTTGGCGAAGAAGTGCTCTTTGATGATTCCTATCTTGAATATCCTTAAAATAAGCAAGATAATCAAGTCTTCTTTCTGCCCGGTCGCGAGAAACAGTAAGAGTAGAGACAAGTAATGCATTCTCCTTGCGAATTTTAGCATATTTAGCCTCCAAATCAGAAATAGAAGAATGAAGATTCTTCTCAGACTCTGCGAAAAATAGAATACAAAATTTTATTAAGATAAGGAATTCAGAGAGATATGACAAAGGAAAGATAATTAAGGAAGTCAAACTATTATGACTGCCTTCCTTTTGCGAAATAAGATGTTGAACCAAGGATAGACAACTATTCTCCCAATGATCCATTGCGTCATCAAATTTATCTCCAACTAAACCTTTAAATTGAGACTGAAGATTTTTCTCTTTAGAAACAAGGAAGGCATTTTTCTTCGCAAGAGAAGAATAAGATTCTTCTAATTTGGAATATTGATCTTTAAGCTGATTTTCCTTCACAATTAAAGCTATTCTACCTTGAATAAGTGAATCTCTTTCAGTGATAGATGATTCTGTTACTTCTTTAAGTTCATTTCTTAAAGAGCGAAGAGATTTTTCTTGGTCAGCACATACTTTTTGGAGAATATTAAGTTGTTGCGAAAATATCGCCATCTTGTTTAAATAAACTCGCTTCTCTTGAGACAAGGTTTTATTCTCATCTGATAAAGTTTCCATCCCTAAATTAGCTTTGGTTAAAGAATAAGAAAGACGAGATACTTCATTACTTAATAGATCTTGTTTTTCAACTAATTGGGTATTTTCATTGGTAAGTTTATTTATTTGATCAAAAGAATATGAATAGAGATTATCTAATTGGTTATATTGATCCATTAAGACTTCTTTATCAACACGGGCTTCTTCAACAGCAGATTCAAATTGATATCTCTCCATTACTCGTTTCTGATTTAATGCTTAACATGCGAAAGAGGGATTTAAAGGATAATTAAGCGGGGGAAGGATAAAACCATCGAAAAATCAAATTAAATACATAGATGAGGAAATCATACCTCTTAACTCATCATTCTTCTTGCGAAGATTATCACGATCCAGAAAAACGTTCTGAAGTTTCTGATTTTCAAGACGAAGAGAATTACATTCTTTTTCTAAAGTTTTTTGCGAAGCAGCTTTGTCAGAACCCAAATGCTTGCTCAGAATTTCGCAAACATTAGACTTGATGGATCAGTGGAAGACTTCTTGCCATCATCTAGAATCTCAGATAAAACCTTGAAAGCAATGTATATCCATTCCACGCTCTCTTTCGACAAACGAGGATACTTAGGAAGAGAACTGGTAGAAGCAGAAGGTGTAGAAACATTCTCAATAGGAAGAGAAGAGGCTTTATTTGCAGAAGGAACCACAAGGGGAATTTCAGTCATAGGAAGATCAACTGGAGAAATGAAATCAGAGGAAGCATTCTCGCGAGTTGGAGATAAAGGTTTATCTTGCGAATATATCGCAGGAGATTTGGAAGAAATGAAGTCAGAGGCAGCATCTTCATGAATTGGAGATAAAGGTTTATCTTGCGAAGATGTCGCAGGATATTTGGAAGAAATGAGTAGATGTAAGGGAACAGTAGTTGGAATAGCCTTGAGGTGGCGAGATTTCTTGTGAGGTCTATGAAGATCTTTATCACCCTGCGAATTACAATCTAGATAAGAAACAGAGGCAACAATATTGTTATTAGAAAAAGATAGTGTTTCTTACTACCTTCTCATTCGCAGACTTCCTTTAATGAACGACAACTTTATGCTGTGATTTGGGATTGTTAGGATTCTGAACTGAAAATTTGGTGTTGGAGCCGCTTTTGCTGAAATAACAAGAGTATGGGAATCACATAAACAACATCACATAAGGCAATAAACAAGATCAATTTCAAATATATCAATTTCAGCAAAATTTATAAGGAAGAAAAAAGAAGACTAACCTTGATGAATCCATGAAAGATGATAGCAGGGAAATTATCTTGAAGAAGATCACAAACTATGATGATCTAATTTGAAGATGAAGAAGAATTTAAATTGATTGAAGAAGAAAGAAGAAAAGTTGCAACGATAGAGTTTGCAGAAGAACGATGAAGTTGCAGAGAGAATAAAAATAAAGAAGAAGAGGATGAAAAGAAATACATATAGAGTGAATTTTTCCTCGAGAAAATAAACGTGGTTAATACGGAAAGATTTAAGCGGTTAAAAAGTAACGGTTACAAAAGACGTGTCGAGAAATAAATGGAAGAAAGAATACGTGTGATAAATGCAGAATATGAGAAAATAAGTGGTTGCGGCATTTCTCACATCATTCTCTACTTTGCAGAGAAGATATGAGAAGAGGCAGGATGTAGGATCAGAATCTCGCAACAGTTATGTTTCAGCGAAGTTAACAATGGTATTGCACAAAAGCGTCGCAGAACAATTTCAGAAACGATATCAGCAAGGATCATGAGAAAGGTGTGATAGTCTTGCGAAAATTAGAAAGCTTGCGAAGTCAACATTTGTAAGGTTGCGAGAATGTCGCAAACCATATCCGAAAATAAAGGATAGATTAGCTGTCATCCACTATGTATTTCCCTTATAAATAGTCATTCGAGTTGTAAAGGAGAGAGAGATCTTTTTTGAGTGAGAGATAAGTAAATAGGAGAGAGAAAGTTGAGAGCAGAGATCATTCTTGATTTCTTTATTTTCCTTGTAATAATATTCAGAAATTAATCAATAAAATTAAGAGTGTAAACCTAAAAATAAGTTGATAAACGATAAAATCATACGAGGGGTGTATTGTAGGATTTCCTGCAACTACACAGAAGAAACTAAAAGAAATCACACACATCAATCAAAACAAAACAAATCAAGATCAATTTCCAAACAGATTTCAATAAAAGTTATAAAATTAATATCAATATATTCAATATTTCAAGTTGAAACAAGAAAACAAAGTAATCTCTCTTACCAGGTAGTAACTCTGATTGAGATTTATGAACCCTAAGAAACTTTTTCGCCGGTGTTTTTTCACTTTTCCTTTGATTTTATTTTCAGAACGTGTTCGGTATTCCCAGTTACCTTAGGGAAACAAATCCTCGTCTAATATTTTCTATTAAGAGTAAAAAATAATAATTTATCACGAGTGATTTTTTTTGTGGCCTCCTCTAGCTTGTGGCCTCAAGCGGTGCTTGCTCTGCTTATACTACAGGGCCGGCCCTTCCTGAAACCCTAGCGATAGTGATTTTAAATTAATAAAAACCCATCCCCATTAATGAAATTAAACAAGTAAGTTCGAATTTAATCTGATAATAAAAACCCATCCCTCAAGTCCGCCCAAGTTATGTTCGTCGGGTTCCTCGGGTTGGCCCAAGTTTCGCCAGACATATGAAGGATGTAGATGGCAATCCTATTGTAGCAGAGGTTCATCAAGAATAAAATGAAGGATAAAAATATGGTGAAGTTGATGAAGATGATGAGGATGGAGGTTATGGTTCTGCAGCTTCTACCAGCATTGATAACGGCGTAGACTTCTCCTATGAAGAAGAGGGATTAACACCGACGATGACGATGATAAGTGGTGATCATCTGAAGAGCATTGGGAAAATCTTTTGGGGAAGACTTAGGAGGATTGCATTCCTTGAAGTCTTCATATCATCTTCTTGAAAATTCACAAATATTTTCCTAATGCTTGTAGTTGCTGGTGTTGTTGGAACTGAACGAGAGGTCTAGTCTTCTGTAATACATGATACATCTTCTAATGCATGGTAAGTGTTTTTTTTTTTTTGGGGGGGGGG